>NC_056074.1:7595181-8214362 GCF_016772045.2 Ovis aries
GCATATGATCCTGGGCTGCCAGAAACATTGCTTATGCATATGTTGGTAGGACCTGGTGACGCCCCAAAATGGATGTGGGAAGCAGAATAGAATTATCCAGAGGATGGCAGTCAGGATCTTCGGTCTCCAACATGGTTCCCTAACAACCAGAAAAAGATCCCAAAATAGCAACTGATCTTTTGAAAACCATTCCTAGAGTCTTCCTTGCTCACATCGATTGGTCTATTATTCAAACATGCAAACGAAAGATGAACCATGGCAGGCTTTAGATCCTCTTTGGAAGGGCTCCTCCTACAATACTCTGGGTTCCATACAATAAGTAAGGTCACCCAACTTGCTCTACAAATGAATTCCATTTGTAAATGAATGGAATTTGATGTTAATCAGTAGGTAAAAAGGCAGAAAATAGAATTGGAGGCCACAGGCCTGACTGAACACTTGACCACAGCTAAGCAGTTCGAAAGGATTTTGGACCAAGACCATAAATAAAGATTCATCAAACTAACGGTCTTACAATTGCAATAGCTCCAAGGCTAGAGACCTCAAATAATATCTAGACCTCCCTCATAGCACCCCCTTAGGGGTCCGTCATCAAAATTTGAACCAAGGTGTTCCCTGATGCTCTTTACAGCATTGAATCTTGCTTCTATCACCAGTCACATCCACAACTGGGTATTGTTTTTGCTTTGGCTCCATCCCTTCATTCTTTCTGGAGTTATTTCTCCACTGATCTCCAGTAGCATATTGGGCACCTAATAACCTGGGGAGTTCCTCTATTGCTATCCTATCATTTTGCCTTTTCATACTGTTCATGGGTTTCTCAAGGCAAGAATACTGAAGTGGCTTGCCATTCCCATCTCCAGTGGACCACATTCTGTCAGGCCTCTCCGCCATGACCTGCCCGTCTTGGGTTGCCCCGCAGGCATGGCTAGGTTTCATTGAGTTAGACAAGGCTGTCGTCCTAGTGTGATTAGATTGACTAGTTTTCTGTGAGTATGGTTTCAGTGTGTCTGCCCTCTGATGCCCTCTTGCAACACTTACCATCTTACTTGGGTTTCTCTTACCTTGGCATGGGGTATCTCCTCACGGCTGCTCCAGCAAAGCACAGCCGCTGTTCCTTACCTTGGACAAGGGGTATCTCCTTACCGCCACCGTTCCTGACCTTCAAAGTGGGATAGCTCCTCTAGGCCCTCCTGTGCCTGTGCAGCAAATTGGAAGTGATCAAACAAGAGATGGCAAAGGTGAACGTCGACATTCTAGGAATCAGAGAACTAAAATGTACTGGAATGGGTGAATTTAACTCAGATGACCATTACATCTACTACTGTGGGCAGGAATCCCTCAGAGGAAATGGAGTAGCCATCATGGTCAACAAAAGAGTCCAAAATGCAGTACTTGGATGCAATCTCAAAAACGACAGAATGATCTCTGTTCGTCTCCAAGGCAAACCATTCAATATCACAGTTATCCAAGTCTATGCCCCAACCAGTATTGCTGAAGAAACTGAAGTTGAATGGTTTTATGAAGACCTACAAGATCTTTTAGAACTAACACCCAAAAAAGATGTCCTTTTCATTATAGGAGACTGGAATGCAAAAGTAGGAAGTCAAGAAACACCTGGAGTAACAGGCAAATTTGGCCTTGGGATGCGGAATGAAGCAGGGCAAAGACTAATAGAGTTTTGCCAAGAAAATGCACAGGTCATAGCAAACACCCTCTTCCAACAACACAAGAGAAAACTCTACAGATGGACATCACCAGATGGTCAACAACGAAATCAGATTGATTATATTCTTTGCAGCCAAAGATGGAGAAGCTCTACACAGACAACAAAAATAAGACCCAGAGCTGACTGTGGCTCAGATCATGAACTCCTTATTGACAAATTCAGACTTAAATTGAAGAAAGTAGGGAAAACCACTAGACCATTCAGGTAGGACCTAAATCAAATCCCTTATGATTATACAGTGGAAGTGAGAAATAGATTTAAGGGCCTAGATCTGATAGATAGAGCGCCTGATGAACTATGGAATGAGGTTCGTGACATTGTACAGGAGATAGGGATCAAGACCATCCCCATGGAAAAGAAATGCAAAACAGAAAAATGGCTGTCTGGGGAGGACTTACAAATAGCTGTGAAAAGAAGAGAGGTGAAAAGCAAAGGAGAAAAGGAAAGATATAAGCATCTGAATGCAGAGTTCCAAAGAATAGCAAGAAGAGATAAGAAAGGCTTCTTCAGCGATCAATGCAAAGAAATAGAGGAAAACAACAGAATGGGAAAGACTAGAGATCTCTTCAAGAAAATTAGAGATACCAAGGGAACATTTCATGCAAAGACGAGCTTGATAAAGGACAGAAATGGTCTGGACCTAACAGAAGCAGAAGATATTAAGAAGAGGTGGCAAGAATACACAGAAGAACTGTACAAAAGAGATCTTCACAACCCGGATAATCATGATGATGTGATCACTAATCTAGAGCCAGACATCCTGGAATGTGAAGTCAAGTGGGCCTTAGAAGCATCACTATGAACAAAGCTAGTGGAGGTGATGGAATTCCAGTTGAGCTGTTTCAAATCCTGAAAGATGATGCTGTGAAAGTGCTGCACTCAATAAGCCAGCAAATTTGGAAAACTCAGCAGTGGCCACAGGACTGGAAAAGGTCAGTTTTCATTCCAATTCCAAAGAAAGGCAATGCAAAAGAATGCTCAAACTACCACACAATTGCCCTCATCTCACACGCTAGTAAAGTAATGCTCAAAATTCTCCAATCCAGGCTTCAGCAGTACGTGAACTGTGAACTCCCTGATGTTCAAGCTGGTTTTAGAAAAGGCAGAGGAACCAGAGATCAAATTGCCAACATCCGCTGGATCATGGAAAAAGCAAGCGAGTTCCAGAAAAACATCTATTTCTGCTTTATTGACTATGCCAAAGCCTTTGACTGTGTGGATCACAATAAACTGTGGAAAATTCTGAAAGAGATGGGAATATCAGACCACCTAACCTGCCTCTTGAGAAATCTGTATGCAGGTCAGGAAGCAACAGTTAGAACTGGACATGGAACAACAGACTGGTTCCAAATAGGAAAAGGAGTACATCAAGGCTGTATATTGTCACCTGGCTTATTTAACTTCTATGCAGAGTACATCATGAGAAACGCTGGACTGGAAGAAACACAAGCTGGAATCAAGATTGCTGGGAGAAATATCCATAACCTCAGGTATGCAGATGACACCACCCTTATGGCAGAAAGTGAAGAGGAACTCAAAAGCCTCTTGATGAAAGTGAAAGAAGAGAGCGAAAAAGTTGGCCTAAAGCTCAACATTCAGGAAACGAAGATCATGGCATCGGGTCCCATCACTTCATGGGAAATAGATGGGGAAACAGTGGAAACAATGTCAGATTTTATTTTTTGGGGTTTCAAAATCATTGCAGATGGTGACTGCAGCCATGAAATTAAAAGACGCTTACTCCTTGGAAGAAAAGTTATGACCAACCTAGATAGCATATTCAAAGCAGAGACATTACATTGCCGACTAAGTTCTGTCTAGTCAAGGCTATGGTTTTTCCAGTGGTCATGTATGGATGTGAGAGTTGGACTGTGAAGAAGGCTGAGTGCCGAAGAATTGATGCTTTTGAACTGTGGTGTTGGAGAAGACTCTTGAGAGTCCCTCAGACTGCAAGGAGATCCAACCAGTCCATTCTGAAGATCATCCCTGGGATTTCTTTGGAAGGAATAATGCTAAAGCTGAAACTCCAGTAGTTTGGCCACCTCATGCGAAGAGTTGACTCATTGGAAAGAGTCTGATGCTGGGAGGGAATGGGGGCAGGAGGAGAAGGGGACGACAGAGGATGAGATGGCTGGATGGCATCATGGACTCGATGGACATGAGTCTGAGTGAACTCTGGGCGATGGTGATGGACAGGGAGGCCTGGCGTGCTGCGATTCATGGGGTCACAGAGAGTCGGACACAACTGAGCAGCTCTACTGAACTGAACTGTTCCCTGGTGGTCCAGTGGCTGAAACTCCATGCTCCCAGTGCGGGGGCCGGTTCCATCCCTGGTCAGGGAACTAGATCCCACATGCCACAATTAAAACCTGGGTCAGCCCAATAAATAAAATTAAAACAACAACAGCTGAACCAGAGTTCAGTGTCTCACATTTAAGCAATTAGGGCATTAAGAGGAAAAACTTGTCCTCTTCGGTCTAATACAAATCCCTCAATATCCACTCACAATTCCTCAAAGGAAAGTCCCCTTATGAGACCCTCTCAGAACTGATGGGGCTCCCTGGGACCCTCTAGTAAACAGCCAAGGAGAAACTAAAATTAATCAAAAAATCTTTTCAAATTCTGGTAGATACTCGGGCTATGCTTTCTACTTTAAACCCCACTCTCATAAAAGAATAGATGCCTCAGAGTGAAACTAAAGCTTTCCATTTTGGAGGTATTTAATCCAATTCAGAGAGGATTTCTATCTCAACCAGTACAAAAGACTCTGGGACCTTTGACTGAAATGAATTCTTTTTTTTGCTATGTGACAGAGCCCCCATCAATCCATGAAGTAGAGATCTCCTTTCTAAACTCAAAAGGCTAATACATTTTACTTCTAATGGTGGCCTTGTCTTAGAATTTGCTGAATAGCTTGAATCTGGTATTTTATGTTCTTTACAATATTCCTTGATGAAAAAGAGGAAGAATTACAGTAAATTTAATTGAGTCTTTTGAAAATCCATGGGCTACCTTTAATGTTGACATTGGGAGAATGAAAAGTTCAGAAACTATGAAAGTCAAAGGGTGAGTCCCTCAGTCTTGTCTGACTCTTTGTGACCCCATGGACTGTAGCCCATCACACTTCTCTGTCCATGGGATTCTCCAGGGATCTTCCTGACCCAGGGATCCAACCCAAGTCTCCTGCATCTCCTGAGCTGGCAGATGGATTCTTTACCACTGCAGCTTCTGGGAAGCCTCCAAAATTCCAATAAATCTAACTAAACCTCCTCATTAAAATCTGAGGTCTACAAGGCCTCACACCAATAGTAAAAGACCTATTTATTTCCTGACCAGTTTCCCTAACATGCTGATTCTCCAGTCTGGAGGTCTTATGGGTGGTTTGTCATATCATGTCACCCCCATGGGGACGGTAATTTGTCTAGATCTTAACAGCCATTAACAAGATGTCAATCCCCATTTCCCAATTGTTCCAAACTTGAACACTCTTGTTACGAGTTCTATCTGACTCAAAATGGTTGAGTGTTTTAGACCTTTCCCACCTTTTTCAGCATTCCTGTAAACCCAAACAGCTGGTATCTATTTGCCTTTGCTTGAGACAATTAACAATGTAGCTGGACAGTCGTACCTCAGAGTTTACTGAGGCCTTTCTCATCTCTCCCAAGTGCTCCCTCAAGATCTAAGCACCTGCCAGTTCCCTAGGAACTCAGCCCATTTATAATATGTAGATGATCTCATCCTGGGCTCAGGTACCAAAGAGGCGTTCATAAAAGATTTAATTTGTTTGCTGCAATAGTTAGCTGAGAAGGGACATAAAACATTTAAAGAGAAATTATAATGAACAGCCAGCTCATCGGAAAAGATTCTGATGCTGGGAAAGATTGAAGGCAAAAGGAGGAGAGGGCGGCAGAGGATGAGATAATTGAAAGGCATCACTGACTCAATGGACATGAACTTGGGCAAACTCTGGGAGACAGTGAGGGACAGGGAAACTGCAAGTGTGCTGCAGTCTATGGGGTTGCAAAGAGTCAGACACGACTGAGAAACAGAACAACAACAAATTGGACACTGTTCATTACTTAAGGAATAATCTAAGAGCTGTCTCAAAAGTGGTTAAACTCATCGAAGAAGGCCCACAACTAAATGACAGCCTCAGCTCCATGGATTTCTAGGCAAGGCTAAACTGACAGACTATGGGTTTCTAAATGTTTCCTCTGTTGGCTTCCCCAGTCTATGAACTTCATAAAATTTCAGTCCCTGAACCTCTTCCATGGGAAGATAAACATGAGCAGGCCTTTACAAGACTAGAACAAGCACCACAAGAGCCATCTGCCCTAGGGCTGCCAAACTATTCAAAACATTTCACCAGGACTGATGTTGAAGCTGAAACTCCAATACTTTGGCCACCTGATGCGCAGAGCTGACTCATTTGAAAAGACCCTGATGCTGGGAAAGATTAAAGGCAGGAGGAGAAGGGGATAACAGAGGATGAGATGGCTGGATGGCATCACCGACTCAATGGACATGAGTTTGGGTAAACTCTGGGAGTTGGTGATGGACAGGGAAGCCTGATATGCTGTAGTCCATGGGGCTGCAAAAAGTCAGACATGACTGAGTGACTGAACTAAACTGGGGCTTCTCTGGTGGTCCAGTGGGTAAGAATCCACTGGTAGTTAAGAAGGCACATAGGTTCGATCCCTGGTTGGGGAAGAGTCCACATGTCAGGCAGCTAAGCCCTTACAGCACAGCCACTGAGCCTGAGCACCCTATAGCCTGTACTCTGCAACAAGAGAAGCCGTCACAATGAGAAGCCCATGCACCACAACCAGAGAAAGCCCTCAAGAAGCAACAAAGACCCAGCACAGCCAAAAATAAAAAATAAATTTTTAAAATGTCACCTTATTTGTACATGAAAAAGATAACCAGGCCCTGGGAATGCTCACACGAGAACATGGCAACAAGCATGAGTCTAGTGCCTGTTAGAGCACAGCATTGATTCAGTTGCTCTTTCCCATCCCAACTGTCTTAAGGCTAGAGCCACAGCTGCAAAACTAGCAAAAGCGTCTGCAATTCAAACTTAGGGTATGACATTTAGCTATAAACCCCACATGCTCTCCAGAGTCTTCTTAACTCTGAATTAACTCAATATGTCTCTGGGATCAGAGTAACCTGCTCTGAGATCTTTCTGCTTTCACCACTGAATCTGCATTCCAAACATGGCAACCGTCTTAATCCAGCCACATCACCACTTCTACCTGACGAAGGCGAGCCCCTTGACTGTGAGTTCATACGTCCCATTTCATGACACCAGTCCTGATATGAGACATCATTTTAACTAACCCTGCCCTCATTTTGTTTGTTCATGGGTCATATTGTAAAAATGAGAAAAGGAATTTCAAAGCTGGTTATACCGTTACTATCTGATATAAACTACTTGAGAAAGGAGAATCTCTCACAAACTAAATCCAACCAACAAGCAGAGCTCTATGCCTTGACCAGAGCATGCCACTTACCATAAGGGTAAACTGTTAATGTTCATGTTTATACTGAGAGCTGATATGCCTTTCAGGTCATCCATGATTTTAGGATGTTATGGAAGCAAAGGGATTGTCTTCAGTGCACAGAGACCCCAATCGAAAATGGGCAACAAGTAAATGAAATTCTTGTTGCTATTCTCTTACCTTCTGAAATCGTGGTCATAAAATTGCTTACACTGGAAGACTGAACCCAAATGCCAGAGATGTGCCCTAGCCAACTTACATGCAAAGGGAACAGCAACAGAATCTTTACAAGTTATGACATGGATGAAGTCCATCCTGTTTCTACAAAAAATCACTCCTCATTGTCAGATTTTTGCATCCTGATGTCCTTGTAGCATGGTAGCTGTCTGCTCAGAGAAATTAAAGTGGGCAAATAATGGTTATAAATTAAATGAACAGGTGGGTTTATGAGAAACCCAAGATAGCTGTTTGGTTCTTCTTCCCTGTTCCTTAATAAATGTCATTTTTTGCATCCATCAAGGTGCATTTAAGATGATTCAACTTATGACTAAGCATTGGTGGGAAAAGGGCTTTCCTGGTGACTCAGTCAGTAAAGAATCCACCGGCAATTCAGGAGATGACTTGCAATGCAGGAGACCTGAGTTTGATCCCTGGGTTGGGAAGATCCTCTGGAGAAGGGAATGGCAACTCACTCCAGTATTCTTGCCCAGAAATTTCCATGGACAGAGGAGACTGGCACATTACAGTCCATGGAGTCACAAAAAAAAAAGTTGGACATGACTTATCAACTAAACCACCACCATCACCATTGGTGGTAAGACTTCTATAAAGCTGAGAAAATAGTTTACCAAGAATTTCTAACTTGTTAGGTCCATAATCCTAGAAAACTATTTTTATTCCTTGGGGGCTCAAAATTCCTCCCTCTGGATCCCTCTGGATCCCTCTGGATCCCTCTGGATCCTGCAACTGGACTTTTTTCAGTTGCCGTCTAGTGTGGGTCATCAATATGGTCATGTTGTATTAATATTATGTATGTTTTCTGGGTGAGTTGAAGGCTTCCTCTGATACCCCTAATCTGGCGAAGAACTGTTAGAAAGGACCTCCCAGCAGTAAATGAAAATGAGAATGTGATCAGAAACCTCTCCTTACTTTTGGAGATATGGCAGATTTTGCTGCTAACACAGTATCTGCCCCCAAAAGATCCTTAGACTCTCTGGTTAAACTTGTTCTTAAAGGACTTCCCTGGCGGTCCAGTGGTTAAGAATCTGCCTTGCAATGCAGGGGACCTGGGCTCAACACCTGTTCAGGAAACTAAGATCCCTCATGCTGCCGAGTATTAAGCCTGAGCCACAACTGTGAGCGGGTGCACCACACCTACAGAATCTGTGCACTGCATCAAAGATCCCAAATGATGCAGTAAAGGTCCCGTGCACCATGACGAAGACTCACAGCCAAATAGATAAGTACTTTTTTAGAGCTGTTCTTGATAATAGGATGTTGCTATTGTTTAGTCGCTGAGTCATGTCCAGCTCTTTTGCAACCCCTTGGACTATAGCCCACCAGGCTCCTCTGTCCATGTGATTTCCCAGGCAAGAATACTGGAATGAGCTGCCTTTTCCTTCTCCAAGGGTTCTTCCCTACCCAGGGTTTGAATCCATATTCTGGGAATTGGCAGGTGAATTCCTTACCACTGAGCCACGAGGAAAGTCCTATAATAGAATTTGTTGTTCAGTTGCTATGTCATATATGACTCTTTGCAACCCCATGGACTCCAGCATATCAGTCCCCTCTGTCCTTCACTATCTCCTAGAGCTTGCTCAAACTCATGACCATTGAGTCTATGATGCTATCCAACCATCGTATCCTCTGTCACCCCCTTCTCCTCCAGCCTTCAATCTTTCCCAGCATCAGGGTCTTTTTCAATAAGTTGACTCTTTGCATCAGGTGGCCAAGGTATTGGAGCTCCAGTGAATAATCAGGGTTTATTTCCTTTAGGATTGACTGATTAGTAGTCAAGAGACTCTCAACAGTCTTCTCCAGCACCACAGCTCCAAAGCATTAATTCTTCAGCACTCAGTCTTCCTTATGGTCCAACTCTCACATCTTATACATGACTACTGGGAAAACCACAGACCATAGCTCTAATAGGATAGCCCTCGGCTATGTTTTAGCTAAGCAAGGAGCTAACTGTGCTGTGGCCAACACCACCTGCTGCACCAAGATTAACATTTCTGGGACACTGAAACTCAGTTACGTTCACTCACCAAGCTAAGCACTTTCTCTGACTTATTTTGATTGGTTTAGGTCTTAGGGACCATGGCTCTGAAGTGCACTTCAAACATTGGGAATTATCCTGCTTACAATAATCATAATAATCTCCATGGTGCACTGAGTTCTCTCAAAGGCTTTACATGCATGTTTGCAGTTGCTAAATACCAAGCAAATGATCTGAGACAGGAATTTCTGAAAAGGAATAAAAAGGATAACCGACTTGAAATTTGTGAACCTAAAGTCATGGACTGTAAATATAACAGAGATTAAACTACAACAACAACAAAAGTCATGACCTGCAAATACCACAAAAAGGATCAACCAAATTTCACAAAAGCTGCAAGAACTACAGAGCAGCAGCCCAGAATGGCACTGGCGCCTAAAATTTTGATCACATCTCTCAGTTAAGCTGAGAGTCTGATCAAAACGGAGGAACTGTTGAAAAGGAAATGGGCCCCAAATGAAGTCACTTGTGTTAGGTCTCTTGGCAGCAGACCAAGACTTAATATCTAATCTAATTACTTCCCCAGAAGTGTTAACCTTTAACTGGCCAGCCTGGGATTTCCTGGTCAGCACTGATGACAGTCCTGTTGTTCCTTTCCTATTAGGCAGAAGAACTTGCCTAAACAATGGGTTCTTTGCTAAGAGTTTCCTTTTTTTTTTTTTTTTGCTCCCTCTTTGCCTTTGAAAACCTTGCCTTTTCTGCTGCTCATTTTGGAGAGCTCCTTTCTCTTGCTAAACAGGATGCTTCTTGATGCATGAACCATTTCATAGAACCAATTGGACCTTCAAGTTTACTCAATTGAATTTTTATTATTTGACACTCCATTGGCTGTCAGAGCTAGATGGTTTGGGGACTCATTCTTTGGATGGCAGCTGTGAAAGTTGGGGTGCTAGGTGTGTGGACAAGCTGCTTCCAGGGAGATGCTGGCGACAGTTCTATTGGAGCAAGTCAGAGGGAGAAGGCAAAGTGCCACCGGCTCTTTTCAGCCAGATCCAGGTAGGATTTATCAACTTAAAAAAATAGTCATAATCTAAGAGTTATGTTTTATTTAGTGCAGATTTTTAGGACTTCAGACAGCATCTTGAGTAAGCCTAAGAGAACTGCTCTGAGGAGGCGAAGGGAGGAGCCAGGTTATATGGTTTTTTGACAAATGACAAGTAGTTTGAACATCAAAAGATTATTGTTATTTAGGGAAAATCGGATAACTCAAGGTAAGGAATTCAGCACTTCCCTGTGCATGGGAAGATGCAAGATCTGGGCTCTTTGGAATCATTCCTCTGCTGTGCTCCGCAGCTCTCTGGGGCCAGGGCCTGTGTTTTTCACATCTGGAGCTTCCCTGGGAGTCAGTGTAGCGAGTGGTCTGTAGCTGCTAGATGGCAGGTCTTCTTTTCCTTCCTGGGTTCCCTCAGAGTTGGAGGCTGCAATCGCTGATGACTGTAACACCCTTGTCTACTGATATGGCAGGAAATGTTTCATTTCTCAGATGCATGCTAATCAGATGACTGATCCTCAGTCAGCAACTTGTAAGGTATGCAGTCAAACCTCTTCCGGGGAAAGACTAGGACATGGATGTTTTTGCCTTCACCCTCTGCACTGAGCTCTGGGGGACAGCCAAAGCAAGTGAAACCTTTGCTTTCTAGAGTCTGAGGTGGTGGGGAGGGGGCCCATGAAATCCCCTTCCAGACTTTAAGCTAGGTGGCAGCTGAAGATCTAGGTGGCAGCCCTCCAGTGGCAGCCTTAGAAGCTGGTGCACGAGGTGTATGATGTGCTCCTCAGAGAGAAGCTGGGATTTGGGAAATCCCCTGGTTGTATGGTGCTCTGCTGGGGACTGATTTTATGGTGAGGGTGTGTCTACCACTCTGAAATATCAATGTGGGTATTTTCAATCACCAAAGTATTGAAACCACTCAGTGGGTTGGTGGATGTCTCTCAGAGGGAACTGCTCCATGTGTAGCTTGGTGCATCCATGGGAGGAAACTTCAGGAGCCTTCTGTGTTGCCATCTTAGTCTGGAATCCCCAATGTTTTCTTAGGAAATGTACGCTTCTTCTTCTTCTTCTATCCTTCTCCCAGATTACAAGAACGTTAGTAAACTTTCACACTCTTAATCTGTTTTTGCTTAGAATATTATAATTTCTTTTTTGTGTAAAAAAGAGTTAAGTGATTAGCACTTTTATGTTCATTAATTAAATGTTATCAGTATCTGTGTCATGATATTACCCTATTCCTTCTCGTTGGTGACATTTGTCCTTTAATAGTTCTTTAAGTGCAGAAAAAGCAATGGCAACCCACTCCAGTACTCTTGCCTGGAAAATCCCGTGGGCAGAGGAGCCTGGTGGGCTGCAGTCCACGGGGTCACGAAGAGCCAGACATGACTGAGCAGCTTCACTTTCACTTTTCAGTTTCACGCACTGGAGAAGGAAATGGCAACCCACTCCAGTGTTCTTGCCTGGAGAATCCCCGGGACGGGGGAGCCTGGTGGGCTGCCGTCTATGGGGTCACACAGAGTCAGACACGACTGAAGCGACTCAGCAGCAGCAGCAGCAGTTCTTTAAGTGAGGGTTTAGAGGCTGGTTTTTGTACACCTAAGAATGTCAGCTGCATTCCCTGTATAATGATAACTGGGTATAAAATTCCAGGCTAACAATGAACTTCCCTCAAGAATTGGACAATATTACTTTACTTTCTTCCCACGTCTAATATCCCTTATCTTAAATCTATGATTTATCTAATTGCTATTTCTTTGAAGTCAATCTTGCTTTTCCTTCTGATAGTTTATAATATTATCTTTTTTAAGAATTAAAAGTAGTTGGGTTTATTTTATTCACTTTTAAATTTTATTATTTATTTATTTTGGCTCTCCTGGGTCTTTTTTTAACTTTTTATTTTGTAATAGGGTATAGTTGATTAACAAGCAACATTGTTATAGCTTCAGGTGAACAGTGAAGAGACTCAGCCGTGCATATACATGTACCCATGCTCCTCCAAATTCCCCTCCCATCCAGGCTGCCACATAACATTGAGCAGAGTTCCAGGAACTATACTGTAGTAACCTGCTGGTTATCCATTTTAAATATAGCAGTGTGTACGTATCCACTCCAAACTCCCTAACTATCCCTTCCCTCCATCCTCCCCCCTGGAAACCATAAATTCATTCTCTGAGTCTGTGCGTGTCTTTCTGCTTTACAAGTTCAGCTTGCATCATTCCTGTTCAGATTCCACATTTAAGGGATTTCATACAGTATTTCTTCTTCTCTGACTCACTTTACTTAGTATGACAAGCGCTAGGTCCTACCATGTTGCTGCCAATGGCATCATTTCCATTCTTTTTGGTGGCTCGGTAATATCCCATTGTGCTGGGTCTTAGTCCTGGTTTGTGGGATCTTCACTGCAGCATGCGGGCTTCTTGGTTGTGGCATGTATGCAGGATCTAGTTCCTGGATCAAGGATTGAACCCAGGCCCCTTGCATCGGGAACACAGTCTTTACTCACTGGACCACCAGGGAAATCCCAGAATTATCTTCATCCTTGACATTTTTCATCTTCAGGACTCTGACTAGACACCGACACATTTTGCTTAGTGTTTTATGATATGAGAATTTGTTATTCTTAAGATGTTCTTCATCGTTCATATGTCAGGTTGCTGCCAAGTTACTATTCAGTATTTTCTCTTTGTTTTCATTTTCCCTTTCCTTCCTTCCCTTTCCTCTCTAGGTCTAATAGTTTACTTTTATGATACGTGCCATCCAGTACACCGGGGTCCCAGGCTTAATCAAGATCTTAGCGTGGTAGATCAGAATTCCTACCCAAAATAATGTTATTGAGATGTCTAGGCAGTTTTTTTTTCAGTCACTAGAAACTACGAAAAAGCAGTGCAGTTAAGGAAGACTGCTAGGTCATGAAATAAAAACGGCATAATGCATTCATGACATGATGCAAGGTGACTTCCTCGCCTTCAGAAGCATCCTTGGTTTTCGTGTTACTCTGCACTGCTCAGATGTACAAAGATTATATTCTGTAAATGCGCATATATTTCCAGTGTTGTGTTTTAATGTATAAATTTAAAGCATTAGGTTTTAAGCTAAACATATTAGACTACAAAACATTAGTTAACATTCCAGGGATAAGGGAGCAAGAAACTGTCAAGTTTGGAAGTAAAATGTCGGTTGTGTTGCTGCTGGAGAACCGCAGACGGTCCTTGCTGCGGGGCAGCAGCTCTTCCAGCCGCCTGACAACGTCGTCTCACTTAGTAGAACAGCCGCCATCCCTGCACAACGACAGCAATTGTGAGGAAGGCGAACAATCTCTGCCACCGCCCGATGGCCTCAACAGCTCCTGGGTGGCGCTTCCCATGAACAACAGCAATGGCCGTGATAACAGCAAAGGGAAGAACGGGGGGCTGGAGCGCGTACCCTCTTCGATGGGCACGTGGAGAAGATTCTTTTGGACGCACAGCATGAACCCGGACAGAGCAGCTCAAGAGGCAGCTCTCACTATGACAGCCTTTCCCCACAAGAGGATGGGCAGATCGTGTTTGATGTGGAAATGCACACCAGCAAGGACCATAGCTCTCAGTCAGAAGAAGAAGTTGCAGGAGAGAAAGAAGTGGATGCTCTTTAGA
The DNA here is from genome assembly GCF_016772045.2 of Ovis aries. Taxonomy (NCBI): domain Eukaryota; kingdom Metazoa; phylum Chordata; class Mammalia; order Artiodactyla; family Bovidae; genus Ovis; species Ovis aries. The sequence goes on from NC_056074.1 coordinate 7,609,307, forward strand.
AAAGCGTGGACTGGGTGTCCGACCGGTCCAGTAGACCTGAAAACATTCCACCCAAGCGGTTCCACTTCAGGCACCCTAAACGTTCCGTTTCCTTAAGCAGGAGGGAAAGTGAAGCTATGCGGAAAGGGGGGATCTTCTCCGCAGAGTTTCTTCAGGTGTTCATTCCATTTCTCTTCCTCTCCCATGTTTTGGCTTTGGAGCTAAGCATCTACATTGCAAAACGGCTGAGCATGCCTTCTGCCAGCACCTACTAGGGAAGAGAAGAGTCCCTGGGCCAGCGTGTGACTTGTGAAGTGGTGTCTTGCCACAGCAGTTTATTTGAACTTGAGACCACTGTAACCGTGACCCAACCTCCACCCTCTTTTTACATATCCAAGTTCCAGTAGCTCTCAAATCCAGTATTTTATTCCAGCTCTGTTGAGGCATTTTGCTAATAACCTCATTCCCTTTTTGGCCTGTAAAACACTAGAATTTTCTAATAAGAGTTTACTGTTGTTTAGAAATTTGCAAGGGCTTCTTTTCCTCAAACGCCACCAGCAGATTTTAATTTTGTCAAGAATGCCATTGTCTTCTCTCAGTACCATCAAACCTAGACCTGCACTATTCATGGTATAAATTTTACTCTTGCAAAATAACCCACCTGTCTCTTCAAATGAGATCAGGTTGCAAATGATAGGAAAGCTTTGTTGTTTTGCTTTCCAAGACAAAGGCAAGCTTCCCTAAGCTTGAATTTATAGCTATGAAAAAAGAAAACAAAAACAAATAAAACAGACAAAATTAGACAAGGAAAAAAATATCCTGGGCAATGAAAAGTTATTTTAAACCAAAAAAAGTAAAAATGTCATTGGCCTCAGATGAATAGCTCACCGTGGTGAAATGAGAGCAGGCAATATCATCAATATTAACGAAACCATTAGTTCAGGACATCATTGTCCTGAACTTGTCATTGGTTATGATAAAAACTTCATATGCAAAATTATTTTAATCTAGAAGATAGAGACTGACATAGCTAATAGATTATGCTAGTGTCATCTGGATCAGCTGGACATTACTAGAAAATTTTTGGATTTTTTTAAACATTTGTTTCTTCCCCATAAGCTGGTGATTTGTTCGTGTTGTGTGTGTGTGTGTGTGTGTGTGTGTGTGTGTTTTCGGTTGTTCAGTCGTTTCTGACTCTTTGTGACCACATGGACTGCAGCTCTCCAGGCTCCTCTGTCCATGGCCTTTCCCAGGCAAGAATATTGGAATGGGTTGCCATTTCCTTCTCCAGGGGATCTTCCTGACCCAGGGATTGAACTCACATCACTTGTGTCTCCGGTGTTGGCAGGTGGATTCTTCACTACTGCACCAAGGTGGGGAGCCGTTGTTAATGTAATGATAAAAACAGAACATGCTTTACCCTATTCAATATGTCCTACTGTTTCTTTACCTCTTAAATGTTGATAAAAATCAATCTTAATAAAAGCATTTTTAATTGCCCAAGCGTAACTTAGACTCCTTAAATACAACTAAAATCCTCCCAGCTTCAGGTCCCATTCTAGCCACTGCTCCAAACATCTGGGTTTCCCCACCCCCACCCCCGCACTGGAAAACTCCTTCCGCTGCCCTGCCCCCACAAACTCACCCCTGCTTCATCATATCACAGTCCAGAAGCAGGGAGTTTAACAACATGCAGGCCATCCTGGACCAGTGGAAAGGCGAGCTCATGGAAACATATTTCCTCTTTCTCCAATCAGGTGGGTAGGTCTTAGACGTATTTTATCCCAAAGGATTAAGCAAAAAATCACTCATCACAGTAGCCAATGCCTTAGCTTCAGTGTATTGTCTCTCCTTCTCTGTTTATTCCCTTTCTTCCTCACTTCTGCTCCCAGAATATATTCCAAATAAACCACCTGCTTTCAGGCTTTTTACTCAGGGAAACTTATGGTAAAATAAAGATACTTTTGAAGAACGTAACCATTGAGTACGCTAATAGACAGTCAACTGCAAGGCTATCACCTATTTAACGAGTCCATTCTTTCCAATTGCAGGGTAAATCTGTGTCTACTTTCCCACTGGAAGTGAGTATCAACACTTCTATTCTGATGTCTTTTTGCACAGTATTGGACATTGGACACTTGACATTAAATTCTTTCTATCCAGTTGAACTAATCTGCCTGAAATCAAGATACTTGCACATTCTGCTAGTCTCAATTATCCACCAGATAAAATGCCCAGAAAGATTTTTTGAGAGAAAACAAAGGTCCAGTGATGAATTTACTAAACTATTAGATTTCATAAATATTTGAAAATATGAAAAAGGAGCCATCCCTGCCTTCACTGAACTTATGTAAGAGAAACAGATGATAGATTCATATACATACATACATATGCATGTATGATATACTAAACACAGTATACTTATGCGATGGTAGCTTCCCTGGTGGCTCAGTGGTAAAGAATCTGCCTGCCAATGCAGGAGACGCAAGAGATGCAGGTTCAATCCCTGGATTGGGAAGATCCCCTGGAGGAGGAAATGGCAACTCACTCTACTATTCTTGCCTGGAGAATCCCATGGACAGAGGAGCCTGGTGGGCTACAGTTCACAGGATCACAAAGAGCTGACTATGACTTAGTAACTGTAAAGCAACAAAATTTACATTATATACAAAACACAATTTTGTTCTATAGAAAATGAGTGCAAAAATAATGCGATGTTTAGATTTCCCACCCAACCCCCTCCCCAAACAAAAATCTTAGGTTTAAAAATTTTGGAGACATTATTAAATTTCTGAGTCTCAGTGTTCTGAAATGTTACATAGAAACAGTAACTACCCTGAAAACTTTCTGTGAAGATTCAAATAGACAATATGTGAAAAGCTTTTGGCATTTAATATGTGGTACCTAGTACCTGCTACTATTGCTCTTTGCACATAATTTTCATCATTATCATTAATAACAAATTTCATTTGCTGTCACTAATGTAAGGTGACCCTGACCATTAATTGAACAAATGTTTGAGAACCTACCCAATGACCAGCAAGGTGATAACCAACACAACACAGGCGAGAAAGCAATAATGGTAAAAAGAAATCCAGCTAGGTTGTTTAGTGCAAAGAGAAGTGGGGAGGGCTAGTTGGACTCTTTGAATAGGCTTTAGACATAAAGGTGAAGAGAAGGGAGCAGTCCTAATAGCAAGCTCACAGCACAGTACCAGAGAGCTAGGAGTTCTAACCTGAGGTCATGACTTCCGGGCCTGGCATTGGGAAGGCAGCAGCATTTCCATCACTCTTGGGGCGCATGACAATGACGCCATTGTTGTCTCACAGACTTCTCTTTAGAAAGCGTTGCCTTGAAACTCACTCAAGCAGAGCTATTTATCTCCCCTTGCCTCTCTGTTCTACTGTCTGTGTTTTGTCATCGTGTCTATTCAATTAAGATTGATATCTGTACCAAGGGAATCTGAGTTCTCACCAAGCCCCAAAGAGAAATTACTCACTGGAAACCAAAGCACTGTGGCTCCCTTATGTTCTGAGGGCAAGCAGCCGCTGAATGATGAATGGCGTACTCTATTTTGCTGTGGCTGTTGTAGTTGAATCCACTTCAAGCAATAGTTAAGGTGACACTCAGCAGAAACACATCAGTACCCAGTGCAAACAAGATTACTCCTTTCATTAATGGATGGATAATCCTTACATTCTTCCTCATTTTATTTTATCCACAGTTATTGTCTCTAAGAACATGGAAGATTTACTCTTATTTTGACCCATTTGAATTGATAAGATTTATTTCTTCCTTATAAGTTGTGTTGAATGAATCGTTTTGGACAACACTAAGGACCAAGCATTGGATGAGCTACTTAATCAGGAGCTCTATAGAACCCAAGACTTACTAATGGAAAATTGGGTGATGGGGACACCAACAGAACAGATGAGCTACCCAGACAAGCTTGAGAAATGCCCTCCTTGGGGTGTGTTACAAACCTTTGCACGCACATCAAGAGAGACAGCACATCTGGACCATGTCATTATAAGCTGGGATAGCACAGTCTTAGTTACCAAACCAGGTTTGGGGCATCCTGGATCTTACCCAGTTTGGAGGGCCATTCTGAAGAAAAAGAAGTTTAAAAACATAAATAGGAAATTGGGTACAAAATTCAAACTGAAAAACAGAAAGTCCAATAAATTGCAAATCTTAAAAAGCTGACCAATACCACAAACATCACCAACATTCAGGACAATAACACTTACTATGACTGACTGAACCACTTCTGTTATACTTTGTATTGCTTCTTTATTTGACAATGTTGTTGTATTATTCTTTGTAGAAGAAAACAAAAAGAGTACTTTTTCTAGCGTGGTTGATCAAATACTGTTTTATATTATTAACGGTTTCAACAAACCTAGACAGCATATTAAAAAGCAGAGACATCACTTTACTGACAAAGGTCCATAGAGTCAAAGCTATGATTTTTCCAGTAATCGTGTACAGATGTGAGTTGGACCATAAAGAAGGCTGACCACCAAAGAACTGATGCTTTCAAATTATGGTGCTAGAAAAGAGCTTTGAGAATCTCTTGGCTGCAAGGGGATCAAAAAAATCAATCCTGAAGAAAATCAACCTTGAATATTCATTGGAAAGACTGATATTGAAGCTGAAGCTCCAATACTTTGGCCACATGAAAGCCAACTCTTTGGAAAAGACCCCGATGCTGGGAAATATTGAAGGCAGGAAGAGAAGGGGATAACAGAGGATGAGATGGTTGGATGGCATCACCGACCCAATGGACACAAATTTGAGCAAACGCCAGGAGATAGTGGAGAATGGGGGGGCCTGGCATGCTGCAGTCCATGGGGTCACAAAGAGTCCAGCGTGGCTTAGTGACTGAACAACAGAGGCATTCGTGAGAACTGAGTCCTGTTTACAATGTTACACATCTGATGATGGGAAGAACATTCCACAGGCAAGCTTCCAGCTCCTTCCAGTAAGCCTGGCCCACATATTCCAGGGTCAGGCAGAGTAGGACATACACTGTGATGTGATGTCTAGCCCTGCATTTTGCTATCACAGTGCCTGGCAGAGCACGTGTTAGAACTATTCCTGGAAGCCATTGCTATGGAACTGTTTGTGGAAGAGGCCACTTTTCATGAAAGAGCTGGTAGCATCGCTCAGAGTATTTATGACAAATACGGGTTTGCATTGCAACTTTGGCAACTTTGTTAGCCTCTTGTTCTTTCCTAAGTATGTCTGCATTTGAACTCAGATCCTTTCAACTTTCTATTGATATTTTTGGCTTCCTCTGTATTTCTCCAAATCCTTTCTAAGTTGAGAAACCCAGGAAAGAACATAGATCCCTCCTAAGCATGATGTTCCTGCTGCTTTTAATGGAAAGATTACCCCTGTAGTTCTACAGGCATATCAGAGGACACATTTCTGCCAAATACAGCAGATACAGTCATCAAAAGGACATTTAGAAGGTGTTTTTACTGAAAACACATTCAAGACTTTCAAAGGTAAAAGAGAAATAAAAATATGACCCTTAGAGCTAATGTAACATTTTGCCTACAAACTTGGCAAAATTTGCCAACAAACAATGACAATTCTTGAATGATTAACCATACATTAATGATTCTACACTTTAATTTTGGTATAAGATCTTGGAGTTTTAAGGAAAACATATGTGAAACCACTAATCTTGAAACTATCTGATAATTACATGACATGCTTTGCTCCCTTTTCTGAAATTTGTCAATGGTTTTATAACTGAAAACATTTCTGGATATGGAAGCAGGCACAAATTCAACACACAGAATTTCTTAATGTCATTTCTTCTCCTAACAAGCTTAGTGAGAAGTGAAAAGAAGAAAGAAAAGACATTTCTTATTTCCATGCTTCCTCCAAGCAAAGCAGGAGAACTGTAACAGATTCCATGCTTTAGTGAGCACTCCATTACCTCATTTTGCTAAGAATCAAATCGTAAAGGACATCTGTGCTCAATGACTCCTCTCCCATACCGGCAAGCTGCCACCAGCGGTGAAAGAACTCGGCCATGCCAGAAAGAACCGTTCTGGCTTCAAACAGACCGTTACCATGAAGATCAGGTGTATATACTACCAAAAATGATTAATGCAAGAAAAAAAATCAAATGGGTAACAGTTAATCTGCTGTTAATCAAATGCTTAGGAAGCCTCCATTAGATTGAATTTGCCAGTTTAAGTGAAAGGAAAGCACGACACCAGTTTTATGAGACCTGTTGTATGAGACCCTGCTGTGGGCTTAGGCTTTTCAATGTTTTGTAAACTATTTTCTTAAAAAAAAAAAAAAAAAAAAAAAGGATTTGTCAGATTGCCTTTGCAGTCTCTTTATTTGTGTGTGGGTTTTTTTTTTTTTTTTTTTTTTTGCCGTGCTGGGTCTTGGTTGCTGCACACTGACTTCTGCCTCTTGCAGCGAGCAGGGGCTGCTCTTTAGGTGCAGGGCACAGGCTCCTCCTTGCGATGGCTCCTCCTGTTGGGGAGCAAGGCTCTAGGCACGCAGGCTTCCCTAGTTGTGTTGCGCAGGCTTAGTTGCCCCATGGCATGTGGGGTCTTCCCGGACCAGGGATCAAACCCGTGTCCCCTGCATTGGCAGGCTGATTCATAACCGCTGGGCCACCGAGGAAGACCACACTAGGCTCTTCCTTGATGAACAGCAAAATCTCTCCCACTTTTCAGCATGCATCCAGAGGCCTTGCTCTTGTCTTCCTAATGAAATCACTGAGAGACAGGGGAAAGTTTATTTTCTTATATAAAAGACCTTTCCGTCCGCCTTCCTGATGGAGTTTACATCACAAAAATAATGACTTTGGGTGGCGTCTCAGTTTTAAAATTTGTGTAATATTAAATACATTATTTTCATACTCCCTCTGGCAGAGTATGATATGTCCTCCAGGGGAAGAGTGTCTCTGTCCACTCCCTACCCACAAGGGAGAAATGCTGCTCTAAGACTAAATAATTCTAATTTTCTGCTTTAGTAAATAGGATGGAGAAAATGTAATTGAATTCCCATTTAGCACTTAGCATCTAATAGTGCCTCAGGCTCTGGGTGATAAACTTGACTCTTCATTCTAGCGCTAGAGCTGCAGATTTACAAGAGAGGAAAGCTAGACTGGAAGGTGTGCCATGAAGCCATGAAACTCCAGGGTGCCTCTCTCCAGTTGTTTTTTTTTTTTTTTTTTTAAGTCCCTATTAGCATGATCATGGTTCTGAATTGAACTTGAAAATATCTAGGCTACACCACCCAGTTCTGTCTTTGGTGTTTTTCCCCCAAAGCATTTTCTGTCATTTATAAAGAAAAAAGCTAATCTCATTTTTACCCACTGGCTTGGAACCCTCCTATGTTTGCAGACAGGGGACGATTTTCTCATGTTGGTATTTGCTCAGCCTTTGGATATTGACTGCCATAATTCTTCTCACACGCTCCTGGCAATTAATCCCTCATGTAATATGCATAGTTTAATGCCCTTTTACTGTCTGACCTCCACTCTCACATCTCCCCAGGCTAATACCTCGCTAACACCTAGACTCTGCCTTCCAATTTTAAGACATATTGAACTCAGGAAGCAAAAATAGGACAGGATTGAAGTGTCTCATTTTCATTCCACCTCTTCATGGCCTTTTGTGTTTCACCTTGAAATTAATTAAGAGAGGACAGTAAGGTGAAATTGCACCATTTCATCTGGGTACTATACCCTGGTTCCCCTTTATGCTGACTCCTGAAACATCAAGATTTCAGACATATTTAAACAGCAGTTAAGGATCACAGCAAGTCAGAGTTCCTTGGTCATCCAAAAGTGTGTTTCTCCTCAAATTTTCTACTCATCAGTATATAAAGCTATTGTCATAGTGTTAAATTACCAAAGAGGGAAATAGATTTTTTTAAATGTTAATGAGATGGGGATGTATGGTTGACTCTGGGTGGATAATAGAAAAGAGGTTTTGTACAGCAGATCCTGTATCCCACAAAAAGGCTTGACATCATTATAGTAAAGGTGTGTGTGTTTGTGCTCAGTTGAGTCTGACCCTTTGCAGCCAAACGGACTGCAGCCCATCAGGCTCCTCTGTCCATGGAATTTTCCAGGCAAGAATACTGGAATGGGTTACGATTTCCTTCTAAAAATACTCATCTCTTTGCTTCAGTCTCAACTATGTCATCAAGTTTTATAATATTATCAGTTAAAAACTAGTAATAAAAAAACATCATAGATGCAATGGAGTCCAACAAGTTCATTTAGGCCTGTTACTGTGGGGAGTCTTGCAGCTGGTTAGACCAGAAACAATGTAAATAAAGCAACTAACAAAAAAGCAAATGAAGTACAGATGTGCACCATTCCAAACCAAGAAAGAATCTAGCACCAATCAGACCAAGTATGACTTCTAAACAGGCATAAGTGTGACGATGTACAACCTAAAAAAAAAAAATGGAGTTTAATTGCTTTACAATGTTATTTTAGTTTCTATTGTACATGAAGTGAACCAGCTATGTTGTTGTTCTGTCACCAAGTTGTGTCTGGCTCTTTGCAATGTCATGGACTGCAAAAAATGGTACAGATGGGCCTATCCGCAGGTCAGGAATAGAGATGCAGACGTCCAGAATGGACCTGTGGGCACAGCAGAAGACTGCGAGGGTGGGGTGAACGGGAGATTAAGGTTGGCAACACCACCATGGGCTTCCCGAAAGGCTCAGTGGTAAAGGAGCGCCTGCAAAAAGGAGACACAGGAGATACAGGTTTGATCTTTGGATTCGGAAGATCCCCTAGAGGGGGAAATGGCAACCCACTCTGGTATTCTTGCCTGAGAAATCCCATGGACAGAGGAGCCTTGTGGGCTACAGTGCACGGGGTTGCAAAGAGTATGGCATGACTGAGCGACTGAGCACATGCACCGCTGCGGCTGCTGCTGCTGCTGCTGCTGCTGCTGCTGCTGTGTCACTTCAGTCGTGTCCGACTCTGTGCGACCCCATAGACGGCAGCCCACCAGGCTCCCCCGTCCCTGGGATTCTCCAGGCAAGAACACTGGAGTGGGTTGCCATTTCCTTCTCCAATGCAGGAAAGTGAAACGTGAAAGGGAAGTCGCTCAGTCGTGTCCGACTCTTAGTGACCCCATGGGCAGCAGCCCACCAGGCTCCTCCATCCCTGGGATTTTCCAGGCGAGAGAACTGGAGTGGAGTGCCATCGTCTTCTCCGAGCATATACACTACCGTACGCAAAATAGACAGCTAGTGGGAACTTGCTGTATAGCACAGGGGGCTCAGCTTGGTGCTCTGTGAAGACCTAGAGGATGAGGGGTGAGAGGGAGGGGTATATGTGTGTGTGTATATGTATATATAGAGCTGATTCATTTTCATTAGCATAATACAAATCAAAACCATGATGAGATACCACCTCACACCTGTCAGAATGGCTGTTCTCTGATCCACATGGTTGTATGGCTGAAGCCAATATAATATTGTAAAGCAATTACCCTCTAATTTAAAAAAGCTACATATTCCCCCCTCAAAAAAAAAAGATAATAAATTGCAAGTGTTAGCAAAGATTTGGAGAAAAGGGAACCCTTGCTAATTGGTGGTGAGAATATAATTTGGTACAACCAGTATGGAAAACAGTATCTAAGCTTCTTGAAAAGTTAAAAATACATTCACCATATGATCCAGCAATTCCTCTTCTAGATACATATCCAAAGAGAATGAAATAAGTATCTCAGAGAAATATCTGCACTCCTCTGGTCACTGCTGCATGGCTTAGACAGATAGGTAGATACAGATACACAGATATAGCTCATGTCTTCTGTGTCCATTCATTTGTGTGTGTATATATGTATGAGCTTCCTGGGTAGCCCAGTTGGTAAAGAATCTGCCTGCATGGCAGGAGACCCGAGTTTGATCCCTGGGTCAGGGAGATCCCCTAGAGAAGGGAACAGTAACCCACTGCAGTACCTGCCTGGAAAATCCTATGGATAGAGGAGGCCGATAGGCTACAGTCCATGGGGTCACCAAGACTTGGACACGACTTAGCAACTAAATCATATATATATATATATATACACATGGACACCCAGGTAGTGCAGTGGTAAAGAATCTGCCTGCCAATGAAGGAGACACAAGAGACACAGATTCAGTCCCTGGGTCTGGAAGATCTCCTGGAGTAGGAAATGGCAACCCGCTCCAGTATTCTTGTCTGGAAAATTCCATGGACAGAGGAGCCAGGTAGGCTATAGTCCATGGGGTTGCAGAGTAGGACACAACTGAGTGACTGAGCATGCACACACACACATACGCACACACACATATGCGCACACACATACGCACACACACATATGCATACACAGACACACACATGCGCGCACACACACGTGCACGCACACACACACATGCCACCACACACATGCCACCACACACATACACACACATGCACACACACACGCACAAACACACACGCGCACACATACAGACACACGCACAAATGCACAGACACATGAACAGACACAGGCACATGTGCACACACACACATACACATACACACACACATAAACACAGACGTGCACACACACATGCACAGACACACAGACACACACATGCACACACATGCACACACACATACACAGACACACACATGTGCACACAGACATACACAGACACATGCACGCACACACATACACACAGAGACGTGCACACACATACACGGACACACACATACATGCACACAAACATACACAGACACACACGCACACACGCATATGCACAACACACACACGCACATACACAGATACACACACGCGCACACACACATACACAGACTCACACACAAGCGCACATATACACAGACACACACGTGCATAGACACACATGCACACACACATGCACACACACACACACCAGAAACAGACACATGTGCACACAAACACATGCAGAGACACACACGTGCGCACACACATACATGCACAGACACCCAGATGCGAAAAGACATGCATACACAGACACACATGCGCACACACACAGACACACGCACACACACACATACACAGACTCATGCACACACACACATACGCAGATACACACATGTGCACACACACAGACACAGACACACACCCACGCACACACACACACGCACAAACACACACACGCACACACACACATACACAGACACACGCACAAACGCACAGACACTTGAACAGACACAGGCACATGCGCACACACACACATACACAGACATGCGCACACATATACATGCACAGAAACACACATGCACGACACACAGACACACAGAGACATACGCACACAGACACACATACACAGACACGCACATGCACACACATACACACACATGTGCACACACATACAGACACACACATACACACACATGCATACACACATGCGTGCACACATACACAAACACAGGCACGCACACACATAGACACACGCTTGCACACACACATGCACAGACATACACGCGGACACACACATACACAGACACACATGTGTACACACATAAATGCACAGACACACATGCGCACAGACAAACTTGCACAGACACACACGCTCACACACATACACACACATGTGCACACACACATACACACACATGCACAGACACACACATACACAGACACACATGCGTGCACACACATACACAAACACAGGCACGCACACATATAGACACACACTCACACACATGCACAGACACACACACATGCATATGCACAACACACACTCATATACATACACACACATACACAGACTCACACACGCACACACACACAGACGAGCGCACATATACACAGACACACGCGCATAGACACAGATGCACAGACACACACATGCGCGCACACACACACATACCCAGAAACAGACACATGCGCACATGAACACATGCAGAGACACACACATGTGCGCACACACATACATGCACAGACACCCAGATGCGAAAACACATGCATACACAGACACACATGCTCACACACACAAACACAGACTCGCGCACATATACACAGACACACACGCACATAGACACCCATGCACAGACAAACACACATGTGCACACACACAAAGACACACACCCATACTCACACACACACACACACGCACAAACACACACACACGCACACGCACAGACACAGACACGCACAAATGCAGACACATGAACAGACACAGGCACATGCGCACACACACAGAGACACACACATATACCCACAGACATGCGCACACACATGCACAGACACACACATGCAAGACACACACAGACACACAGACACAGACACACGCACATGCACACACAAACACATACACAAACACACACTCGCACACACACACATGCACAGACACACACATGTGCACACAGACACAGACACACACGTGCACACACATACATGCGCAGACACACAGGCACACACATACACAGGCTCACATACATGCACGCACACACATGCGCACACACATACATAGACACACACTCGCGCATACACACACATAAACACACATGCGCACACATACATACAGAGACACGACGCGCGCACACTCACATACACAGACACACATGTGCACACATACACACAGAGACACACACATGCAGGAACACACATGCACACACACATACATACACAGACACAGACACACATGTACACACACAGGCACAGACACACACATGCTCACACACAGACACACACAGACACACACATACATATAGACACGTGTGCGTGCACACACACAGAAACACAGGTGCACAGACACAGACACACATGCGCACACATACACATACATACACAGACATACGTGCACACACGCATACACAGGCACACACGCGCACATACACATACACAGACACACACGTGCACACATACAGATAAACACACACGCACGCACACACACATACACAGACACACACGTGCACACACATACACAGACTCAAACACGCGCGCACACACACATGCACACACAGACAGACGCAGACACAGACACATTTGCACACAAACACATGCACCGACACACACACATGTACACACATACACAGACACACACACGTGCACACACGCATACAGACACACACACATGGGCACACGTATACATGCGCAGACACACGCGCACAAACATGCACAGACACACAGACACGCGCACACGCACACACATACACAGACACACATACATGTGCAGACACACACGCATGCACACACAGATACACAGAAACACATGCGCACACGCACACACATACGTGTGCACACACACGCCACCGCATGCATACACACACATGTGCACACAGACACACACAAGCACAAACACACACGCACGCACACATACACAGACACACACACGTGCACACAGACATACACAGACACACACATACATGCACACAGACGCATATGCACAACACACACGCACACATACACAGATACACACACATATACACAGACTCACACACGCATGCACACACAGACACACATGCGCACACACACATACACAGACACACAGACAAGCGCACATATACACAGATACACACGCGCATAGACACACATGCACAGACACACACACATGCGCGCACACACACACCTAGATACAGACACATGTGCACACAAACACATGCAGAGACACACACACATGCGCACACACATACATGCACAGACACCCAGACGCGAAAACACATGCATACACAGACACACACGCGCACACACAGAGACACACACGCGCACACACATACACAGACTCGTGCACACACATACGCAGATACACACATGTGCACACACATACGCGCACACACATACACACACCCATGCACACATGTGCACACACGTACACACACACAAACGCACAGACACATGAACAGACACAGGCACATGCGCACACATACACAGACACGCACACATACAGACAGACACGTGCACACACATACATGCACAGACACACGCACATGCACACACAGACACACATGTGTGCACACACATACAGACACATGCGTACACACATAAATGTGCAGACACACGTGCACACAAACATGCACAGACACACGCGCGCACACACATACACACACCCATGTGCACACACAGACATACAGAGACACACACGCGCACACACATATACAGTCACACACATGCGCACACAGACAGACACACACGTGCACACACACAGATGCGCGCACACATACACAGACACACACATACATGCACACACATACATGCGCAGACACACAGGCGCACACACACATACACAGGCTCACATGCATGTGCACACACATACACAGACACACATACATGCCCACACACACATACATAGACACACACTCGCGCATACACACACATAAACAGACACGCGCACACACACATACAGAGACACGACACGTGCACACTCACATACACAGACACACATGCGCACACATACACACAGAGACACACACATGCAGGAACACACACATGCACACACATGTGCGCACACATACATACAGACACAGACACAGACACACATGTACACACACAGGCACAGACACACACATACATATAGACACACGCGTGCACACACACACAGAAACGCAGGTGCACACACGCGCGCACATACACATACATACACAGACACAGACACACACCCACGCACACACACATACACAGACTCAAACACACGTGCACACACACACATGCACACACAGACAGACGCAGACACAGACACATTTGCACACAAACACATGCACAGACACACACACACGCACACACATACACAGACACACACATGCGCACACACATACACAGACACGCGTGCACAGACATGCACACACACATACATGCACAGGCACACATCCACACACACATACATACACAGACATACGCACACGCGCACACATACATGCACAGACACAGAAGACTCACAGGAACAGCAAGGAGAAGAGTAGTTGCTAAGAACTAGGGGAGGAGAAAATGGAGACTTTCTGTTCAATGAGTGTAAAGTTTCAGTTGCACAAGATGAATGCATTCTAGAGATCGACCGTACAAGCTTTTGCCTACAGTTTTGCACTATATTATATCCTTTATTTTTGGTAAGAAAGAAGACCATACATGTTCTCAGCATGCCCCAAAATTGGTAACATGCAAAGCAATTAGCCTTCAAATAGAACATAAATTAATTTTTAAAAATTAGTAACAATGTAAAAATGACAAATCTATTGATTGATCGTGGTAGTCATTTCACATTGTACATGTATATCACAATGTACAATGTATGTCTGACGGGGTCCAGCCCTGGTGGATCCAGGGAATTCAAAGGTGGGGACAGAGTCGGCGTCCTGGAAAAAAACTTCTTTAATTACAGATATAGAAGGAGATTAGAAACAGATAGTGTAGTAGGAGAATTACTGGAGAAAAGAGGCTGAATAATTGGTTTACATGGAATACCAATCACCACCTACGTAGGCCACAGGCATCTTTCCATTCTCCCAAAGGAGAGGAGGCACTGAGGCCTCCCCGGTCCGATCTCAGAAGCCCAGGCAGAATTAGCAGGCTTGGTGAGTACCCACATTTCAGATGGGAATTCAGCCAGGAAAGCGGAGAGCGAGAAAGAAATGACACGGGAGAATCAGTCTTTCCAGGAACTGATCTGATTTCTTTATTTTTCAGGTTTGTTTATATACCTTTTTGTTATACATAGGGATGAATACAGAGTCACGCGGGGGTCAGCAGACCTGACCCTTGTCACAATCAGGTGCTTCATATAAAATTATACAAAGGTCTTATGAGTTTCATCATCTTTTAGCCATGAGGTCTGCTGACATTTTATGGCCCTTTCTGATACTGGTTTAACCAGAAAACTTATTTTTCCAGGGGTGATTTTTTTCTTAAATCAGCCACCACCCTCCAAATAAAGTTGCATTCCTATAGGGTGAGGGTGTAAAGGAATTTACTTAACCTAAGGTTTAGCATGATTAATCTTAAAGGTTAATACTTATTTCTCCTATATGCTAGTTATATTCATTATAAGGGCAGGAATATGGAGATTTAGCAGCAAGTATTGGCTCAACAAATGTAAACCCTTCACCAATGTTCCCCTTAAGATCTATTTTGTTTCAAGATAGTGATAAAGTTACATTTTTGCATAGCAAGGACACAGTGATTTATAGTGATTTATAACAAAGTACAGTGATCTATAACAAAAGAGAAGATTCATTAACTCAAAAAGTCTAGTATTGCTAACATCAAAAACTACTATATTTCCTTTTCTATATTCCAAATACATTGATTAATATATTCCCAGGTGCCTAAGGATATGGAGGCCTGATGGCAATCATTGACTCATCAATGAAAAAAGCCCTATGCTAATACTCCAAACTCTCTGTGCTGTTTATGGCTGAGAGGCTGTCACACAAGTTAGTCTGTCAGCAGAGAGGTTTGACCTGAGACATCCTTGTCACACCCAGGGCAGGGAATTAGCAGTAATTATTGGCAGGACAAATGAAAAAACCCTTCACCAATATAATTCCTAATCAACCTACTAATACTATACTAATGATCTTCTAACTTCTCAAAAGAGTCTGTATTTAGAAAGTTTTAAAACATCCCGTGCCTCTCACAGTTAGGAAGCTGTAAACAATCACATGCGGCTGGATGAGCCTGATCAGGCAGGCCAGAGAACCTCCAGAGTTCGTAAGTTGAAACACTCTTGTCACGCCCAGGAATTTTTATTAACTGGAGCTGCAAGTTAACTCCTTCTCTGAGAGAAATGGTTATGGGGGAGAGCTCCCGTAAAGTACTCTGGTTTTGGGGGTAGATGCTCGGGAACAGGGGGTTTCCTGAGGCTTGATCACGCCTTTGCGTATGCCAAGCTTCCTTCCTCATGGCCTTTGCCATGGGCGGAGTTCCTCACGCTGGCTCCCAACATATGTCAAAATACCACATTGCAAACTTTAAATATACGTACTTTTCATTTCCAATTACACCTCTGTAAACCTGAAAAAAGAAAAAGAAAAATATTGCATATAATTCCCTGCGGAATGAGCACAGGTTTTTGTTAGCTAAGACAGGGGCCATAGAATGTGATGGCCACTCTTCATCCACCTGCTGTATTACAGACAGTAGAAGCTTGCTGACTACAAGGACTTTATCGTCATAAGCAACTCTTTCTTTCCAGTAGCTGTCAGAGTGATTTGCGTTTACATTCACACATCTGCCCATCTGCCAATCAGGAAATAAGCAGACAAGACAAAATGAGGGGAGATTATTTTTGTGTATGGTGTTCCTGGGTTGGGCAGATCCCCTAGAGAAGGAAATGGCAACCCACGCCAGTATTCCTGCCTGGAGAATCCCATGGACGGAGGAGACTGGTGGGCTACTGTCCATGGGGTTGCAAGAGTTGAACACGACTTAGCAAATAAACCACCCCCACCATGGTGTTATGACGTGTTCTAATTTCGTTCTTTCCCACGTAGTTGTCCAGTTTTCCCAGCACCATTTTTTGAAGCTATTGTCTTTTCTCCACTGTATGTTCTTGACTCCTTTGACATAGATTAGGCGACCACAGGTGCATGAGTTTGTTCCTGAGCTTTCTACCCTGTTTCATTGATCCATATCTTTGGTTTGGTGCCATTACCAAACTGTCTTGATTACCGTAGTATAGTCTGAAGCCAGAGAGCCTGATTCCTTCAGCTCTTTTTTTCTTAGCCAAAGAAAGGAATGAAAATGGGTCATTTGTAGAGACGTGGATGGACCTAGAGTCTGTCACACAGAGCAAAGTCAGAACGAGAGAAGCGCATGTCATATATTAACACATATATGCGGAATCTAGAAAAATGGTACAGATGAACCTATTTACAGGGCCAGAGTAGAGAAGCAGACACAGAGGATGGACAGGTAGACACAGGGAGGGGTGAGTGGGGAGACTGGGACTGATGTCTGTGCCCTGCCTTGTGTCAAACAGGCAGCTAGTGGGATGCTGTGCAGCACAGAGAGCTCAGCCCGCTGCTCTGTGATGACATGGAGGATGGGGTGGGCGTGCGGGGAGAGAGACGCCCTAGAGGGAGGGGATGCATGTACACGTAGAGCTGATTCACTTTGTTACACAGAGGACTCTAACACAACACTGTAAAAGCTTGTAAAAAGAATTCCCCAATTTAAAAAAAGAAAAGAAGGAAGAAAATCTGTTCCAGTTGGTTTGGCTTTCTCACTGAGACTGCAAAGCTAACTTAGACAGATTTCTTTTAGTACTTTAATGACCAGTAGGTCAAAAACTTCATATGATTTTCAAACTTTTGTAACAACCTTGCAGAGATGCAGGCACCACCTTAGGGATCAGGATACCTTATTAACTAATCTTCATGCTCCTGTCTGGTTGCTAAAATTTTAGAGTCAGCTCAAGCTGCAAAACCTGCTTTATCAATAAGTTATTTCCCATAACACGAGAGGCACAACTAAATCACTTTTTATAACTTCTTTAAAATTTCATACTCAGTTACTCAGTGCAACAAAAATATTTCACAGTATTTTGGACCAGACATTTCCACCCTGGTTTACTTCAAATGAGGGCTTCCCTGGTGGCTCAGCTGGTAAGGAATCTGCCTGCAATGTGGGAGACCTGGGTTCCATCCCTGGGTTGGGAAGATCCCCTGAAGAAGAGAAAGGCTACCCACTCCAGTATTATGGCCTGGAGAATTCCATGGACTGTATAGTCCATTGGGTAACAAAGAGTCAGACACGACTGAGCACCTTTCACTTTCATACTTTTTCACTTTACTTCAAATGAATTTCTTTCTGAGATGACTTTTTAAGCTCTCCATTTTAAACCAGCTGTTCTCGTTCAGTTTATGGCCAGAGCTACCTGAGTACCCCCTCCTTTAGCAGTCTCTCTTCTGCCTCCTTTTCCCTTTCTTATCGTCACAGTGATCGCCTTTTAACTGGGCCACCAGAGACAAGCTGAAATCTAGGGAGGGCAGTTCGTCGTCCTCTTCTTACCTCAGTGTCTACCACTGGCTCTGGGCTGTTCTCCCGCTGCTTCCTGACAGGTCTGTGAGGAGCAGTCTCAGGGAGATCCATTTTGAATAGCTGAACAACATGAATGAAACCAAGAGATGGGATTATAGAAAGACAGCCTATACTCCAACTAAATTAAAATATGATTCTGCTCTCAGAAGTCAGTCTCCAGACTTTTTACGTGCAATTCTGTTGAGACCATACTTGGTCAGAATTTAGCAAAAAGTGAAGATCATTGAAAAGAAAATGTCAAGAAAAGATTTATAGTATATTCACCAGCAGACTTGATTTAATATTTGAAAAGTAGGAAATATGATTTTCAACGAAACCACCTGAACTCACCCTGCCCTACGACGATACCCTCTTGTTCAGAAGTGGAAGTGAAGGTCTGTCAGTCATGTCTGACTCTTTGTGGCCCCATGGATTGTAGCCGCCAGGCTCCTCTGTCCCTAGAATTCTCCAGGCCAGAATATTGGAGTGGGTAGCCTTTCCCTTCTCCAGGGGATCTTCCCCACCCAGGGTCGAACCCAGGTCTCCCACATTGTGGGCAGATTCTTGACCATCTGAGCCCCCAGGGAAGCCCTGTCCACAAGCAGAGATTACAAATTTCATAGGACAGTTTGTAACTTATAAGGGGCCTTCGCAGGAATCATCACATGACCTACCAAACGGATACAGTATTCTTAGGTCCATTTCTGTGACTAGGAAACTGAGCTCAGCCTTACTTCCTCAAGATCACACAGGTAATTAACGAGGCAGTCAGGCTCTAATCTTGTCTTCTCACTTTTGATTTCTGACCGTTTTCTTCCCAGGGACCCTCAAACTGATGTTTGTCATTACTTGTTGCATAAAAATTAAGCGCTTGACTGTGCCAGTCATTCAAGACGAGCCCAAGGCCGTTACCAGGCCCTCTTCCCTCAGTCCCTCCCAGTTTGAGGGGAATGAAGTCAATTGTCCCATCACATTTCAGACATGAAAGAGATCAAGAAAGCACATATTTTCACTTTTATTACCATTATAGCCACCTTGTCTATGGAGGGTGCTCCGCAAGAACACATTTCCATATACTTTATAAAATATTTTCTTCTATTATAAGTATTTTATACAAATTTTTTCTATTTTATAAATATTTTCTTCATTTCCTGTTTTGGTCTAGTGATGGACCTTTAGCAGGGGCAAGAGACTCAGTCCATTCTCATTCTCCACAATGAGACGACCACGAACTCTTTCACCCACTTTAGCGTCTACTAAAAGCCCAGTGTCTGCTCAGTCCTCAGCTGTTCAGTTGTGTCCGACTCCTTGCGGCCCCAGGGACTACAGCCTACCAGGCTTCTTTGCCCATGGACTAACCGGGCAAAAACACTGGAGTGGGTCGCCATTTCCTCTTCCAAGGAATCTCCTGGACTCAGGGATAGATCCCGCACCTCTTGTGTCTCCTACACTGGCAGGTGGATTCTTTACCACGGACCCACCTGGGAAGCCCGATTCGACAACTGCAAAGATTTGAGTCTCCATCCACCATCCATCCTCTGCTAACAGCTTTCTCTATTTGTAACATAATATATTCAAATTCCCTTGAGGCTGCAATGCAGGAGACCCTGGTTTGATCCTTGGGTTGGGAAGATCCCCTGGAGAAGGGAATGGCTACCCATTCCAGTATTCTAACCTGGAGAAATCCCATGGACAAGGAACCTGCTGGGCAACAATCCATGGGGTCATAACGAGCTGGACATGACTGAGCATCTAACATAAATGCCCCAGTCTTTTCCTAATTCCTGATTTACTTTTTATTTAACATAGTCTCTCAGCAACCTAGAGTTACTTTTATTATTTCTGGCCTCTTAAACCACCACTCTCTGCCTTGGCCACATGTGAAAAAATATGAATAAAACACAGTGCCAGCCCTCTTAAGACTTACATTAAAAATAGAACTCAGGATGAAG
Organism: Ovis aries; assembly: GCF_016772045.2. Taxonomy (NCBI): domain Eukaryota; kingdom Metazoa; phylum Chordata; class Mammalia; order Artiodactyla; family Bovidae; genus Ovis; species Ovis aries. The sequence goes on from NC_056074.1 coordinate 7,630,191, forward strand.
GCAAATTTTGTGTGAATTTTCTGAATCTTCACAGTGCCTAATACCGTAGACTACATTTGCTGCTGTTGATGCTTAGTCACACAGTCGTGTCCGACTCTTTGTGACCCCATGGACTATAGCCCTCCAGGCTCCTCTGCCCGTGGGATTTCCCAGGCAAGAATACCAGAGTGGGTTGCCATTTCCTCCTCCTCTGAGAAATATCACCAATCCAGGGATTGAACCCACGTCTCCTGCATTGGCAGGCAGATTCTTTACTGCTGAGCCACCAGGGAAGCCCTATAGCCTACATTTTAAGGTACTAAATTAGCATTTATTAAATTGAGTTATAATTATGAAAAGAGTCAGGAATATACATTCTGATAAAATGCTTATTTTAATCACTGCTTCCAGGGAAATATAACATAACTGGTACATGAGCAGGAAGAGAACTGATGATAATATCCAAAGGTAACCAGAAATGTCTCAAATGTCTCTCATTATTGAGTTGCCTCATTTGTAAAGAAATGTGTCTACGCATGAGATAAAGAGTCACGAAACATAGTGGGCTAGTTAGCCATTTTTAAAGCAGTTTTAAACAGGTTTTTCTATGTTTCTTTCAGAAATCCAGTTCGGTTTTTGTTCAGCCACTTTTTTTTCATTTTTGGTCATTGAATCCACCTAACACTTGTAAGCTTTTTCCATTCAATGAACCAAAATTTCTTTCTAAAAAGTTTTGAACTAGTTTTCAAGTGCGTTAGTTGCTGTCCTCAGTGTTTCATATTTTTCCATTACTCTTTAGCAAAATTGCCACATTAGTTTTATGTTTCGTGATTCAAACACCAAATGATCTCATGGGTTAGTTCTATCATTTCCAAGTTATAGATGGAGAAACTGAGGCTCATGGCACCTAAATGGCTTCACAGGTGACTTTAAGAAGGACACTTTTTGAAGATGATAACTGGATGAAGATTTATGTTGAGGTTTGACAGAAAACAGCAAAATTCTGTAAAGCAATTATCTTGCAATAAAAGATAAATTATTAAAAAAAAAAAAAAGAAAGAAAGAAAGATGCTGAGCAGAGCAGACAAACATTCCAGGTGCAGGGAAGAGCCATTCAAGCCTAAATGGAAGTGCAGAAGTGAGAGAGAGGACCGGGCTGGCCTGGGATCTTTAATTTGGGGGGAACTCTCCTTTGCCACGATCTTCGTTTCCTGAATGTTGAGCTGTAAGCCAACTTTTCACTCTCCTCTTTCACTTTCATCAAGAGGCTTTGAGTTCCTCTTCACTTTCTGCCATAAGGATGGTGTCATCTGCATATCTGAGGTTATTGATATTTCTCCCGGCAATCTTGATTCCAGCTTGTGCTTCTTCCAGCCCAGTGTTTCTCATGATGTACTCTGGGGAAACAGTGGAAACAGTAGCAGACTTTATTTTGGGGGGGGGGGGCTCCAAAATCACTGCAGATGGTGACTGCAGCCATGAAATGAAAAGATGCTTACTCCTTGGAAGAAAAGTTATGACCAACCTAGATAGCATATTCAAAAGCAGAGACATTACTTTGCCAACAAAGGTCTGTCTAGTCAAGGCTATGGTTTTTCCAGTGGTCATGTATGGATGTGAGAGTTGGACTGTGAAGAAAGCTGAGCGCTGAAGAATTGATGCTTTTGAACTGTGGTGTTGGAGAAGACTCTTGAGAGTCCCTTGGACTGCAAGGAGATCCAACCAGTCCATTCTGAAGGAGATCAGCCCTGGGATTTCTTTGGAAGGAATGATGCTGAAGCTGAATCTCCAGTACTTTGGCCACCTCATGCGAAGAGTTGACTCATTGGAAAAGACTCTGATGCTGGGAGGGATTGGGGGCAGGAGGAGAAGGGGACAACAGAGGATGAGATGGCTGGATGGCATCACTGACTTGATGGACATGAGTTTGATTGAAGTCCGGGAGCTGGTGATGGACATGGAGGCCTGGCGCGCTGCGGTTCATGGGGTTGCAAAGAGTCGGACATGATTGAGTGGCTGAACTGAACTGGACTGAACTCCTTTGCCATCATCATCCTAGAGCTGTGTCGCATTTCGATGCACAACCTTACCCCTGGTGAAATATAATAGGTGTGTAATGTTTTATAAAGGAAACATAGAAAATACTCCTTTAGTCGGTAATACTTCTGTCCCTCTGACTCTTCTTCTAATACTTTTAACCATTGACTCTGACCCAAGTTTTAAAATTACCAATACACAGAGTGTTGGTATTTTGCTTCTTGCCACTATGAGTGCATGCTAAGTCACTTAAGTCATGTCCTACTTTTTACAGCACTATGGACTGCCATGGGATTCCTCAGGCAAGAACACTGGAGTGGCTTGCCATGCCCTCCTCCAGGGAATCTTCCCAACCAGGAATTGGACTTGTGTCTCATAAGTCTCCCGCATTAGCAGGCAGGTTCTTTACCATTAGCACCAGCCACCTAGGCCGCGCTTCTTGTCACTAACAAGCTCTGTAACTTTGCTGATATGCATCTACAAAGTCAAGATAACACCTACTCTATATGGCTGTTGTAAGAACTAAACAAGGTGATGTGTAAAGGCACCCAGTTAGTGCCCTGCGCGCACACACACACACACAAACACACACACACAAAAGTATAGCCTGGAGCTGGTACAGATGAAATTGGCTATATTTGGCCATTCTTGACATCCTTCTTCCTCCTGACTTTTCGTAGCCCTGCTAACATCTTTGACACAAAAACTGTCTATAGTAGCCATTCCAGCCTAAAAGAGAGAAGGCAACCAGCAACTGGAGCCTCTAGGCAGTAACTGTCAATAATCCTGTTCTTAAAGCAGTAGCTAGGAATCGAAGTTCTACCAGCTGTTTTCAGAAATTGACAAGTGTCTTCTATTTCTCTCCAGAATCATGCTGATGCCCAAAACACATGTTAAAAATTATGTGCAGGCAATTGTGTTGGCACAAATGGCTTAAATTTTGAAAACCTCCCTCCTGATCGATCAGTTAAGCCATTGGCACCAAGGGCAAACCTGGACTTCTTTCTAGGAGCCTAGTTTAAACCATAATCTCCTTGCTCTATGACAGGAGGTGTTCCTATCACATGATCTGTTGAGAATGACTCTGTTCTAAATAGAGTCTGGTGTCCCAGCAATTTTGTATGAGGAACTTAACAGCTCAGGTCATTTCAGTGAGAAGAATATATGCTGGGAGCTGACAGGAACAGAAACAATCAGGTAGTGAAGATCAGGCCAAGCAAACCTAAAGTCAGGAGCCACTGGTGGACGGGAAAAGGGGGCACACAAAGGAGAACGCAAAGGGCCAGATGGGGAGTTTAGTCCAGTGACCAAGAGGCACGTCAAGAGCCAGCAGGTCAGAGGCAGGCGGGAGACCAGGAGCAGAAGCGGCAGCAGAAGCGGCAGGTGGAGCTTTGCTGCTGCGAGGTCCTCCCACCAAGGGCAAGAGTGGCCTGAGGTTAGTATCCAAGACCTCTGCTGAACGAAAGCTTCTGGAATCCAGAGGACAAAAGCTTTCGATGGCCAACTAGCCAAAGGCCTCCTCGCTACAAAATATAATGGAGAATTTTCAGTTTTCATCTCTCTGATCTTTCTTTTTTGGTTATCTGACCACATTAACCAAAGAATTAGAAACACTTCTTGGCTTCTTGGACACTGAGGTCTTCATGACTATGTCCTGGCCTTTTCTCGACAGCTCTTTCAGTCAGTCTGCCAGCTTCCAAGTATTAGTGTTTCCTTCCCACTCCCTCTGAATAATCTTGTTCCCTCCATGTTTTATTGACCACCTATCTACAAATGCCCTGCATGCAAATAAGTATCTTGACCTAGATCTCAGCCCTGAACACCAGCCCCATGCGTCACATGATTCAAGGACAGCATGTGCCCATTTCATTGGCTCCAGCTCGGAATCAATCACTGAGTCATTTTTTTCTTTCCTTGCCTCTCCTGCCCACCCCTACCTCATGCCCTGACCCTCTTCCCGTCCTTTCCTTCCTTGTTGCCCCTCACACACACACACTTATGCATGCGTGGATGCTCACTCTCTGTGACCCCATGGACTGCAGCCCACCAGTCTCCTCTGTCCATGGAATTCTCTAGGCAAGAACACTGCAATGGGTTGCTATTTCCTCTTTCAGGGGATCTTCCCGACCCAGGGGTTGAATGTGCGTCTCATTCATCTCTTGCATTAGCAGATGGAATCTTTATCACTGAGCCACCTGGGAAGTCCATACATACACTTACACACAGCTGCAAACACCTACAAAAGCAGCAGCTCAGTTTAGTATAAAACAGTGCTTCTTAAACATTAGTACACATATCAGTCATCTGGTATGTTGCTACAATTCAGATTCTGATTTAGTAAACCTGGGATAGGGCCCCAGATTCTGAATTTCTATCATCTCACAGGTTTCACTGATGTTGCTGGTCCCTGGGCCATTCTTGAGTCACAAGGGTAACCAGGAGGTAGGTCATCTAAGTTAGAATAGCGCCTCTGTCACTACCTCTCTTCAGACCCTGTTAGTTCACTTCCCTGGTTGAGTCTCAGTGTCTCTATCTGTAAAATGAGACAACTAGACCTCACAGATCCTGAGGTTTTTATCCATTTCGAATAGTATGAATGGAGAGCTGAAATCTAGTAACTTAGCTAACAAGATGTATCCCATTTCTGTGTTGTGAACCCTATGAAAAACTAACCAGGATTTAGTAGCAATGCTAAACTAAACTAAGATAGAGTAGTGCTACTGAGGTGTTCAGAACACTGTCTGCAATAGATATGGGTCCAGAAAGCACAGATTCTTAAAGACATTGGGCCAGGGGCAAAACTGGCGCTGTTAAAATACGGTGCTATTTTGTGAAATAGTAACAGTTTGAAATTACTTCTTTTCACAATGGGTCTGTAAATCAAATGATAGCCATCAGAAAGACATTTAGAGAACAATTACTAAATAAATAGTACTGAGACAAAACCCAAAGATGAAGCTATTCAGAGTCTAACGGTTATTTTTACGGCCTGAAGCAAGATGTTTAGAGACGTCCTGTATTTTCCCCTGGTACGTAGATGACACACAAGCCCTATATGGTTTTTATTTTCCTCTGGTAGCGGAGTATAGAAGAAATAGGACAAAGTTTGAAATATTAAGATTGGGGTTCAAGTATAAATGTGGCCTCTTACCAAGTGTGTGTCTTGTGCGTGTTCTGTTGTGTCTAACTCTTTGCAACCCCATGGACTATAGCCCACCAGGCTCCCCTGTCCATGGGATTTCCCAGGCAAGAACACTGCAGTGGGTAGCCATTCCCTTCTCCAGAGGATTTTTCTGACCCAGGGATGGAACCAGCATCTCCTGCATTCCATTCAGTTCAGTTCAGTCACTCAGTCACGTCTGATTCTTTGCAATCCCTTGGATTGCTTTCTGTCCATCACCAACTCCCGGAGCTTGCTCAAACTCATGTCCATCAAGTCAGTGATGCCACCCAACCATCTCATCCTCTGTCTTCTCCTTCTCCCTCTGCCTTTAGTCTTTCCCAGCATCAGCATTCTGTTTTCCAATGAGTCAGCTCTTCACATCAGGTGGCCAAAGTATTGGAGCTTCAGCTTTAGCATCAGTCCTTCCAATGAACATTCAGGACTGATTTCCGTTAGGATGGACTGGTTGGATCTCCTTGCAGTCCAAGGGACTCTCAAGAGTCTTCTCAAACACCATCTCCTGTTTACCAACTGTGTAGTCTTGATCAAAGTATATGAATGTCCATTTCCTCAGTGGTAAAATGTAGATAGTAATAATGCATATTCCAGTGTATTGCTTTGGGGATCAAAACTAATGGAAATGAACGCTTAACAAAACTTACAGAACATTATAGAGATAACAGAAGAAGAGAGGAAGGAGCGGAAGAAGGAGAGAAATAGTGGTAGTCATTTTATGTAAATAAATTAAAAATAGAGCTTCCTGTCACTTCACTTCCTATCACCACCTTCCTAAAACCCTTGAATTGCCCCTATTGTCCACCAAAAGATATGTTCTTCAAGGACCCCTACAATCTGATCTCGACCAGCATTTCTAGCCCACTTTCTAATAACATTGCTCTCTATTGACAGGTTTCTCTGGGGTCTCATTGTTGAGTAAATGCATGACATATGAGTTACTAAATGCTTCAGAGGTCTAAGAGGAAAATAAAATCCATTTAGAAGTGCCTGCCTGCCGTGTTCCAAATGCTATATTTTCCTTTATGAATTTTTACAGCCCCCCTGTAGAGATTGAGCTTGGGCCTCATGGCCAATAAACATCAGAGCTGGAGGGTGAACCTCTGAATTATATTACACTTGATAATCCCTTCCGATTGGCTTGGTTCTACCAGCAAAAGACTAAGGGACAGAATCTGCTCCCCAATTCTGTTCAGTTCCCATTTATCCACTCTGCATCATCCCTTTGGCTTATCAAAACAGCATTTTTTGAACTTTTCAAAGATTGGAAATAGAATCTATTCTCTTTTCATTATGCCACAGTGAAGACAATATTTCTATCATGCTTCTCTGTCATTGGTTGATAAAATATTTTCTTTAAAAATAACTGAAAGTAGTAACAATTACATGTATACCCTTATATGCCTAGCCAAGGTTTACTATGGTTATAAAATATCATGTGTTTGATCACTAAAGTGCGATAATTGATTGACAACTACTGTTTGGGCACTGGTTGTACAAGAAAAGAGGAGAGATACTAGCTTGTCTATAATGATCTCATTTTAATTCACTGAACCCTCCCCACTATGCTGTTTTTCAAGGGACAGAGTTGTTCTTCAGCTCTCTCTATGATAGGGTCTTGATCATTGCCTCACAGGCAAAGGTGCAATGTGCGTCCATTGAATCTAATTAATTTTAACACCAAATCAAAACCAAAAACTTAACCATGAACTTCATGCAACTTTCAGCTTTCTTCAGGTGATTGCATGCTCAGTCTCTCAGTCATGTCTGACTCTTTGCAAGGACATGGAGCCCACCAGGCTCCTTCTGTTCATGAGATTTCCCAGGTGGGTTGCCCTTTCCTCCTCCAGGGGATCTTCCCAACCCAGGGATCGAACCCACATCTCCTGCAGCTCCTGCGTCGGCAGGCAGATTCTTTACCACTGAGCCACCCAGGGAAACCCTTTCTTCAGGTAAGACTTTTCAATTGACTCATTTAATCCAATGGTTCTTAACAGGGTAATTTTCTTTCCCTATTGTTAATGTATGGCGTGAGACCTTTTGCACAGCTAAGGATAGGCATTTAGTGGGCAAAAGCCAGGTTCGAGGCTCAGCATCTACATATGCAGACCGGCCTCTAGCAACAGAGTTATTCGGTCCAGAATGTCAACAGCGCCAAGATCCAGGAACTCTGAATTCACTCAGTCAAAATGGAGCACCTTTCTGAACCTCAGTTTTCTCATATATAAATCTGGAAGTCCATGGTTTCCAAAACACAATCTTTGAGTTGAAAGCACTCTCATCTAATGCTTGCATTTTCTTTCTAGCAACCCTATCAGCTTGCCCTAAGTGTCTATCCAAACAGATCATCTTCAGAGGCCAGAAAAGTATAGACTCTGTGGAAGCCCACCCATTTCCAGAACCACCCATTTCAGTTTCTAATTATACAGACATGGCTATGACTCTGCTCAGCGTAATAGCAAATAAACCAGGCTCTAGTACTGTGGGCTGATAAAAGTACTTTTTAAAAAATTGCTCATGACATTTTCCAAATGACTTTTCTTTAACATCCAGTCTCAGTTCACTAACTAAACCATTTCTTCATCTCAAATGCAATTTTCAAAGCAAACTATTCCTGACTAATGGTTCTTAGAGAATCCTCAGAAATGTCAGTACCCTTCATTAACTCAGATCATCAGGGGAAGGCCAGTTTCAAATAAAGGAAATTTCTAAAGTATGGCACAGCTCTAAAATTGCCTCTTTATTACTTTTAAATACTACTTTCATTCATTCAGGCAACAAGCCCTTTTGTAGGCTGAACTTTGAAAATGCAAAGATGGAATGGGGCAAAATCCCCATGCTTAAGGATCTACACACAGTCAGAAGAAGCAAGCAGGCCACCTTTCTATTGTACTCAAGGAAAGCCTGAGGCAGAAGTCACCAGCTTGGGGTAGGAGGGCAGTTGGGGGAGAATTTACAAAGGGCACTTGCTTAAGCTAGGATTTGGAGGACTTATAACTTTTCTCAGGCAAACAGAGGACTAGCATGTGCAAGCACCCTGAGTCTGAAGGAGTAGAGAGCATCAGGTGAATGATGGGGGGGAAAGCACCCCAGGGCCTGGGTGATGAGCAAGTGACAAAGCAGGAGATTTTGTGGGTTCTCTTATGTGCCTTTCATCATTTCCTGATGACTCAGACAGTAAAGGATCTGCCTGCAATGCAGGAGACCTGGGTTTGATCCCTGGTTTGGGAAGATCCCCTGGAGAAAGAAATGGCAATCCACTCCAGTATCCTTGCCTGGAAAATCCCATGGAAAGAGGAGCCTGCTGGCTACAGTCCATGGGGTTGCAAAGAGTCAGACTCGACTGAGCAACTAACACTTTCACTTTCACTTTATGTGCCTTGCTAGAGAGTATGGACTTTATCCTAATGGCCTGAGAGCCACTGCATGGGAAGAGACAAGGTCAGAACTGACTCTTGGAAAGATCGCTGGCAAAAGTGAGAAGAACAGATTGGAGCTGGGAGAGACTGGCATTCTGGGAGTATGGTGGTTTATCTAGAAGTCTTAGCACAGAATACCCCTTCCTACTACAATGTTTGGGTGGGTTGCCTGGCTTAATGAAAACTTCGGGTTTAGTTTTAGAGTGAGCACATCAACTGTTGTTGTTGCATTAAGTTATAAAAGTCCATGGAGAATAACTTCTGGTTTTATGGTGGAGCCAACTGAGTCCCAGGGCAAGGAAGCAGTATGCTGAGTTGCACAGTTGTGACAGATGAGCTAAAACAAGTTACGCACTCAGAACTCTAAACGCCTAGCCCTTTCTACCCTTTCCACTGCTATGAGACTGCCCTTACTTGTTTGTAAAATGTTGTTTTTATCAAAAGAGCAATTTTACACCTCTTGCTCTGCTGCCTCCCATCATTCACCTGATATTCTATTTACCCAGTTAATTTTCACTGTGTATGAAGCAAGTTTTTTTTCAAACCAAAGGTAAATTTCAGTCTAGCCCTTATCAGCCTGCTGGTTGACTCCTAATTAACTGAAGTGAAATGAATGGAGATTTATTGTTACTGAGCTTTTAAAGTCCTCTGGATAGGTTGGATTACCAAGCATCTGTCAGGAGAAATGTGTTTTACCCTATGATCTGAAATAGACAGCGGACAGATGACAGAGAGCAAGGGAGGGAGTGAAGAATCTAAGCTACTCCATTTCGTTAACAGAAAAACTCCATTTTGTAAGGTTCCTGGAAAAGAGCCTTTGGAAAGCCCCTGACCTCACCCCACCACCCACGAGCCAATCGGACCCCAGACCAGAATCTCCTGACTTAACGTTCAGGAACTTGTGGTCTACCTAGTAATAGGGACCAATCAAAAACCAACACACAACCCTCCTAAAGAAAGTGACCAATCAGACATCCCCCTACCTAGAAATTATTTTTTTCATGAACACTCCCTATATAAGCAATGTAATTCAAAACCTGGGGTTCCTCCCTATAGCCGCTGTGTCGGTAATGGTGGGAGCCCCAGCTCGAGCTTGGTAATAAAGACTCTCTTGCTTTTGCATTGGATATCGGCTCCCTGGTGGTCATTGGGAGATTTCGCGACAGGCATAACAGGATCACCGGGTTCTAGAGCTCCAGGCTGGCAGGATGTTTCCCAAATACCTTACTAACTACTGCTCTGATGCAGGGTGGGTGGGGAGGTGCTCGAGGTGATGGCATGGTTGGAGTAGGGTCTGAGGTCCACATTCGGGACTTCCTTGTATGTATCTTGGATTTAAATAGCTATGAAACCTCGATGTTAAGATAGGAAAGAATTACTTCTCCAGGGAGGAGAAGCAACTTTAATACCATGACAGTTTCCATTCACACAAATTTATGGGCTGGTTATGATCCTGTGGAAGTCAGAAATATAAGGCGACTCATCATCACATATGCTTTAGAAGCTGGTATTGTCCTAAGAAAAAGACAGAAAGAGAGGGAGAGGGATGGTAGGAGGTAGAAAAGGAACACATACTATAAGGTTGTGGAGCAACTTCAAAGAGGAAGAAATAAGGTTAGGGATTAATGTGTCCAAGGTCACTTGGAAGAGCCATCTGCCACTGAACCCACTCTCTTTATGAGACCATTCATCTCCATCCCTCTAGCTTCCACAAGGAGGTACTTTTCTTATTGTGACATTCAAAACCTCTTTCAAAGTCCACACTAGTTATCCCCATGGGAGGAGGAGTTGTTTATCTGTAGAATTTGGAAGATAGAGCTTCATCCAGCTCCTTCTTCTGTTTCATTATGGCATGTCCCTACTTGTCTTGGGGAAACATTCACTTCCCCTTCAGGCTGCAAGTTTATCTGGGTGGGTCCCTGAGGTTGGCCTGTATTTTTTTCAGGCTATCTGTGACTGGGTAAGTCTGTCTAAATCACAGTGGAATGATGGTGAGCTGACTGCAAATCTTGGCTACTTTCTCCAACTTTTATTTAGAAATGAGCAGATCTCAGAGTCACCATCTCTGTCACTCCACAGCTGTCTCCTGCTGCTGCTGCTGCGCTGCTGCTAAGTCACTTCAGTTGTGTCCGACTTTGTGCAACCCCATAGACGGCAGCCCATGAGGCTCCCCCGTCCCTGGGATTCTCCAGGCAAGAACACTGGAGTGGCTTGCCATTTCCTTCTCCAATGCATGAAAGTAAAAAGTGAATGTTAATCTAAATACGAGAAAAGGAAATAAATTTATTCACTAGGTGCCCTTGAGACAGGTACAATTTTAACCCCCACAGTGTCTGACACCTACAGCCTTGGAGTCCTACTAAGGCATACATGTCACTGAAAATCTAGAGAGGGACCAATGTACCCTCCCTCTGAAATAATCAAAAAGTGGGCAAAATATATGAAATGATGGTTCTCAAGATACTGGAAATCAGGCAAAGAAGGACAGTGCACCATGAGAGATGGGAAATAAAAAAAGGTAAGGGCTACAATTATCCCTCCCTCTTGAGAGTTCAGTATAGGGAGAAGGAACCAGGCAGAGTCCCCTGGACTCCTCCCAGCTTCCTAAGTTGAGGAAATGAAGCTAAAAGTCCAGAAAGACCACAGCAATTGAAGAACAGATGATTGGTGAGGAAAGAATAGTGCAGAGAGAGAACCTGGGCATCTGAAAACACTTTCTTAGATTATTTAGCTGAGTATAGATCAACATATGCATGTGAGGAGACTACCTGAGACTGCGGGAAAACCCACTCAAAAGGGTTAGGAGAAATAGGGCCTGACCATGCATGGGCACATTGGGAAACTTGATAGGTCAAAAAAAAAATGAAAGTCTGATTGTGGGACATAGTGATCTCTAAATTGAGCACTACTTCAGACCCACCTAATAAAGCATAAAAGCATGACCCAACAGTATCATGCTATTTCCAAGTAGCATAAGCACATCCAAAACAAAACTCATGAAAATTTATAGGAATATAAAGTTCTCCAGAATCCAACAAGGTAAACATCCATGTCTGGCATCTAGTCACACATGCAAAGCAGCAGGAAAATATAACCCATAATGAGGAGAAAAATCATTCAACTAAAACCCATCCAGAACTGACATAAATGTTAAAGTTAGCAGAAAAGGAAGTTAAAACAGATATTATAATGGTATTCCATATGTTATAAAGTTAACTAGAGATATGGAAGATATTTTTTAAAGTCCCAAATGGTGCTTCTAGAACTAAAAGCTAAAATGCATAAAATGAAAAATATGCTGGCTGGAATGCATGGCAAATTAGAAAATGCAGAAGAGACAGCTAGTAACCTGATGACACAGTGACAGAAACTCTGCAAAATGAATCACAGAAAGAGAATGTGTCGGAGGGGAAAGAGAAGGGAAAGGAGGAGAGGGGAGGAAAGCATCAAGAACCCTAAATCACAAATGAGTGGGTCTCTGAAATGCTGGCAGGTATTTGAAGAATAAGGGTCAAAATGTTTCTTTATTTGATGAAAACTGTCTATAAGGGCTTCTCAGGGGGCTCAGTGGTAAAGAATCCACCTGCCAATGCAGGAGATTTGGGTTCAGTCCCTGGGTTGGGAAGATCCCCTGGAGAAGGAAATGGCAGCCCACTCTAGTATCCTTGCCTGAAGAATCCTATGGACAGAGGAGCCTGGCAGGCTACAGTTTGGGGGTTACTAAGAGTTGGACATGATCGAGCAACTGAGCACAAGCACCATAAATCTATAAAACCAAGAATTTTAAAGAATCCCAAGTACAAGAAACATGCAGAAAACTATACCATGTATCAAATTTCTCAAAAACAATAATACAGTGAAAAATCTTGGAAGCAACCAAAAGGAAAAAAAAAAGCAAGTTTTGTGTAAATAAGAATAAAGACAAGAACAGCAACAGACATTTTGCTGGAAAACACAAACATAAAAAGAGTACAGCAACATTTTTAAACGACAATAGGAAAATACTGCTAATTTAGACTTCTATACCCAGAATACATCTTTTACAAAGGAAGGTGAAATTTAGAATATTTCAGACATACAAAAGCTGAAAAAATTTAACATCAACAGATCTGCATGGCAAGAAAGTTTAAAGCGATTCCTTCAGGTAGAAGGGAAATTATATCAGAGGAATATATGAGTCTACATAAAGGAGTGAAGAACACCAGTAAAATCTATCAAAAGGTAAATGATTATTTAAACCAGGGATTTGATAGTCAAAGAACTGATACTGAAACTGAAGCTCCAATACTTCAGCCATCTGATGTGAAGGGCTGACTCACTGGAGAAAAACATGGTGCTGGGAAAGACTGAAGGCAGGAGGAGAAGGGGACAGCAGAGGATGAGATGGCTGGATGGCATCACCAACTCAATAGGCATGAGTTTGATCAAACTCCAGAAGATAGTGAAGGGCAGGGAAGCCTTGTGTGCTGCAGTCCATGAGGTCACAGAGTCAGACATGACTTAGCAGCTGAACAACAGCAAACCAGGGATTAGCAAATCATAGCTCACAGACGATGCTATGGTCTGAAAATCCTCAAACTTCACATGTTGAGATCCTAATGCTCAAAGATGATAGTATTTGTGGGTGGGGTCTTTTGGAAGTACTTAGGTCATGAGGGTAGAACCCTAGTGAATGGAATTAATACATTATAAAAGGGACTCCAGAAAGATCCATAACTCCTTCTGTCGTACAGCAAGAAGTCTATGACCTGGAAACGGCCTTCACCTGACCATACCAGCACCCTATTCTCAGACTTGCAGTCTCCAAAACTATGAGGAGTAAATTTCTGTTGTTTATGAGTCTGCGGTATTCTGTTATAGCAGCCCAAATTGACTAAGACAGACCGAACCTTCTTGCTCTTTTTTAAATGAAGAACTGTTGGAACACAGTTATGCTTATTCATTTACGTACTTTCCATCTAAGGCTTCTTTGAGCTACAGTGGTAGAGGTAACTTGTAATTGAGATCATGTGGTACTCAAAGCCCAAAATATTGATTATCTCTTTACAGAAAAAGTTTTCCAATCCCTGGTTTAACCAAAAATAGAAAAAAATGCAGTATGATGCTTGTAACATATACAAAAGTGAAATATGTGACAGAATAGCTCAAAATTCAGGAGGGAGAAAATGGGAGTATACTGTTGTTAAGGTTCTTCACTCTATGCCAAATGGGACATTATTTGAAGGGTGCAATAAATTAAAGGTGTATGTTATAAATCCTAAGGTGAAAGTGAAAGTGTTAATTACATCCAGCTCTTTGTGATTCCCTGGTCTATAGGTCACCAAGCTGTCTGTCCATGGAATTCTCCAGGCAAGATTACTGGAGTTCAGATTAAGAAAAATCTTCTTTCAGTCCTGTGTTCCTCCTATCAGGAAGGATACACGGACTCTGTGCAATACCAGCCTTCCTGATATGAGGAATACAGACTGAAAGAGGATTTTCTTTATCTGAACTGATAGTCAAAAAAAAAAAAAAAATCTATCCACAGACTCCTCTTTCTTAAATATGAAAAGGGCAAATTCTGTATTATCACTATATAATATATTCAATCACATTTCTGTGTCTGAGAGCAGATGAAAAGTGGGATGCCTGGGATTCTAAATTAATTTCTTTTATTCCTTTTCAAGACACAGCTTCTGTGCTGTATAAGGGTCTCACTGCTCCCCTCTCATTTCTTATTTATAAGTCAAACTCTTTGTCCTAATCATCACTAGCTCTTCCCCCAAGCTAAACAGTTTCAAAGAAGCTGAAGTTTGGCTTTTTTTTTTTTTTCACTCCTTAAATACTTATCTTTCTCTGGCAATTAAAACAAAAAAAGTGAAGTTAGTATATCTGAGGATAACTTCATATACCTACTGCTATATCTGATTCTGACTGCTAATCCCATATGGTCATTGAAATAATCAGAACTCTCTGATTGCAAGTGACAGAAATCCAACCCAAATGAGTTTATGCCAAAAGGGAAAAGTATTACAACTGCAAAAAAAGGAAAAGTGTGATAAGCTTCTCTCTTTTGCTCTGTGTGTGTGTGGGCATGTGTTACTCATCTCTGCATCTCTCTGTGCTGTGGCTTATTCTTCCCCATTATATATAGGATTTCTTCCTGCAAACCTGTGAATATAGCTGTAAGCAACCCCAGACTTATTTCCATGGCCAGAAAGCAAGAAAGATTACTGTCTACCTCCAATTCAAGAGATGTTCAGAAAGAACTCTGATTTCTATATCCCAAGCCTGAGGTGTAATGATTTTTGTGCCTGACAGTGCTTAGGTTTTGATGGGGACATATCAATCTCAAATATTTCACCATGCTTTTAAAAATAGAAATCTATCTAAGGGATATCTAGATGATGATAATCTGTTTTAGAAAATGACATTCTCACGGTGGTAGGAAAGATGAAAAAAACTTGACTAAAATCACATAGTTTGGATGCGGAAGGAGCTATTTAAAATAAGCAAGAAGGAGGAGGAGGAGATACACCACCATGTGTACGATAGATGGCTGGTGGGCTTCCCAGGTGGCTCAGTGGTAAAGAATCTTCTTGCCAGGGCAGGAGATGCAGAAGACTCGGGTTAGATCCCTTGGTGGGGAAGATCCCCTGGAGAAGGAAATGGCAACCCACTCCAGAATTCTTGCCTGGAAAATCCCATGGACAGGGGGGCCTGGCAGGCTATAGCGCATGGGGTCACAGAGTCACGCACTACTGAGAGTTAGCTGCAAAGACAACTTTGTCGCAAAGAGTGGAACACCACCAAGCACGTGGCGTGAACACAAGTGGGCACCTATTGTATAGCATGCCGAGAGCTCAGCTCAGTGCTCTGTGGCGACCTAGAGGGGGGTTTGGGGGCAGATGGAAAGGGGATTCAAGAGGGACGGATATATGTATGCATCTAGCTGATTTACTTCGTTGTACAGCAGAAACTAACACATCATTGTGAAGCAATTATACCCCAGTTAGAAAGTAAAGAAGGGGACGATGAAGAGGGGAGAGGGGAAAAGGTCAAGACACATAAAACCGCTCAATGAATAGTCAGAAATCTGGACCAGTCTGCTACAATCATCCATCTGACACTTCAGATTTGCTTATTCAACTTACAGTTCACCATCAAGTAATGGTGAAAAAAAGGAAAGTGAAAGTGTTAGTCACTCAGTCATGTCTGACTGTGACACCATGGACTGTAGCCTGCCAGGCCCCTCTGTCCATGGAATTCTCCAGGCAAGAAGACTGGAGTGGGCAGCCTTTCCCTCTCCAGGGCATCTTCCCAATCCGGGCATCAAACCCAGGTCTCCCGCATCGCAGGTGGATTCTTTACCATCTGAGCCACCAGGGAAGCCTGAGTAATGGCAGGTGTCTCAACTGCACAATCCAAAGAAATAACTAAACTTCGAGCAGTCAGACGTGACCTAGTGACTGAACAACAACCAGCAGTTTTATTTGAACTACAGATCAGAATTTTCTTCCTAACATATTTAAGTTAAAACGTTAAAAATATCAAGAATTTTGATAGAATAGGTAGACTTTATGTTTCAAATAAAATAACCCCTACATAAACCTCTGTGCTCCCTCAGTACTTCGCAAATGTTAGAATCCTGTGCCTTCTGCCTTCTTTCACTTTATAACTTCAAAGAGGAAAATAGCTTCTCTCCTATTTGCCTTTAAGTTTCAAAACTTTGAGATTTGAACAGCAATTTTCCAATACATGCTTTCACCTAGAATACAAATCTATAAAACGTTTTTAGAGTGGTGGATCTGGACTTTGTCCTCTATCTCAGTCATGGGAGGAATGCTGTTAGGGGATGAGAGGAAAATGTGCTTCGTGTTTGAAAAATGCACAAGAAACCCAAGTCAACAAACAACACGTTTTGCCCTACAACCCTCTAATGGGTCCTTCAACTTTTTTTATCCAGAGTGAGCTTTCCCTTCCTCAGGCAGTATATCCAGTAGACGCTGTCCCATCACCACAAAAACGGAAACAAAATAAACTAATTAATTAAAAAATGGTACACCCCTGATTTGGAATCAATCCTTAGGAACCTTGCGTGTGTGAGGGGGGGTGGAGCAAAATTGCTTCAGTCGTGTCCCCTCATTGCCACCCCATGGACTGCAGCCCACCAAGCTCCTCTGTCCATGGGGATTCTCCAGGCAAGAGTACTGCAGTGGGGTGCCAGGCCCTCCTCCAGAGCATCTTCCTGACCCAGGGATTGAACCCGCATCTCTTACGTCTCCCACACTGGCAGGTGGGTTCTTTACCACTAGTGCCTCCTGGGAAGGAGGAAGCCCTTCTGGGAAGCCCCCCAGGAACCTTCATAGTTTCTATAAACAATGTCAGCAGGAAGGGGCTAAAGACGTCCCCTTCATAAACACCTGCTATCTCCTCCAGCACAAACTGCTTCAATAAGGCTTACTCTTAAAAATTTTCTTATGTGTAAAAATGTGTTTCTTATAGAAAGCTGAACTTTAAAATGTAAAAAGGGCATTTCAAGAGATAACTCCAGTTTTTTTCATTAGACATTATATCACAAGTATTTTTCATGCAACTAAATTTTTGAAAACATGGTTATGTCTGCAAACTACAATGCAGTCATATTAATGGGCCATAATTTACTTAATCACTAGTTTATGAAACTAGTATATGTTTCCATGTATTTTTTTCTACTATAAATAAGACTATTAAATGTCTGTATCCATAAATCTTTTTCTATAGCTTTTATTATTACCTTGAAATTAATCCCCAGAAATAGAATTACTGGATCAATGGGGATAAATCATTTTTAAAACTCTTGGTACACATTGTCAAATTCTTTCTCAGCAAAACTGCATTAATTTCCACTCTTCCTAACAGAATCTGAGAGTGATCATTTCCTCTCATCTTCTCCATCAATAGTATCATCTTGCGAACAAATATTTTAAACAACAAATTTAAGTAAGTTTTCTAAAATAGAAATTTTAAATGGATTCATTGTTCACTCACCAGATGGCTTAATTTTCAGTGTGACTGGCATCCAAGTAGCTGACGCTTCTTTTAAATGAAGATATTCTTACCAACAACCTACATGTCTATCATAAAAGGGATGGTTAAGTAAATTTTGGTACATCTATACTACGGGATAATACATAAACAATAAAATAATTGAGGGATGTCCATGTTTCTTTTTCTTTAAATTACATACATTACTATCTGTGTATATGTATATATATGTGTGTGTTCCATATATATATGTATATGTTCCATATATATACATGCATATGTGCTTAGTCACTCAATGGTGTCTGACTCTTTTGTGACCTCATAGACTGTAGCCCACCAGGTTCCTCTGTCCGTGAGATTTTCCAGGCAAGAATATTGGAGTGGGTTGTCCTTTCCTTCTCCAGGGGATCTTCCCAACCCAGGGATCGAACTCCTCCATTGCAGGTGGATTTTTTGTCACCAGGGAAGTCCCCACAAACTAATATATCTCAGTAAAAGCCACTGAATGCCAGCATACGAGATGTAGAGAACTGACATTTCCCACAATCTGACAGTGAACCTGTGAAAAGTCTTAGCCTTTGAGCTATGAAAACTTGCATACTCTCAAGTAAAGGAAAACTTACTTTCACTTCTAAAAAAACATTTCTACATGCCATAAGGATTAGATGTATAGCTTAATATTTCTCCTGTTGATCCAAAAGTTAAGTGGGTATGCCCCAGGCTGGGTCCCTGGATTAGTTTAGAAGGTGCCTGGAGAAGGGAGCATTGTCTCCCGAGGCTTTTCCATTTCAAGAAGGAATGAACCCCTTACCTTGGGTACCTTTCTGTCACAAGAAACTAGAGGCAAGAAACTCTCAAACTCCTGGAGAAAGGCTATTTGCAAACCAAAGATCTATTGTCTCTTCTTTCAAGAGAGATTGGAGACAACTGCCTTCTCCTTTTATTAAAAAACTTAACATCTTTTAGATGACTATTCATGTGGCTGCGCTGGGTCTTACTTGAGGTACACAGCACCTTTGACCTTTGTTGTGGCATGTGGACTCTCTAGTTGTCACGTGTGAATGCTTAGTTGCATCATTGGGATGTAGTTCCCTGATCAGAGATCGAACCCAGGCCCCCTGCATTGGGAGTGTGGAGTCTTAGCCACCGGACTGCCAGGGAAGTCCCTGCCTTCTTCTCTTTTGTAAGAAGAGAAAATTATTTTCCTCATTCCTCAACTATAGGGTATCCAGCTACTTGCATTAGACAGTTGATATGACTCATCACACCACCCCAAGAGCCAAAATTAGGGCAAAGAGGAGGCTAGCACACTTCTTCACTTGATTTTTAGTCACTAAGTCATGTCCAACTCTTTGTGACCTCGTGGGCCGCAGCACACCAGGCTTCCCTGTCCTTCACCATCTCCCAGAGTTTGCTAAAACTCATGTCCATTGAGTCGGTGATGCCAACCAACCATCTCATCCTCTGCCGTCCCCTTCTCCTCCTGCCTTCAATCTTTCCCAGCATTAGGGTCTAGTCCAATGAATCAGTTCTTTGCATCAGGTGGCCAAAGTATTGGAGTGTCAATATTCACTATGACGCATTTAATAAGGAAAATGTGTCTCATATAGAACACCTCTTGTGCACAGGCAGCCTAAAATTAATGAACATGAATATTAAAAATCGAACACAAGGCCCACAAGAACTTCCACGTGGCCATTACTTGTCTTCATCTGTGTATTTCGCTCTTGTCATTGTCCCTCCCTCACAGATGCCAGCGGTCAGTGCGTTCATGTCCCCCAACCATCCTCTCCTCACTCCAGGCACTCATTTCTACCTTTCACAAGCCTCATTCATGTTTACTGTTTTGTATGTTGTCCCAATCGTGACATATGGCTGCTCATTAAGATATCGTTATTTTCCAGAAGGGATCACTTTTCCATGGTGTTGCAGAACCTTTGTAATGTAATTATAGGCAGGTGAGATTGTAAGTCAGCTGACCAGGAAGATCTGTGAAAGAGGCATGAAATCATAAATTCCCAGTCACAGCTCTTTGTACTAGCTTGTAGCGTGAAAAAAAGATGCAGATGGTATTAAAAGAACATGTAGGAGATGGAGGTTAGTGAGCTAGGATGCCCTATCCATGATCATTATTCTTCTACTTAATATATTCATGGAAATTCTCACACCTACTTAACATATTCATGAAACTTCTAGTCCTCACTTAAAATATTCATGAAACTTGCTTATTTCACTTCCATGATGGTCACAAAAGTTATTACAAATAGACGAGGCGGGAAAAATAATCTGAAGCCACAGTGTCTCTGCCTCTCTCAATAGCATTTGCATCTGGCCAGGGGGAAGAAACTGTATCTAATGAATTTTGACTTCTGAAAATATCTGATACTATACTTCAACAGAATGAAGTTTTACAAGATTAAATATTTGTTGAATCAAGTCATTTACACTGAGGGGGGAAAAGTGAGACTAATAGAGGATAAATTGTGAATAGTGTCAATAAAAAAAAATTACTCTTTGCACAAAAGGAAGTTATCACAAGGTTGGTAAGTGTGGGAGGAAATAATTACAAACAAATAGTTAGTGGTTATATAAATTGGTTCATCCTTTCTGGAGGTCAATAGGAGAATATTCATTAAAATTTTATTATACCCACCATTTGACCCAGCAATTCAGCTTCTGAAAATCCATTCTACAAATAAATGTATGCATATACAAAAAATAATGTGTGCAGATGTTTGCTGCATTATTTTTAAAAACAAAGAAAATAGCCTATAAGTCTATTAATAGGAAATGGATTACTAAGCTAAATAGGAAACTAACAACAATATTACTTCCATTTATTTGGCATATCATGCAGCTATTACCATGTCATTCAGTTCAATTCGGTTCAGTCACAGTTGTGTCAGACTCTTTGTGACCCCATGAACCGCAGCGCGCCAGGCCTCCCTGTCCATCACCAACTGTCAGAGTCTACCCAAACCCATGTCTGTTGAGTCTGTGATGCCATTCAACCATCTCATCCTCTGTCATCCCCTTCTCCTCCTGCCCTCAATCCCTCCCAGCATCTGGGTCTTTTCAAATGAGTCAGTTCTTCACATCAGCTGGCCAAAGTATTGGAGTTTCAGCTTCAACATCAGTCCTAACAATGAACACCCAAGACTGATCTCCTTTAGGATGGACTGGCTGGATCTCCTTGCAGTCCAAGGGACTCTCAAGAGTCTTCTCCAACACCACAGTTCAAAAGCATCAATTCTTCAGAGCTCAGCCTTCTTCACAGTCTAACTCTCACATCCACAGATGACTACTGGAAAAACCATAGCCTTGACTAGATGGACGTTTGTTGGCAAAGTAATGCCTCTGCTTTTGAATATGCTATCTAGGTTGGTCATAACTTTCCTTCCAAGGACTAAGCGTCTTTTAATTTCATGGCTGTAATCACCATCTGCAGTGATTTTGGAGCCCCCCAAAATAAAATCTGACACTGTTTCCACTGTTTCCCCATCTATTTCCCATGAAGTGGTGGGACCAGATGCCATGATCTTAGTTTTCTGAATGTTGAGCTTTAAGCCAACTTTTCCACTCTCCTCTTTCACTTTCATCAAGAGGCTTTTGAGTTCCTGTTCAGTTTCTGCCATAAGGGTGGTGTCATCTGCATATCTGAGGTTATTGATATTTCTCCCGGCAATCTTGATTCCAGCTTGTGTTTCTTCCACTCCAGCATTTCTCATGATGTACTCTGCGTATAAGTTAAATAAGCAGAGTGACAATGTACAGCCTTGACGTACTCCTTTTCCTATTTGGAACCAGTATGTTTTTCCATGTCCAGTTCTAACTATTGCTTCCTGACCTGCATACAGGTTTCTCAAGAGGCAGGTTAGGTGGTCTGGTATTCCCATCTCTTTCAGAATTTTCCACAGTTTATTGCGATCCACACAAAGGCTTTGGTATAGTCAGTAAAGCAGAAATACATGTTTTTCTGATACTTTCTTGCTTTTCCGAAGTTCCAGCAGATGTTGGCAATTGGATCTCTGGTTCCTCTGCCTTTTCTAAAACCAGCTTGAACATCTGGAAGTTCACAGTTCACATATTGCTGCAGCCTGGCTTGGAGAATTTTGAGCATTACTTTACTAGCATGTGAGATGAGTGCAATTGTGCGATAGTTTAACCATTCTTTGGCATTGCCTTTCTTTTGAATTGGAATGAAAGCTGGCCTTTTCCAGTCCTTTGGCCCCTGCTGAGTTTTCCAAATTTGCTGACATATTGAGTGCAGCACTTTCACAGCATCATCTTTTAGGATTTGAAACAGCTCAACTGGAATTCCATCGCCTCCACTAGTTTTGTTCGTAGTGATGCTTCCTAAGGCCCACTTGACTTCACATTCCAGGATGTCTGGCTCTAGGTGAGTGTGAGTGATCACACCATCGTGATTATCTAGGTCGTGAAGACCATGCCATTGGCATGAAACAAATGTAGAAGATTTATATGTGTTGACATGGAAAGGTCTTCAAGATAAACTTGCCTCGGTGGAAAGTTTGATTAGTATATAGAACAAGAGACATAGAATAATACGTGTATCTTACTGTGTAAAAGTAAACAGAGAGAGAGAGAGCCCAAACATTTCCTGAAAGAATACACAAGAGACAATTGATAGTAGTTAAGGATCTAGATGACAGAAGCCAACACCATTCTCCACTCACTGTTGGAATTTTTGTTCTTTGTATTGTTTTATCATAATTAAGACGTTAAGAACAGAAGAAGAAATAAGTTATAGAATTACAATGGTAGAAGTGGCATTAGTGGCCATTAGCACAGGAAGAAGTGATAAGTTGCTCCAGGGTACACAGCTATTTACAGTAGAACTTCAACCTGGACCAGGTCCTTGGAATCCTAGTTCAGATCCCTAACCAAGTTTCTCTAACAATATACATAGTAGCTGGCTTCTCAAGCAGCACAAATGGTAAAGAACCTGCCTCCCAATGCACAGGATGTAAGAGATGCCCGTTCCATCCCTGAGTCAGGAAGATCCCCTGGAAGAGGGGATGGCAGCCCACTCCAATATTCTTGCCTAGAGAATCCCCATGGACAGAAGAGCCTGGGGGGCTACAGGCCAGAGGGTCGCAAAGAGTTAGGCACAGCTGAAGCGACTTAGCACACACACATGCATATAAGGGGATATTTAAAACCCAGCTTCTTGGGACTTCCCTGGTGGTCTAGTGGCTAAGACTCCTCACTTGGTTGGATTCCAACCTATTTACCCGGCTCCCAGATTCTTCTTATTGATACTATCAATATTTCTATTCTACTCCTTAAGGCTCTGAATATGCTGACAGAACTTGATTCAGAGTTTTGTTAATTTTAACAATAGGGCTTCCCTAGCAACTCAGTGGTAAAGAATCCACCTGCAAAGCAGGAGACTCGGCGTTCAATCCCTGGGTCAGGAAGATCCCCTGGAAAAGGAAATGGCAACCCACTCCAGTATTCTTGCTGAGAAATGCCATGGACAGAGAAGCCTAGCAGACTTCAGCCCATGGGGTCACAAAGGAGTTGGACACGATTTAGAGACTGAACAACAATTGTTATGATGACTTGTCAATTAGCTATTACCAGCGAATCAGCGGTATTATTCCTTTATATATTGACATCCCACTCAAAAATCATACATTTCCTTGCCCAACTGTAGCATCTAGCTCTTTCACCACCACGCTCTATTTCATCTGTAATTCCTGAGCCAGAATCTTCTTTCATAGCATTGCTTGCCAACATTCAAGCCCTGGCTGTCTGCAGAAAAAGAAATCCTAAAAACACTTCAGATTCCAAATCTGATTCTGCCTGTCCATAGTTACTTCTCCTCTTTTAGAAGGTATTGCAAAAATCACAAAGTAAAAAGCTTAGTGCTAGAAGCTAATTACTGTACATCTGCCACTGTCTTACTATATTCAGCAACTTACACCTACAACTCAATTCATTTATAATTGGGCTCCACATAGCTCCCGGTGATAGCTATTTTAGTTTCAAGACTTAAAATTCAACTCAACAGTTATGTTCATCATTAACATTATGAAAATGCCCGGCTCCAACTATGCATCCTAACAAAGAGCCAGTGGGAGCCAGGGTTTCAGCTTCTCGAACCTACATTTTTCTGTTTTCCATCTTTGGGGCTAGAATCATGCTGTATATATATCTTAGGTTTATTTCCATGAAGATATTTAAAAGATAAAAATATTTCTAAATGGTTACATTTATGTTTTGCCTAGCATATATATCTCTTATCCTAAAGAGAGAGAGAAATAATGAAATTCTCATGAACGATGCATAATTATCTAATTTGTCTTATTGAGATGTAATTAACATACTATACACAATACATATGTACAGAGTAAAATTTAATACATTTTGTCATATATGTACATACCTGTGAAACCATCACCACAGTCAAAATAAGCATATTCATTACCCACAGCGAACTCAATGCACCTTTGTAATCTTACCATTACATGGTAGAATGTAATCTACCATTCTCCATTTCAGGCAACCACGGATCTGCTTTCTGTCTCTAACATTAGATCAGATTGCATTATTTAGAATTTATATAAATGGAATCACACATTGTGTATATTTTTTTCACTTAGCTTAATTATTTTGGGATTCATCCATGTTGTTATGCATATAAATAGTAGTAATAACACAAATAAAGCTTCTTTGAATGGTTAAGTATAAATCTGGGTATGGCTGTATGGTTTTGTTTCTCTTGAGTGGAATGAGTGAATTATGGCAGCCCTATGTACAACTTTTTGTTATACATTTTACATCACCACCAGCCACAACTGGTGAGTAGATGTATGAGTCCCAGCTACCCCACACTCCTGCGAACATTTGATATGACCAGTCTTT
Source organism: Ovis aries (assembly GCF_016772045.2). Classification (NCBI taxonomy): domain Eukaryota; kingdom Metazoa; phylum Chordata; class Mammalia; order Artiodactyla; family Bovidae; genus Ovis; species Ovis aries. Next base: position 7,654,701 of record NC_056074.1, read on the forward strand.
TTAATTTTAGCCATTCTAAATGGCATGCTGGGTTAACTCACTATAGTTTTCATTTGGCTTTCCCTAAGTACCAACAACTTTGATGATATTTTCATATGTTTATTAATTATCTGTATATCTTCTTTGGTAAAGTGTCCACTAAAAGTTTTTACCCATTTTTTGTTGTTGTTGTTGTTGCCTCATTTGTTCTATCATTATTGAGTGTTGAATGTACTTTACATATTCTGAATAAAATTTCTTTATTAGATCTACAATTTGCAAATGTCTTTTTCCAATCTATGGCTAGTCTTTTCATTCTCTTAACTGTGTCTTGCAAGAAAACAAGGCTGGTTTAATCGAAAGAGAGAGAAGAGAGAAGACAAGTTATCTGCGTTATAGATCCCACAGCCATAGAATAATGAGGATATATTATGAGCAATTTTATGCTAACTAATTTGACTACTTAGATAAAATGGACAAATTTCTTAAAAACACAACTTGCCAAACTAAAATAAGAAAAAATAGAAAATCTTAATAACTGTATTAATACTTATACAGTTGTACAATACTGTATAATAACTGTGCAAATACTTTTACAGTTCAGAAAATATCCTCTTCCCAACTCATTTTATTAGGTTACTGTAATCCTGATAAAAAATATTTGGGGATTTTTTTTAATCCCTCATTAAACCAAAATTGAAAAAGACACATATACCCCAGTGTTCATTGCCACACTGTTTACAATAGCTAGGACATGGAAGCAACCTAGATGTCCATGACAGATGAATGGATAAAGAAACTGTGGTACATATATATAATGGAATTCTACTCAGCCATAGAAGGGAACACATTTGAGTCAGTTCTAATGACGTGGATGAACCTAGAGCCTATTGTACAGAGTGAAGTAAGTTAGAAAGAGAAACAAATATTGCATATTGAAGCATATATATGGAATCTAGAAAGATGGTACTGATGAACTTATTTTCAGGGCAGCAATGGAGAAGCAGACATAGAGAACAGACCTGTGGACACAGGGGAAGGGGAGGAGGGAGAGGATGAGATGTAGGCGAGAGTAACATGGAAATCTACAAAATGTTTCTAAAATAGATAGCCAGTGGAATTTGCTGTACGGCTCAGGGGACTCAAACAGGGGCTCTGTGACAATCTAGAAGGATGGGATGGGAAGGGAGATGGCAGGGAAGATTGGGAGGGAGGGGACATGGGAGCACCTATGGCTGATTCTTGTTGATGTGTGACGGAAAACCACAAAATTCTGTAAAGCAATTATCCTTCAATTAAAAAAGAAATAAAGTGGCAAAAATAAAAAAATCCCTCATTAATACAGGCACAAAAATACTGAACAATATAATGGCAAGTGAAATCTAGCAATATACAAAAAGAATAATATATCATGACCAAGTGAGACTTACCCTGCAAGTTTGGACAGAGGTTACAGAAAGATGCTAAAGAAGTCAGAAATATTTATGAAAAATTAATTTTATTCATGAATTGGAAGAGTCAATGTTATAAAGTTGCTAAGTCTGTCCAATTTCATCTAGTCAAAATTTCAGCCAATAAACAGAATAAAGGGAAAAAATATGATCACAGTAATAGGTACAGAAAAAACACTTGACATAAATCAACACTCATTCATATTAAAGAGTATCTTTCAGCAAAGAAAAGATAGAGGAATTAAAAAGTATCTTTCAGGAAAGAAAAGATAGAATATTTTTTCAATTTGATAAAGAATATCTACAGAAATTCTTCATTAACATCACACTTACTGATGCAATGTTAACTGTCATTCTACAGTTGAGAATAGGACATGTTGATCCATTTTCAGCATTTCTACTGAACATTGTCCTAGAGATTCTAGCCAGTACAATAAGTCAAGATAAAAATATTTTTTAAAAAATATAAAAATATAAGAGGTATGAAGATTGAAAGTGAAAGTCACTCAGTCATGTCTGACTCTTTACAACCTCATGGACTATACAGTCCATGGAAATCTCTAGGCCAGAATACTAGAGTGAGTAGCCTTTCCCTTCTCCAGAGGATATTCCCAACCCAGGGATCAAACCCAGGTATCCCACATTGCAGGCCGATTCTTTACCAGCTGAGCCACGAGGGAAGCCCAAGAATACTGGAGTGAGTAGTCTATCCCTTCTCCAAGTATAAGTAAAACTGTGTTTATAATAGACAATATGATTCCTTACAGGGGAATGCCATAGCTACCCTACCCAAAACCTACTGCTAAGCAAAGACACAAGATACAAGTTCAATATCCAAACATTAATTGCATTTATATAGCAGGAAAAATAACTGAAAAATGAAGATTAAAAAACAATACCACTTACAATAGCATTTAAAAATATAATATATTTGGAATATATTTGACAAAAATGTGTGAGATCTCTATACTGTGGAGTATAAAACATTACAGACATATGCTACAGAAGAAAAATAAATTTTGGAAAAATTGATTTTATTCATGAATAGGAAGATTCAGTATTACATAGTTGCCAAGTCTGCCCAAATTCATCTAGTCAAAATCTCAGCAGGCATGGCAAGACTAACATTTCTAAATGTTTTCTAGAAATACAAAGGACTTTGAATAGACAAAACAATTTTGCAAATGAATAAGGATGGAATAATTATACAACCTGATTTCAAGATTTACTGAAAAGCTACAGTAATCAAGTCAGCGTGGTATATGCGAAGAGCACACAGGGAGATCAAAGAATACAGACCAAAGACAGATTCATATATACACAATTAACTTATTTTCAACAATGCTTCCAAGGTATTTCCATAGGAAAATTACAGTCTTTTTAACAAATATTACTGGAAAACCCAGATATCAACATAATGCAGATTGACCTTTGACTTTTAGCTCACATAATAGGCAAAAATTTATTCAAGATGGACCACAGATTTAAGCATAAAAGATAAAACTATAAAACTGCTAGAGAAAGATGATGGAAAACATCTCCATATCCTTAGTGTAAGGCAAGTTACCTAAGATGTACAAAGCGTCAGTCATGAAAGAAAAACTTGGTAAACTGAATTTCATCCAAATTCAAAACATCTGTTCTTCAAAATACACTATTAAGATAATGAAAGATAAGCCACAGATTGGGGGGAAAAACCATAATCATATATTAAACAAAAAATGAAATTTAGAATATGTAAAGAACTCCTATAATTTAATATTTTGAAAGTCAGACAAATTAAAGAGTGGGCAAAAGATTCAAACAAGTGTTCCTCAAAGAAGATATATGACTGCCCCAGAAAGACATGAAAAGATATTTAACATCATTAGTTATCAGAAAAATACAAAGTAAAACCACAATGAGATATCACATTACAGTCACTAGAATAATTAAAAAGATTAACAGTGCAAAATATTGGTGAGGATATGGAGCCACTGTAACTCTCCTGGGCTGCTTGCTGGTGGGAATGCAAAAGAGATGCAGCCCCTTTATAAAATATTTTCATTAATCATACATTTGCCATATGACCTAGCGATTGGAGTTCTAGGTAGATACTCAAAAGAAATGAAAACATGTGTTCACACAAAATAATGTTCATAGAAACTTTATTCATAATAGTCCCAAATTAGAAAAAATCCAAAACATCAATAAGTAAATGAATGTTAGAAGCATAGTAAGTTCATGCAATAGACTGAGTAATACAACAAAACCAAAATAACCCCCACGGCATCATGAATGAATCTCACCAATGTTATGGTGAGTGAACAGAGCTAGACAAAAAAAGAGTGGCTACATGATTTCGGTTACACGAAATTCTAGAACAGGCAAAACTAAGCTACGTGAGTAGAAATCAGAACCTTGTTTGAGGGGAGAAAGAGTAGAGGGTGCTGTGATTGAGTGCACAGAGGACTTTCCTAGGTGATAAAAGTCTTGTCTGGGGTGGTGGCTATACCAGTGTATTCATTTCTGAAAACTCATTTAACTGTGAACTTAAGATCTGGTGCATCACCTTATGTAAATCATATCTCAGACATATTTTTAAGGGTGCCAATCTATGGGTAGATAGAAGGGCTTTTTAAGCAGGAGGACAGCTTTTGCAAAGGCTCAGAGGAAAAAAAAAAGTACTGCAAAGTGGTTTATAAATTACTTGCTGGATGTTTAATGGCCAATTTTAATCCTCTCTACCTTGTGTGTTTTAATCCTTTCTAATCTGCCCCTGTGAATTACACACTCAATAAAGGCTCTCTGCAGGCTCACCATATACCTATATGGTGTGGGATAGCATAAATGTTTAGGAGTTGGGCTCTGGAACCATGAAGCGTGGATTCACATCCCATCAACATCTCCCCTCTAGTTAAGTAGCTTTGAAAGTCTGCAAATATTTGATCTCTCTATATCTCTATTTTCACTTCTCTAAACTAGAGATGATGAGAGTACTTCCCTTCTAAGTTTGCAGGGATTACATGGGTTAATACATGCAAAATATTTAGTGCCCATCATATAAAAAATACTAATTAATACTGATGACAGAGGCTCTGCCTTTCTTACTCACCATTACTTCCTGATACTTAGTAGATTCGCAATCGATATTTACTAGCTGGCAATAAAAAACAAAAGAGGTCTGATTGTTGGATCTAGAAAACAAGTGACCAAGACTCTTCCCCAGCCCCTGGGCTAAAAAAGGATCTGTTTCTAGTTCTCATCTTGCAAGCAGATGGAAGCTCCTCAACAACACCCCTAGTAGCGCATTCACTGGAGTCTTCCCTTTTGTGCAGCTACAGAAGTAGAGCCAGGTCATCCTAAGGTCCGCGCGGAAAATAGAGGGACAAATAAGTTTAACCTCAGCGAATTTATCATGCTCACCCAACAACAACGAATAGTACTTGGAAATCAAAACATGTTCCTATACAAATCTCATTGGCTATGACAAAATTATTTTTATTCATTTATTCAAAATAATATAGCATAAATCACACACTCACTATGGCCTCTACCTCTTCCAGGCTTCCCTGATGGTTCAGACAGTAAAGAATCTGCCTGCAACGCAGGAGATCCAGATTTAGTCCCAGGGTCAGGAAGATCCCCTGGAGAAGGAAATGGCAGCCCACTCCAGCATCCTTGTCTGGAGAATACCATGGACAGAAGAGCCTGACAAGCTACAGTCCACGGCATCACAAAGAGTTGGACACAACTTTGCAACTAAACTACCACCAACACTACCCCGCTTCTTAGGTAATAGGGTTAATCATAAACAGTATTTTCCAAGAAAATTCTCCATGTGTGCAAGTTGCCCCATGGGCTCATCGTAAGTCCTCTAACCACTGTGCTAGCCTGCTTCTCAGAGCCTGATCCCGAGGGAACCAGTCTCCTAACTCAGAAACTGTCACGGTCTAAAATTCACTAACCTATTCAAACCACCTGTCTGCAGGAATGGAAAACTCAGACTCAGAGAGGGGAAGAGTCTTGTCCAAGGCCACACAGGTTATTGTTCATTCAACCAACAGAGATGTCAAGTAAACATCTCGTATGTTTACATAACCTTCACTCGACATGTCACATACGTGTCGTAGTGTGACAGTGACAGTAAGTCCCCTATTATGGATGCATTCTGTTCCAAGAGTGTGTTCATAAGGGCAGTTTGTTCATAAGTCCAACAAAGTTAGCCTAGGCACCCAACTAACACAATCGGCTAACACTAGTTAACTAATTGGCTAACACTATATAGTAAAGTACTGTAGTAGGTTTGTAATGCTTTCACACAAGTAATACATGAAAAAAACAAGGAATCGCAAAAAAATAAAGAAAGCATTTTTAATCTTACAGTACCGTACCTTGGAAAGTGCAGTAGCACACTCCAGCATCTGCTTATGGGGCTGGCATCAAGTGAACAGGCGAGAAGAGTCACCGGTTGCAGGCGGGGGGAGATGGGAGAGCTGAAGGATCGTCAGCAACAGAGACAGCAGGCAAGCAGCAGTTTCGCTTGTGCCTGACATTGATGGAACCCATGTTTGCATCTTTGAAAGTTCACAACTTAAACGTCTGTGTGTAGAGGACTTAGTGTGTATGTCTTGTATTGGACACACTCTGGAGCTCCAGGAAAATGAGAATTGGTCAGAGTCTAAGGTGCCAGCCTTCCTTCTTGGGCTCCCTTCCTCCTTTTCACAGTGACTCAAAGGAAGAGAAGCGGAAAGGGTGTGTCTGTAAGAAGACCAGGAGGAGCTTGGAGTGGATTAAATTGAAGATAATTTAGTAAACTCCCTAAGTCATTTCTATGATGGGCTGCCTGGGCTTTACGAACCTTCATGCGTCCCTGGATGGCTAATAGGATGTTCTGTCCTCCCATTCCTATCTCTTCCAGAATTTTCCACAGTTTCTTGTGATCCACACAGTCAAAGGCTTTGGCATAGTCAATAAAGCAGAAATAGATGTTTTTCTGGAACTCTCATGCTTTTTCCATGATCCAGCGGATGTGGCAATTTGATCTCTGGCTCCTCTGCCTTTCCTAAAACCAGCTTGAACATCAGGGAGTTCATGGTTCACATATTGCTGAAGCCTGGCTTGGAGAATTTTGAGCCATTACTTTTATAGTGTGTGAGATGAGTGCAATTGTGCGGTAGTTTGAGCATTCTTTGGCATTGTCTTTCTTTGGAATTGGAGTGAAAACTGACCTTTTCCAGTCCTGTGGCCACTGCTGAGTTTTCCACATTTGCTGGCATATTGAGTGCAGCACTTTCACAGCATCATCTTTTAGGATTTGAAACAGCTCAATTGGAATTCCATCACCTCCACTAGCTTTGTTTGTAGTGATGCTTTCTAAGGCCCACTTGACTTCACATTCCAAGATGTCTGGCTCTAGATTAGTGATCACATCATCATGATTATCTGGGTCATGAAGATCACTTTTGTACAGTTCTTCCGTGTATTCTTGCCACCTCTTCTTAATATCTTCTGCTTCTGTTAGGTCCAGACCATTTCTGTCCTTTATTGAGCCCATCTTTGCATGAAATGTGCCCTTAGTATCTTTAATTTTCTTGAAGAGATCTCTAGTCTTTTCCATTCTGTTGTTTTCCTCTATTTCTTTGCATTGATCACTGAAGAAGGCTTTCTTATCTCTTCTTGCTATTCTTTGGAACTCTGCATTCAGATGCTTATATCTTTCCTTTTCTCCTTTGCTTTTTGCCTCTCTTCTTTTCACAGCTGTTTCTAAGGCCTCCCCACACAGCCATTTTGTTTTTTTGCATTTCTTTTCCATGGGGATGGTCTTGATCCCTGTCTCCTGTACAATGTCACGAACCTCATTCCATAATTCATCAGGCACTCTATCTATCAGATCTAGGCCCTTAAATCTATCTCTCACTTCCACTGTATAATTATAAGGGATTTGATTTAGGTCATACCTGAATGGTCTAGCGGTTTTCCCTACTTTCTTCAATTTGAGTCTGAATTTGGTAATAAGGAGTTCATGTTCTGAGGCACAGTCAGTCCTAGTCTTGTTTTTGTTGACTGTATAGAGCTTCTCCATCTTTGGCTGCAAAGAATATAATCAATCTGATTTCGGTGTTGACCATCTGGTGATGTCCATGTGTAGAGTCTTCTCTTGTGTTGTTGGAAGAGGGTGTTTGCTATGACCAGTGCATTTTCTTGGAAAAATTCTGTTAGTCTTTGCCCTGCTTCATTCTGCATTCCAAGGCCAAATCTGCCTGTTACTCCAGGTGTTTCTTGACTTCCTACTTTTGCATTCCAGTCCCCTAGAATGAAAAGGAAATCTTTTTAGGGTGTTAGTTCTAAAAGGTCTTGTAGGTCTTCATAAAACTGTTCAACTTCAGTTTCTTCAGCGTTACTGGTTGGGGCATAGACTTGGATAACTGTGATATTGAATGGTTTGCCTTGGAGACGGACATAGATCATTCTGTCGTTTTTGAGATTGCTTCCAAGTACTGCATTTGAGACTCTTTTGTTGACCATGATGGCTACTCCATTTCCTCTGAGGGATTCCTGACTGCAGTAGTTGATATAATAGTCATCTGAGTTAAATTCACCCATTCCAGTCCATTTTAGTTCACTGATTCCTAGAATATCAACATTCACCCTTGCCATCTCTTGTCTGACCACTTCCAATTTGCCTTGATTCATGGACCTGACATTCCAGGTTCCTATGCAATATTGCTCTTTACAATATCAGATCTTGCTTCTATCACCAGTCACATCCACAACTGGGTATTGTTTTTGCTTTGGCTCCATCCCTTCATTCTTTCTGGAGTTATTTCTCCACTGATCACCTGGGGAGTTCCTCTTTTGGTATCCTCTTTTGGTATCATTTTGCCTTTTCATACTGTTCATGGGTTTCTCAAGGCAAGAATACTGCAGTGGCTTGCCATTCCCTTCTATGGGAATACCAGACCACCTGACCTGCCTCTTGAGAAATCTGTATGCAGGTCAGGAAGCAACAGTTAGAACTGGACATGGAACAACAGACTGGTTCCAAATAGGGAAAGGAGTACGTCAAGGCTGTATATTGTCACCCTACTTATTTAACATCTATGCAGAGTACATCATGAGAAATGCTGGACTGGAAGAAACACAAGCTGGAATCAAGATTGCTGGGAGAAATATCAATAACCTCAGATATGCAGATGACACCACCCTTATGGCAGAAAGTGAAGAGGAGCTAAAAAGCCTCTTGATGAAAGTGAAAGAGGAGAGCAAAAAAGTTGGCTTAAAGCTCAACATTCAGAAAACAAAGATCATGGCATCTGGTCCCATCACTTCATGGGAAATAGATGGGGAAACAGTGGAAACTGTGTCAGACTTTTTGGGGGGGGCTCCAAAATCACTGCAGATGGTGATTGCAGCCATGAAATTAAAAGACGCTTACTCCTTGGAAGAAAAGTTATGACCAACCTAGACAGTATATTGCAAAGCACAGACAGTACTTTGCAGACTAAGGTCCATCTAGTCAAGGCTATGGTTTTTCCTGTGGTCATGTATGGATGTGAGTGTTGGACTGTGAAGAAGGTTGAACACCGAAGAACTGATGCTTTTGAACTGTGGTGTTGGAGAAGACTCTTGAGAGTCCCTCGGACTGCAAGGAGATCCAACCAGTCCATTCTGAAGATCAACCCTGGGATTGCTTTGGAAGGACTGATGCTAAAGCTGAAGCTCCATTACTTTGGCCACCTCACATGAAGTGTTGACTCATTGGAAAAGACTCTGATGCTGGGAGGGATTGGAGGCAGGAGAAGAAGGGGACGACAGAGAATGAAATGGCTGGATGGTGTCATTGACTTGATGGACGTGAGTCTGAGTGAACTCCGGGAGATGGTGATGGACAGGGAGGCCTGGCGTGCTGCGATTCATGGGGTCGCAAAGAGTCGGACACGACTGAGCGACTGAACTGTCCTGAACTGCCTGTCCTCCCATGGTGGGTGAGCGGCTCAGTTAATAGAATAGAAGTTTATATCTAATAAATGGAATGAAACTTGCAAATCGGATGGAATGGAAGGAGATGGGCTGAGCTGGAATGGGATAGGATGTACTGGGGGAGCAGAGCAAGGGACTCCATTACCCTGAATTGAATGAAATCAGGTAGAATCCCGTCCGTGGGGAGTGAGCAGGAAGCTGTGTTCATCCATCCCCACTCTCACTTCTCCCTTTGTGGTAAGAAACACCAGGAGGCTGGCAGACATCAGTGGCGAGAGATGGCTTCACACACCCTGTTGGCCTCTCAGCCTGAAGTAACAGCCCGTGGGGTCCACTAGTCCCCACCAGAGAGCTGAACTAAGTCCTATACCTCTAATGTGTCCAAACCACAGACAAGGACACTAGATACAGGGAAGGAGAAATGCGCTTTGCTGGGTCTCCGTGGTGGTACACGGGCTCGTCTAGTTGGTGGTCCAGTGGTTAAGAATCCACCATCCAATGCAGGGGATGTGGGTTCAATCCCTGGCTGGGGAACTTAGGTCCCACATGTCCGCAACACAGTATTCTTTACTTGAAGAAAACAAACCAGCCAATTCTCCATATCCTGAAGAGAGAGAGTATGGGGAAATGGGCTTAGGATGGAGTCTGGGACCTGGTCCAATTTCATCTGGAACTAGGCCCAAGGACAGCACCACTGCTTGGTTCTGTGCCAGGATCTCTGTAAACCTGAAAGCTACGGCTGTGGTTCATCATTATCTCAGCGAGCACCACCCTCACTTCAAAGTTTGCAGGCTCTTTTTGCTGCTCCTTTGATGATGAGTGCAGCTCCATGTGAGGAAATCACTTCCGTCTACACGGAGGCAGAAGGGCAGCCCACCAGGGCACAGCGATTGGAGTCAAGGCAACTTCAGACAGAAGACCACTTTGCTTCTGCTGCAGCTCCTCATGTCAGAAGATTTCAGATCCTTTGTGATTCAGAGTACTAAGAGAAAAATGTGTGGCAGGCACAGGCTTTCACCACCCTCCTTTGAACCTCTGTGTTCATGGGCCAGCTGTGAACTCGTGGCCTGATCTACCTGTCTTGTTTTGGGTTCAGTATCTTCCCCATAAACCTCAATAAATCTTGTGCCTACCCTGTTCTCCCTAATTTTCTTCACTGTTAAGCCCCAGATCATAATATACAAGAAATACATGTTAATGTCCTTATGTCACTTCTTCACATAGCAAAAGAAAGTCAGTCCCTGGGGGTGCCGTAGCATCACATGCTGGAAAGCTCTACAATGGGAGAGGATGACTCTGCTAATGACTTTATGTTGGTGGTTTTCTGTGGGAACAAAATAGGGCAGCAAATTGGAGGATTGGGCTTCTACTCACAACCACACGTTGACAACTTAGGGGCTGTCAAAGCCATTCTCTGTAACCTGCTCAATTCTACACTGTCATTCAGTCATTGGACAAAGCTGCTGAACGACTGCCTTCACGTAACAAGAACTGTCCTTGCCGTAGGGGAGTGAGGTGATATGGACATCCAGGACAGCAGCACGTGGGAGCTATTCCTTACGCGGCAGAGCCATTTATGACGGTTACATGCACTACTATTATTGTCAGCTCTGCTCGTGGCCTTCCCTCTTCTTAGGCCAATGGTTATTCTCATCTGAGGCTGACAACAGTGACCTTTTCAACACTGAACATTATGTTAGGTGGGCTTCCCAGGTGGTGTTAGTGGTAAAGAACCCACCTGGCAATGCAGGAGACATGACGAGACACGGGTTCCATCCCTGGGTCTGCAAGATCCCCTGGAGAAGGGAATGGCAACCCACTCCAGTATTCTTGCCTAGAGAATCCCAGGGACAGAGGAGTCTGGTGGGCTACAGTCCACAGGGTTGTAAAGAGTCAGACACGACTGAACTGACTTAGCATGCACACAAGCATTATGTTTTAACAGACTCTGATGCTGGGAAAGATTGAAGGTAGGAGAAGAAGGGGACGACAGAGGATGAGATGGTTGGATGGCATCACCGACTCAATGGACAGGAGTTTGACTAAACTCCGGGAGTTGGTGACGGACAGGGAGGCCTGGCGTGCTGTGATTCATGGGGTCACTATGAGTCGGACATGACTGAGTGACTGAACTAAACTGAACTGAACTGAACTGAAGCATTATGTTAGCTGAGATACTGGCTTCTAGACTCAGTGAATCATGGTTTTCAGGTCTTCTAGAGAGTCACGGAAAAAACTGTTTATTTGGAGCATGACTGCAATCCATCAGATTCAAGCTAAGGAGATCTTTTTTACACATATCTAGGCCTTTCTAATGCTGGGCTGGAAGAAGCACAAGCTGGAAGCAAGATTGCTGGGAGAAATATCAATAACCTCAGATATGCAGATGACACCACCCTTATGGCAGAAAGTGAAGAGGAGCTAAAAGCCTCTTGATGAAAGTGAAAGAGGAGAGTGAAAAAGTTGGATTAAAGCTCAACATCCAGAAAACTAAGATCATGGCATCTGGTCCCATCGTTTCATGGGAAATAGATGGGGAGACAGTGGAAACAGTGTCAGACTTTATTTTGGGGGGCTCCAAAATCACTGCAGATGGTGATTGCAGCCATGAAATTAAAAGATGCTTACTCCTTGGAAGGAAAGTTATGACCAACCTAGACAGTATATTCAAAATCAGAGACATTACTTTGCCAAGAAAGGTCCGTCTAGTCAAGGCTATGGTTTTTCCAGTAGTCATGTATGGATGTGAGAGTTGCACTGTGAAGAAAGCTGAACGCTGAAGAATTGATGCTTTTCAACTGTGGTGTTGGAGAAGACTCTTGAGAGTCCCTTGGACTGCGAGGAGATCCAACCAGTCCATCCTAAGGGAGGTCAGTTCTGGGTGGTCATTGGAAGGACTGATGCTAAAACTGAAACTCCAATACTTTGGTCACCTCATTCAAAGAGCTGACTCATTGGAAAAGACTCTGATGCTGAGAGGGAGTCAGGGCAGGAGGAGAAGGGGATGACAGAGGATGAGATGGCTGGATGGCATCACGGACTCGAAGGACATGAGTTTGAGTAAACTCCGGGAGTTGGTGATGGACAGAGAGGCCTGGCGTGCTGCAATTCATGGGGTCTCAAAGAGTCGGACACAACTGAGCAACTGAACTGAACTGAACTGAGGCCTTTCTTCCCTGGGATTTGCTAACTCCCCTCAGGTTCATAAATTATCTTTCCTATTGACTCCCTGACAGTTGACTCCAGTAAACTAAGAAGCAACAACATCTTGGAAAATGGAGTCTTTGTTGTCAAAGTAAATCAGGTCAAGAAAGGGCAAAAAGCAAAAGTAATGGGAAAGCATGAATGCCTTTTGTCAAAATGTCCACCTACCAGGCGTTAAACTTTCCTTCCAGATGACACAAAGACTCTACCTGGCCTTCTTCAATCTTGCTGGCAGCTTTCACGGAGGTTTCTAGCTCCTACTGATGCACACCAGAGCTCAAAAGTCCTATCCACCTTGGCAAAGCCACAAAGACAACTAGGTGATGTCAACAAGTCAGCCTTCAGGTGAGGCCTGGCCTGTGGTCCCACTTGCTGCTTTCCTGCTTAATAGAGTTGGACCTGAGTGATGGTGGGAAGTAAAACACAGTTGCAAGTGATCTACCTTCTTCTAGCAAAATAGACCCTGAGGGTATCCTCTCAAACTTCAGGGAAATTAAAGAAAAATGGCTACAGGTCTTTTGACCATCCCACCATCAGAGATGGGATCTGAGTCCTCTCCCGTTAAATCTGGGCAAGTTTGTGACTTCAGTTCAGCTCAGTTCAGTCGCTCAGTCGTGTCCAGCTCTTGGCGACCGACCCCATGAATCGCAGCACACCAGGCCTCCCTGTCCATCACCAATTCCCGGAGTTCACTCAGACTCACGTCCATTGAGTCAGTGATGCCATCCAGCCATCTCATCCTCTGTCGTCCCCTTCTCCTCCTGCCCCCAATCCCTCCCAGCATCAGAGTCTTTTCCACTGAGTCAACGCTTCGCACGAGGTGGCCAAAATATTTGTGACTTACTTGTAACAAATAGAATGGGACAGAACAGAGGCTTGGAGGCTTCTGAGGCTCAGTCAGCAGAGGTGACACTGCCTTGTTCACGGGACGCTCACTCTTGGACCCCTGGGGTTTTGCAGAAGACGTGCAACTCCCCTGAGGTTGCCATAGTGTTAGCAAGTCCAGGCCACCTGGAGGACCCACACATGGGTTTTCTGGTCCACAGCGCCAGCTGAGGTCCAAGCTGGTAGCCGCTGTCAACTGCCAGATGTGGAGGTAAAGATGCCTTCTTACTAATCCAGTCCCAGACATAAACTCACCTTAGCCATTTAGGGGTGAGACAAGGCATTTCCACAGTGCCTTGTCTGGAATTTCTGACCCATGGACTCCATGGGCTTAATATTAATAAAATGGTAGTTTTCAGCTACATTTGCATTAATCTGTTAGCAGCAAGAGTAACCTCTTATTTACAAAATAAAAACAGACTAACAGATTTTGAAAACAAACCTGTGCCTACCAAAGGGAACAACGTGGTGCGGGGGGGAAGGGGGGGATGGGAGGTAGGGTTCATGCTAACTCACTTCAGTCGTGTCCAACTCTTTGTAACCCCATGGACCGTAGCCCGCCTGGCTCCTCTGTCCATGGGATTCACCAGGCAAGAATACTGGAGTGGGTTGCCATATCCTTCTCCAGGGGATCTTCCCAACCCAGGAATCAAACCTGCATCTCTTATGTCTCCTGCACAGACTGCAAGTTCTTTACTTCTAGTGCCACCTGGGAAGCCCAAATTAGGAGCTTGGGATTAACATACACACTGCACTTTATATATAATAGATAGCCAACAAGGACCTACTGTATAGCACAGGGAAGTCTACTCAATATTCTGTAAGATCCTGTATGGGTAAGAACCTTAAAGAGTGAATATATGTAAAATTGAATCTCTTTACTGTACATCTGAAACTAACACGACATTGTAAATCAATTATACTCCAATATTTTTTATAAAGAGCACCTAGGACAAACAGTGTATATAGGATGTAAAGTCAAACAGGCCTGCATATGAGTTCCAGCTCTACGTCACTACACAGAGTTGGTGAGTACTCAGCCTCGCTGGGCCTATTTCTGGTCTGTAAAGTACTGACAATAAAACTCCCAATAGCGTTTTTGTGACGAATTAGTGAAAGCGTATGGAAATTGTATTCCTCCCACGGGTGTAGGTACCCATTTCCCTCGGCTACCCTTCCTTCCTCTCAGATATGACAAGCGAACGGTTCATCAACCATTGCTGTCAAAGGTGCTAATGAAACTAATGCATTGTCTTTCATCTGAAACCTAATTCATTATATAAATAAAAAGCAGCTGAAGGCCATGTTTGCTCAGAAGAGAACTAAAAAGAAAAAGGGTTTTCCTCTTCTGGCTGATTGAAAGGAGGGACTTTCAATCAATACTGAGATTTGTACCATGATTCTAATTAGAAGCCTGCTGAAAGCCAGTTTCGTATGGACTCTACCAGACTGCAGTGCTTCTCAAAGTTCAGTGAACACGGGAATCAACTGGGGATCTAGTTAAAATGCTGATTTCAGTTCAGTGGCTCCTATGTGGAGCCTGAGATCCTGTCTTCCTAACGACACCCCAGGTGCTGACTTACCTACAAGGCTTTGAGAGCAAGGTTCTAAATGACTGTCTGAAAGGCTAGTATCAATTATTCCATACATTACTCCACCCCCTCCCATTCTGCAATAATTCATTCTCAATGTCACTCCAACTAGCTTGACTTGAGGTTGCCGAATCCAGAAACTGCCTTCTTATAAGAGCAGCTCACCTGGCCTCAGGGTGTCTGAGAGTCATGGCCGTCTTCACCCAGCCTTTGTGAGGGTCCTGAAAGCGAGAAGTGAAAGTGAGGTTGTTCAGTCATGTCCCACTGTTTGCAACCCCATGGACTGTAGCCTACCAGGCTCCTCCATCCATGGGATTTTCCAGGCAAGAATACTGGAGTGGGCTGCCATTTCCTTCTCCAGAGGATCTTCCCAACCCAGGGATTGAACCCGGGTCTCCTGTATTGCAGGCAGACGCTTTACCATCTGAGCCACAGGGAAGTCCTACAATGCCCTAATGTTTCCCCTCCAATTGCTCATGCAGGCTTCACAAAAAGCTGGTGATCTGGGATGATTCCACCCTTTCTTGGTTGGGAGAGAATGAAGGAGAGACCGTGGTGCAGAACTGGAGTCCAGGTATTCTAACTTCAGGGGTAGTGGGTCTCCCCCTCGGCTACGGCACACTAGGGTAGCTACGGCACACTAGGGTAGCGACACCACGGAGGGGCAACTGTCTCACACCACAGCTCGTTCAAGTTTACCAGGCTCTGGGTTGGCAGCTATTGGGAAGAAATATGTAAGAAAATACAGGAGATTTACCTCTGCCCTCTTATGTAGCTTAGTGATGTGGGGCAAGCAGAGAAACATGTACTGAGCATTTACTATGCCCTGAGTGTTTTGCTATGAACTTTTCCAGCATTATACATTGTAATACTCCTAAGACATCCCAAGGGAGAGGCTATTAACCTTGCTTTGGACATGAGGAAATGGAGCCTAAAAGGAGTTAAGTGAATTTGCTCAAGCTCATGAAGGAAGAAGTGATGGAACAGGCTGCAAGGTGGGTGCGTCTGGTTGTAAAGTTGCCCTTTTAGGACCTCTTATTTCCAAGTATAACGTTTTATTGAATAAGTCCTATAATCAGTGAATTTGTGCAGATTTGATGGAATAGTTGATTTATTGCCAGATTAATTGACAGAGCTGGTAGGGGGGCTGTCAACATATGTTTTCACCAAGTCAGCCCACAGTTTCCTAGCTGACTTCCATGGGTTCAAATTGCTTATCAGTGATGGGGCTCAGAGCTCTGGTAAGATGATCTCACTTTTGGGGGTTGGTTCCTAAATCCAGGGAGTCTGTATATTAAAACTTTCCTCAGATTTGAGTCTTGGTATATTCCAACTGGGACTAAGATTCTCAACCCAGCAAAAGGGAGGGAGAACAACTTTAGCCCAGGATTAAATAGAAAACCAGATGGGATTCATCAAAGTTAAATACAAGATGGCAGCTTGCTGTGGGACCTTCAATAGCAAGGAGCAATGGGGTAGCAGGTGGCCTTATTTATGCCAAGGTTGCCTGTGGATCTTTCCTTGGCTCACTGTCTTCAGTTTCAAGGGAGAGATTCAAGCAAGCTTAAGATGAGAAGGGTTGGTTATAAGGAATCGGGAGGGCAATGAGGGGAAACAGAGCTGAGCCACATAGGAACTGGAAAATCAGTGAGCTGCTAGCCTCTTGATCCATCCAAACTGCTGCTCCCTGGAGACACGCGGCCTCTTGCACTGCTAGAAACTGATTGCATTCTTTTCCATTCATTTTCTCCTAGACCATCTTCTCTGCAAGGCTCTTCCTTCATGAAATCTCATAATACCAGTTTGCATGGACCACTGCGTTGCCATGGTGCTGACTGTTTGCAACTTGACCTTTCAGCTCCCCTGCCCATGGCCATCTGACAACCTCTGCATCTCTTGGTTTAAGTTCTGAAAACAGAATCTGACATTCATTCAGGGCCGGTTGTGCCTGAAAATTGAAGTCACTTCAAACAATCATCATTCTGTTCTTTCTGGACTCAAGAATGGCAGAAGAGTTTGAAGAAGCACTTCCAAAAAAAAAAAAAAAAAACCAGAATGACATTAACAGACTTCCCAAATATATTTACTTCATTCCTGAGAGGAAGGGGTTAGAAACAGCCTCGATAGAATCTAGCCTAAAACTTCAAACTAGCATAAACAGAACAGAAAAATAAGGTTCTAGTGCCCCCTCAAGTGTTTCTATTTTATAATTGTTTTCCCCTCTTGTGCAAAACCACCTTTCATGTGAAATATAGGTCTCACTCACAAGTCGCACACCCAAGCCTGGGTTTGAATGCCAGTTGGGTGTCCCATAAGCCCCCACTCATCGGTCAAATGATGACCTCTCCCCTGACCTTCTAGAATGGTGAGAACTTGCTATGTGCCAGGCACTGAGCCCAGCACTGAGGACTCCATCTGTGCCTGAAAAGGCAGTATCATGTCAGGGGAGCCAGAGCAGTTCAAACAGATACCTATCTGACCACAGAGCTTTCAAAGTATTGCCAGATGATTCCCCATTTTTGGTGCCACAATGGGACTCCAATATTAGGATGCACAGGAATCTCCTGGGGGCTTCTTTAAATGCAGGGTCCTAGCCTCACCCCAGGTATACTTAGCAGAAGTTCTGGGGTTGAAATCCAGGAATTTGTGTCCTAAATAAGCCCCCAAGAAATCTCAGAGTGAGGGTTTGAGAACCACTGTTCTACCTCACAAAAGTCATGGTTGAGGCTCATGTGTTCATGAGTCACAGGTTCAAGAGGCTCCCTACATAGAGGAGCTAGAGATGGCATCCCTGATGTTTCATTGAGCTGAGTCCCAAATGTGTCTGCCAGGAAGAGAACTCTAGGTAGAGGAAAAGCAAAAGCCCAGAATCATGAAAATCATGGTAATCTCTGGAGAGGGGCATGGGGGAAGCAGAGAATAGATGTGCCATCTAATTGAAATATCAAAGGATAGTAGTATATTAGACCAGAGGCAGACTAGGAAAGTCAAGTATGCAAGGCTTAAAAATAAAAGTTTCCAGGGGTCTTTTAAAACAGTTTCTTTGTATTTTCCTTTAATACTGTAGGGGAGGAGCAATAATTTTCCCTCTACCCTTCTAGATCCTTGGCTGAAACTCCCCTATAATTAAAGACAGATTAACAAGAGAAGCACAAAGAGACATTTAATAACATGTATAGCTCCTGTGCCCATGGGAGAACCCAGGAAAACTGATTAACTCTTGAAATGGTCCAAACCACCCCCTGAAGTACCATCTCCAGCTAAAGGCAAGAGACAGCTTAAATGCATTCCTTCTCCACGGATACATCTCTAGAGATCCAGTCATTCTTATTTTCTGGGTACCAAGAGGAAGACACCCTTACAAATGGAGATTTCACTTGTAAATGTGTCTTGTTGCTGTTGTTTAGTCACTAAGACCTGTTTGACTCTTGTGACCCCCGTGGACTGTAGCCCTCCAGGCTCCTCTGCCTGTGGGATTTCCCAGGCAAGATTACCAGAGTGGGCTGCCACTTCCTTCTCCAGGGCATCTTCCCAGACCAGGGATCACACCCGCATCCCCTGCACTGGCAGGCAGGTTCTTTACCATCTGAGCCACCCCTGACAGGAAGGATACGTGAAACGTGTCCTGAGATCTGGCTGCTTAAGGGAAGAGGAAGCCCTTCCTCAATGTCTCTGGAAAGCCTGAGTAGACTGAGACAGCTTTGGCCTGAGTCATTGTTCCTAGAGGGGCCTTGTCTCCCTGACAGACAAGAGAGGCTGAGATTCTCCGACAACTTCCTCCTCATACAGGAATACCAATGACCTTGAGACAGACTTCCCTACTGCCTGCTGCCCTCCCAGAACCAGGCAATTTTTCATTTCAAAGTCTTCCAAATATCCAGTTAGGTTAAGGGCAAAAATGCATACCCAGAATGTTCTTGCTTTCTTTCTTTCTTTTTTTTTTTCTTTTCATGTCAGTAGGGACCATTTGCTTTTAAAATAGTCACCTAAGGTACGATTGTTAGGAAATCACTGCTTGTCATTTCCGGCTCCACAGGAAACATCATTCAGTCAAACTTAACTAAGCCTTTTATTTCTCACGTTTGCTCCCCTATGAACGAGGGCCTGTCAGCCGCTGTTCCCGAAACAGCAGAGAGCTTGAGTATCCTGTGGAATTTTTCATAGAGCAATTCCCCCAGCCTAACAGATCAAATTTCCAGGTCCCTTTGTTCTTTCTTCATAAAAATATACCCCTCCCAGAGCTGCATGTCCAACCCTATTTAGGTGCCAGTTAGAACAAAGAGTAAGGAGATAATTTTTGCCTTTCCCCCTCCTCATCAACTCGAGCCACCACCTCCGCCTGGCAACTTCGCAGGAACCCTGGGCTTTCTAAGAGAATCGAATAATCCTCTGAAGTTGTAACATTTTCTTTCTCACCCTTCCAGCATACAAGATTTTCAGGAGCCTACTTTAGGGCCAGCAGAGATTTTCATGCACAAAGTCTGAGAATGTACCTGACCACAAGCAAGCTTGAACCTGCCAGGGCTCACAGGAAAGACAAGTTCTTTGGCACCAGAATGTCCAAGATTCAAATTCTAACTCTCCCAGATACTAGTATGATTTTCCTTATGAAGCCTCAATTTTCTCACATATAATATGGAAATGATATTAACATCTGAAATATATAACATAATTATAACAGACACTTTTACTTTAGAGACTGGAAGAACTTAATACTCACTTTCCCAGGGCGCCTTTCAGCAAGGGATGACCAGGAAACAAAGTTCTGGGCAAGGGGATATAAGCAGAAGTCTGAGGGCAGGTTCTGGAAATGTTTCTGTTTTCCTAATAAAACAGGATAGATGAAGCTCTTTCCCTCTTTCTTCTACTTCCTGCTTTGAACAAAGATGTGATGTCTGGAGTTGCAGGAGCCATCTTGTGACCAAGAGAATGTCAGAGTCCTTAGCCCCGACAGCATCAAGATATTGAATCAATGCTGAAGCCATCTATTTCTCATAATATGTAAAATTGTGTCTCTTCAATTTAAGCCACTGCAAGCTGAGTTCTGTTTCTTGTCACCAAATGCATTATTGACAGGAGTAAATGACGTATTGAAAGCAGTTATAATAGTCACTGTGCTGTTTCTAACTCAGCTGTGTCTGACTCTTTGTGACCCCATGGTCTGTAACTCACCTGTCTCCTCTGTCCATGGGATTCTCCAGGCAAAAATACTGGCATGGCTTGCCATTTCCTTCTCCAAATAGTCACTGGTATTTGACAAATATTATTTCCATTCTCACTCACCATATGTCTTCTTTTGAAAATGGAAAACCCTCATCTATATCATTGTGTTCATTTTTAGGGTGGAATTGGGGTGTGGAATATGGATCCAGAGTGGCTTTTAAGATCTTGCAATCTGTATCTTCCTTCCATAGCCGCTTGCAGGCTCCTGTAAGAATCCCGGTTAATGCCAGTCAAGCCAGCTAGTCATCCCCTACGTGAGTCGTGTCTGTCCTGCCCCTAGCTTCCCACTCTCCATTCCCGCCTTCCCTCATTCTCTTCCCTGTCCCTTCCTTCAGCCCGCCTGAATCTCCTCCACCCTTCAGTTCCTAGCTGCAGCCCAGCATCTTCCTGAGACACCATTTCTGATATGGTCAGCCACAGCCAGCAGAAAGAAGAGTCATGATACAGATACAGTTGCCCCATTTGGCCATGGCAGTGATCTGACAGGGAATCATGGCTCTCGGAAAAGAGGGGTCCAGAGCCTTTATGTCAATTACAAAAGACAGGGCTCTATCACACGGTTGCAAAGCAGCCATTGGGGCTTGACTTTGGCTCCTGTAGTTATGAAAATAAAAGAGCTGGAGTGCCGAGGTCAACCAGCGGTTGCCCTCGTGGTAGCAAGAAGAGGCATCCAGAGAGCGCAGGAGAGAAAGACAGGAGGCACAATGCAGGCAGAAGCCCGGGGCCTCCGCGAGATCCTTGGACAAAGAAAAGGGGAGCTGAATTGCCATGGCTTTGGAAGACTTCGTCCCCTCCTGCGACAACCCCTCATACAGGACGGGTGTGGGTTACTGGGTGGTCAACCAGATAGACGGTGAAAGGCGCCAAAATAGCCCATGCAGACCCTTCAGGTAGAATTCCCGGGGTGGGTCATCACCTGCCCACAGCACACTTGTGCTCTTCTTGGATAACTTGTGACACCTGCTGGTTTACAGGGGAGAAAGCCGAGACTTCAGGCTTCAGTAAAATGTTGCGAGGCGCTGACAGTGCAGACAGCCTGCACACAGACTGGGCTCTCTGTTAGTGAGAACCTGTGTCCTGGAGACACTACGGCCACATGCAGCCAGCCTTCTAGGTCCACAGTCGCGCTTCAAGTTGTGAAGGACAATGTAAATTAACCAGAAGGTGAGCCACTCTGATAGGAAGGTGTCACCGAGATGGTCTGAGCACAGACAGACTTGATTTTAGATTCTCCCCTCACTTCCGCCTTTTTGTGGTCTGGAGACATTAAGCAAATCACTTGTTTTGTTGTTATTTATCTTTTTAAAGAAATTTGGAATATTTATTCTACCTACCTTGCAGTTTTATGAGTAAGGAATCAGAAGAGATATGCTTATCGAAGCAACATGTGTGTTTTTCAAGTGTTTGAGTATCTCCACGTACTAACCAGCATAGTGCATACACACATGTACACGCTTACAGGCACAGTACATAATATTGGTGACACAAAAATGAGTGAGCCACAATTCTACTCTAGGAGGAAACCAAAGGATCCTGTTCTGTTCGCCTGAAGCGCTTCTCTTCCACCACCAGATCTGTCAAGTCTCAGCTCACACGTCACCTCCTCTAGCAAGCCTTCCCTCCACACATATCCCACTCAAGCCGGGTCCCTAATGATACTCTCCGAGGGTGCCCTGTCACTCCCCAGGAGCATAGGCCCAGGAGTCAAGTGGCAGAGAGTTCAAAGCCTGGCTTTGGGACTTTGGCCAAGTTACTTAGCATTCCCACGTATTGGCATCCTCTTGAAAAATGGGGATAATAGTACCTAATTTCTAGGGCTTTATAAGCGTTAAATAAGGTGGTATATGGAAGGCACTTGAAGGAGTGCCTGACAGACAGTAAGGTCTTAAGAAATATTAAGATTTTATTATTGTTTATGAGAGTTTTACTTTAACACCCACTCCTCCCTCCAGACTGCTAACTGCAAGGAGGCAGAGGCCCTGCAGATTTTGCTCATGCCGTATCTGCTGCGCCTATCACAGGACCTCAGAACTTTAGTTTTACCCTCTGCTGCTGCTGCGAAGTCGCTTCAGTCGTGTCCGACTCTGTGTGACCCCATAGACGGCAGCCCACCAGGCTCCCCTGGGATTCTCCGGGCAAGAACACTGGAGTGGGTTGCCATTTCCTTCTGCAATGCATGACAGTGAAAAGTGAAAGTGAAGTCGCTCAGTCGTGTCCGACTCTTCTCGACCCCATGCACTGCAGCCTACCAGGCTCCTCCACCCATGGGATTTTCCAGGCAAGAGTACTGGAGTGGGGTGCCATTGCCTTCTCCAGTTTCTTCCTCTAGAAAAATGAAAATATAGTAACTACTTCATGGGCATGTTATAAAGATTAAAGCCAATAATCTCTCCAATCAGCAGTAAAGCAGTTAGCCTATAGCTGAACACATAGATAAGTGTTCGATTGATATTATTATTAGTAACACAAACGGAGCAAATACAGTGTTCAGAAGTGCTATAGAAAGGCTAATTAATTTTCCTTGGGAATAGGAAGGGCCTCACCCACGGTAAGGATGCTCGGGTAAGGTTCTCAGGGCCGAAAGGAGTTGGCCCAGCTAACTCTGGGATCACTTGTGGATGGATACAGATACTGTACCTGGTCCTGGCCCTCCGGGAACTCAGCCCCAGAGAGGAGGACACCTGCTGCCGCAGTCCAGCGCCCTTCCTGGGCACAGAAGAGGCCAGCCGACGCCGGAATGCAGCCAGAGAAGGCTTCCAGAAGGTGAGCGGAGTGGAGACAGGAGGACAGGGAGGAGTGCCCAGGCTGTCAGACCAGACAGGCTGTTCAGGAGGAGCAGCAGGCAAGGGCGTGAATACCGGGGACTGCAAAGCGTCCCAGGACGCACAGGCTTTGAGAGCACGGGGAGGATGAGACAGAGTGGAGCTGGCAGGGGGTCAGGAGCCGCTTAAGGAAGGGCCTTGCTTGCCATGCTGAGGAACCTGGGTCTCGTTCAGCAAGCAACGGGAGTAGCTGATGTTATTTCAAAATGGGAAAGTGGGGCTATACTATGACAGTTACATTTTATATAGTCTTTCTAGAAGGACAGTCAGATAGCATCTGGGGGGTAAGTTAAGAGGCTGTGGGAAGAGTCCAGACAGGTAATGGTGATGGCCTAACTTAAGGAAATAGAAGTGCAGAGAGGCCTGAGTGAATTCAAAATGGAGCTGGGAAGCACAATCAACAGGACTTATGGTCTAATTTAATGAGGAGAGCCCAAACCAGCCAATGAGCCAGAATCTGATTGGGTGGCCAGGGATCTGGGTGAGCCACGCGCTTGATTTATCGGGGTATTGCTGCCTTAGCGGTGCTGTGTTAGTTTCTGCTGCACAGCAAAGTGAGTCAGCTACATGCATACGTATGTCCCCTCCCTCCTGAAGCTCCCTCCCGGCCCCCAGTGCCCCTCCGTAGGTCCCTGCAGAGCGCTGAGCTCAGCCCCTGTGCTATACAGCCCCTTCCCACTAGCCATCTATTTTACATGGTGGTGTAGTACGTCAGTCCTAATCTCCCAAGTCTTCCCACTCCCCTACCCTGTGTCCATACATCCATGCTCTATCTTTGTCTCTATTTGTGCCCTGGAAATAGGTTCATCTGTACCATTTTTCTAGCTTCCACATACAGGCTCGAATTCAAAGAACAAGAGCAGCAAGCTTCTGACAGGAGCAGGGTCGGCACGGCTCTGTACATATTTGTCTGTGGTTTCTGCGTGGCCCATGCTGACCCCATTTCTTGATGTATGGAACACTTCATTTCCTCATGCACAGACCACCTGCAGGTCTATACGGTCATCCCAAACCTTTGTCGTTGAGCTCCGACCAACTCGTGTATTGATCCAGCTTTCTTATTGGTTCTCTCCAGCTTCCCAGGGATTTTGTCACAAGCTGCCTTCCCAAGCTTCTCCCTGGCCCCCCAACCCCTCCAACAGGGTGACTCAGCCCATCAAGCAACCAAGTCTCTAGTGAGCAGCTTCATGCATGGAGCTGGAGCTCAAAGCGAAATCTGAGCAAGAAGTCTCCATCTGAGAGTAAGCAGGGCAGAGTCTGCACAAGGGCAGCCTTGAGAAGAGATGAGTTCACCCCGGAGACCCTGGTGGCTCAGATGGGAGTCTGCCTACATTGAACTCACCCAGAGGAAGGAGACCTGGGCACAGACAGAAGCCTGAGGAACAGAGCTATTAAGAGAAGAGCAATGCAGAGGGGGAAGAGCTGGCAAAGGGGACTGCATAGGGACCAGAGACATGGGAGGAAAACCATGAGAGAATGAAGGTAGGAGGGAACTGGACACACTGCGCTCAGAGGCAGCGGGGCCACAGACAAGCCAGGATGGAAGTCTAAGGGGGTTCTGGGTGCTCGGGTTGTCCCTGTGGTCTGCTGCAAGCAGTCAAAGATGAAGTGAGGAAGTGGAAAAGATATTTTGTGAAGATGAGTCAAAAAAATGTGAGCAATGGGACAATAGCTAAAGGTAGGGGAAAAAATATCTTGGATTTCTTTCTGGAACATTTCTACATGTATTGGAGCAGTATGTGGTAAAGAGCATGTATTATGGACTTCCCTAGTGGCTCAGACGTAAAGTGTCTGCCTGTGATGCGGGAGACCCGGGTTTGACCCCTGGATTGGGAAGATCCCCTGGAGAAAGGAATGGCAACCCACTCCAGTACTTTTGCATGGAAAATCCCATGGACGGAGGAGCCTGGTAGGCTACAGTCCATAGGGTTGCAAAGAGTTGGATACGACTCAGCGACTTCACTTTCACTTTGAGGATTCAAGCTCTAGAAGCAGTCCCAGTTCCACACAAAAGCTGTGTGACCTTGAGTATATTCCTTAATGTCTCAGGATCCTGTTTCACTCATCTGTAAAGGTGGAGATAATAACAATACTAATCATTGTTGCAAGTATTAATAAATAAGTTACAAGATGGCAGTGCAAAGGTAGTGTCTGACACTTTGTAAACAATAAATATTAGCTGTTTCTATGGTTGATATTCCAACTTGATGATAAGTAAGAGCATTAAAAATAGACACTGGAAGTACAGGAAAGATAAGGAATTAGTGATGGAGCATGTCAGAACTCTTTTTCGATCCCATGGACTGTAGCCTGTCAGGCTCCTCTGTCCAAAGGATTTCCCAGGCAAAGTGGTTTGCCACTTCCTTCTCCAGGGGATCTCCCCAACTCAGGGACTGAACCCACATCTCCAGCATTGGCAGGAGGATTCTTTACCACTGGGCCACCTGGGAAGATTCAGGGATATTTTATTCAGTTCAGTTAAGTCACTCAGTCATGTCCAACTCTTTGCGACCCCATGGACTGCAGCACGCCAGGCTTCCTGACCTTCACCAACACCTGGAGCTTGTTCAAACTCATATCCATTGAGTCAGTGATGCCACCCAACCATCTCATCCTCTTTCATCTCCTTCTCCTCCTGCCTTCAATCTTTCCCAACATCAGGGTATTTTCCAATAAGTGAGTTCTTTGCATCAAGTGGCCCAAGGATTGTCCTTTTAGCTTCAGCATCAGTCCTTCCAATGAATATTCAGGACTGATTTCCTTTAGGATGGACTGGTTGGATCTCCTTGCAGTCCAAGGGACTCTCAAGAGTCTTCTCCAACACCACAGTTCAAAAGCATCAATTTTTTAGTGCTCAGGTTTCTTTATAGTCCAACTCTCACATCCATACATGACTACTGGAAAAACCATAGCTTTGACTAGATGGAACTTTGTCGGCAAAGCAGTGTCTCTGCTTTTTAATACGCTATCTAGGTTGATCATAGCTTTTCTTCCAAGGAACAAGCATCTTTTAATTTCATGGCTTCAGTCACCATGTGCAGTGATTTTGGAGCCGAAAAAATAAAGTCTGTCACTGTTTCCATTCTTTCTCCATCTATTTGCCATGGGGTGATGGGATCAGATGCCATGATCTTCATTTTTTGGATGTTGAGTTTTAAATCAACTTTCTCACTCTTCTTTTGCAGTTTCATCAAGAGGCTCTATAGTTCTTCTTCACTTCTGCCATAAGGGTGGTGTCATCTGCATATTTGAGGTGATTGAAATTTCTCCCAGCAATCTTGATTCCAGCTTTAGCTTCATCCAGCACAGCATTTCACATGATGTCAAGAATACACGGAAGAACTGTACAAAAAAGATCTTCACGACCCAGATAGTCATGATGATGATATCACTAATCTAGAACCAGACATCTTGGAATGTGACGTCAAGTGGGCCTTAGAAAGCGTCACTACGAACAAAGCTAGTGGAGGTGATGGAATTCCAGTTGAGCTGTTTCAAATCCTGAAAGATGATGCTGTGAATGTGCTGCACTCAATATGCCAGCAAAGTTGGAAAACTCAGCAATGGCCACAGGACTGGAAAAGGTCAGTTTTCATTCCAATCCCAAAGAAAGGCAATGCCAAAGAATGTTCAAACTACTGCACAATTGCACTCATCTCACATGCTAGTAAAGTAATGCTCAAAATTCTCCAAGCCAGGCTTCAGCAATACGTGAATCATGAACTCCCTGACGTTCAGTCTGGTTTTAGAAAAGGCAGAGGAACCAGAGATCAAATTGCCAACATCCGCTGGATCATGGAAAAAGCAAGAGAGTTCCAGAAAAGATCTATTTCTGCTTTATTGACCATGCCAAAGCCTTTGACTATGTGGATCACAATAAACTGTGGAAAATTCTGAAAGAGACGGGAATACCAGACCACCTGACCTGCCTCTTGAGAAATCTGTATGCAGGTCAGGAAGCAACAGTTAGAACTGGACATGGAACAACAGACTGGTTCCAAATAGGAAAAGGAGTATGTCAAGGCTGTACATTGTCACCCTGCTTATTTAACTTAAATGCAGAGTACATCATGAGAAACGCTGGACTGGAAGAAACACAAGCTGGAATCAAAGATTGCCAGGAGAAATATCAATAACTTCAGAGATGCAGATGACACCACCCTTATGGCAGAAAGTGAAGAGGAGGAGCTAAAAAGCCTCTTGATGAAAGTGAAAGAGGAGAGCAAAAAAGTTGGCTTAAAGCTCAACATTCGGAAAATGAAGATCATGGCATCTGGTTCCATCACTTCATGGGAAATAGATTGAGAAACAGTGGAAACAGTGTCAGACTTTATTTTGGGGGGCTCCAGAATCACTGCAGATGGTGACTGCAGCCATGAAATTAAAAGACGCTTACTCCTTGGAAGGAAAGTTATGACCAACCTAGATAGTATATTCAAAAGCAGAGATATTACTTTGCCGACAAAGGTGAGTCTAGTCAAGGCTATGGTTTTTCCTGTGGTAATGTATGGATGTGAGAGTTGGACTGTGAAGAAGGCTGAACACTGAAGAATTGATGCTTTTGAAGTGTGGTGTTGGAGAAGACTCTTGAGAGTCCCTTGGACTGCAAGGAGATCCAACCAGTCCATTCTGAAGGAGATCCACCCTGGGATTTCTTTGGAAGGAATGATGCTAAAGCTGAAGCTCCAGTACTTTGGCCACCTCATAAGAAGAGTTGACTCATTGGAAAAGACTCTGATGTTGGGAGGGATTGGGGGCAGGAGGAGAAGGGGACGACAGAGGATGAGATGGCTGGATGGCATCACGGACTCGATGGATGTGAGTCTGAGTGAACTCTGGGAGATGGTGATAAACAGGGAGGCCTGGCGTGCTGCAATTCATGGGGTCTCAAAGAATCGGACACGACTGAGCAACTGAACTGAACTGAACTCTGCATGTAAGTTAAATAAGCAGTGACAATATACAGCCTTGACATACTCCTTTCCCAATTTGGAACCAGTCTGCTGTTCCATGTTCTGCTCTAAATGTTGCTTCTTGACCTCCTTACAGATTTCCCAGGAGGCAGGTAAGGTGGTCTGGTATTCCCATCTCTTGAAGAATTTTCCACAGTTTGTTGTGATCCACACAGTCAAAGGCTTTGGCATAATCAATAAAGCAGAAGTAGATGTTTTTCTGGAACTCTCTTGCTTTTTCGATGATCCAACAGATGTAAGCAATTTGATCTTGGTTCCTCTGCCTTTTCTAAATCCAGCTTGAAGATCTAGAAGTTCACGTACTGTTGAAGCCTGGCTTGGAGAATTTTGAGCATTATTTGCTAGCATGTGAGATGAGTGTAACTGTGTGGTAATTTGAACATTTTTTGGCATTGCCTTTCTTTGGGATGAATCCACCAGCAATGCGGGAGACCTGAGTTTGATCCTTGGATTGGAAAGATCCCCTGGAGAAGGAAAAGGCTACCTACTCCAGTATTCTGGCCTGGAGAATTCCATGGACTCTATAGTCCTATGGAGTCACAAAGAGTGGGACATGACTGAGCGACTTTCACTTTCACTTTTCTTTGGGATTGGGATGAAAACTGACCTTTTCCAGTCCTGTGGCCTGAGTTTTCCAAATTTTCTGGCATAGTGAGTGCAGTGGTTCCACAGCATCATCTTTTAGGATTGGAAAAAGCTCAACTTCACCTCCACTAGCTTTGTCCATAGTGATACTTCCAAAGGCCCACTTGACTTCACATTCCAGGATGTCTGGCTCTAGATGAGTGATCACACCATCATGGTTCTGGGTGATGAAGATCTTTTTTGTATGGTTCTTCTGCATATTCCTGCCACCTCTTCTTAATATCTTCTGCTTCTGTTAGGTCCATACCATTTCTATCCTTTATTGTGCCCATATTTGCATGAAATATTCCTTTGGTATGTCTTATTTTCTTGAAAGATATCTCTAGTCTTTCCCATTCTATTGCTTTCCTCTATTTCTTTGCATTGATCACCGAGGAAGGCTTTCTTATCTCTCCTTGCTATTCTTTGGAACTCTGTATTCAAATGGGTATATCTTTCCTTTTCTCCTTTTCCTTTCACTTCTCTTCTTTACTCAGCCATCTGTAAGGCCTCCTCAGACAACCATTTTGCCTTTTTGCATTTCTTTTCCTTGGGGATGGTCTTGATCACTGCCTCCTCTACAATGTCAGGAACCTCCATCTATAGTTCTTCAGACACTCTGTCTGTCAGATCTAATCCCTTGAATCTATTTGTCGCTTCCACCGTATAATCATAACGGATTTGATTTAGGTCATACCTGAATGGTCTAGTGGTTTTCCCTACTTTCTTCAATTTAAGTCTGAAATTTACAATAAGAAGTTCATGATCTGAGCCATAGTCAGTCCCGGTCTTGTTTTTGCTGACCGTATAGAGCTTCTCCATCTTTGGCTGCAAGGAATATAATCAATCTGACTTCAGTATTGACCATCTGGTGATGTCCATGTGTAGTCTTCACTTGCACTGTTGGAAGAGGGTGTCTGTTATGACCAGTGCATTCTCTCTGTAAAACTCTATTAGCCTTTTCCCTGCTTCATTCTGTACTTCAAGGCCAAATTTGCCTGTTACTCCAGGTAGCTCTTGACTTCCTACTTTTGCATTCCAGTCCACTATAATGAAAAGAACATCTCTTTGGGGTGTTAGTTCTAGAAGGTCTTGTATGTCTTTGTAGAACCATTCAACTTCAATTTCTTCAGCATTACTGGTTGGGCATAGACTTGGTTTAGTATGATATTGAATGGTTTGCCTTGGAAACAAACAAAGATCATTCTGTCATTTTTTAGATTGCACCCATTTAGGACTCTTTTGTTGACTATGAGGGCTACTCCATTTCTTCCAAGGGATTCCTGCCCACAGTAGTAAATTTAATGGTCATCTGAGTTAAATTCACCCATTCCAGTCCATTTTAGTTTACTGATTCCTAAAATGTTGGTGTTCATTCTTGCCATCTCCTGTTTGACCACTTCTAATTTACCTTGATTCATAGACCTAGCATTCCTGGTTCCTATGCAATATTTTATTAGGCAGCACTAAATAACCAGAACAATTGGACTTAAGCTTTCAGAGGTGTTGCAGTCTAGGCTGAAGAGAAGAGCCAAGGAATAGCCATGATGATGTGGGTGGGAGAGAAAAATAAAAGTGAAACTCACTAGGGTCAAGAAGGCCACACCAGAGGAAGAAAGCCTCAGTCAGGACACAGAGACCCCAGACAGACAGAGGGGAAGAATAGAGACTTCTCAGATGTGCAAAACCCCGCAAGAAAATAATTTCCTTCTCAAGTACCATAGGAACATCTATTTTTATTTACACATGCTTATTAGGTATCAGTCTAACTGTTCATGCACGCTAGTCCCAAGGAACATACTTGGCAAATGTTTAAATTTAGAGCATATGATGTTGCTCCAGGTGATCATTCTATCAATGTGAAATGATACATTGCATCTCTTTAAAACAGTTTTCTTAAATATAGATGTCCTATTACTCAACTGATTCAACCACCTCCCCCTCAACTCCCATGTATTGCCGCATATAGTCCTGTTTCTGTTGTGTTGAAAAACATTCAACAAATTTGTGTGGAGCATCTGCTATGTGACAGGTACTGGACTTAGATTTGTGTCCATGAAATAATGTCCATCTTTGGGGATTGTAGTGGAGGTGTTTATCAAGAGCACTGACTATATGCCAGGTCTGCTACTATGCACTTTACAAGGTTTATCTCAGTCAAACAACAACAATAAGTTCTATTTCAGGCAAGAATCAATCAGAGAAACAGAACCACTATAAATTTAGAAAGGGATTTGTTGCAGGAACTTGACCTTACACAATCGTGAGAGCTGGTTGCCTTCACATCTGATGCTGGAGCATGAAGCCATCAGGGGAGGCAGTCAGGAAGGGAAGATGGATATGGACTGAGGGAGAGAAAGAATGAACCAAAGCCCACAAGAATGGATTGAAACCATGTCAGGTTTTCTTTGCTTCTGATCTTGTCCTGCAGGTGCCTTGTCCTGAAAATAAACGAGACACACCTGGCCTAGGAATCAGAGACGCTGAAGGAGGATTTAGTAGAGGGAGGAGGGCACAGCAACCAACCTCCAGGTTTCTTGCCTGGAGAATCCCCAAGGACAGAGGAGCCTGGCGGGCTACAGGCCATGGGGTCGCAAGAGTTGGACACGACTGAGCAACTAAGCGTGCACACACACACACAGAGACATTGCAGGCCTGGTTATTACTTCCCTCCAATTAGGTGAACCAGCAGGTAAGTGACAACACGTGTGAACTACAAAATACCTGCTGCTCGACGTGCACTCGGCAAATCTCCCACTGGAATCTCCATGGGGGCCCTAACAGGAAATGTACAGGAAAGGATTCAGCCCGGCCAAGTTGTCACAGTACAAAACACGACTGATATACTATTCAAATAACAGCAGTGAGTAGACACCACTATCATCCAGACTTTAACAAAGGCAGAAACCGAGATTCTGTGCTCAGAAACTGATTCTCTGAGCAGAAAGACTTGGACTTGCTTGATGCCAAAGCCTGTGTGTGGAGCCATCACATAGACAGTCTTTGCTTCTACTTTAGGAAACTGCAGAATGGTGGGCAGACAACAAAACACCATCCTTGGAGCTCCCAGTTTGGCCCACACGTGGGCATAGGACTTGGGACCCATGAGATCTTAGGAGGCCGACATAAGAGGTGTAAGACCTGACAAAGGATACATATCTCCTGCAAAATACAAAAAGAAAACTTAAATTCAAACAAATATGCCCTTAATTGTGGGTCAACACATCTTCAGCTCAGTTGCATTTTACTACCTGAAATTTTAAATAAATTTTATATCATGCAACATGTATAGGGATTAATGTGTTTGATATAATCTGAGGTTAGAGCTCTAACGCTGAGTACTTAGGGCCTACCGATATCTTGTGGGCAGGGGAAATCTGTGGGATGGAGGCAGGGAGGCTGGCATTGTGAAAACCTATCTTAGAGATCACATTTGGGGCAGATACTGCCGTCCTGTCTTCATCAGCAATTTGAAACCTCAGATGCGGCAAGAAAAGAAAAAACCCGAGCTGATATTCAGTCAGGTTTTACATAAAATGAAGCAAAAACAGGCAGCCTTGGTCCTGGCACGGTGCCCACCTTGCTGATGCGTCAGGAGCATTTTAAACATATCACTGCAGGTGGTTGAATGAGAACAGAAACCAGAAACACACAGATTAAATTTAGCACCAGATTGAATTGCGCTCACCAAGACGTTCGCCTCTCTGCCTGTTCTCTTCTTCCTCTCAGCTCAGACTGCAGGATGTCTCATCACCGAAGGCAGCCTTCTAGCGAATTCAATTAGCCAGAGAGAGCCTTGCATGGGTTAATGGATAAGAGAAATGGAAAGAGACATAACTTCTTCACAGAAGCAGCCACAAACAGCACGGATAGGATTCAGCCCTCTGCTTGGCAAAGCACATCCTCCTCTGGGGGCCAGATACCCCGACAGGTGTGGCAGCCTTGGGTCCCAGACTTGCTGGGAAGGAGGACCAGCTCACTATAAGGTCTGGTTCCTGCCTCTGCAGGACTTCCGCTCCCTAAGATTGCACAAGTGTTAGTGTCCAGACCTTTATGGATATGCAGCATTAGTTCTAAATACTCAAAACACCCTAACACAGTGGCAATGGATAAAGGTTGTGGATTGAGTGTTTAGCAGTCAGTCAGTCTGTCTTCTGCCTTCACAATGCTTGCTCTTGACCACAATGATAAAGTGACCTCATGTCACATGGGACTGTCACCCCACCACCACTACCACCTCCTAGGTGCTCATGGCTTTCCCAACACAAGGGCACCCCACTTGAGCTTGAATCCCTACAGGTGCTCACATTCTAAGATATGATATTACATGCATACTTGACCTGTCACAAAGCTGGGCCTATCTTATCCATCTTGAGTGAGTGAAAGTCCCTCAGGCGTGTCTGACTCTTTGCAACCCCGTGGACTATACAGTCCATGGAATTCTCCAGGCCAGAATACTGGAGCTGGTAGCCTTTCCTTTCTTCAGGGGGTCTTCCCAACCCAGGGATCAAACCCAGGTGTCCCGCATTGCAGGTGGATTCTTTACCAGCTGAGTCACAAGGGAAGCCCAAGAATACTGGAGTGGGTAGCCTAGCCCTTCCCCAGTGGATCTTCCTGACCCAGGAATCAAACAAGGGTGTCCTGCACTGCAGTCAGATTCTTCACCAACTGAGCTATCGGGGAACCCCTCATCCATCTTACTTGTCTAAAATAAGGGGTGTCTCTTTCTCTTGAGGCCTCAGACGGGAATACTTGTTCATCTCAAATTTAATTTAATTCAAACACATATGGAGAAATAGTATTGGTAGAGTGGTCTTTGTTGCTGCTGTCTGAGTTTGGAATCGGTCTCATCATTTAGGGTCTCACTTGTAAGGTCTTTAGCAGCTACTTAAAATCCCTGTGACCCTCAGTGTTCTCAAATTTAAAATGGAAGACTGCCTCACATGGGATGTTGAGAGGAATAACGAATTAATTTATGTAAAATATGTTTTTACCTATATTACATATATATTACTCCTATAATACAGTGGGATCAGTACTAGAAAGAAGTCCAGGTTTGTGATGGTTCACAGCCTTCTTTCTCCTGAGGAAGACGATGGATTCCTATGAGGAACAGTGGCTCAGTGTAGGTTTGGCATGGGTGATGCCTACCAGAATAGAGGACATTTTTACTTCCCAACCAGCCCAAACTACCTGAGCAACTCTGATGACACGATACAGACTGTAGCCCCCTGACTTTTTCAATAGAAGTTTGATAAACACAGATGTGCCAGACCCTGTTTTAGGCATTGCTCTGTATTTGTCATCTAGCCAGAAAGATAATATTGAACAAAAAATTGCAAATGTGCTTGAATATCAGCAAGTAGAGGCAATGGCACCCCACTCCAGTACTCTTGCATGGAAAATCCCATGGACAGAGGAGCCTGGTGGGCTGCAGTCCATGGGGTCACAAAGAGTAGGACATGACTGAGCGACTTCACTTTTCACTTTCATGCATTGGAGAAGGAAATGGCAACCCATTCCAGTATTCTTGCCTGGACAATCCCAGGGACGGGGGAGCCTGGTGGGCTGCCATCTATGGGGTCACACAGAGTCGGACACGATTGAAGCGACCTAGCAGCAGCAGCAGCAGAGACGTCGAAGCTAAAAAATTTAAAACTTCTTGAAGGACGCGAGACCAAGGTTTGAGTAGGAGTTAGTTCAAAGAAGGGACTGAGAAGACTTATAAGTAAGTTCATCAAAATGAAAGAAACTTCATCCAGAATTATAAGCTGTGCTATCCTTAAAATATAGATGTAAAAGCAGATGCAGAATCCCTTAAGTTGCAGATTGGGGATAGAATTCTAGCTCCTCCATAAGAGTTTGAAAAACTATCTCATGAATAAAACTGACACTTGAATCCTAAAGGATACGATTATAATTTGTAGCCTCTAATATGAAATATTATGAAATACTGAGTGCAGGCAGCTGCGAGGAGCTGCCCCGCATCAGAGGTCAGTGGCAGCTGGGAGGAGACACCCCGCGTCCGAGGTCAGGGCGGCGGCCGGGAGGAGACACCCACGCCAGAGGCCAGGGCCAGCGGCCAGGAGGAGCAACCCGAGGAGTGGTGGCTGCGCAGGCACAGGAGGGCCTAGAGGAGCTATCCCACGTTGAAGGTCAGGAACGGCGGCGGTAAGGAGATACCCCTCGTCCAAGGTAAGGAGCAGTGGCTGTGCTTTGCTGGAGCAGCCGTGAAGAGATACCCCACGCCCAAGGTAAGAGAAACCCAAGTAAGATGGTAGGTGTTGCAAGAGGGCATCAGAAGGCAGACACACTGAAACCATACTCACAGAGAACTAGTCAATCTAATCACACTAGGACCACAGCCTTGTCTAACTCAATGAAACCAAGCCATGCCTGCGGGGCAACCCAAGAAGGGCGGGTCATGGTGGAGAGGCCTGACAGAATGTGGTTCACTGGAGAAGGGAATGGCAAGCCACTGCAGTATTCTTGCCTCGAGAAACCCATGAACAGTATGAAAAGGCAAAATGATACCAAAAGAGGAATTCCCCAGGTCATTAGGTGCCCAATATGCTACTGGAGATCAGTGGAGAAATAACTCCAGAAAGAATGAAGGGATGGAGCCAAAGCAAAAACAATACCCAGTTGTGGATGTGACTGGTGATAGAAGCAAGATCTGATGTTGTAAAGAGCAATATTGCATAGGAACCTGGAATGTCAGGTCCATGAATCAAGGCAAATTGGAAGTGGTCAGACAAGAGATGGCAAGGGTGAACGTCGACATTCTAGGAATCAGCGAACTAAAATGGACTGGAATGGGTGAATTTAACTCAGATGACTATTATATCTACTACTGTGGGCAGGAATCCCTCAGAAGAAATGGAGTAGCCATCATGGTCAACAAAAGAGTCCGAAATGCAGTACTTGGATGCAATCTCAAAAACGACAGAATGACCTCTGTTCATCTCCAAGGCAAACCATTCAATATCACAGTTATCCAAGTCTATGCCCCAACCAGTCACGCTGAAGAAACTGAAGTTGAACGGTTTTATGAAAGACCTACAAGACCTTTTAGAACTAACACCCTAAAAAGATGTCCTTTTCATTATAGGGGACTAGAATGCAAAAGTAGGAAGTCAAGAAACACTGGGAGTAACAGGCAAACTTGGCCTTGGAATACAGAATGAAGCAGGGCAAAGACTAATGGAGTTTTGCCGAGATAATGCACTGCTCATAGCAAACACCCTCTTCCAACAACACAAGAGAAGACTCTACACATGGACATCACCAGATGGTCAACACCGAAATCAGATTGATTATAGTCTTTACAGCCAAAGATGGAGAAGCTCTATACAGTCAACAAAAACAAGATCAGGAGCTGACTGTGGCTCAGATCATGAACTCCTTATTACCAACTTCAGACTCAAACTGAAGAAAGTGGAGAAAACCACTAGACCATTCAGGTATGACCTAAATCAAATCCCTTATGATTATACAGTGGAAGTGAGCAATAGATTTAAGGGACTAGACCTGATAGATAGAGTACCTGATGAATTATGGAATGAAGTCCGTGACATTGTACAGGAGACAGGGATCAAGACCATCCCCGTGGAAAAGAAATGCAAAAAAGAAAAATGGCTGTCTGGGGAGGCCTTACAAATAGCTGTGAAAAGAAGAGAGGTGAAAAGCAAAGGAGAAAAGGAAAGATATAAGCATCTGAATACAGAGTTCCAAAGAACAGCAAGAAGAGATAAGAAAGCCTTCTTCAGCGATCAATGCAAAGAAATAGAGGAAAAGGACAGAATGGGAAAGACTAGAGATCTCTTCAAGAAAATTAGAGATACTAAGGGAACATTTCATGCAAAGATGGGCTCGATAAAGGACAGAAATGGTCTGGACCTAACAGAAGCAGAAGATATTAAGAAGAGGTGGCAAGAATACACAGAAGAACTGTACAAAAAAGATCTTCACGACCCAGATAATCATGATGATGTGATCACTAATCTAGAGCCAGACATCCTGGAATGTGAAGTCAAGTGGGCCTTAGAAAGCGTCACTACGAACAAAGCTAGTGGAGGTGATGGAATTCCAGTTGAGCTGTTTCAAATCCTGAAAGATGATGCTGTGAAAGTGCTGCACTCAATATGCCAGCAGGTTTGGAAAACTCAGCAGTGGCCACAGGACTGGAAAAGGTCAGTTTTCATTCCAATTCCAAAGAAAGGCAATGCCAAAGAATGGTCAAACTACCACACAATTGCACTCATCTCACATGCTAGTAAAGTAATACTCAAAATTCTCCAAGCCAGGCTTCAGCAATATGTGAACCATGAACTCCTTGATGTTCAAGCTGGTTTCAGAAAAGGCAGAGGAATCAGAGATCAAATTGCCAACATCCGCTGGATCATGGAAAAAGCAAGAGAGTTCCAGAAAAACATCTATTTCTGCTTTATTGACTATGCCAAAGCCTTTGACTGTGTGGATCACAAGAAACTGTGGAAAATTCTGAAAGAGATGGGAATACCAGACCACCTGACCTGCCTCTTGAGAAATCTGTATGCAGGTCAGGAAGCAACAGTTAGAACTGGACATGGAACAACAGACTGGTTCCAAATAGGAAAAGGAGTACATCAAGGCTGTATATTGTCACCCTGCTTATTTAACTTTTATACAGAGTAAAGTAAGTAAAGTCGCTCAGTCGTGTCCGACTCGGCGACCCCATGGACTGTAGCCTACCAGGCTCCTCCTTCCATGGGATTCTCCAGGCAAGAGTACTGGAGTGGGTTGCCATTTCCTTCTCCAGGGGATCTTCCCAACCCAGGGATCGAACTCAGGTCTCCCGCATTCCAGGCATCATGAGAAACGCTGGACTGGAAGAAACACAACCTGGAATCAAGAGTGCTGTGAGAAATATCAATAACCTCGGATATGCAGATGACACCACCCTTATGGCAGAAAGTGAAGAAGAGCTAAAAAGCCTCTTGATGAAAGTGAAAGAAGAGAGCAAAAAAGTTGGCTGA
Organism: Ovis aries; assembly: GCF_016772045.2. Taxonomy (NCBI): domain Eukaryota; kingdom Metazoa; phylum Chordata; class Mammalia; order Artiodactyla; family Bovidae; genus Ovis; species Ovis aries. Next base: position 7,692,433 of record NC_056074.1, read on the forward strand.
AAGCTCAACATCCAGAAAACGAAGATCATGGCATCCGGTCCCATCACTTCATGGGAAATAGATGGGGAAATAGTAGAAACAGTGGCTGACTTTATTTTGGGGGGCTCCAAAATCACTACAGATGGTGATTGCAGCCATGAAATTAAAAGACGCTTACTCCTTGGAAGAAAAGTTATGACCAACCTAGGTAGCATATTCAGAATCAGAGACATTACTTTGCCAACTAAGGTCCGTCTATCCAAGGCTATGGTTTTTCCTGTGGTTATGTATGGATGTGAGAGTTGGACTTTGAAGAAGGCTGAGTGCCGAAGAATTGATGCTTTTGAACTGTGGTGTTGGAGAAGACTCTTGAGAGTCCCTTGGACTGCAAGGAGATCCAACCAGTCCATTCTGAAGGAGATCCGCCCTGGGATTTCTTTGGAAGGAATGATGCTAAAGCTGAAGCTCCAGTACTTTGGCCACCTCATGTGAAGAGATGACTCATTGGAAAAGACTGTGATGCTGGGAGGGATTGGGGGCAGGAGGAGAAGGGGACGACCGAGGATGAGATGGCTGGATGGCATCACGGACTCGATGGACGTGAGTCTGAGTGAACTCCAGGAGTTGGTGATGGACAGGGAGGCCTGGCGTGCTGTGATTCATGGGGTTGCAAAGACTCGGACACGACTGAGTGACTGAACTGAACTGTACTGAATATGAAATAGGGAAATAGTAGATAGTTATAAGAGTACAGGTATTAACACAGTTGAGTGTAACTTGAATCATCAATATAAACCTAAAACATACATGTAAGCATATATTTTGGATCCCTTTCTCTCTGCCCCTAGAATTTCACTTTGGGTTGCCAATGACCACTCTTATCTCACAAATTATGAAATCAAAGACCATTACATTCACTCTTGATATAATGTGTCTGTAAACTAATTAAATAAAGTGGCCACCTTGGTTTTCTTCCTAGGCCTCCCAAACCTTCCTGCTCTAAACAGGCCACCGCCATTTCATTTCCAGTCATGTCCTGGCAGTCTCTACTGTCTCCTAAGAAAAAGCCATCTGGGGAAGGGTCTCAGCCTCCCTCATATCTGTGAAATTAATGGGCCCATCACAGGCTGGGTCACAGGGAGCCTCGGAGGAGGCTCCTTCATGGGCCCTGAGTTACTTGAAGGGGAGTGAGGAGGAGTTTAAATAGAAGAGTCTACAAATAAATTTGAATTTGACCAAAGAGGGAACTGAATATACAAAAGAGCAAAAACATGCTGATATTGCTAAGATAGGGTGGCCGGGGACCCAGGAGAATGACGGCCCTTCCCCTTCTCCACAGACTGGCATTTGGGAAGGCCGAGGCCATGAGTAGGTGTCAAGGCCACATGTCAAAAGAAGTGATGGAAGTAATCAAGGCAGTAAGGGTTTTAGAACCACGCAGACCTGAATTTCAAACCCATCTTTACCATTTAGTAATTGTGTATTTTTGTACAGGTAACCTCTCTGATTTTATTCCTTAAAAGAAGAGAGGGATAGGATATAACTCATAAGACCGTGGTGAAAGTTATGAACCATTTATTCAAGACAGTGGATCTTGAATTGAAATGCTTAATTCAGGACTTCCCTGGGGATTTAGTGGCTAATCTTCTGAGTCCACAGTACAGGGGTTCTTGGGTTTGATCCCTGGTCAGGGAACTATATCTCACATGCCACAGTGAAGATACTGTACAGCCAAAAAGAAAAAAAAAAAAAAACTTCATTCAAGCTACTTTAAGCTTCAAAACAAGAAAGAATGTATCATCTAACTAGGAAGTCCAAGGGAAAAAAGGCCCAGGGACTCCGTGGACTCAAACAACATGACTGTTGTCTCCAGTATGTTGACCCAATTCACATCTAGCACATCTGGTTTTGCTCCATGCAGCAGGGAGGAGTCGAGAAGGAAATGGCAACCCACTCCAGTATTCTTGCCTGGAGAATCCCTTGGACAGAGGAACCTGGTGGGCTACAGTCCATGGGGTCGCAGGGTTGGACACGACTGAGCAACTCACACACACACACACACACACACACACACACACAGCAATGAGGAGAGAGGAGGAAAAATGGCTGATAATCTACCAGGAGGGACATCCAGCCTCTCCTGCCCAGGCTCTGCATATGACTCAAGAAGAGGACTCTGATGGGGCCAGCTTGCATCCACACTCACCCCTGTGATAGCCGCTGAGGCCAGGATAGTGGAGTATGAGAATGAGCGAAACCAAGTCTCAAACACACCCTGAAGTTGGGGGCTGCATTTCCTGGATTCCAATCAGCACATTCCAAGACACACTTTAACTTCTCAGTCTTTCTGCCTTTGAAAACTACAACTATCATCATACAGAGGTCAGAATACCATACCTCACTGGAAAACAAAATCCTCCTTGACACTTTCAACTGCTCAGTAAGTGTGAAGACATTCATCTGTGAAGACATTCATCTGTCAAGATCTCCATTGTGAAATAATCACCATCCAGTAACCCAACAGACTGAAAGGTAGATGCTTTTTGTCTTTGGCAATTCTTTTATGCAAATGTTTATTATTTTATTCATTTACTGAGCATTTTACTAGGTGTCCGACCCATACTGTGCCCTTCATGTGCATCACATTGCTTAGTCTCCATAATAACCCTATGAGGCACTAGTATTAACCCCATTGCGTGGTAGGAAAACTGAGGCTCAGGGAGGTTAAGTAACTTGCCTAATACTTCACAGCAGCGGATGTGAATACAAGTCAAGTCAAAGGCCAGGGTCGCACCCACTAGGCTACCACGTGGTAGAAGTATGAACAAAACAGAGGAGCATGGGAAAATAGTGACCAGTTGTCCAGGGACATCTTCAAGGACAAGGAAGAATTTACCCAGCAGAGACTGTGGTAAAAGACACTGTGAGCAGAGGAAAGAAAGTGTGAAAAGACCACATGTGCAGCTTATGCTGTTGTTCAGCGTTTCACGTCCAAGATCAACTAATCCCAGTAACTCAAACTGCTAGAGCGGGACGTCTGAATTAGTGAAAGATCTGAACTGTGTTCATTTATCGTTGCTATCGGTGTTCAGTCACTAAAGTCATGTCCGATGCTTTTGCCACCCCATGACTCCTCTGTCCATGGGATTCTCTAGGCACGAGTATAGGAGTGGGTTGCCATGCCCTCCTCCAGGGGGTCTTCCCAACCCAGGGATCGAACCCGTGTCTCTTGTACTGGCAGGCAGATTCTTTACCACAGAGCCACTTGGGAAACCCATGTTCATTTATAAACAAAATTGAATGTAGTTTTCTTACATTCAGTATGCCTACAGACACAAAGTTCTTTAAAAAAAAAAGAAAAGAAAAAGTTGTCAAGTGTTCTACCTGTTCAATTTTAGTACAAACTATTTTTGGCCCTATTGACATCTGTGTGGACCCCATCGTTCTTGAATTGTGTAATTAGGGATTACAGACACTTCCTGTCTTTGAATTCTCACAACCACCTTTGCCAGCCTAAGGATTTGAACATTGTTACATCTGTTTAACTGCTCCTGAAGACCTATAAAAGTAAGATAGCACTCTTTTCGGTAATACAAACGAAATTTAATTTTTATTAAATGAGTTTTTAAATCAGAAGTGACAATTACAGCCTTTGAAAAATCCAGAGGAAAGGCTTAAATAATGATGGGAAGTAAAAAAAGCAAGAGTGAATTTCTTCTTTCCCATGATATAATGGGAAAGAGTTTATACCGCATCCCTCAGTAAAGACTTCTTCCATCCACCCAACGGATCAAGTACAACATCGTCCTCGCTTCAGGCTTGCACCCCCCACCCTGCCCTTCAGGCAGTCCCCGGGCTCCGTGACCTCTTCAGAGCTGGGACCTGCCCCTCCGTACCCGCCCTCTGTCACTCCTCCGTTCAGGACTCAGAGCCTCCTTCCTCCCTGCCTCTGGCCCCGCTGCTCTCCTCCCCATCTTCAGGAATGAGCTCCTTGACGCCCAGTTCTGTGCAGTGTCTCGCGTCACTGGAGGAGGGACTGGTCCGAGCAAGCCTGTGCAGAGTGCTCCACTAGAGCTGCCACACAGGCTGAAAAGTGAAACAGCCCCTCATGTCTTCCGCCCGGTGGGGAAGGCGGTGTGCAAAAGGCGAGGCTGAGGCCAGTGCTCAAAAGGAGAAATAAGCAGACACGACATGGAGCATCCTGGCAACGTCAGCACCTTGGTTCTCATCCCTCGTCTGATTCCTTACAGTTACCACTGTATCTTTGTCAACTACAGAAGCTGGTAAATTACTCTTTTGCTTCAGTTCAGTTCAGTCGCTCAGTCGTGTTCGACTCTTTGTGACCCCATGAATCGCAGCACGCCAGGCCTCCCTGTCCATCACCAACTCCCAGAGTTCACTCAAACTCACGTCCATCGAGTCCAGGATGCCATCCAGCCATCTCATCCTCGGTCGTCCCCTTCTCCTCCTGCCTCCAATCCCTCCCAGCATCAGAGTCTTTTCCAATGAGTCAACTCTTCGCATGAGGTGGCCAAAGTACTGGAGCTTCAGCTTTAGCATCATTCCTTCCAAAGAAACCCCAGGGCTGATCTCCTTCAGAAGGGACTGGTTGGATCTCCTTGCAGTCCAAGGGACTCTCAAGAGTCTTCTCCAACACCACAGTTCAAAAGCATCAATTCTTCGGTGCTCAGCCTTCTTCACAGTCCAACTCTCACATCCATACATGACCACAGGAAAAACCATAGCCTTGACTAGACGGACCTTAGTCGGCAAAGTAATGTCTCTGCTTTTGAATATACTATCTAGGTTGGTCATAACTTTTCTTCCAAGGAGTAAGCATCTTTTGATTTCATGGCTGCAATCACCATCTGCAGTGATTTTGGAGCCCCAAAAAATAAAGTCTGACACTGTTTCACTGTTTCCTCATCTATTTCGCATGAAGTGATGGGACCAGATGCCATGATCTTCGTTTTCTGAATGTTGAGCTTTAAGCCAACTTTTTCACTCTCCTCTTTCACTTTCATCAAGAGGCTTTTAGCTCCTCTTCACTTTCTGCCATAAGGGTGGTGTCATCTGCATATCTGAGGTTATTGATATTTCTCCTGGCAATCTTGATTCCAGCTTGTGTTTCTTCCAGTCCAGCATTTCTCATGATGTACTCTGCATAGAAGTTAAATAAGCAGGGTGACAATGTACAGCCTTGACATACTCCTTTTCCTATTTGGAACCAGTCTGTTGTTCCATGTCCAGTTCTAACTGTTGCTTCCTGACCTGCATACAGATTTCTCAAGAGACAGGTCAGGTGGTCTGGTATTCCCATCTTTTCAGAATTTTCCACAGTTTCTTGTGATCCACACAGTCAAAGGCTTTGGCATAGTCAATAAAGCAGAAATAGATCTTTTCTGGAACTCTCTTGCTTTTTCCATGATCCAGTAGATGTTGGCAATTTGATCACTGGTTCCTCTGCCTTTTCTAAAACCAGCTTGAACATCAAGGAGTTCATGGTTCACGTATTGCTGAAGCCTGGCTTGGAGAATTTTGAGCATTACTTTACTAGCGTGTGAGATGAGTGCAATTGTGTGGTAGTTTGAGCATTCTTTGGCATCGTGTTTACACCTGGATCTTCACCAAGTGTGCAATATTTTGAGTGTGAAGTTCCAGCTTGTAAGTCTGGCAAGCCCAGCCCTTGTTGCCATGCCCTCTGCCTTTCATCTCAGTCTAGTCTCAGTCCTACCACAACCACAACACCAAAGTTCAGAACTGCCTCCACACAGAGATGTGTTTTGTTGCTTTTATTGCTGCTGAAATTATTGTTATTTTTGTTGTTGTTAAAGCACTGACTTCACCAGACTCTGCTCCTCTTGCTAGACCCTTGCATATCACATAACCGTACTTTGATTGGTATCTACTGAGCTTAGCCTTCCAAAGACACCTTCCTGACCAAGCCCTCTCCCCTATGTGTCTTTAGCCTCTGAACACAACTCTACTGCACCAAAATAGACACTGTATTTTGTAAATCTGTTTACTTTGCTCTCCTGTTCTGTGAAAACAAGGAAGGATTGTTATCTTTCTTCTCCATAACTAACATAGTGTTGGTTCATAAACAGTTCCCCCAGCCTCCCCAGAGGGCATGGAGAGAAGAGAGAAAGAGAGAGACACCCAGGCTGGTAGCTACTGTGCTGTGCTTAGGCGTGTCCAACTCTGCAACCCCATGGACTGTAGCCCACCAGGCTCCTCTGTCCATGGGATTTTCCAGACAAGTATACTGGAGTGCATTGCCCTTGCCTTCTCCAGAGGATCTTCCCAACCCAGGAACTGAACCTGCGTCTCCTGCATCTCCTGCTTTGACAGGCGGATTCTTTACCACTGAGCCACCTGGGAAGCCCAGGTTTGAGAAGCCGGGGGACTTCCCCACAGGCCTGTCTTGAGCAGCTGTGAGGTGAGTAAACCTCCCAGCAGCATGTTAGATGTGTACAGAGAGGCTTTAACAGGGTTCAGTCATGTACACCATCCAGATGGCCCTCTCAAGGTTCCATCTTTGGAATGGCTCTGCTTTGAATGGTGGATGAAATATATATTCCAATAAAAGAGCGGGATGGGAGGGTGGGGGGATTGGGGGTGGTGGGGGAGTGTGGTGAGGAGCCTCCTGTTGCCCAGGGTCATCTCTCAGGTCCACCAGCAATCACATTTTGATGACCTCCTCCAACACACAGCAGGTAGTCAGAAAAGTTTGCTGAATGAATAAACGAATAAATACTCTGAGCTACTTCAATTTGGGCATCTTGAAAATTATATCACTCCATCTTGCTTTAAAATCCCTAAACCTTTACAAGGCAGAAGTGTCTCCTCCCCCTCACTGGAGACTGTAGTATATACATACTCAATTCATAGGTTAAATCCTCCTATGAGAAGCTGACTTTCTTGAAGAGTTTAATATTTGCTTTTAATTACATCCTGCCATGCAACTAGTACTTTGTTAAATGTAAGGGAAGAATCCCCTCTGCATATCAACAGAGGTAAGTTCAATTCAATAATTCGAATTAAGCAATTTTGTGCTCTAATAGTCAAACCGCTACCAGAGATGTCATTTCCATAAACTTGTCAACTGGAGAACACTGTTACTTGAATACATTTTAAGGGTTTCCTGTTTGAAGTTGTTTAATTGCTAAGTCGTGTCCGACTCTTTGCAGTCCTATGGACTGTAGCCCACAAGGCTCCTCTGTCCATGGGATTCTCCAGGCAAGAACACAGGAGTGGGTTGCCATGTTCTCCAGGGATCTTCCTGAGCCAGGGATTGAACAGGTGGATTCTTTACTGCTGAGCCACCAAAGAAGCCCTTCAATGGTCTAATCTATGTGAATGTTCATCACCTCATGACTGGCGTGAAGTTCAAACCACTCCTTACAGTCCTTGCATTTGGGACCTGAACAGCTGTCTGATAGTTACACAAACGGGACATCTGACAGTCACATCTGATTCTCCATCAACCAGATTCCACATCCGGTGGTTCTCAGCCAGGCTGTGCCTCCAAAGTACATGCAAACAGTTTTGCAAAATACAAATCCAGGGTCCTGCTGAATCGGAATCTCAAGGTCTGAGCTGTCAAATGCAGGCAAATATTAATGGCTTATTTGTTCCGTTGATGTTGATAAGAAGCCAGTACTGAGAACTTCCAAACAACCAAAAACGGAAGCACCTCTTCTGCTCAACAGATGACCAGACAGGAGGAGGCTTCATAACAACACATCCCCAGCCCACGGTCATGGAGACATGGACAACTAGGGAAGTTAATTGGCTCGACAGGAGGAAGCTCCCTGAACAACAAGCAGCTGGTGAATCAACTCATCCAGGTGTGCTAGAAAAAAGAAGAGAAACTCTTGCCTTTCTGAATGAAAGCAGTCACCCTCAGCAGGGGCATGATCAAAAAGACAACTGCGTTTGGTGCACGCTCCCAAAGCTGGCTCTCGTCCAAGCCCCACAGCGTCTGCTTGGAAAAGCAGCAGATGAGTATGGCAATAAGGCTGTCTGGGCCTTGCTGACTTCCACCTGGAGAGCCTTACTATGTGCTGAGTCTCTGAATCTTCTCAACAGCCCTGTCACAGAAGCATTGCTGTTCCCATTTTACAGAGGAGGAAACTGAGGCATAGAAAAGTTCTATGACATTGCTAGTATGCAGCAAGGCTGGACTCCAATCTCTGCCCTTCAGAGTTTGGGGGCTGTAAGTCATTACTTTAATTCTCTGAGCCTTTCTTTCTTGACCTAAGATAATGGAGATTTTACTGTTGTGAAAAGTGAGGTAAGAGATTAGGAAGAACACGCAGCCATCAGTAAATGGCAGCTAGGACTGCTGAGTAATGGTGCTGAAGAGCCCTCTGAAATCTACACAGTGAGGCAGCGTGACCCGAAGAGTGAGTGCTAGGCACTTGCAAAGAAGCTTGGAAAGCCAGATTTAACTCTGTAAGATGATGGCCTGGCTGCTTACTGACAGCACGCTTTGCTCTGCTCCTCTTTGTCCTTTTTCAGCTACTCTTGGACAGTGACTGAAAATGTATTCCTGAGTGGAGAAGGCCCTCAAATTAGAGAAATCAGTTATTTAAGGTTGGCAAGGCAGATACTGCTGTGATGGAATGATGCGCACACTAAAACACACACACACGCAGGGTCTCCCAACAGAAACACAGTTCCAAGCATCTGTGCACACTACAGCCCAAGCACCTTCCAGAATCCAAGGGCAGGGAGTGCCGAGGAGAACGAAGGCGCCTTTGCCCAGGGTTGTTGCTGTTGCTTAGTCGCTAAGTCGTGTGCCGCTCTTTGTGATCCTGTGGACTGTAGCCCTCCAGGCTCCTCTGTCCATGGGATTTCCCAGGCAAGAATACTGGAGAGGGTTGCCGTTTCCTTCTCCAGGGGATCTTTCCGGCCCAGGGATCAAACCCAGGTCTCCTGCATTGGCAGGTGGGTTCTTTACCGCTGAACCAGTGGGGAAGCCAGGGTGCCTTCTGCTTAAACGTCTGGGCAGCAGCCTTGGGCCTCCCAGCTTCCCTTCTCCTCTTGTTCTCTGTTTGCCCAGGTAGTCCTTCAAGCAGGCAGACAACCCATTTGGTTTCCTTCATGTTACATGATTTTCCTATCTCCCCAACTTGAGTTTTGCAATTTAACCATTTCAAGCCTGCTTCTGTGTCTAAAATAGCAAGCAGTGCCTGGAGGTGAGTTAGCACTGGAAGTGCAGTGTGTGTTTGTGAACCGTGAGGAGCTGAACAAATGTTGGTCCTGCCATACCTGGGTGCCCTGTGTCTTCTGCATCTCTGCATCGCCAACGAATGCACTGCAGCTAACGTCTGACAGGTTTAAATAAACATTCATCCAGTGAGTAAATAAGAAATAGGGTCTATTGAGGTAAATAAAGGCCCAGAATACAGCTCAAAGGCAATCCCTAAGAAGTGATGAAAATTGTTTTACTGAGAACTTTGCTGTATGCTAATACCTGTGCTAAGGACATCATTTATTGAAGCCCCTCGGTCATTATGGGGAAATGGAAACAAAGAGAGGTGAAGAGATTACCCCAGGCAGAGCTGAGACTAGAACCTGGACACTCCAGCTCTGGATCCCACACCTTCATCACCATGCCTTGCTGCTCTCTGACGAAAGAGCTGAGCCCACAGAAATTTCAGATTTGGAAGAGAGTGTCAACATTGACAGGATCAAACACATATTCTACTGATGGTACGTATGAGGCATAGATTAATTCCAAACTACATCTACAGCCGTCAGCGGTGAAAAGCGCTTGGGCTTTTACTGTCAGACCATAGAGGGTTGGAATTCCAGCGGTCACCTGAGAGCTACGTGGCCTTGAGTTTATCACTGGGCCTCTATGAGCAACAATGTTTCAGGGGATGTTCCCTTTGGGAGCCTGGAAAAGGGGTCCATCACTGTAAGACTTAGAGATGCTGAACATCAACACCCAACAGGAGCATCACAAAGTGTGTGCTAAGTCAGCGGCAAATGTGTTATCTGTAACATTCTCTTTCGTACTTCTGTCTCCTGATAGCTCAGTCGGTAAAGAATCTTCCTCCAGTGCAGGAGACCCGGGTTCGGTCCCGGGTCGGGGAGATCCCCTGGAGAAGGAAATGGCAAACCACTCCAGTATCCTTGCCTGGAAAATCCCATGGACAGAGGAGCCTGGTGGGGTGCAGTCCACAGGGTCACAAAGAGTCAGGCACAGCTGAGCAACTAATACTTTTCTTTTTTCTGTCTCTATAGACACTTTCCTACTACTTCATGTGCCTGATACAATCCTACTCATCCTTTAAGACAGCAGGTCCAGCTCAGGCCCTCTGGGAATTCTTCTCTGGCCCTCTCTCCAGCTCTTTTTCCTTAGAGAGGTTCTCATTCCTTCCTTGAAGCCATGAAGGTATCTGGAAATAGCAGTAATTTTCAGAGATCAGGGCCACAGCTCTGGGGCCAGGCCAGGAGACTGTAGAACAAATTCAACACTGATTGAGCTTCTGCCCCATGCCATGCACGGCTCCAGGCACTGTTGACTTCTGCGTGGTCTCTGCTAATGCTAATATGGAAGAGAGAGACAAAACAACTCACCCATCAGAATTCAGGGTGATAAGGATGAAATCACAGTGCAGATCAGAAAAGTCTGAGGCAGAACTCTTGGACTACACTTTGGAAGACAAGCAAGAGTTTGCCATGAAAAGAAAGGCAGGAAAGGCAGAAAGTACAGACCCATCAGAGTGGCTCCCACAAAGTGTGGGTATGGAAAACCAAGTTGCTTTATCCCAAACGATGCGGATGTCCCCAATGGAATATAAGCAGCTCAGTCATGTCTGACTCTTTGCAACCCCATCGACTGCAGCCTGCCAGGCCCTCTGTCCATGGGATTCTCCAGGTCCCATACTGGAAGAATACTAGAGGGGGCTGCCATTCCCTTCTCCAGGGGCTCTTCGGACCCAGAGATCAAACTCTGGTCTTCTGCATTGCAGGCAGACCCTTTGCCATCTGAGTGAGCCACCAGGGAAATCCAGAAAGTACAGGTCCGTCAGAGTGGCTCCCACAAAATGTGAGTATGGAAGAACCAAGCCGCTTTATCCTAAATGATGTGGATGTCCCCAAAGGAATATAAGCAGAAGAGTAACATGAAACTTACTTTCTAAATAACTGCCAAATCCCTCCTTCCATCAGGGATCATTCTATGCCTTCCCACCCATTCGTTAAGACAGCGTTCCTCTCAACACTCACTCTGAGATTTCTGTTACTTTCAGCCAGCCTTTCAGATGTTGATCAGGACTCAGCCTTGCCTTACAGAGCAGAGATTAATGTAGTCCAACCCCATGTCTTCAATTACATGAAGAAATGTGATAAAGTGGTGATGAAAGCTGTGAACAGTTTTGTTTTTTTTTCCGAGAAAGAGAAATACCCAGACACTTGGCAGAACACATTTTATCATCCTGTGTTATAATCAGAGAGAGACAGCCTGTCTCCCCGCCCTCTAGGCCGTTTCCACCCCCGACTCAGTGAGTAGTTTGCAATCAATCAAGGAGATGGTGCTTGAATTCTGGATGGTATGTCTCTGTCTCCCCCCACACGAACAAGAAAGACTCTTTGCATGACAGGACCATTTATTAAGAGCAAGATTTCAGTACTCTTCTCTGTGATAAAACAGCCAGAATCAGCTCCAGACCTCCTCTGGGATCAAGATATCTGATGTCTTCAAAGCTCAGCACAAAGACTTGTATCAACAAGGCTATTGATCTAAGAGAAGAGGAATTCTCCCAAAAGTCCCTCCACTGGATATCATCATTTTTTAACACCTGCTTTCTTCTCTGACTCCTTGATTTGATATTTGTCTTCCTAGTTCTCAGACATTGCTCTTTCTCTAGCTAACACTGAATTCATCTGCTAGGAATTAATGGTCTTTTAATCATTACGTCTTTCTTTTTTTAAGTCTTTTCAAAAAAATTTTTTACAACATTGCTTCTGTGGTTTATGTTCTGTTTTTTTGGCTGTGAGACATGTAGGATCTTGGCTCGCTGACCAGGGATCAAACCAGCACTCCCTGCATTGGAAGACGAAGTCTTAACCCCTGGACCGCCAGTGAAGTCCCTAATCACAATATCTTCTCATCACCTATCTCTTTACTATTTATAAAACCCTTTGCACTTGCATTACCTGGTCCCCAAATGGTCTCTCAGTTATTCTATTTCTTGATTTTTTTAAACGGAATTTCACAATCCTAGTAACCTTGAAAATCTCTCCTCTCTTGAAATGTTCTTTGTTCCTGATCTTGAGCCCCTAATCTATGTCCCACACACCTATTGATCAGCCTGGAGTATCAGCCAACGTTCACTAGGTACTGCCGTGGTAACAAACAATCCTACTATCTCAGTGACTGATGTCAAAGTTAATCCATCAGTTGCGTGTCTGCTGTAAGGTGGCTGTAGTTCTGTTCCATATGTGCGCCTCCTTCTCGGAGCTAGCCTGAAGGAGAAAACCTACTTGGAAGATGCCACTTTTTGTGCACTGAGGAAAGGACCAGTGCAGTGATATTTCTTAATGATTCTGCTCATCAGAAATGACTTCTACTCACATTTCATTGACTAAAGTAAATCACAAAGCTCAGCCTAAAATCAATGGTACACAGAAGTGTAATCTTATAGGAAAGGCAGAAAATAAGTGTAAACAATAATGCAGCCTACTATACTTGGAATGCCTTGCTGAATTCATGGCTGAGGAATCCATGATGTTTTCCAAAGATAATTCTGCATTTTCTTCCTTGTATTTATTCTTAACTCAGGAGCCCACTTGGTGCTGTGTCTTGCTCTCTCCCTTCCACTGTAGAATCTGGGAACAATGATCTAAAACTGGAATTAATGATCTTCAACACCTATAAAGTTGATCATGGCCAAAAGTACATTACTTATTTTATGAAGAGTTATTGGGTTGGAAGTGCCAGATAAGGTTTCTCAGATTTTACAAATCAAAGGGATTTTTTAATAGTCTGACAGATTTTCTTTTGGGGCTCCAAAATCACTGTGGAGGGTGATGGCAGCCATGAAATTAAAAGACACCTGTTCCTTGGAAGAAAAGCTATGACAAACCTAGACAGCGTATTGGAAAGCAGAGACATCACATTGTCGACAAAGGTCCACATAGTCAAAGATATGACTTTTCCAGTAGTCATGTACAGATGTAAAAGTTGTACCATAAAGAAGGCTGAGCACCGAAGAATTGGTGCTTTCTAACCATAGTGCTGGAGAAGACTCTTGAGTCCTTTGGACTGCAAAGAGATCAAACCAGTCAATCCTAAAGGCAATCAGCCCTGAATATTCTTTGGAAGGACTAATGCTGAAGCTGAAGCTCCAATACCTCGGCCACCTAATGCGAAGAATTGACTCATTGGAAAAGACCCTGATTTGGGGAAAGATTGAGGGCAAGAGGAGAAGAGGGCAACTGAGGATGAGATGGTTGGATCACATCACTGACTCAATGGACATGAGTTTGAGCAAGCTCCAGAAGATAGTGAAGGACAGGGAAGCCTGGCATGTTGCAGTCCATGGGGTCACAAAGAGTTGGACATGACTTAGCAACTGAAGAACAATTTTGTAAACTTCAGAAAAAGAAAACCCTAAGGCTCAGAGAGATATATTTATTTGCCATTGCTCATAAGTCTAGAGAATGATAAAACAAAGAATATAACTCAGATTTTTTTTTAATCAAGGCTCTTTCTACCACCCAAAGACGTGTAGCCTGCTACAGACAAATTTCAGCAAGGGCTTTGCCTTAATCTTTCATAATGTACTGTGAGGAAGATTGGAAAATGTGGTCCAGAAGTCAGTACATTCAGTTGACCTTGTACTTTGTTGAAAGAATGTGCCCAAAGGGTACTGATTAATGCATCCATATCCATCTTAAAGGATATCTCTAGGAATATACTATAGGGATATTCTCTAGGTCTTAGCCTAGCCAACATTTTTATTAATTACTGTGTCAAGAACATGGAGATCGTGCTGTGATAGTCATTGGCACTGTTCATTAACTATCTCTGAGCACATGATTGAATTGCAATTTCTGACCTCTGTGTGACTGATGAGGTCATGAAACTAATTCCAGCTAATGAGAAAAAGTAATGAGTATTACTTCCAGGCTGGGGCATCTCCTTTCTGGCGTGAGAGCTTCAGAGCTTTTCCTTCACCATGTTGATCAGCAATGTTGGAGGTGCAGGTGTCTCTCTGCCCAGCTCCTGGAGTGAGATGACATGGAAGAGGGCCTCCGCCGAGTCATCATGGACTGTAACATAATCAGAGAATGAGCTCTGGGCTTTTATCAGCCACTGGGGATTTAGGACTCATTTATCCTTCAATATGGCTAAACATACTCTGACTGACTTTCATATTAAGAAAATCTGTTATTATAAATCAAAGCTGGGAGAAATAGCCAATATAACAATTAGCTGATTTGGGGTGGAAAATTCAGCATTGTGATAGGTTGGGATTAAGGGCTCAATACATCTGACAAGATAGACCTGAAGAACACAAATGTAATTCCCAGCACTTTAAGTTTCAGAAATCAATAGAGGTTCATAAAAGGAAAGGTTGTAACCTATAAGCTCATTAGGAATCAATACTACACTTGGCTGCCAAAAACCCCCAAACTCATTGGTAGTCTGTATGCATAAAAGATATAGTGTCTAGAGATCAAGGAAATTAATAGTCCTGCATGCTATAGAGAACACACCAAAAGCACCAGGTTCGGTGAGCAAAAATATAGCTAATGCAGAATGACTAAGATGCTAAGGGGACTTGAAATTATGTCAGAAAGGGGTTGTTAAAGGATCTGAGATGTATAACCCAGGGGAATCTTGGGAGACATGTGATCTCTTTCTTTGACTGTCTGGAGAGCAGTGATGAGTGAGGAAGTCCTGTTTTGCATCAAAGCCCATAGCAGGGAGTAACAGGGGAAAGCTGCAAGGAAGAGGAGGCAGGTTCAGGGAGGTCGCTCCTCGTCTTCACAGAAAGTGTGTCAACAACTCCCTTGTACCCATAGATCAGCTCAACTGTATTGAGACAAGCATCCAGCTGAATTTGTCTGTATGAAGATGTCTGAAAATTGTGAGATTCTTCAGGAAAAAGAGAGTACGTTATTCATCTGTGTTCCAGTGTTCAGGACCCACTCTGTATTTATAGGATGGAGTTGCGTCAGAAGAAATGTTCTAACAAGCAGAATCCCACAGCGGTGGGAAGGGAACAAAGGCCCGCCCTCGGTGACATGAGGGCTCAGGAGATGCCCTTTAACTTTTGCTTCCCCTCCACTCCCACCCTTTTGCAATTCAATTCAACTCAATTCAACTCAATTCAACTTAATTCAACTCAGGCTCAAAGCCCACTAGCAACTCAAGTGCTCGTAGGACACGGATCATTTGTATTGCTTTCTTCAGAAAAGAAAGAAATGGAAAAGTATGATATTCAAAACGGTAGACCATATTAGATGTCTGGTTTCTTTGACTATACTCCGGTATCTAAATTTCAATAGATGAATTTGTAAAGAAATTAGTGCTATACTTTCAGAAACACGTTTGATTTTCAAAGCAGTGTGTGCGTGTGTGTTTAACTTAAATATAAGGTCTTATAGCATTATGTAATATGTCTGGTATAGAGACCAGAGACCAGAAATATAGTTTGAAATCTCACGGGGTCACTCTACATGAGAAAATGAGAGTGTGTTCACTTAGTCAAGAAATATGCATTAAGTATCTACTGGGTACCTCACACTGTACCAGGTTCTGAGCATATAAAGATTAGATAGGTCAAGTCCCACATACAAGGAATTTAGAGTTTAGGAGGGATATAGGCAATATATGAGAAAATGTGCCCAGAAATCTATGTGGAAAGAGGTCAACTGTAAAGCATTTAATTGCAATAAAAATATAAGAGAAAAAGTGTAAATATTCAGCAACTGTGGTCTGTTGTAATAAACTTACATCCATTCAAAAAAACACCACGTTTTTATAATTCACTTATTAGGTGAATAGATATAAAGTAAAAGAACTTTTTTAAGTAGAAAAACTTTATTTCTTAAAACAGAGAAGTGCAGAGCAGAATCAAAAAGCAAGCACAGAGCTCCCCTACACGCCCCTCCTCCACATCTTGGCTGCTGTCAACACCTGGAACCAGAGTGTCACGTTTGCTACAATGCATGAGCCTACGCTGACATCATATTGTCACCCAGAGTCCATAGTTTGCAGTAGGACTCACTCTTCATGGTGTATATGCTGCAAATGAGTGTTAGTTGTTCAGTCATATATGACTCTTTGAGACCCCACGGACTGCAGACCGCCAGACTTCTCTGTCCATGGAGTTCTCCAGGCAAGAATACTGAGGTGGGTTGCCATTCCCTTCTCTAGGGGATCTTCCCTACCCAGGGATCAAACCCAGGTCTCCTGCCCTGCAGGCAGATCCTCCACCGTCTGAGCCACCAAGGAAGCCACATGCTATGGGATCTTGACAAATGTATGATGACATATACCCATCATTATAGATTCATACAGAATAGCAAAGCAATCCAGGCTTGGATTCAGTAACAATTTTATTTCCAAACTCCTATTTGGTGTTCAGTCACTTACTATAACGGACCTTACCAAGTCATCTGTAATGAGCCACCAGATTAAAACAAATAGCAGGAACAAAGCAGGCAACAGTGTTTAGACCAGTGCAGAGCTGGCCCATCTAAAAGGTGGGTGAAAGAAAACGTCCAGTTCACAGTGGAATCAAGTAGCAACAGACTCCTAGAATCAGAAAAATATGTTTGGATCAGCCAAATTTTAGCACCTCAAATCGAGCCAGCTGGAACTCTATTTCAAATTCAAGATTTGCCTTTTAATGGGAAATCTGCGGAGAGAGAGATCAGAGGAAATAGTTTTATTTTAGCATCATGATTTCAGATTGTAGTGAAGTGACACATAGTAGAAAATAACTCAGGCAGGACAGAATAAAATCACTCTAAGAAAAAGCCCATCTGGGTTTCTGGTGTAAAGTGATGAGTTGAAGCCATGTGTTGATCCTTGTTCTCTCCCTCTGCACCCTTCTAAAATGATATTATTGGAATTCAAAAAGCATAGACTGCAAGGGCAATGAGTGAGAGAGAGACAGGTGTCAAAAAATTTTTGGAAATGAAAAGTAAAAGAAGGCGTTGGTGGACTTTGAGAAAGTTGAATGCCAGGTTCCACAGGAAAGGAATCCAGTGAGACAGAGCCCATTTGTGCAGCAGGGCTCCAGAAAGGCTTGTGCAAGGAGGTGCCAGCTCCCACCACAGGGGAGTGTGAAGCAAGGGGGTTTGGAAAAGTCTCCTTAACAAACAGAATCCCATTGTTTGAAGCCAGAAAATTCTCTGTCTCTCACACTGGCAGGAAACCAGAGGATTATTCTGTGAGAAACCGACATGAAGCAGTTCCTAATTTGGGGTTAGCAGGAAGAGGACTATACAAAAACAAAGGAAGGAATTGGGATTTCCCACATTGAAATATGGGATTTTCCATTCTGCTAGTACAGCCTGGCTCCTGGATTGATAGCATCCAGGTGTGTTTTTTCCAGGGAAGAGACAAGTTTCCAGGAATAATCAAATGACCCACTGAAAAGGTCTATAAACAGGTGTTTGGGAATCTCCCAACAGAAAGTCCTGGTTCTGACCAAACCAGTCCACGGTGAAATTGACAGTCCACGGCAAAACTGACACGGAGCTGTCAAGCTCCCCCCAGAGATAGTTAGGATTTCAAACCACCTGTTACGATGTCTCTCTGAACAGCGAATAACCTAAGAATCCCCAGACATTCATCTAAAGTCTTTATATGAAGGACAGAGACCACAATAAACATATTTTAAAGTAACTCACCTCAGTGAAAACAGAGAAAAATGCAGGGGAAAGAGTTAGAAAACTACAACGGGTATCTTTGAAGAGCTAGGAAAAGAAGAATAGGATGCTATTTTGTAAGATAATGTTTGTAACAGAAACTTTGTAGAAAAAAGAATCTTGCAAATTAAAAGCATAATAGGAGAAATACAAACTCAATAGAATGATTGAAAGAGAAAATAAAGGAAAGCATTGGGAAAATAGACCAAGTGATGGGATATACGGGGGGAAAGTACTATGTAAAATAAAATGGAGACCAGGTTTGATGATCTTCTGATCAGACAAACCCACTTAAGCCACATAAGGAAAACTTAATCTAGTTTATTTCATTTGTGTAAGTGAAATTTAATTCTTGTAAATACTTTTAATAATCATAATCAAAACTTGCCATCCTCCTAAAATGATGTAAGATAATCATTTTTAACCAATCCCATGGTGTCCACACTGCAATAACCAATCATCATGAAGATCAAACGGCATCTTCATCCTGGCTTTAGAAGCCATCCTGTAATGTCATGCCACTGAGACCCCTACCAGTTCCAAGCTTGAAATCTCCCAGTTCACAGTCTGTTTTTTGACCAACAAAATTTTCATATCAAGTGAGGCCTTCTAAATTTTCTTTTGACAAAAGATGAAGCAATTAGAGGATCCGTGTAGGAGGTCCAACATGTAGAATTTCAGGAAAAAAAGACAGGGCTAAAAGGATGTTATATAAGAAGTAATATTGAAAATTTTTCCAGAACAGAAGGATCTGAGTTTCTGAATTGAGTGTTCCCACTCATTGCTTGGAAAAGTTGATGGGAAATGAGCATAAATTTCAGAACTTAGGAGACAAGAAAAGACCGTAAAACCTACAGAGAAAAAAGAAAAACAGAAGTCATGCACTAAATACTAGGAATCAGTATTTTATTACTTACAACAACACTGAAAGCCAAAAATCAATGCAACAAAGTCTTCCCGATTCTGAGGTTTCTAAGCTAGTGTCCTAACCAGACGTACCACCATTAAAATGTGAGTTTGGGGGAAAAGATACATTTTCCTGCATGTATGTGTACATGATCAGTGTGTCTGACTCTCTGTGACCCCATGAACTGTTGCCCGCCAGGCTCCTCTGTCCATGGAATTCTCCAGGCAACAGTATTGGGATGGGTTGCCATTTTCCCCTTCAGGGGATATTCCCAAACCAGGGATCGAACCCCCATCTCCTGCATTGGCAGGCAGGTTCTTACCACTGAGCTACCTGGGAGGCCCTTCCTACATACAACTTTTCAAAAAAATAATCTTTCCTTAATTCCCTTTCTGGAAACTTCTAGTTGATGATCTCCATCAAAGTGAGGAAATAAATCAAGAACATAAAAAACCAAATGTCTGGGACATAAGATCCACATAATTTATAAGTCAACAAGCTGAATGTTAAGAGACTTATCCAGACTCAAGACAGGATCAAAACTAAATCTTAAAAATTTTTAAAGTTCTCTCACATTTCTTTCCCTCCCCATCACCTTTTCAAAGGATCTTTTCTTGTTTGTTTGTTTTTTTTTTTTTAAGGAAAATGAATGTGTTCTTTTCCTTGTTTAGATGGAGGAGAAAACTATTGGGGATGGAAATAAATCTCATGTAAGGAATATTTATCCACGAGTTAGTCAGTGATGAATTTGGTGTACCAGGGAATCACTCCAGTCTGGTCAGGGGAAGATAAATATTTTCATTTGACAGGGGAAAGAAAAGGATGATGATGGTGGCAGATAAAGGCCCAAGAGTCACTGCCTTCCATGACATAATATCTGCAAAGATTAATGGAAATGTTTTGCACAGTGATACTTAATCTCTGAGTTTGGGGAGTTAAATTTAAATATTCAAGCAAAATATCTCATCAAAGTTGGGATCCTGGGTCACAGATCCTGGTTCCCAGAGAATGAGCAGATGGCAGAAATTCGGATAGCACAGCAAGGTATTCAGACAACCACGCCTCATCTTACCTGATCACTGATTCTGGAAAGACTCTCTCTCAGGGAGGATGGGCCAGGCTAACACCCTGCATAATATTCTCACCTTACAGGACAATGCAACAACCACGGATTGGATGGCTCCAAACTGGGGCTTTGCATTTGGAGGGAACAATATTTTCTTCTGCTGGAAGAGGGATACTGTCAGGTATCATCACAAATTTTCTCAATCATTTTCATACAAAAGAAGCATAACTCTGCTTGGGAACCGTGTATCTATCTGAAAGCCAGGAAGACTCAAAGCTCCCACCAAGTCAGCAAGCAGACAGCCCTCTTCCTGCCTCCTGCAAAGTGCCAGCAAGCTTACATGGGAGATGCTGTGCGCCCCCTGCTTTCACAGGGGAAGGGCACCATTCACGAAGCCGGGCAGGCTGGTCCGAGACCACCCTCAGCGCCTGTCTCGTCCTCACTCAGCATCAGCGGGACAGTGACTGCATCGGCCACTTCCCTTCTGTGCATTCTCCAGGCCACAACCCAGGCTTTCCCTTCAGCCTTTTTCAGTGGAGGAAGGGGTACCTACCTCCCGAATAGTTTTCTTCTTTTTAGGTTTTCCTCTTTCTGTTTCTGTTCGCTCGTGCCTGAGTCATTCTGTTTTTTGTTTGTTTGTTGTTTGGTCTGGGGATTCTTTAATAATTTTTTTTTTCACTGAAATATAGTTGCTTTACTGAGTCATTTTTCTAAAGCAGACACAACCAAGTTGCTTCTCTGCCTGAAATCCATCAAGATCCTGAAGCCAAATCAGCCTCTGTACCCCGACACTGAATTAAGTCTTGGAGACAGAGTTTTGGATGAAGTAGAAAAGACTAGATTTATTGCTTTGACAGGCAAAGGAGGCCACAGCTGTCTAAAGCCCTTAGAATTGTGTGTCCTGACCTGGAGCCGGTAGTGAGGAGTCTCGTAGTAATGCCTCAGGGAGGGTGTGGTCAGCTTGTGAACTTTCTTCTGATTGGTTGGTGGTGAGGTAAGTGGGAGTCAGTATTATCAACCTTCTGGTTCCAACCAGTCTGGGGTCTATGTGCTTATGGACAGCATACTTTTAACTTCTCCCACCTGGTGAGGGTTTCAATATCTGAAAAACAGCTCCAAGATATTATCAGGTATACCCCTTGAGGGGGAACCAGGAAGGTTCCCCAAGGATGCCCTATTGGTTCTTGACTGTTCCTCCCTTGTCTCCACATGCATGCTCAATTGCCCAACTGTGTTCGACTGTGACCCCCATGGACTGTTGCCTGCCAGACTCCTCTGTCCATGGGATGTTCCAGACAAGAATACTGGAGTGGGTTGCCATTTCCTTTTCCAGGGGATCATCCTGACCCAGGGACTGAACCCACGTCTCCTGCGTTGGCAGGTGCTTTCTTTCCCACTGAGCCACCTGGGAAACCCTGTCTCCACGTGGCTTCTGTAGTTACTGCACATGGGCTCAGTAGTTGCAGCTCACCGGCTTAGTTGCTACACAGCATATGGGATCTTCCAGAACCAGGGATTCAACGGGTGTCCCTTGCATTACAAGGCAAATTCTTAACCAGATGGATCACCACGGAAGCCCCTCAAGTAATCTTGATGAGTTTCTCTGGTTTGTTTAGTCTGGCCTCCTGTGGTCTTCTCTGATATGGAGAATGCTGATATCTTCCAGTTTGGGGGTTTTAATTCTATGTGTGCTTAGCCACTCAGTTGTGACCGACTCTCTGCAACCCCCTGGACTGCAGCCCACCAGGCTCCTCTGTCCATGGGATTCTCCAGGCAAAAATACTGGAGTGGGTAGGCATCCCTTTCTCCAGGGAATCTTGCCGACCCAGGGATGGAATCTGAACCCGGGTCTCCGGCTTTGCAGGTGGATTCTTGACCCTCTGAGCCACCGGGAAAGCCCTATTGTTATTTGTATCCCTTGAGGTGGAACCAGGGTCCTACCCCATGCTGTACTACTGGTTCGTGAATGTTCTTCCCTTGACTCTGCATCCCTTCCCAGATTAGCTCTTGGGAGGTCACTGAGGTTGAACAGAAAGGCTCCCCATACCCAGGAACCCCTCCAGGTCCTGCTTGTTTTCAGTTTCTCAAGGTCCAACTCTGGAGTTCCTCTATGTGAGCCTTCCTGCAGCTTCCCTGTCACTGCTACTGACTTTCACATCGATTTCTGTCTTGAAATGTCACAGTTTGTATGTATTTTTTGTGTGTACATGTGGCCTTATTTTCCCTCACGAGGTCCTTGAGGGTAGTGAATAAGGTTTTCATCTCTATCTTTGCAGCATTTAGCCTGGTGTCCATTACACAGAGGCAATACATGTTTGTTAAATTAGCTTGGTGGAACCACTTGGCACTGAGTTGTAAAAACATTGACGGATTTAAATTGGAAACAGATTTGCCCCACCAGGAGTGAAGCTGTCATGTTTTAATCTATTGTTTAAACAAACTCAACCTTTCAAGGTCAATTCAAGCACGAAGGAAGAAATTAAAAATCATAATCCTGCTATGCAGGAGCAACCATAAATTTCACTTTGGCACTTGTTCTTTCAATATTTTATATGCATCTTTCTGAACAAATATTTATAAATTATAAAATTTCTAAATTTATATATATATATAATTTTAATTCAAAATATGATACACATACAGAAGAGTGAAAAAATACAAATGTAAAATGAAAAGACTGGAAGATGAACTACCCAGCTCAATAAATTACACATTGCCTGAAATTAAACACTGATGACTCAGACAGTACAGAATCTGCCTACAATGTGGGAGACCCAGGTTCGATCCCTGAGTCTGGAAGATCCACTGGAGAAGGGAATGGATATCCACTCCAGGATTCTTGCCTGGAGAATTCCATGGACAGAGGAGCCAATCAGGCTACAGTCAACCAGGTCACAAAGAGTCAGACACGGCTGAACAACTAACACTTTCACACTTTTTGATGTGCATGCCTTCAGAAATGAATCAAAACCCAACATTTGCAAAATAATATCATGACTTGCATAACAATTTCTGCCAAATCATGGCACATAACACAAAGCATCAAGGCACAAATTATTTTAACACCAGCTTCTAGATACTGTTTTATCCCCAGCTCCTGGAACTATATTTTCCAAGGTAAAAACCATAGTAATAGAAGTTCTTCATGGACTCAAGTGTTACAAACTTAATAACACTAACCATCAACAACTCACCTCGTTTAAAATTTTTTATCAATATTTGCCCAGTTTGTTAACTTCTCTCCTAAAACTACCATAGGACTAACTCTGGTCCCTAAAACCCTGTATCAATCTTCTAATTCCCATTTATGGAGGCACTAATGAGCCTCTTCTCATACCTACACCTTCCCCCGTCCTTAACAGTAACCTGATTTTCATGGTTATTGCTTCCATTCTTTTCTCTTCTCTATATTCACACCACTTAATCATGGAAAAAGCAAGAGAGTTCCAGAAAAACATCTATTTCTGCTTTATTGCCTTCGATTGTGTGGATCACAATAAACTGTGGAAAATTCTGAAAGAGATGGGAATACCAGACCACCTGACCTGCCTCATGAGAAACCTATATGCAGGTCAGGAAGCAACAGTTAGAACTGGACATGGAACAACAGACTGGTTTCAAATAGGAAAAGGAGTACGCCAAGGCTGTATATTGTCACCCTGCTTATTTAACTTCTATGCAGAGTACATCATGAGAAATGCTGGGCTGGAAGAAACACAAGCTGGAATCAAGACTGCCAGGAGAAATATCAATAACCTCAGATATGCAGATGACACCACTCTTATGAAACAAAGTGAAGAGGAACTCAAAAGCCTCTAGATGAAAGTGAAAGAGGAGAGTGAAAAAGTTGACTTAAAGCTCAACATTCAGGAAACTAAGATCATGGCATCCAGTCCCATCACTTCATGGGAAATAGATGGGGAAACAATAGAAACAGTGTCAGACTTTATTTTTGGGGGCTCCAAAATCACTGCAGATGGTGACTGCAGCCATGAAATTAAAAGATGCTTACTCCTTGGAAGGAAAGTTATGACCAACCTAGATAGCATATTCAAAAGCAGAGGCATTACTTTGCCAACAAAGGTCTGTCTAGTCAAGGCTATGGTTTTTCCAGTGGTCATGTATGGATGTGAGAGTTGGACTGTGAAGAAAGCTGAGCACCGAAGAGCTGATGCTTTTGAACTGTGGTGTTGGACAAGACTCTTGAGAGTCCCTTGGACTGCAAGGAGAGCCAACCAGTCCATTCTGAAGAAGATCAGCCCTGGGGTTTCTTTAGAAGGAATGATGCTGAAGCTGAAACTCCAGTACTTTGGCCATCTCATGCGAAGAGTTGACTCCTTGGAAAAGACTCTGATGCTGGGAGGGATTGGGGGCAGAAGGAGAAGGGGATGACAGAGGATGAGATGGCTGGATGGCATCACGTGCTCGATGGACATGAGTTTGAGTGAACTCTGGGAGATGGTGATAGACAGGGAGGCCTGGCGTGCTGCAATTCATGAGGTCGCAAAGAGTTGGACATGACTGAGCGGCTGAACTGAACTGAACTGAATGATGTTAAAGATATGTGTGCCCCCATGACCCAGTAATCTAGTCTGCCTGGAATACTGCTGGACTACATTTCCCATCCCCCTTTGAAACTGGATAAAGAGGGCACATAATTGAGGTCTGGTTTTAAGAGTATGAGTAAGTAGTAATATGCGCCATTTCCAGTACTGAGCATAAAAACCTTACATATGAGGTTCTCGATGCTCATTTTCCCACCCCTCTGACTATGAAAACCAACTGTAGTTGAAAAGTACATAAAAGCGGGGGCGGTCCTAAGATGGTGGAGGAATACGACGGGGAGTCCACTTTCTCCCCCACTAATTCATCAAATGAACATTTCAACGCTGAGTAAATTCCACAAAACAACTTCTGAATGCCAGCAGAGGACATCAGGCACCCAGAAAAAAGCAGCTCATTGTCTTCGAAAACAGGTAGGAAAAAGTATAAAAGACAAAAAAAGAGACAAAAGAGGTAGGAACGGAGCTCCGTCCCAGGAAGGGAGTCTTAAAAAGAGAAAACTTTCGAAACACCAGGAAACACTCTCACTGCCGAGTCTGTGGTGAGCCTTGGAAGCACAGAGGGCAATATAACAGGGAGGAAAAATAAATAATTAAAACCCACAGATTACGAGCCCAACCGTAACTCCCCCAGCGGAGAAGCAGCGTAGATGCCTGCATCTGCCACTAGCAAGCGGGGGCTCGGCAGGGAGGCTCGGGCTGCGTTGCTTCTTAAGATCAGGCCCAAATGCCCCGAGTGGAACCAGAGTGAACTAACTTGGGCTAGCAAACCAGACAGTGGGATAGGTACCCGGTGAAAAGCTCTAACATAAGACACCACCAGGACCACGCATGAACAAAGGAAGGAACAGAATTAGCCGGCTGCAGACCATCCCCCTCCAGTGACAGGCAGCCAGAGCCGGAAGGGCCAGAAGTGGGCAATAGTAGCCCCCGAGAGACATAAACTACCAAACTACAAACAGGCTTCTTTGCTAACTAAGACTTCTTGGTGCTCTGGACAGTCATCATCCGCCTGACAAGGTGCGCCAGTTATACACCCAGAAAACTGAGCAGCAGGGACGGGAGAGGTGATAAGTTGCAGTGACCGCACTTACCAAACACCTGAGCTACTCAGACCTGGGAAGGGCACAAAATGCAGGCCCGACCAAGTCTGCACCTCTGAGGACTACCTGAGTGCCTGAGCCTGAGTGGCTTACACCTGGGAGGTGCAGCTCAGGGCCAGCCTCAGACGGTTCCTAGTGGAGCAACCTAGAGCCTGAGCTGTGTGCGCTATGAGCGGGGGCAGGCCCAGTGTGGCTGAGACACTGTGAGCACACACCAGTGATATTTGTTTGCAGCATCCCTCCCTCCCCACAGCGCGACTGAACAAGTGAGCCTAAAAAAAAAGTGTCCACCACCACCCCCCTTGTGTCAGAGTGGAAATAAGACACTGAAGAGACCAGCAAACAGAAGAAGCTAAAACAGAGGGAACCAGCTTGGAAGTGACAGGTGCAATAGATTAAAACCCTATCCTTAGTACCGACTACATAGGAAGGGGCCTATAGAGCTTGGGAAATATAAGCCGGACCAAGGAACCATCCAAAAACGAACTGACCCCACACTGCCCACAACACCACCAGAGAAAGTCCTAGATATATCTTTACTATTTTTATGATCATTCTTTCTTTGTTTGTTTTTTCTTCTTTTCTTTTTCTTCTTTTTTTAACATTTAAAAATTTTTAAGTCCTCTATTTCTCCTTTAATTTTCATTTTTATAACCTACTATTACTTTAAAAAAGACCCTATTTTTAAAGCAAACTTCATATATATATTATTTTAAATAATAATTCTTGTGACTTTGTTTTTTTTCTTCTTCTTTTTCTTTTCTTTAATATTGTATTTTTGAAAATCCAACCTCTACTCTAGATTTTTAATCTTTGCTTTTTGGTATTGGTTACCAATTTTGTACCTTCAAAAACCCAATCTTCAGTACCCATTATTACTTGAGAGTGGGGATTACTGGCTTGACTGCTCTCTCCTCCTTTGGACTCTCCTTTTTCTCCACCAGATCACCTCTGTCTCTTCCCTCCCCCTTCTCTTCTCTACCCAACTCTGTGAATCTCTGTGTGTTCCAGACAGTGGAGAACACTTAGGGAACTGATTACTGGCTGGATCTGTCTCTCTCTCTTTTCATTCCCCTCTTTTATCCTCCTGGCCACCTCTGTCTCCTTCCTCCCTCTCCTCTTTTCTGTATAACTCCGTGAACATCTCTAAGCGGTCCAGACTGAGGAGCGCACATAAGGAAGTGATTACTGGCTAGCTTGCTCTCTCCTCTTTTGATCCCACCTCATCTCATTCCAGTCACCTCTAACTACCCCTCCCTCTTCTCTTCTCCATGTAACTGTGAATCTCTCTGGGTGTCCCTCACTGTGGAGAAACTTTCATCTTTAATCTAGATGTTTTATCAACGGTGTGGTATAGAAGGAGAAGTCTTGAGACTACTGTAAAAATAAAACTGAAAACCAGAAGCAGGAGGCTTAAGTCCAAGTCCTGAGAACATCAGAGAACTCCTGACTCCAGGGAACATTAATTGATAGGAGCTCATCAAATGCCTCCATACCTACACTGAAACCAAGCACCACCCTAGGGCCAACAAGTTCCAGAGCAAGACATACCATGCAAATTCTCCAGCAACACAGGAAGACAGCCCTGAGCTTCAATATACAGGCAGCTCAAAGTTACTCCAAAACCACTGACATCTCATAACTCATTACTGGACACTTCATTGCACTCCAGAGAGAAGAAATCCAACTCCACCCACCAGAACACTGACACAAGCTTCCCTAACCAAGGAACCTTGACAAGCCACCTGTACAACCCCACCCACAGTGAGGAAACTCCACAATAAAGAGAATTCCACAAACTGCCAGAATACAGAAAGGCCACCCCAAACACAGCAATATAAACAAGATGAAGAGATAGAGGAATACCCAGCAGGTAAAGGAACAGGATAAAAGCCCAACAAACCAAACAAAAGAGGAAGAGATAGGGAATCTACCTGATAAAAAATTCTGAATAATGATAGTGAAAATGATCCAAAATCTTGAAATCAAAATGGAATCACAGATAAATAGCCTGGAGACAAGGATTGGGAAGATGCAAGAAAGGTTTAACAAGGACCTAGAAGAAATAAAAAAGAGTCAATATACAGTGAATAATGCAGTAAATGAGATCAAAAACACTCCGGAGGCAATAAATAGTAGAATAACAGAGGCAGAAGATAGGATTAGTGAAATAGAAGATAGAATGGTAGAAATAAATGAATCAGAGAGGAAAAAAGAAAAACAAAAGAAATGAAGACAATCTCAGAGACCTCCAGGACAATATGAAACGCTCCAGTATTCAAATTATAGGAGTCCCAGAAGAAGAAGACAAAAAGAAAGACCATGAGAAAATACTTGAGGAGATAATAGTTGAAAACTTCCCTAAAATGGGGAAGGAAATAATCACCCAAGTCCAAGAAACCCAGAGAGTCCAAAACAGGATAAACCCAAGGCAAAACACCCCAAGACACATATTAATCAAATTAACAAAGATCAAACACAAAGAACAAATATTAAAAGCAGCAAGGGAAAAACAACAAATAACACACAAGGGGATTCCCATAAGGATAACTGCTGATCTTTCAATAGAAACTCTTCAGGCCAGGAGTGATGAAAGAAAATAACCTACAGCCCAGATTACTGTACCCAGCAAGGATCTCATTCAAATATGAAGGAGAAATCAAACGCTTTACAGACAAGCAAAAGCTGAGAGAATTCACCACCACCAAACCAGCTCTCCAACTATTACTAAAGGATATTCTCTAGACAAGAAACACAAAAAGGATGTATAAACCCGAACCCAAAACAATAAAGTAAATGGCAATGGGATCATACTTATCAATAACTACCTTAACCATAAATGGGTTGAATGCCCCAACCAAAAGACAAAGACTGGCTGAATGGATACAAAAACAAGACCCCTATATATGCTGCCTACAAGAGACCCACCTCAAAACAAGGGACACATACAGACTGAAAGTGAAGGGCTGGAAAAGATATTCCACACAAATAGAGACCAAAAGAAAGCAGGAGTAGCAATCCTCATATCAGATAAAATAGAGTTTAAAACAAAGGCTGTGTAAAGAGACAAAGAAGGACACTACATAATGATCAAAGGATCAATCCAAGAAGAAGATATAACAATTATAAATATATATGCACCCAATATGGGAGCACCGCAATATGTAAGACAAATGCTAACAAGTATGAAAGGGGAAATTAATGATAACACAATAATAGTGGGAGAATTTAATACCCCACTCACACCTATGGACAGATCAACTAAACAGAAAATTAACAAAGAAACACAAACTTTAAGTGATGCAATAGACCAGTTAGACCTAATTGATATCTATAGGACAATTCACCCCAAAACAAAAAATTTCACCTTTTCCTCAAATGCTCATGGAACCTTCTCCAGGATAGACCACATCCTGGGCCATAAATCTAGCCTTGATAAATTCAAAAAGTTGAAATCTTTCCAAGCATTTTTTCTGACCATAATGCAGTAAGATTAGATCTCAATTACAGGAGAAAAACTATTAAAAACTCCAACATATGGAGGCTGAACAACACGCTTCTGAATAACCAACAAATCACAGAAGAAATCAAAAAGAAATCAAAATATGCATAGAAACGAATGAAAATGAAAACACAACAACCTCAAACCTGTGGGACACTATAAAAGCAGTGCTAAGGGGAAAGTTCATAGCAATACAGGCATACCTCAAGAAACAAGAAAAAAGTTAAATAAATAACCTGACTCTACACATAAAGCAACTAGAAAAGGAAGAAATGGAGAACCCCAGAGTTAGTAGAAGGAAAGAAATCTTAAAAATTAGGGCAGAAATAAATGCAAAAGAAACAAAAGAGACCATAGCAAAAAATCAACAAAGCCAAAAGCTTGTTCTTTGAGAGGATAAATAAAACTGACAAACCATTAGCCAGACTCATCATGAAACAAAGGGAGAAAAATCAAATCAATAAAATTAGAAATGAAAATGGAGAGATCACAACAGACAACACAGAAATACAAAGGATTATAAGAGACTACTATCAGCAATTATATGCCAATAAAATTGACAACGTGGAAGAAATGTACAAATTCTTAGAAAAGTACAACTTTCCAAAACTGAACCAGGAAGAAATAGAAAATCTTAACAGACCCATCACAAGCACAGAAATTGAAACTGTAATCAGAAATCTTCCAGCAAACAAAAGCCCAGGTCCAGATGGCTTCACAGCTGAATTCTACCAAAAATTTAGAGAAGAGCTAATACCTATCCTACTCAAACTCTTCCAGAAAATTGCAGAGGAAGGTAAACTTCCAAACTCATTCTATAAGGCCACCATCACCCTAATACCAAAACCTGACAAAGATGCCACAAAAAAAGAAAACCACAGGCCAATATCACTGATGAACATAGATGCAAAAATCCTTAACAAAATTCTAGCAATCAGAATCCAACAACACATTAAAAAGATCATACACCATGACCAAGTGGGCTTTATCCCAGGGATGCAAGGATTCTTCAATATCTGCAAATCAATCAATGTAATACACCACATTAACAAATTGAAAAATAAAAGCCATATGATTAGCTCAATAGATGCAGAGAAAGCCTTTGACAAAATTCAACATCCGATTATGATAAAAACTCTCCAGAAATCAGGAATAAAAGGAGCATACATCAACATAATAAAAGCTATATATGACAAACCTACAGCAAACATTATCCTCAATGGTGAAAAATTGAAGCATTTCCCCTAAAGTCAGGAACAAGACAAGGGTGCCCACTTTCACCACTACTATTCAACATAGTTCTGGAAGTTTTGGCCACAGCAATCAGAGCAGAAAAAGAAATAAAAGGAATCCAAACTGGAAAAGAAGAAGTAAAACTCTCACTGTTTGCAGATGACATGATCCTCTACATAGAAAACCCTAAAGAC
The DNA here is from genome assembly GCF_016772045.2 of Ovis aries. Classification (NCBI taxonomy): domain Eukaryota; kingdom Metazoa; phylum Chordata; class Mammalia; order Artiodactyla; family Bovidae; genus Ovis; species Ovis aries. The sequence continues at coordinate 7,722,886 of NC_056074.1, forward strand.
TCCACCAGAAAATTACTAGAGCTAATCAATGAATATAGTAAAGTTGCAGGATATAAAATCAACACTCAGAAATCCCTTGCATTCCTATACACTAATAATGAGAAAGTAGAAAAAGAAATTAAGGAAACAATTCCATTCACCATTGCAATGAAAAGAGTAAAATACTTAGGAATATATCTACCTAAAGAAACTAAAGACCTATATATAGAAAACTATAAAACACTGGTGAAAGAAATCAAAGAGGACACCAATAGATGGAGAAATATACCATGTTCATGGATTGGAAGAATCAATATGGTGAAAATGAGGATACTACCCAAAGCAATCTACAGATTCAATGCAATCCCTATCAAGCTACCAGCGGTATTTTTCACAGAGCTAGAACAAATAATTTCACAATTTGTATGGAAATACAAAAAACCTCAAATAGCCAAAGCAATCTTGAGAAAGAAGAATGGAACTGGAGGAATCAACCTGCCTGACTTCAGGCTCTACTACAAAGCCACAGTCATCAAAACAATATGGTACTGGCACAAAGACAGAAATATAGATCAATGGAACAAAATAAGAAGCCCAGAGATAAATCCACACACCTATGGACACCTTATCTTTGACAAAGGAGGCAAGAATATCCAATGGATTAAAGACAATCTCTTTAACAAGTGGTGCTGGGAAAACTGGTCAACCACTTGTAAAAGAATGAAACTAGAACACTTTCTAACACCATACACAAAAATAAACTCAAAATGGATTAATCATCTAAATGTAAGACCAGAAACTATAAAACTCCTAGAGGAGAACATAGGCAAAACACTCTCCGACATAAATCACAGCAGGATCCTCTATGATCCACCTCCCAGAATACTGGAAATAAAAGCAAAAAAAAAAAAAAAACAAATGGGATCTAATTAAAATCAAAAGCTTCTGCACAACAAAGGAAACTATAAGCAAGGTGAAAAGACCTTTGGAATGGGAGAAAATAATAGCAAATGAAACAACTGACAAACAACTAATCTCAAAAATATACAAACAACTTATGCAGCTCAATTCCAGAAAAATAAATGACCCAATCAAAAACTGGGCCAAAGAACTAAATAGACATTTCTCCAAAGAAGACATACAGATGGCTAACAAACACATGAAAAGATGCTCAACATCACTCATTGTCAGAGAAATGCAAATCAAAACCACAATGAGGTACCATTTCACACCAGTCAGAATGGCTACTATTCAAAAGTCTACAAGCAATAAATGCTGAAGAGGGTGTGGAAAAAAGGGAACCCTCTTACACTGTTGGTGGGAATGCAACCTAGTACAGCCACTATGGAGAACAGTGTGGAGATTCCTTAAAAAACTGGAAATAGAACTGTTTTATGACCCAGCAATCCCACTGCTGGGCATACACATCGAGGAAACCAGAATTGAAAGAGACACATGGACCCCAATGTTCATCACAGCATTATTTATAATAGCCAGGACATGGAAGCAACCTAGATGTCCATCAGCAGATGAATCGATAAGAAAGCTGTGGTACATAAACACAATGGAGTATTACTCAGCCATTAAAAAGAATACATTTGAATCAGTTCTAATGAGGTGGATGAAACTGGAGCCGATTATACAGAGTGAAGTAAGCCAGAAAGAAAAACACCAATACAGTATACTAACACATATATATGGAATTTTAAAAAATGGTAACAATAACACTGTATGTGAGACAGCAAAAGAGACAGATGTATAGAACAGACTTTTGGACTCTGTGGGTAGAGGGAGAGGGTGGGATGATTTGAGAGAATGGCATTGAAACATGTATTATATCATGTAAGAAACAAATCGCCAGTCTAGGTTCAATGCAGGATACAGGATGCTTGGGGCTGGTGCACTGGGATGACCCGGAGAGATGGTATGAGGAGGGAGGTGGGAGGAGGGTTCAGGATTGGGAACTCATGTACACCCGTGGCGGATTCATGTCAATGTATGGCAAAAACAATACAATATTGTAAAGTAAAAAAAAAAAGAAAAGAAAACTACATGAAAGCTTAGAAAAAGACAGTGGGATTAAGCCACGAAGCTATGTCCACTGCATTCATGAAAATGTAACTAAGTGGCTCAACCCATTTGCAAATTACTTTTAATCACTAGGCTGATTACCCATCTGACATCACTGTGTTTACTATATGCATAGCTTCAAAAATATTGCAACTCATTCAACAAATCTCAAGTGAAAAACTATGTGTCAGGCACTGGTTTGGTGATAAGGAAACTAAGTTGAATATGACATAGGACTACCATCAAGATGCTCATATATTAGTGGAATGGAGGAGAGAGAAATAATTGACTAAATTTAATAGAGTGGGGTGCATGCCCTTGGAGAAGTAGGAGGAGCTCGGAGGAAACCCAAACTCCTGCTGTCTTGGGGCTCAGCCATCTGCATGAGGAAGACAGGGGCGACAGGAAGGGCACAGGATCCACCAAGAAGTTTCAGGAAGAGTGACGGGAGAGGAGGAATGAGCAGGGTAGAAGGAAAGACTCTCTAAACTAAATCAAGAAGAAAGGTTAAGCACTGGCCTGGAAAAAAGGCAGGGGGGTGGGGTGGGGGGGGAGGGGGAGAGAGATGAGAAGGGCATTCTGACAAAGAGAACAGAACATGAAGGCCCAGACCACGGGAGAGGATGGTGCAGGATGGAATCTGCAAGTACAGAAGGAGCTCTGTTACAGACCTTCGCGTAAACGACTAGTGGGTTTGGCTGGGGCTCTCTATTTGCTGTAAAATAAAATGACTAATGCCCGTGGCACCCAAATGCCCATAGCCAGCAGACTGCTCTCGGTTTTTCTGCTCCCTCTGCATCCTTCAGCTGAGTCATGTAATACCAAGAATCAGTTTGTCCATATCTCCATCTGTTCATCCTGGTTGTACTTATCACTGCAATTAAATCATTTCATTAAATCCTGTTTAAAAGTACAAACTTCCTGCCTGAAAAGAAAGAGAGTTGTTGTTTCTATGGAAACGAAGTTAAAGACTTAGGGAAAATCTGAAAAAGGTGGGGGAGAAACATTCATAAAAGATACAGGAAGAAGTCATAAAAATACAAAAAGATGATAAGCTTCGATTGATTTTTCAAGTGTCCTTAGGATCTTTGTCTACTTTAAAGGAATCGGTGCAGGAAATTGTAGGCAATGCAGTACAGCTCTGGCTTCTGCAAGAAAGATATTAATGACATGAAACTCCAAGCTTGTAGGGCAGAGGTCATCATCTGCACTTTGCAGATAGAAAAACGAAGCTTAACAGATCTTGTTTTAGGTAAATGAGCAGTGCATTCAAAGTGCATTGCGCCTCCTTAATGCCCTCCTTAAATAACTTTTAAAACTGTCAACTATTGCAATGCTTGGCACAAAATGTGATTAATAAATAATCATTATTATTATAAAAATAGCTAATGTTTCTTGAGCGCTTATCAGGTACCAAAGTGAGTGCTAAAATCTGCACTATTTTACTTAATATTATAATAATCTGATGAGGACGGTGTTATCATAACTTCCAGTTTATACATTAGAAAGCTGAGGCTTGGAGAGGTTCATAACCCAAGGTGATCTGTCTGCAAACCCAGGCTCCCCAGCCTCAGGTAATACCACTCCCTTCCTGACTCCTCCTGACGTCTGCCTGTGGATGCCTCTCCTAAGTTATATTGTGATTATTCTCTGCTGTTTCTTGCGTCTCCAAAACTCACTCTGTACTGGAGTGTCCTGGTGGGTTATAATTAGGCCCCGCAGCGTGCCAACTGGGCCAGAGGTTGTTCTCATCCTTCCCCCTCACCTCCAGCATCAAGGCCTTCACCATCTGCCACGCAGCCAGAGAGCCTGAGATGTACTCTTGCTTGAGGGAGTGAGCCTGTAGGAGCCTGCCTCAAAAAGACCCTGCTCAGAGGAGTCAGGCCATACGCTTGGCCCTGACACCCCTGGCACCTCAGCATCTAGCTGCAGGCATCTGGGAGCTTCGTTTATCAATTGCTCAAATCAGGCAACAAAGCAGTGTCTTAAGACTCCAGCTCACCAAGCGAGGGCACGCTCTCCAGTCTAGACAGGCGAGCCAGTGTCAGCCAGGCTGAGTCTCCTCACAGAGGCGCTGCACCAGCCCCATAGTCATGTCAGGGAGATGGAGAGCCCTGGAGACGCAACCTCTGTCCTGTTCACCTCGGGACCCAGACCTGTCACCTGCAGGACCGAGCCTAAGGCCAGAGGTAGGGACCTGGAAAGAAAGTCAGACTATGGGATCCAGAAGGCAGCTTGTTCGTGATCAAGTCCAAGCCTGTTGTTCCCAGACGGGCTGGCTCTCACTTCATGCTACCTGCTTAACCTGCATCCAGCATTTAGGTCTCAGACTTGATGCTATCAACTTCCTTCAAGAAGCCTTCCCTGACTCTGCAAGTTTAGGAACGGATCTCCTGATAGGCACGCCCCTAGTTCCTACACTCTCCCTAAACTTGTTTCTGATTTTTGTCTACATGCAGACCTCTCCCTAGACTTGAAATTACTCCTGCTCAGGGGCTGTAGCCTAGCTCCTAGGACAGGGCCAGTAAACACTTGCCAAAGAATGAGGAAGCAACCTGCTCTGTTGGTGCAGGGGAGCTGGGACGTAGGACTCAATGTGTGAAGTTGACAAACAGCCTCAAGGTTCCTGACTACTTCCTCAGCACCATGAAAATCCTTTTGGACCTCTGTCTGCCCAGAGACTCCAAGGTGTCCTACACAGACAGGCCTTTCCTGGGGTGGCAGTCACTTCCCTGGGTCCCTGGGTGGGCTTTCTCTAGCTGCGGTGAGTGCGGTCTACTCTCCTGTTGCAGAACACAGGCTTCTCACTGCAGTGGTTTCTCTCATTGCAAAACATGGGTTCACCAGTTGCAGCTCACGGGATTTAGAGGGCTGGCTCAGCAGTTGGGGTGCACAGGCTTAGTTGTCCCGAGGCATGTGGGATCTTCCCAGACCAGGGAGGGATCAAACAGTGTTCCCTGCATTGGCAGACAGATTCTTTGCTACTGAGCCACCAGGGAAGTCCCATTCAGTCTTAACAGGAAACCCCAGGCAGGTCAGGAAGCTGTCCCCACCCACCTCTCACTTTACCCAAGGAGGTCAAAGGCAGAGACACATGTCAGGTTGACTGTAGGTGGGTAGAAAGCAGAGACAGATTTATGCAATTAAAAAAGAAGGCATGCTTGCATGGGGGAGTGTTTCTGAACATTTTGAACTTCATACTCACCAAAGCCTTTTTTCAAGGGGCATCTCATCAACAAGGATAAATGACTTTCCATATCACTGCTTGAAAAGGCTTTTAAGGAAATGTATGATTTCAATTAAAATGAGAAAATTTGGATGAGTTGCTAAGAAACAGGACCCTATCTGAGTCCAGAAGAGATTGTGCCAATAACTTCTGGTTATAGATGGGTTTCCTTGGAAACAACTCCTGGGAATTCTCAAGTATTAAAACTAAGCAAGAATAAAGTCTTCATAATAGATGGAGATGAGGGCAGTAAAAAAAAAAAAAAAATTGCTAATTGAGCAAATACACCAACTATACAGGTAAGACGAGCCTGTAAAAAGGGATACTTAATACCCTCAATCTGTTCTCTGTTCTTTATTCTGCTTTTTTATATATAGATAGATAGATAAAAATGTGATCCACGTTCCTGGAAAAATAATTCTAACAGTAAGGAAGAGAGAGAGCTGTTCTTTTCCCCCTTTACCCCTGGGACCTATCCTCAGAATTAGTCACTAGTTTCTTAGGTATTCCTCGAGATTTCTTTGTAGACACCTACATGGATATCTATATCTTTATTTTATACAAATGAAAATTGTATATCTCTTTCACAGACTTGTGATTTTTTTCTACAGAAGATATCTCAGAGACATTTTCATGCCAGGACATAGAGATCTGCTTCCGTCTCCTTGACATCTGTGCTCCAGTCTGGGCAATACTGAAATAAAATATATTTAACCCATTCTTTAATACTGAGTTACAGTGTTTCTGTTGTTTGGTTATTGCAAACAATGTATCAATAAACAGTCCTGTGTATTAATACATCTTTGCAGACATAGGAACATTTAGCTTTCAGGTAAATTCCTTAAAATATCAAATTTCATATGCTTATTTCTAATAATGTTTTAAAAATTACCCTCCAAATCTGTTGCACTAATTTATTCTCCCACCAATAGCAGAAGGATTCTGACTTCAGGCCCCACTCCTGTCTCTAAGCAACACTGGGTATCGTGGAACCTAAAGGTCTATGTCAATCCGACAGGAGAAAACATCTCACCTGTTCCATTTGGCATTTCCTTTATTTTGAATGATATCACATCTTTGTAAATGTTCATTGTCTACTGACATTTCCCAGTATATAGATTGTCTGTTGTGGTGTTTTGCTCACTTTTCTGTTCAATTTGCTTTTTCTTATTGATGTCTAAGCATCTTTTGGGCTTCCCTGGTGGCTCAGGCTGTAAAGAATCTGCCTGCAACTTGGGAGACCTGGGTTCTGTCCCTGAGTTGGGAAGATCCCCTGGAGGAGGATATGGCAACCCACTTGAGTATTCTTGCCTGGAGAATCCCCAAGGACAGAGGAGCCTGGTGGGCCACAGTCCATGAGGTCACAGAAGAGTCAGACATGACCGAGGGAAGCACAAACATCCTTTGCTTACTGAGAAAATTAGCCCTTTATGGCCTCAAATATTTGTTTGCTTTCTTTTCTTTGAACAAAAATATCAGTTCTTCCAGCCTCAGGGGGCTGTTATAAGCCTCAGTTAACATTTAATTTCTAAATATATGGGGTTTTTAAAGTAACAAAAAATTTTAAAAGACAATATATATGAAAGTGTTTTTGCTGATGCACAGTCCTAACTAACGCATATTGGTTTTCTTGATTTGTTCTTATCAGCAAAGCAGGAGGGTCTGTTGGGAAAGGCACACACTGAAGAATCCAGCTCAAACTGTAGCTCTGACCTCTACTCACTAGATTACAACATCACCCCCTCCCAATTTCTGACCATCAAAAATATCTCCAGACCTTGCCAACTATCTTTCAGGAACAAAATCGTCCCCAACTGAAAACTAATGTTATAACCCCATTCTCAGCTTCACCCCTCAAAGCAAGGTTAATGTTCTCAGCCTTACTGGACCTAATTCTACTCAAGCAACTCTGACATTATGTGAACATTTGTTGCCAGTCTGTCTGTCCCATTAAACTGTGGAACACCTGAGAACAAAAACTGTGCCTTTGATCCCTTTATCCTTTGGTCTTTGATCAGTTTCTGGAACAGGGAAAGTGCTCAGTGAACATCTGATAAAGATACGAAATAGAATAGCAATGCAGAAATGAAGAGTTATTCCCTAAACCTGCTTGTACACTATAGTCACCTGAGGATATTTTTAAAATACAAATCCTTAGCTATAAGCCCTGTTTCCTGAGTCAGTATGTTAGGGAATAAAAACCCAGGAATTTTACTATTTAAATTCTGGGGTGATTCTAACACAGGTAATCTATAGCAAGATCTGATCTAGAAGAAAAACAGCAGTGACCAACCTTTAATATCTCTGCAGACCACCTCATAGGGCTCACCTACATCACTGAAAAGAGGTAAAATGTTCCTCCATGGAAATCTTCTGCCCGAAATGGTAAATAATTATTTTATAAGGTAAGTAGACAAGTTGCAAAAGAAGAGCAGAGCTGATGATATCATGCTCCCTGATTTCAAACCATACTACAAACCTGCAGCCATCAAAGGAGTATGGTGAATATGTGCATGCCAGGTTGCTTCAGTCGTGTCTGACTCCTTGCGGCCCCATGGACTGTAGCTGCCAGGCTCCTCTGTCCATGGTCTTCTCCAGGCAAGAATACTAGCGTGGGTTGCCATGCCCTCCTCCAGGGGATCCTCCCTACCCAGGGATTGAACCTTTGGATTCTTACATCTCCTGCATTGGCAGGCAGGTTCTTTCCCACTAGCACCACCTGGGAAACCCAAGAGTACAGTACTGGCACAAAAACAGACACATAAATTAATGGAACAGAGTAGAGAGCCCAGAGAAGAACCCACACTTGTACAGGCAATCTGCAACAAAGGAGTTAAGAATATACAATGAGGAAAAAAACTCTTTTTCAATAAATGATGTTGGAAAAGCTGGACAGCTGCATGCAAAAGAATCAAGTTGGACTATGCTCTCACACTGTGCACAAGAATAAACTCAAATTATAAAAAGACTGAAAAGTAAGACCTGAAGCCATAAAACTTTTAGAAAAAAACAGACAGTATGCTTGTTCACATTGGTCTTAGTAATACTTTTTTGGATGTATCTCCTCAGGCAAGAGAGTGAAGCCAAAATAAAACAAATGAAATTACATTAAATTAAAAAGATTTGCTTGCAATATCTTTGTATGGTGATATATTGTAATTAGACTTATGGTGGTGGCTATCATTTTGAAATGTACAGAAATTTCCAATCACTACACTGTGTAATGGGAACTTACACAGTGTTGTTTCAGGTTAATTATGCTTCTAATACAAACTCACTCATAGGAAAGAGATTGGATTTGTGGTTACCAGAGGTGAGGATGGCGAGAAAGGGAGTTTGATGAAGGTGTTCAAAATGCACAAACTTCCAGTTACAAGAAAAAGAAGTACTGGAGATATAACGCACAACATAAAGCTAACTAACAGATGCATGTTATACACGAAAATTCTTAGGAAAGAAAGTCCTAAGAGATCTCATCACAAGAAAATAACTTTTAACTTCTATACTGTATATCTATATGAGATGCTGCTGCTGTGGCTAAGTCGCTTCAGTCGTGCCAGACTCTGTGCGACCCCATAGACGGCAGCCCACCAGGCTCCCCCGTCCCTGGGATTCTTCAGGCAAGAACGCTGGAGTGGGTTGCCATTTCCTTCTCCAATGCGTGAAAGTGAAAAGTGAAAGTGAAGTCACTCAGCCGTGTCCGACTCTTCCACAACCCCATGGACTGCAGCCTACCAGGCTCTCCAATCCATGGGATTTTCCAGGCAAGAGTCCTGGGGTGGGGTGCCATTGCCTTCTCCGTATACAGGATGAGGGATGACTAAACCTGCACTAATCATTCCATGATACATATGTCAAATCATAATGTACACCTTTTTTTTTCTTTTTTTTAATTTTATTTTTTTATTTATTTATTTTTTTAATTTTAAAATCTTTAATTCTTACATGCGTTCCCAAACATGACCCCCCCTCCCACCTCCCTCCCCACAACATCTCCCTGGGTCATCCCCATGCACCAGCCCCAAGCATGCTGCACCCTACGTCAGACGTGGACTGGCGATTCAATTCTTACATGATAGTATACATGTTAGAATTCCCATTCTCCCAAATCATCCCACCCTCTCCCTCTCCCTCTGAGTCCAAAAGTCCGTTATACACATCTGTGTCTTTTTTCCTGACTTGCATACAGGGTCGTCATTGCCATCTTCCTAAATTCCATATATATGTGTTAGTATACTGTATTGGTGTTTTTCTTTCTGGATTACTTCACTCTGTATAATTGGCTCCAGTTTCATCCATCTCATCAGAACTGATTCAAATGAATTCTTTTTAACGGCTGAGTAATACTCCATTGTATATATGTACCACAGCTTTCTTATCCATTCATCTGCTGATGGACATCTAGGTTGTTTCCATGTCCTGGCTATTATAAACAGTGCTGCGATGAACATTGGGGTACATGTGTCTCTTTCAATTCTGGTTTCCTCGGTGTGTATGCCCAGAAGTGGGATTGCTGGGTCATAAGGGAGTTCTATTTGCAATTTTTAAGGAATCTCCACACTGTTCTCCATAGTGGCTGTACTAGTTTGCATTCCCACCAACAGTGTAGGAGGGTTCCCTTTTCTCCACACCCTCTCCAGCATTTATTGCTTGCAGATTTTTGGATCGCAGCCATTCTGACTGGTGTGAAGTGGTACCTCATTGTGGTTTTGATTTGCATTTCTCTAATAATGAGTGATGTTGAGCATCTTTTCATGTGTTTGTTAGCCATCTGTATGTCTTCTTTGGAGAAATGTCTATTTAGTTCTTTGGCCCATTTTTTGATTGGGTCGTTTATTTTTCTGGAGTTGAGCTGCATAAGTTGCTTGTATATTTTTGAGATTAGTTGTTTGTCAGTTGCTTCATTTGCTATTATTTTCTCCCATTCAGAAGGCTGTCTTTTCACCTTGCTTATAGTTTCCTTTGTTGTGCAGAAGCTTTTAATTTTAATTAGATCCCATTTGTTTATTTTTGCTTTTATTTCCAGAATTCTGGGAGGTGGATCATAGAGGATCCTGCTGTGGTTTATGTCTGAGAGTGTTTTGCCTATATTCTCCTCTAGGAGTTTTATAGTTTCTGATCTTACATTTAGATCTTTAATCCATTTTGAGTTTATTTTTGTGTACGGTGTTAGAAAGTGATCTAGTTTCATTCTTTTACAAGTGGTTGACCAGTTTTCCCAGCACCACTTGTTAAAGAGATTGTCTTTACTCCATTGTATATTCTTGCCTCCTTTGTCAAAGATAAGGTGTCCATATGTGTGTGGATTTATTTCTGGGCTTTCTATTTTGTTCCATTGATCTATATGTCTGTCTTTGTGCCAGTACCATACTGTCTTGATGACTGTGGCTTTGTAGTAGAGCCTGAAGTCAGGCAAGTTGATTCCTCCCGTTCCATTCTTCTTTCTCAAGATTGCTTTGGCTATTCGAGGTTTTTTGTATTTCCATACAAATTGTGAAATTATTTGTTCTAGTTCTGTGAAAAATGTGGCTGGTAGCTTGACAGGGATTGCATTGAATTTGTAAATTGCTTTGGGTAGTATACTCATTTTCACTATATTGATTCTTCCGATCCATGAACATGGTATATTCTCCATCTATTAGCGTCCTCTTTGATTTCTTTCATCAGTGTTTTATAGTTTTCTATATATAGGTCTTTAGTTTCTTTAGGTAGATATATTCCTAAGTATTTTATTCTTTTCGTTGCAATGGTAAATGGAATTGTTTCCTTAATTTCTTTTTCTACTTTCTCATTATTCGTGTATAGGAATGCAAGGGATTTCTGTGTGTTGATTTTATATCCTGCAACTTTACTATATTCATTGATGATCTCTAGTAATTTTCTGGTGGAGTCTTTAGGGTTTTCCATGTAGAGGATCATGTCATCTGCAAACAGTGAGAGTTTTACTTCTTCTTTTCCAATTTGGATTCCTTTTATTTCTTTTTCTGCTCTGATTGCTGTGGCCAAAACTTCCAGAACTATGTTGAATAGTAGCGGTGAAAGTGGACACCCTTGTCTTGTTCCTGACTTTAGGGGAAATGCTTTCAATTTTTCACCATTGAGGATAATGTTTGCTGTGGGTTTGTCATATATAGCTTTTATTATGTTGAGGTATGTTCCTTCTATTTCTGCTTTCTGGAGAGTTTTTATCATAAATGGATGTTGAATTTTGTCAAAGGCCTTCTCTGCATCTATTGAGATAATCATATGGCTTTTATTTTTCAATTTGTTAATGTGGTGAATTACATTGATTGATTTGCGGATATTGAAGAATCCTTGCATCCCTGGGATAAAGCCCACTTGGTCATGGTGTATGATCTTTTTAACGTGTTGTTGGATTCTGATTGCTAGAATTTTGTTGAGGATTTTTGCATCTATGTTCATCAGTGATATTGGCCTGTAGTTTTCTTTTTTTGTGACATCTTTGTCAGGTTTTGGTATTAGGGTGATGGTGGCCTCATAGAATGAGTTTGGAAGTTTACCTTCCTCTGCAATTTTCTGGAAGAGTTTGAGGAGGATAGGTGTTAGCTCTTCTCGAAATTTTTGGTAGAATTCAGCTGTGAAGCCGTCTGGACCTGGGCTTTTGTTTGCTGGAAGATTTCTGATTACAGTTTCAATTTCCGTGCTTGTGATGGGTCTGTTAAGATTTTCGATTTCTTCCTGGTTCAGTTTTGGAAAATTGTACTTTTCTAAGAATTTGTCCATTTCTTCCACGTTGTCAATTTTATTGGCATACAACTGCTGATAGTAGTCTCTTATGATCCTTTGTATTTCTGTGTTGTCTGTTGTGATCTCTCCATTTTCATTTCTAATTTTATTGATTTGATTTTTCTCTCTTTGCTTCTTGATGAGTCTGGCTAATGGTTTGTCAATTTTATTTATCCTTTCAAAGAACCAGCTTTTGGCTTTGTTGATTTTTGCTATGGTCTCTTTTGTTTCTTTTGCATTTATTTCTGCCCTAATTTTTTAAGATTTCTTTCCTTCTACTCACTCTGGGGTTCTCCAACTCTTCCTTTTCTAGTTGCTTTAATTGTAGAGTTAGGTTGTTTATTTGACTTTTTTCTTGTTTCTTGAGGTATGCCTGCATTGCTATGAACTTTCCTCTTAGCACTGCTTTTATAGTGTCCCACAGGTTTTGGGTTGTTGTGTTTTCATTTTCATTCGTTTCTATGCATATTTTGATTTCTTTTTGATTTCTTCTGTGATTTGTTGGTTATTCAGAAGTGTGTTGTTCAACCTCCATATGTTGGAGTTTTTAATAGTTTTTCTCCTGTAATTGAGATCTAATCTTACTGCATTATGGTCAGAAAAAATGCTTGGAATGATTTCGATTTTTTGAATTTATCAAGTTTAGATTTATGGCCCAGGATGTGATCTATCCTGGAGAAGGTTCCATGAGCACTTGAAAAAAAGGTGAAGGTGAAATTCATTGTTTTGGGGTGAAATGTCCTGTAGATATCAATTAGATCTAACTGATCTAATGTATCGTTTAAAGTTTGCGTTTCTTTGTTAATTTTCTGTTTAGTTGATCTGTCCATAGGTGCGAGTGGGGTATTAAAGTCTCCCACTATTATTGTGTTATTGTTTATTTCCCCTTTCATACTTGTTAGCATTTGTCTTACATATTGCGGTGCTCCTATATTGGGTGCATATATATTTATAATTGTTATATCTTCTTCTTGGATTGTTCCTTTGATTATTATGTAGTGGCCTTCTTTGTCTCTTTTCACAGCCTTTGTTTTGAAGTCTATTTTATCGGATATGAGTATTGCCACTCCTGCTTTCTTTTGGTCTCTATTTGCGTGGTATATCTTTTTCCAGCCCTTCACTTTCAGTCTGTATGTGTCCCTTGTTTTGAGATGGGTCTCTTGTAAGCAGCATATAGAGGGGTCTTGTTTTTGTATCCATTCGGCCAGTCTTTGTCTTTTGGTTGGGACATTCAACCCATTTACGTTTAAGGTGATTATTGATAAGTATGATCCCGTTACCATTTACTTTGTTGTTTTGGGTTTGGGTTTATACACCCTTTTCGTGTTTCCTTTCTAGAGAATATCCTTTAGAATTTGTTGGAGAGCTGGTTTGGTGGTGCTGAATTCTCTCAGCTTTTGCTTGTCTATAAAGCTTTTGATTTCTCCTTCGTATTTGAATGAGATCCTTGCTGGGTACAGTAATCTGGGCTGTAGGTTATTGTCTTTCATCACTTTAAGTATGTCTTGCCATTCTCTCCTGGCCTGAAGAGTTTCTATTGAAAGATCAGCTGTTATCCTTATGGGAATCCCCTTGTGTGTTATTTGTTGTTTTTCCCTTGCTGCTTTTAATATTTGTTCTTTGTGTTTGATCTTTGTTAATTTGATTAATACGTGTCTTGGGGTGTTTCGCCTTGGGTTAATCCTATTTGGAACTCTCTGTGTTTCTTGGACTTGGGTGATTATTTCCTTCCCCATTTTAGGGAAGTTTTCAACTATTATCTCCTCAAGGATTTTCTCATGATCTTTCTTTCTGTCTTCTTCTTCTGGGACTCCTATAATTCGAATGTTGGAGCATTTCATATTGTCCTGGAGGTCTCTGAGATTGTCCTCATTTCTTTTAATTCGTTTTTCTTGTTTCCTCTCTGATTCATTTATTTCTACCATTCTATCTTCTATTTCACTAATCCTATCTTCTGCCTCCGTTATTCTACTAATTGTTGCCTCCAGAGTGTTTCTGATCTCATTTATTGCGTTATTCATTATATTTTGACTCTTTTTTATTTCTTCTAGGTCCTTGTTAAACCTTTCTTGCATCTTCTCAGTCTTTGTCTCTAGCCTATTTATCTGTGATTCCATTTTGATTTCAAGATTTTGGATCATTTTCACTATCAATATTCGGAATTCCTTCTCCGGTAGATTCCCTACTTCTTCCTCTTTTGTTTGGTTTGGTGGGCAGCTCTCCTGTTCCTTTACCTGCTGAGTATTCCTCTGTCTCTTCATCTTGGTTATATTGCTGCGTTTGGGGTGGCCTTTTTATATTCTGGTAATTTGTGGAGTTCTCTTTATTATGGAGCTTCCTCACTTTGGGTGGGGTTCTATCAGTGGCTTGTCAAGGTTTCCTGGTTAGGGAGGCTTGTGTTGGAGTTCTGGTGGGTGGAGCTGGGTTTCTTCTCTCTGGAGTGCAGTGGAGTAACCCGTAATGGGTTACAAGACATCTAAGGTTTGGGGATAATTTTGAGCTGCCTGTATATTGAAGCTCAGGGGAGTGTTCCTGTGTTGCTGGAGAATTTGCGTGGTATGTCTTGTTTTGGAACTTGTTGGCCCTTGGGTGGAGCTTGGTTTCGGTGTAGGTATGAAGGCATTAGATGGGCTCCTATTGCTTAATGTTCCCTGAATTCAAGAGTTCTCTAATGTTTTCAGGCTTTGGATTTAAGCCTCCTGCTTCTGGTTTTCAGTTTTATTTTTACAGTAGCCTCTAGACTTCTCCATCTATACAGCACCGATGATAAAACATCTAGGTTAAAGATGAAAAGTTTCTCCACATTGAGGGACACTCAGAGAGGTTCACTGGGTTATAAGGAGAAGAGAAGATGGAGGAGGTAATTAGAGGTAACTGGAATGAGATGCGGTGAGATCAAAAGAGAAGAGAGCAAACTAGCCAGTAGTCACTTCCTTATGTGCGCTCTATAGTCTGGACCGCTCAGGGGTATTTACAGAGTTATACGGGGAAGAGGAGAGGGAGGAAGTGGACAGAGGTGACCAGGAGGATCAGAGAGAGGAATGAGTAGGAGAGAGACAAATCCTGCCAGTAACCTGTTCCTTAGGTGTTCCCCACCGTCTGGAACACACAGAGATTCACAGAGTTGGATAGAGGAGAGATGGGGGGAAAAGAGACAGAGGCCACCTGGTGGAGAAAAAGGAGAGTCCAGAGGAGGAGAGAGTGGTCAAGCCAGTAATCTCGCTCTCAGGTAAACTGGGGTAGTGAAGTTTGGGTTTTTAAATGTACAAAATTGGCAATAAACACCTAAGAGCAAAGATTAAAAATCTAGAGTAGAGTTTGGATTTTCAAAGATACAATATTAAAGAGAAGCAGAAGGAAAAAGGAAGAAAGAAAAAAAAGAATTATTAACAAACAAACAAACAGACAAACAATCAAAAAAAAAAAAAAACCATCAACAACCATCCAAAGACTATATATGGTGTTTGCCGTTTAAAAAAAAAAAAAAAAAGGTCTTTAAAAAAAATAGTAATAATAGGTTATAGAACTAAAAATTAGAGGAGAAATAGAAGACTTAACAATTAAAAAAAAGTTAGAAAAAAAAGCAAAAAAAAAAGGAATGCTTTTAAAAATATTAAAAATATATATATATCTGGCCCTTTCTGGTGTTATGGGCCGTGTGGGATCACTTCCAAGGTGGTTCCCTCTGATTAACTTCTTCTGTTTGCTGGTTTTTTAGGCTCACTAGTTCAGTTGCGCTGTGGGGAGGGGGGATGCTGCAAACAAATAGCACTGTCGTGTGCACACAGTATCTCTGCTCCGCTTGACCTGTCCTTTCTCGCGGCGCACAAACCGCTCCGGCTCTACGATGCTCAGCCGGGAACCGTCTGGGGCCGGCCCTAGGCTGCGTGCACTTCCCCGGTCCAAGCCGCTCAGGTTCGGCGCTCAGGCAGCCCTCAGAGGCACAGATTCGGCTGGAACTGCGCTTTGTGCCCTTCCCAGGTCCGAGTAGCTCAGGAGTTTGGCGAGCGCGGTCGCCGCGGCTTGTCACCTTTTCTGCCGCTGCTGCTCAGCTTTCTGGGTGGACCGCTGGCGCACCCCGTGAGGCAGATTGTGACTGTCCAGCACCCCCAGAAGTCTTAGCAAAGGAGCCTGCTTGCAGTTAGGTAAGTAAAGTCTCTCCGGGTCTGCAATTGCCCCTTTCCAGACCTTACAGCTCTGGCTGCCTGTCCCCGGCAGGGGATGGTCTGCAGCCGGCTTTTTCCGCTCCGTCCTTTGTTCTGTGCTCGGTCCTGGCGGGGTCTTATGTTCGAGCTTTTTGCGTGGTAGCTATCCCACAGTCTGGTTGCTAGCCCAAGTTAGATCGTTCTGGTTGCACGTGGCGCGTTCCTGCCCGATTCTTACAAAGCTCTGCAGCCCGCGCCTCCCGCGCGTCCCTGCCCTGCCCCCACTTCCCAATGGTGGATGCAGGCGTCTGTGCTGCTTTTCCGCTGGGGGAGTTACTGGTGGGCTTGTAATCTGTTGGTTTTAATTATTTATCTATTTTTCCTTCCTGTTATGTTGCCCTCTGTGTTTCCAAGGCTCGCCACAGACTCGGCAGGGAGAGTGTTTCCTGGTGTTTGGAAACCTCTCTTCTTAAAATTCCCTTCCCAGGACGGGCTTCCCTTCCCGGGACGGAGCTCCCTCCCCACATCCTTTGTCTCCTTTTTCGTCTTTTATATTTTATCCTACCTGTTTTTGAAGACAAAGGTCTGCTTTTCTGGTTGCCTGATGTCCTCTGCCAGCCTACAGAATTTGTTTTGTGAAGTTTGCTCAGCGTTGAAATGTTCTTTTGAGGAATTTGTGAAGGAGAAAGTGATCTTCCCGTCCTATTCCTCTGCCATCTTTCCCTCCCTCCCATAATGTACACCTTTAAAGTATATGGTGCTGTATGTCAATTATACCTGGACAAAACTGAAAGAGATGGGAATACCAGACCACGTGACCTGCCTCTTGAGAAACCTATATGCAGGTCAGGAAGCAACAGTTAGAACTGGACATGGAACAACAGACTGGTTCCAAATAGGAAAAGGAGTATGTCAAGGCTGTATATTGTCACCCTGCTTATTTAACTTCTATGCAGAGTACATCATGAGAAACGCTGGGCTGGAAGAAGCACAAACTGGAATCAAGATTGCCGGGAGAAATATCAATAACCTCAGATATGCAGATGACACCACCCTTATGGCAGAAAGTGAAGAGGAACTAAAAGCCTCTTCATGAAAGTGAAAGAGGAGAATGATTCTCTTGAGAGTCCCTTGGACTGCAAGAAGAGCCAACCAGTCCATTCTGAAGATCAGCCCTGGGATTTCTTTTGGAAGGAATGATGCTAAAGCTGAAATTCCAATACTTTGGCCACCTCATGAGAAGAGTTGACTCATTGGAAAAGACTCTGAGGCTGGGAGGGATTGGGGGCAGGAGGAGAAGGGGACGACCGAGGATGAGATGGCTGGATGGCATCACAGACTCGATGGACGTGAGTCTGAGTGGACTCCGGGAGATGGTGATGGACAGGGAGGGCCTGGCGTGCTGCGATTCATGGGGTCGCAAAGAGTCAACGGAGCAACTGAACTTAAATGAATGATGAAATGCACATAAAGTGCTTAACACAGTGAAGACACACAGTAAGTGTCCCTTAACAACTTGCATTTAGCCTTATATCAATTAGCCAAACATACATCTCTTTGCTACACTGAATGACAAGCAAATCATCTATATCCATGCCTTCATGTCTTTGAAATGCTCATGTGTTCATGTATATTAGGAAAAAAATCACTGAATTAAGAGTTCTATCTACTGCACGAAAGAATAACCAAATCTCCACCCAAAAGGAGGACTCTAGAGAAACAGCAGGAATACACGCCCGGAGCATCTTGGTAGCACATCTTTGCACCGTGTGCTTTTGGCAACTTAAGATCAAGTTCCATTTTCCGCTCTGTGTTTGCAGCAACAGGTTTCACTGGAAGCAAGAGATAGCGGCTCCCTACTTGTTTCCACCGTGGAACCTGGGACAGCCTGTGGGGGAGGAGGAACTGAGGATGACGAGAGAATCTGTGTCTCAGGGAGAAGCCAATTGAAAAGCCAAATCAGACAGACACCTCGGCTGAGATGGAAATACACGTGTGCGGCAGAAAAGCAGACACTGTGGGAACTGGAGTCAAGAGTGGAGCCGCAGGGACGTTCCCGGAGCCTGGGCTCTGTGCCAGGCCCCAGGAGGCCCCTGAAGACGACTCGGCAGGCCAGCTCCACCCACAGCAGAGAAGGACAGGCTCCCCTGGCCAGAGCCCCTCGGCCAGGAGTCCCCGTGCGAATCCCCTCCCAGCCCCTACCCTAAGCTCCTCTCACACTGTACATGGTGCCCCTCCTTCCATTGCACCACTTTCTGCAGACTGGGGCAAGATAACAAACACCCTGTACATGCCTGAGCCCCTCACGTGATTCTAACACTTTCCAGGCTTCCCACCACTGCCCTTACAAAGAATCCATTGCAACATCTTATTAGTGTGAACCATCAAATTGGTCCTTCGGGTAAGGACACAGACAGTAGCTCTTGGCCCTGAGAAGTCAGGGGGAAGAAGGCAGGTGCTGGGTGCGAGCAGAGATGGAGAGCACGGGCTTGATCCCACCCCTCCTTTCCTTCTTCAGACAGAGAAGGTGTGGGTCCCCTTGGACATATATTCAAGTTTCCCCCTCATATTGCTTTGTTCCTCTCCAAGTTTGCCTTAGTTTCTTGGTAACATAACCCCACCCTACTGAAGTCGGTTTGCCCTGCCTTCAGGAGAGGAATAGTGATCGAGAGGAAAGATGTCTTTCTGAGTATCAGCAAAGCTGGGTTCAATGTCAGGCTCTGGGGCTAATTGGCTATGACTTTCTTGGTCCTTTTTCACTCTCTGGGCTCAAGGAGGGTTGCACAGGGGACTCTATGGCCATCTAACCTGGCCCTGCCACAGAATTGGTGTTCATGTGAGCATAATCGTTGTAAGAACATTTAAACAAATGTTTAAGTGTACAGCACAGCATCACTGGGCTTTCCTGGTGGCTCAGTAGTTTAAAAAAAAAAAAAAATCTGCCTGCCAGGTCAGAAGACTGGGGTTTGATCCCTGGGTTGGGAAGATCCCCTGGAGAAGGAAATGGCAACCCGCTCCAGTATTCCTGCCTGGAGAATCCCATGGACCGAGGAACCTGGTGGGCTACAGGGCATGGAATCGCAAAACGTTGGACACGACTGAGCGACTAAACAACAACATCATTAACTTTAGGCACAATGTCAGCGGTTTTGCCAGTCAGCCCGTCCATTCCACTTTAGAGACCAGAGGTCCTGCAGGCGGAGCACTTCCTGCCCGCCGCTCCCCCGGATGGAGCCCTCCCAGAATCCCAACCTGCCCGCAGACTCCAGTGATGAGCTGGATCCGGAGCCTGAAGCGGGGTAGTCCTTCCACCACTAGGTGTCACTGTCCTACCTTAAACACCCCTCCTGACGCTGGGAAAGGCTGAAGGCGGGAGAAGGAGACGACAGAGCATGAGACGGCTGGATGGCATCACCGACTCAATGGACATGAGTTTGAGCAAGCTCCGGGAGTTGGTGATGGACAGGGAGGCCTGGCGTGCTGCGGTCCATGGGGTCGCAAAGAGTCGGACATGACTGAGCGACTGAACTAACTAACCAGATTCTCAGCCTGATTTACTGGAAGCTCTCCCACAGACTTTTGTTCTTGGCACCTGGATACGGTTTGCATGTATCTTTTGGGACGGTTCCTCCCAAGAACTCAGCGCAACTGTTTACAGATGTCTGCACACCTTACATCCCTTGCCGCCAGGCTTTGGATCTGACCAGTGACATGCAGTATAAGGAGAAAGGCACAGCAACCCACTCCAGTATTCTTGCCTGGAGAATCCCATGGGCAGAGGAGCCTGGTGGGCTATAGTCCACGGAGTCTCAAAGAGTTGGGCACGACTGAAGTGACTTAGCACACACACAGGCATGGAGTTCAGTTCAGTTCAGTCACTCAGTCGTGTCCAACTCTTTGCCGCCCCGTGAACCGCAGCACGCCAGGCCTCCCTGTCCATCACCAACTCCCAGAGTTCACTCAAAATCATGTCCATTGAGTCAGTGATGCCATCCAACCATCTCATCCTCTGTCGCCCCCTTCTCCTCCTGCCCTCAATCTTTCCCAGCACCAGGATCTTTTCCAATGAGTCAGCTCTTCGCATGAGGTGGCCAAAGTACTGGAGTTTCAGCTTCAACATCAGTCCTTCCAGTGAATATTCAGGACTGATTTCCTTTAGGGTGGACTGGTTGGATCTCCTTGCTGTTCAAGGGACTCTCAAGGCATGGAGTATGAGGGGGCATATCTCCCTAAGCTAGTAGGCCCAGCCCCGTTATTCACTCTCATTCAATCATGAATTTAATGAGCACGTGCTGTGTGCCGGGTCCTGTACTGGAGCTAAAGACTCAAAGAAGAAGGGCACCTCCCCCTCCAGGGTTCCCAGTAGACATTCAGTGTCCCTGTAACCTGAAGAGAGGGCTTTCCCAGTGGCTCTGTGGTAAAGAATCCACCTGCAATGCAGGAGCTACAGGAGACACTGGTTTGATCCCTGGGTCGGGAAGATCCCCTGAAGGAGGGCATGGCAACTCACTTCAGTATTCTTGCCTGGAGAATCTCCATGGACAGAGGACTCTGGCAGGCTACAGTCCATGGGATCACAAAGAGTCCAACACGACTGAAGTGACTTAGCACGCACGCACACCACCTGAAGAGAGCATGCAGAATTGAAGGGCCCCATGCCAGGAGCACAGAGAAGAAAGAGCCCTCAAGCTTGCCTTGCTTAGACAGGGAAGCTTCATAAGGTTTGTCACGGCATTTAGGCTGAGTCTTGAAATTAGCACAGGTCTTGTGGACAGACCATGCCAGACTGATGGAACAAATCAGCAAATAGGACAGTTCCCTTAAGCTAAAAGTGCTTTCCTGGTGCCTCAGTGGTAAAACAATCTGCCCGCCCCACTATGGAGGAGGATGGGGAAGGCAGAGGGCAGGGGTATGGGACTTGGAGGCCAGCCAAGCCCATATCACTGTCTCTAATGTGGACTGGTGGGCTTCCCTGGTGAATCTGCCTGCCAATGCAGGAGACGTGGGTTCCATCCCTGGGTCAGGAAGATCCCCTGGAGGAGGGCATGGCAACCCACTCCAGTATTCTTACCTGGAGAATATTCTTACCTGTCAGAGGAGCCTGGTGGGCTACAGTCCATGGGATCACAAAAGAGTCTTACAACTCAGTGACTAAGCAACAACAACAAATTAAGCTAAAGGAAAGATTTCTTATAAACACTAAACCATACTGAAATCAGTTTGAACCCAATCACCTTGCATAGGCAAAACGGCAGGGTCTTGCCTCATTTTCATTTACATACAATCCCAGTGGTCTGAATTATGCTTGAGGGTAGGGATGTGGCTTGAGGGTATGAGTTATGCCTGGGGGTTGGAGTCTGAGGAGTTCTTTTTCAGAGAGGAAACCGAGGCCACCAGTAGGAGACCCACACACGCCTCCCAGCCCTGCTCACCGCTCCGAAGAGTCTACAGCCGCTCATCCTTTCCCTCCAGTGAGTTACTCTGCAGGCTGGTTAGGCTCAGAGGATTCACTGCAGAGGATTTTCCTTCAGTCTCTCTGGTCTCCCTTCAGGAACATCCCCTGGGGGCAGGTGGCATGAGGGGCTAATGATATTGTATAATGAAAATCTGGAAGCACTTATCTCACTCCAAGTTGAATCAAAGAGCAGTGTTTAAAGTATTAGTCTCTAAGTTGTGTCTGACCCCATGGATTGTAGCCCACCAGGCTCTTCTGTCCATGGGATTTCCGAGGCAAGGATACCAGAGTAGGTTGCCATTTCCTTCTCCAGGGAATCTTCCCAACCCAGGGATTGAACCCAGGTCTCCTGCACTGCAGGCAGATTCTTTACCATCTGAGCTACTAGGAAAGTTGAATCAAAAAGCTGAGATATATATCTGTTAATCCCATACAAACTAACATACACATCTACTCTAACGTAGGCAAGCAACAGGATTTACCATATTATAGCGCTGGGAACAGTATTCAGCATCTTATGATAACATACACTAGAAAAGAACCTGAAGCTATATGCCTGAAACTAACACAATATTGAATAGCTTTTTAAATTTTATAAAAAGCAGAGAGCGAGGTCCTCTGCTAATCTCACAATCTAGACCTCTCAGCCTTTAGCAAAAGAAGTGAGAGAGCTTGATAATTCACTCTCTGAGCTGGTGTTTCAGTCCAGAACTCCCGAGTGTTTGTTTCTGCCAGAACTCGTTAGGAGCTTTGACACCTGGAATGGTTCACACTAGAGGGAACGTGCAGAGTAGAATGAGCAGGAGGGGGAAGAAGAGAGGGGTGCAGGAGTGCTGCTGGCTTGGACCGGGATGCTGAGACGGTGGGCAGTGCGGAGCCTGGTTGAGAGCTTCGGAGGGCTGTCTGTCATTGCTGCAGCACCAGCTCCCGCACAAAGCTTAACAGTTAACTAACATTTCAGCATACAGTACCCAAGGGCACAGACTACGTGTCTCTTATCTCTAGACCATTGCTTGGCGTGGAGAAAGACTGCAACACGTGTTTGTTGAACTAATGCCTCTGCAAGCTGGGAGGGTTGGACATTCACATTAAAAGAGTTTTATGGGTAGGTGACCAACTCATCTCAAGGCAAGTACTGAAAGTCCCAAATCCCAGAAAATTCATCAGTCCTGGGCAAAGACCAAGTCAGCTGGTCCCCCAACACTATGGCCATAACCCACTGCCAGAATGGACCCGTAGCAGCTCAGGACATACATTCACAATATTTAATCATTCATTTATTTGTTCAATCAACAAATGGTTCCTGAATATATACACAAATAACTAGATACTGAAAAGTAGTAATTTACAAATATGGTGTTGCAGAAACCAATAATCGAGCAGGCAAGCACCACACTCGGAGAGCTGAAGAACTCAGGTTTATTACGCCGGCGGGCCCAGAGGAGTTAACACTCCAAGTTCTGAGCCCCAAACAAAGGGGTTACAGAGTTTTTACAAACAGACTATAGTGGGCAACACTAGCTGCTAATAGGCTGGTTTAAACTAAGGGGTTTCACCCACTCAGGAACAGCGGTCAAGACAGGGAGGGGGATGCCTGACCTTTACACAGACAGGCCTAATTAAGCAGGTTTGCAGGGTCGGGCGATTGCAAAGAGCAGGACAAGGGTGAGTGAGATAAGCTCTAGTTCTTAGTACTGCAAGTCGCCACTTTCTGAGACTACGTGACCTACATGATCCAGACTTTGCAAAGAGCAAGCTGAGTTACACAGGCAGAATGAGCAGGAGGTTATGTAAAATTTTAACTTTTCCTCTTCAGTGTGGATACATTTTCTTGCTTTGCTCAGTTCAGTAATTGGAAAGGCAGAGCTAACAAAAACCAGTCTATGCTTCAACTGGCCAACCTTAGCTGAATGAATTAAACTATCCCTTTAACTTGGCAGAAGATGATAAAGGATTTTATTGAAAGGAGTAATCATGGCTTGTGTTGGAGCCCAGGACCTAGTCCTCATCCAGGCAGTGGTGCCCTGGGAAGTTGGTTTATCCATAAAATAGTGACTAATAATAGTACTGGTGTAGCATTTTTGTAGAGAGCAGATGAAACCAAGCCTTCGTAAATGTTAGCATCTTTAGCTTCACCAGCTTTTGAGTTAATCATAATGTTGGTAAGTTTATTACAAACTCCTGACTATGAGTAAGTTCTGCTGCCGGTTTGATTGCTGGAAGTCAACCTTTCCCGCAAACCCTACCTCCGAAATATTTGAGGGGAATTCCAAGGGATGTCTTATATTCTTATCTCAGAATCAGTGAGCTGGGTCACCCGAAGTGGCAGCCAGCACTGCCCCAGGCTCTGATGGTCCCACCGAGGATCTGGGCCAGCTGTGAATCTGTATCCTGATACCACTGTTGATGTGGGGTGAGCCACGGCCACTTAAAGTCAGGCGGAAAGAGCTCTGTTAGTGTTTCGTGCAGATGGCAGGGAGGGTTCCCACAGTCAGAAAGCTGGCTTCCGAAATGGCATAATTACAAGGAGCCCCATGCTCTCTTCTAGGGTTTGCACAGGCCAACAGAGTGGCTGCAGTAAATGCTGACGCTAGCTGCCTCCCTGCCTTCATCTTTCCGGCATTTACTGGGCGCTGCTCACTGTGCCGTTTCTTCTCCTAGGGTAGTTGTTCTCAAATGGGGGGCAGTTTTACACCCTGTCCCCAGGGTACATTAGGCCATGTCTAGGGATGTTTTTGCTTGTCAAACTAGGAAAGAGGGCTGCTAATGAAACCGAGTGAGTGGAGGCAAGGAATGTTGCAAAGCATGCTATCCTGCATAGAAAAAGCCGCTGCAGCAAAAGCTATCCACCTAAAATGTCAATAGTACTGATGTTGAGAAATTCTTTGGGTGATTTTTTTGCCTCCAAAAATCCTGATATTCTCCCTTCTTACTTGGCCTCCCTGGAATCTATTCTTGTTTCTCACACATATTTCCTTGTGTCTAAGCTCTAAGATGGATAGGACTTAAATCTCAGTCCCAGTCCTTGGTCTTATAATTAGCAGATAAACACAATTATGTATTGGGGATTTCTCCTAACTATTCAACTCATAGCATACAAGCTCTAATCCCCGCCCATGTGTGTTATTATATTGAAGTTTATTATATCAACTTGCTGGTGATTCTTTCATTCAACAAACATTTGATGAGCACCTACTCTGTACTAGGCATGGCAGCAGACACTAGATATACAACGATTCATCAACCAGACACTGCCCCCTGCCTTCACGGAGGACACGGGATGGTTGGAGAATGAAATGCTAGACAACGGCTTCCCTGATGGTGCAGTGGTAAAGAATCTGCCTGCCAGTGCAGAGGATACAGGTTTGACCCCTGGTCCATAAGGATTCCACATCCACAGAGCCACTAAGCCTGTGTGCCTCCACCACTGAATCCCGTGCACCCTGCCGCCTGCACCCCACAACAAGATAAGCCCAAGCACCACATCTACAGAGGAGCCCCCACTCACTGCAACTAGAGAAAGCCTGCATAGCAACAAAAACTCAGCTCAGCCAAAACTATAATAAATTTTTTTTAAAAAAAGCTTAAAAAAAGATAAACAAATGAATTTTTTGTTGTCGTTTAGTCGCTCGGTCATGTCTGACTCTTTGTGACCTCATGGGCTGCAGCCCGCCAGGCTCCTCTGTCCATGGGATTCTCCAGGCAAGAATACTGGAGTGGGTTATCATTTCCTTCTCGAAGGGATCTTCCCAACCCAGGGATCAAACCCCCATCTCCTGCATTGGCAGGTGGATTCTTTACTGCTGAGGCACCCGGGAAGCCCAGACAAATGAATATGTGATTACAAATTTTAGCACATGCTGTGAAGGAAAAGCAGAGGTTCCTATGAGGACCCAGGATGGGAAGGGGCGCATTTAGGTCAGCCAGGCAGAGAGCCTTTCCTTGAAGAAGGAATGTCTGGGTCTGAGGCCTGAGGGAGGCAAAGAAGTAAGGCCAGTGAACAGACAGAGGGATGGAGTCAGCTCAAAGGGCTCCTGAGCTGGGAAGGGGCTGAGCCGCCGGGGAGCAGAACAGACACTGCGTGGCTGGGTGCGCTGTGACCTCTCGTTTGTGCTGTTTCAAAGGTCGCTCAGCCTGCCATGGGGGCGATGGGTTGAGGGGGACCCAGGGAATTGAGAGAACCATCAGAAGGCGAACGCCATGGTCTAGGAGGTGGAAGGGGATGGCCTGGCCCACAGGGTGACTGTGAGGACTTATCCCGGAAGTCTATATCCCAGAGTGGGTAGTGGGTGACACTTAGGAAACCAACGATCCCTGCACGAACAGCTCAGCAGAAATCAGCCTTCCCCTCTCCTGCTCCGCACATCTGCTGGGGAGGAGCCGTGCACATCACAGGCTTGTCTCTCTTCCTACATGGCATGTGGATTTTTTGCTGTTTCTCCAATTGGTTGAAATATTGAGTGGTATATATATATATATATATATATATATATATATATATATATCTGTGGCTTTGGGGACAGAGGGATGGCGGGGGGAATAATAGATGACTTGTCACAAGCAAAACCCAATTTCCTATGCTTTCCAGAGCCATTCATCATCCTCTCTGCCTGTTGCCATTTCTTTCTGGAGTCAGGCTGGCCAGGATCAGCTCAGAGTCAGAGGTCTGGGATCTTCCCCTTAAGAAACCTTCCTACTGCATCTGAGCAAGGCCTCCTGAGAGTCAGACGTCCTTAACCTCAAGTCAAAGTGAAAATGGAGAGTGAAAAATTTGGCTTAAAGCTCAACATTCAGAAAACGAAGATCATGGCATCCGGTCCCATCACTTCATGGGAAATAGATGGGAAACAGTGGAAACAGTATTAGACTTTATTTTTGGGGCTCCAAAATCACTGCAGATGGTGATTGCAGGCAGGAAATTAAAAGACACTTACTCCTTGGAAGAAAAGTTATGACCAACCTAGATAGTATATTCAAAAGCAGAGACATTACTTTGCCGACTAAGGTCCGTCTAGTCAAGGCTATGGTTTTTCCAGTGGTCATGTATGGATGTGAGAGTTGGACTGTGAAGAAGGCTGAGCGCAGAAGAATTGATGCTTTTGAACTGTGGTGTTGGAGAAGACTCTTGAGAGTCCCTTGGACTGCAAGGAGATCCAACCAGTCCATTCTGAAGGAGATCAGTCCTGGGATTTCTTTGGAAGGAATGATGCTAAAGCTGAAGCTCCAGTACTTTGGCCACCTCATGCGAAGGGTTGACTCATTGGAAAAGACTCTGATGCTGGGAGGGATTGGGGGCAGGAGGAGAAGGGGACGACAGAGGATGAGATGGCTGGATGGCATCACGGACACGATGGACGTGAATCTGAGTGAACTCTGGGAGTTGGTGATGGACAGGGAGGCCTGGCGTGCTGCGATTCATGGGGTCGCAAAGAATCGGACACGACTGAGTGACTGAACTGAACTGAACTTCAAGTCAAGCTCCAACGTGACAACTCATTGGGCAACAGACAAGACCAGGGAGATCCTGGCAGTCAGGCCCAGTCCAAGAGGGTAGAAGCACCAAAGTGCCCAAACTCACAAGGAAACCAGCTCATCCGCCTTCGCGGTCACAGTGGTGACCATCATCTCCCCAGAGGGCTCCATCCAACGTGTCGGGACAAATGCATCCAGACCAGAAGGAATCAGCAGGCCTGGGCCTAGATTCAAGGAGCTGGAAAGATTGTGCTGAAGGCAGGGATGACCTGCTTGGGACTAGCTGAGCCTCTGGGGCAGATTAAGTACCAGGAGCCCATTATAGGGGAAGTCCAGGTGGGAGGTTTTATTTAGTAAACATCTACAGGTAGTGAGACATTTAGTAAACACCTACAGGTAGTAAATGTCTACAGGTAGTGAGGATTGAAAGATGCTAAAAACCATAGTTCCTGCCCTCAGGGAGCTGGCACTTGGTTCAGGAAGCACAAAAGTAGATTAATAATTCTAACATGATAAGTCCTAAGATGGATGTGAACACGGGGCATTCTGAGGGATGAGAGGAGACAAAAGGAAGAAGCTGCTAACTCTGCCAGAGGAATCAAGGGAGACTTTCAGGAGGAGGTGATATTTCTCTGTTCCACAGACAGCCTACTGGACCCACCCAGGGTTTAATTAACTGCACTTAGAAAAACAAAGAGAAATGCCACCAGTACACTGTTAAGGGTATACGTGGTCCATTATTCATTTTCAAAGAACAACCAAGTGAAATTAGTTTCCCTCATGGATTTTTTCCTCTATAAAATTACCCTGAAGCTTGAGTTTTCAAATAGAAAAATTCTTCTTAAAAGTAGATTGCTTTACATTTAGCATTTAAATCCTAGCTCCAGGAGTATTTATGCTGTTCAGGAAACCTGCCATTCAGACCTGAGATTTCAGGAATCAGGAACTTTATTGGGAGGAGATAACAGATAGAAGGTGGACTGAGCCACAGGCCCTCAGCCCTGATCTTCTATCAGGAAAACACTTTCAGGTTTGGGGGTGAGGGGTTGCAGGTGGGGAGGTACTTGCGGCCTCTAATTAATACCTCTGGCCCAGGCCACAGAAGCAGGGTAAATTTCTGAAGCCCTGATCAAAGATTTCTTATTAGAAGTGAGGAAATTCTGAGATCTTTTTCTCTAAAACTAATTTTCAAGTACAGTTTTAAGTGTCATACTTCATCATGTCTGTCCTAGAGAGAAACCACAATGCAAGTTGACAGTGGCATGTAAGAATTAAAACTCCACTCTTCCCCCTCCCCCCTCCATCACCTTCCTCCTCCCAGTTTTTAGAAAGGGAACCAGTAGGTCAACTTCTAGATCTTTCCTGGGCACTCACTGTGGGAGGCCCTGAGCTCTGCAAGGCCCTGGGGGTGTGGGGGAGGGGTGGTGGGGGGGGTTGGGGGAGAGGAGAGAACCAGATTAACTCACAAAATAACATTTTGCCTGGAGAAGGAAAGGGCAGTCCACTCCAGCGTCCTTGCCTGGGAAATCCCATGGACAGAAAGCTTGAAGAGCTACAGTCCATAGGGTCCCAAAGAGTACGATACGACTTCATGGCTAAACAACATTTTGACATTCACAAAGTCTCTTCACTTATATCACCTGATGCAAGTCTCTCCACGAACTCCTTGAGATGGTGGGACCAAAGCAGATCACCAGTTTATTAAAGAACTGACAGGAGATTAAAATAAATTCATAAACTATGTGAGCTAGGAAGTCAACCGAAATTGCCCTGACATTGAGATGCAGTCGTAACAAAAAGCGACATTCAGATCATGAACAAGTATCGTTAAATCTTGAAAAGGAAGGGATCAATTCCAAACGGAGGCAATAAATAAGTTCCTGGATTGTTCGATAATCCAATTAATGAAGAGGAAAGAATTATTTAATGCATTTAAACATGTTTTGCTGGTTGACACATAGACAATGACAAACTAACCACAGAATACTCTCATTTCACAGAGTGTTTAGTATACGTTCTATATAAGAAAACTTAAACACATCTTCATAGTCCCTTCTCCAAGGGATTTTCCTGACCCAGGATGGAACCTGGGTCTCCTGCATTGCAGGCAGATTCTCTACCGTCTCAGCCACCATGGAAGCTCACAACTTATATACACATATGTTTTTGAACTTGATAAAAGTTCTCCCAAATTGACAATTCTTAAAACTTATACAATATAGGTGGAACTGAAAAACCTCTTAAGACTCTTAACAATGAAATAAAAATTTTGATTAGCATGCAGGAGGAAAGAGTATGGTTTCTTTCTATTCTCTCTACAAAGATATTCCAAAACGGTTATTGTATGAAAGGTAATCAGACAACAATTAGCTAAAAAGGTAAGCAAAGAAAATATTATGGAAGTATGCCACATAGTTAAATAGTAATAAATATTAGTTTTCTAAATTATATAATGTTTATGGTATTTTAAAATTTTTTTAATGTATAGTTTACAGTGATTTTTTTCCTCATTGTAAGTTTTACAACCAATTTTGCATTCACAATTTTGTGTTCTTTTGTTTAAACAGAGCCCCCAAATTACATAAGTTTTTCTCCCACAAAACCTGGACTTTCCTCTAATTTATGCCCATTTAGCAGGTGAGGAAACAAAACTCAGGCAAAGTCTTACCCGTACCCAGAGTCGCACTATCAGAAAATGACAGAGGCAAGACACAAAGCCAGTGCTTTTCCCTCTTTGCGACGCTGTCTCTGCCTCAAGGAACTTGAATGCACTAGGTAAACCCCTTATTCCTTTGCTGAGGCAGAAATAAAGGGAGAACATTTAAGAAACCCAGAGGACCTGATCACATTTCTTATAAAGAGATTCCACCTGGCTTAGAGCGCACATGCCTTCTTCCTTCAGAACCTGTGTCTGGACAGAGGAGCTCAAGTTACAGTCAGCTCCAGCATCATGATTCCAGGCTCAGAGCAACCCCAGAACCGAGATGTGGATGCGTGCTAAGTCGCTCAGTCGTGTCCGACTCTTTGGGACCCTATGGACTGTAGCCTGCCAGGCTCCTCTGTCTGTGGGATTCTCTGGGCAAGAACACTGGAGTGGGTTGCCATGCCCTCCTCCAGGGGATCCGCCCGACCCAAGGATCAAACCTGCGTCTCCTATCTACTGCATTGGCAGGCAGGTTCTTTACCACTAGCGCCACGTGGGACGCCCGTGTGAAGTAAAGGCAGGTCACATCAAGGGTGTTCTGGGAGT
Organism: Ovis aries; assembly: GCF_016772045.2. Lineage (NCBI taxonomy): Eukaryota > Metazoa > Chordata > Mammalia > Artiodactyla > Bovidae > Ovis > Ovis aries. The sequence continues at coordinate 7,753,230 of NC_056074.1, forward strand.
TCAGGCTGACTAATTCTTGCTGTGCCCTACGGCTTGGCGGGCACTCACCCCTGCATGTGCCTTTATCCTCAGGGTAACTTGCCCATGCCATAAAGAAAAAACTCAAGCTGAAAGCTAGATCTGTCTGAAAGTCCATCTCCAGCTCTCCAGGATGCTGTGGAATTCAGAAAAATACTCACCTACTTATGCCTGAAGGTGAAACCAGAGAAGCGTTAGTGGAAGGCAGAGATGGTTTAGTCAACATTATTCCATTCCTTCTGGTTCCCATTTCACGTCTGAGGCAAACGTAGCAGCAGCCATGGTGTTCAGCAGGTTCCAGGAGCCAGACAGAATTACGAGAGGTCTTTACCAAGAACCTTCCCACAAGCATCGGTATTTGAGAGAGAGTTACTGTTGTTGTTTTAGTTGTTAAGTCGTGTCCGACTCCTTGGTGACCCCATGGACTTTAACCCGCCAGGCTCCTCTGTTCATGGGATTTCCCAGGCAAGAATACTGGAGTGCTTTGCCATTTCCTTCTCCAGGGGATCTTTCCGACCCGGGGATCGAACCCACATCTTCTGCATTGGCAGGAGGATTTTTTGTCACTGAGTCACCAGGGAAGCCCACTTGAAAGGGAGTACTAACGATTAAATCCAAATACAGAGCAAGAGGCCTCAAGCTAAGATCAGAAGCAAAGGGAAAGTGGATTGGAAAGAAAGAATTTTCAGAAATCATGTTGTGAAACAGTCACAGCCAACAGATTTCTGTTGATATTTTTTCTGCAATCAACATATTAAATATCATGCTTCCATAGATAATGGCTTCCCAGGTGGTGCTGAAGTGAAGCGGAAGTGAAATTGAAAGTCGCTCAGTTGTGTCCAACTCTTTGCGACCCCATGCACTATACAGTCCATGGAATTCTCCAGGCCAGAATATTGGAGTGGGTTGCCCTTCCCTTCTCCAGAGGATATTCCCAACCCAGGGATCAAACCCAGGTCTCCCACACTGCAGAAGGATTCTTTACCAGCTGAGACACCAGGGAACCTCAAGGAATCTGCCTGTCAAAACAAAAAACTCAAGAGACAAGAGTTCAATCCCTGGGTCGGAAAGATCCCCTGGAGGAGGAAATAGAAACCCACTCCAGTTTTCTTGACTGGGAAATCCCGTGGACAGAGGAACTTGGCAGCCTACAGTTCATGGGGTTGCAAAGAGTCAAACACAACTGAACATCTGAGCACAGTATGCCCCGTACATAATGAAAAGGAAAAAAAATGCTTTGCTTCACAATAAATATTGACCACCCATGAGTCCCTCAGACTGATCACATGGGGCATCAGTTATTCATAGATTTTTGCTGAGTAGAACCCAGTGAACATACACATTGGAAGGGTCACCTTAGGACAAGGTCGTGGAGTCCCTTATCTCCAGAGAATGCCAAGGCAAGAATCATGGAAGTTGATGCTCGGTTCGTAATAAAACATCAAATGTGAGTTTATGGTTGTTTTTACTTTGTTTTGTCCAGTTCTTAGCCATGTTTCTATGGTCTTGTTAATAATAAAAATCCCACCGGACAGCCTGGCTTGAACTTAACGCAAGAGTTTGGAGAGTTGGAGTCAGAGATGGTAGCTAGAGACAACAGACTGTGACTTCCAAGTGCTCTCACTGACACGTGGCCCCGGAATTCAGACAAGCAAGGCCCACAGGGAGGCTCTGCTCTGCAGGGGAACTGGAGAGAGGCCTGGGAGACTTTCCAAGCCTGGAGGAGCTTGGGTGGATCCAGGGGAGCATGAGAAGTCCAGCCCAGCTGCAGCCCAGCCCCAAGGCAGCCTGGGGAACTTGGGAGCCAAGGTCAGAGGGAGTGAAGTGAAGTGAAAGCCACTCAGTGTATCAGGGGCTGCTGCTGCTGCCAAGTCGCTTCAGTCGTGTCCGACCCTGTGCGACCCCATAGACGGCAGCCCACCAGGCTCCACCATCCCTGGGATTCTCCAGGCAAGAGTGCTGGAGTGGGTTGCCATTTCCTTCTCCAATGCGTGAAAGTGAAGTCGCTCAGTCGTGTCCGACTCTTAGCGACCCCATGGACTGCAGCCTACCAGGCTCCTCTGTCCATGGGATTTTCCAGGCAAGAGTACTGGAGTGGGGTGCCATTGCCTTCTCCAGTGTATCAGGGGAGGAACAGCTTATCCCCCTTCAGAGATAAGTAGGGCCTGGGGGGCTGTTTCATTTACTTGATGTTTTCCAAGCTTTACAAAAGAATTCAGAGAGAACTCGCCTTCTCACTCTTGGCAGCCTCCTGAGGTAAAAGGCCTGCTCCTTGGCCTGATAGCCCCAAACCCTCCAGGAGCCAAGAAAAGAGTTGCAGGTGTCCTGGAAGTATCTGAGGTTGAAAAGAAAGAGAATCCATTAGAACTGTCAACTACAAATTGGCACTTACCAAGAGTATTGCCAAGACTGAACAACAAAGGCATTTGCCATCTGCCTCTACAGAGACTGAGGGCTTCCCTTGTGGCTCAGATGGTAAAGCGTCTGCTTGCAACGCGGGAGACCCAGCTTCGATCCCTGGGTCAGGAAGATCCCCTGGAGAAGGAAATGGCAACCACTGTTACTCTTGCCTGGAGAACCCCATGGACAGAGGAGACTGTGGGTTACAGTCCATGGGGTTGCAAAGAGTCAGACACAACTGAGCTTTCTTTCTCACATCCATTCCTCTACAGAGACTCAGCCCCATGCTGCTCTAGCTGTTAACCTTCATCACCCCCTGAGGGAGTTCAGGGTGGAGTGAGGTGCTCTGTGCTCCAGGGAGTCTGGTGGGACAGGTCTTTAGATAGTTGGATGTTTTTAGGAACAGATTTTATGATCTCAATCCTTGCATCTCCTCATATGTAGGGAAGCAGGAAAACCCTTCATGGTGACATCAGGTCCTCATGACTAACAAAAAGCCTTCTGTAAACTGAGTGCTTCCTGGTGTTGAACTCCCCTTCACCAAACCTTATATACTGGCCTTCCCCAACTGCCGCTTTGGAGCAGTCTCTCAGAGCTGTCCCAGATGCTGCCTCCCGGGCTGTAGTCCTCATTCGCCGGAAATAAAACTTAACTCGCAACTCTCAAGTTGTGCATCGTTTTAATCGACAGAAGTGACGCAAATGCGGATTTGCCGTGTGACTTAGGGAGCGCAAACGCAGTGCTCTATGGCAGCCTAGCAAGGTGGGAGGGGATGGGAGGCCGGAGGGAGGCTCCAGAGGGAGGGACCGTGTGTGCCTGCGGCCGATTCACGGGGGTGTGTGACGGAAACAAACACAACACTGTAAAGCTGTTATCCTCCCATTAAAAATAAACAAAAAGAAAGCATCCAAACTCCTGGCTACAGACCTACAATAACACAGTAACTTCACCCAATGCACACTCAGATTTTATGCCTGTGCCCTTCCTGTATTCCTCAGTTTACCTCAAGAAAGCAATACAAAGTTTCAGTCCTTTTTCCCCAATTCATGGTAATTGTTACTGATAGAATTTCCACAAAATATAGCCATGAGGGGCTTAGAGACATAGGTTCCGTCCCTGGGTCAGGAAGGTCCCTTGGAGGAAGGTACGGCAACCCACTCCAGTCTTCTTGCCTGGAGAATCCCACAGAGGTGCCTGGTGGGCTGCAGTCCTTGGGGCCGCAAAGAGCTGGAGATGACTGAGTGACTAAGCACAGCACAGCAGAGAGGCAACGAGAAGACAGGAGAGGCCAGGCCTTCCCTGGTTGTCCGGGGGCTGGAATTCCAATGCTGTCAAGTTAGGGAGCCCAGGTTCAATCCCTAGTCAGGGAACTCGATCTCATAGGCCACAGCTAAGACCCAATGGAGACAAACAAAATGAAAAATAAGTAAATGTTTAAAAAATTTTATTTTAAGGCAGAAGCCATGTGGCAGCAAGACTCATGAGTAAGTAAAAGCCCTGAGTATGCTAAAAACTCTGAGCTAATAATTGTAGGAATTATCATACATACAAGATTTTCACAGTGTAAGTCTTTCTAAGGGTAGGGTCAGTTTGAAGCTTTTCATATTAAATTTTTTAATCATTTAAACTCCCATTAACCAGAAAACCATATATCAGTATTTCTTTTTAATGCTTATTTGAATTAATTCTTCTTGGAGTATAGGACTTCCCAGGTGACACTGGTGGTCAAGAACCCGTCTGCTTATGCAGGAGACACAAGAGATGTGGGTTCGATCCCTGCAGTTGGAAACATCTCCTGGAGAAGGGCATGGAAGCCCACTCCAGTGTTCTCCCCTGGAGAGTCCCATGGACAGAGGAGCCTGGTGGGCTACAGTCTATAGGGTCACAAAAGAGTCAGACACAATTGAAGCAACTTAGCTCACAGTTGCTTTACAATCTTCTATTAATTTCTACTGTCCAGCAAAGCAAATAAGCTCTCAGTTCAGTTCAGTTCAGTTGCTCAGTCATGTCCGACTCTTTGCGACCCCATGAATCGCAGCTCGCCAAGCCTCCCTGTCCATCACCAACCCCCAGAGTTCACTCAAACTCTTGTCCATCGAGTCAGTGATGCCATCCAGCCATCTCATCCTCTGTTGTCCCCTTCTCCTTCTGCCCCCAATCCCTCCCAGCATCAGAGTCTTTTCCAATGAGTCAACTCTTCGCATGAGATGGCCAAAGTACTGGAGTTTCAGCTTCAGCATCATTCCTTCCAAAGAAATCCCAGGGTTGATCTCCTTCAGAATGGACTGGTTGGATCTCCTTGCAGTCTAAGGGACTCTCAAGAGTCTTCTCCAACACCACAGTTCAAAAGCATCAACTCTTCGGCGCTCAGCCTTCTTCACAGTCCAACACTCACATCCATACATGACCACAGGAAAAACCATAGCCTTGACTAGACGGACCTTTGTTGGCAAAGTAATATCTCTGTTTTTGAAGCTATCTAGGTTGGTCATAACTTTCCTTCCAAGGAGTAAGCGTCTTTTAATTTCCTGGCTGTAGTCACCATCTGCAGTGATTTTGGAGCCCAAAAATAAAGTCTGACACTGTTTCCCCATCTATTTCCCATGAAGTGATGGGACCGGATGCCGTGATCTTAGTTTTCTGAATGTTGAGCTTTATACACACACACACACGTATCCCTCTGCTTTGGATTTCCTCCCCATTTAGGTCACCACAGAGTGCTGAGGAGAGTTTCCCGAGCTACACAGGGAACTGTACGGCTTCTCATCAGTTATCTATTTCATACACAGCATCAACAGCGCTTTTATGTCAGCTCCAATCTTCCAATCCATCCCACTTTCCTCCCCCCCTCCTTGGTGCCCGCACATCTGTTCTCTGCATCCATGTCTCTCTTTCTGTTTTGCAAATAAGGTCATCTGTACCATTTTCCTAGATTCCACATATATGCACTAGTATATGCCATTTGTTTTTCTCTTTCTGACTCACTTCACTCTGTATGACAGACTTTACGTCCATTCACATTTTTTACAAATGACCCAATTTTGTTCCTTCTAATGGCTGAATAATAGTCCACTGTATATATGTACCATATCTTCTTTATCTATTCCTCTGTTGGTGGACATTTAGAGTTTTTGTTGTATCTTGAAAAAACCCAATCAATCTAGAATTATTGCTAAATTAGGTGAAGCAGCCCATGTAGAACCGAGTGCCCAGTGGTTGAGGGAAAAAAAAGAGGATCTAGACATAGCGGCTAAAATATTGTTATGTTTCAGGATTTTAGCCCACCTCAAATTCTCTAACTTCAGCCCTATACAACTCAGAGAAATTCTGGGTCAACTCCACGTAAATAATGTAGACAAAATGGAACTCCTGTACTTCTAGGGTCCATTCAGAAAAGAGAAACTTCTCAAGTACTGCCTCTTTGGCTTCTTGCCTGGGGTCAGCCCATGAAGACTCTTTAAGGCCAACCTACCTGCTGCATATCCCACCCCTAAACTCAGCCCTGAATATTTCCACGACATCATTTTCCCACACGATGCACGCCTATTCATTGCCTCCTTCAGGCTGACATGACTGGCTACTCTTTCCTCCTGGACCTTACCTCCTCTCAAGGCCAATTTCATCTCTCCACCTAGGTCGAGCTCCTCAAGCTAGCCCTTCCGATACCTAAGGCATGGATAGCCCCCCAGCCAGCATCATCACCTCATCCAAAAGCAAAGCTGATATACTTTCAGTTGCCTGCTTCCTATCCGTCTTTCCCTCCACTATCTACTATGCAGCCTAGCTAGTGTCAAGACTTTCAAGACATCCCTCTGGGGTCTCAACCCCTTTTAGCTGACACTTTGCTTCCATTTTACAATCTGTTTTTCCTAGACTTTACAAAAATCAATGAGTGCAGGACAGTGAGTACAACAGTCTCATGTGGCCTCCCTAAGATTGATGCCATATTGTTGTTGACCTAGTTACTGCGTTTCACTATTACCAGAAATCAACTGATCAGGCAATTTTGAAAGTATTTTGCATCTATTTATTTCATTTTCACTAACTAGAATGACCCCATAAAACTCAATTGGTTATTTCCAAAAGTAGGCTTACTGCTTGGCAATCTTAAAACTTATATAATTTCCCAGAATGCTGGATCCACATTCTCTTTGAAGTCAATAATGCAAGCCTCTAATTTTCCAGCACTGCCATTCCAACTGGGCCAAAAGATTTAGAATAATTTAGTGCCCAAACAGGATATATATTCAGCATAGAAAGAACAGAGAGATTATCATTAAGTCTTTGATCAAATCACATCTTCCAAGCCTCAGGTTCATTACCAGTAATAAGAGCATTTTTTTAAAAACTTTTATCTATCCCCTAAAAGTCTGAGAGTCCTTTGGATTAGGGATTGTATTTCATTTTTCTCTGAATCTCTAATGTAAAACACAGTTCTGTCAAATAATAACATTAGATTAATCTTGAAAAATGAATATCCACGGATCTATGAACTTGTGACTTCCACAGAAATATCCAAAACCCCTCACTGACATCATTAACAGCTCTGTATGGCAGCAACAGTCATCCATTTATGATGAAAAAGAGCCCCAGATGCATTAAAAGTCTGTCCCAAGTTATGAGATTCAGTTTTATGCCAGGATCCCAGAGGGTAATAAAGTACAATGGAAACTGTATCAGACTCTGTTTTAATTCAAGGCAGCACTTGAATCTGTGCTGTTGGGTAAACCACGGGATGTGAGCAAACCACAGATACGAAGATCAGAGAGGCCCTGAATGTGAACTGAGTTCCGTCAGTCTCCCATTTAAAAGGTTTTGGTTTTAAGAAACTTTCTTGAGCAATGTTAAGCAAAAATTGAGGTTTTTTGGATGAAAAGAAATATCAAAATGAACTCAGAGCCGAGAAGTACAGACAGGTTCCAGGAAGACTTGGTACCAGGAACTGGAACACACTCTCCAGATCAGGCCCCAGGCCCACCCGTCTCTGAACACCCCTCTCTTTGGGGCCATCCCTTCTTCCCTCTGAACACCTCTCTACAGAGCAATTTTTCTTTTCCACTTCTAAACAGGCTAAACATGGCTGCCCAGATTCTATTTCTTCGGCTTTTCTATTACTGTGCATTTCTTCTCTGAGTAGGATAAAGGCAGATGGATTCCTGTTTCAGCCTTTGCATCAAACAGGCATTCCCATGGCGTTGGAATCAGAGGAGCCATTGGATTTACATAACTGAGCAGAGAAGAGAATAAACGTGTGTTAAGTAAACTGAAGTATATTCAGAGAGAAACTAAGCCTACATGAGCTGCAAATAAATAAGGAAGAAAACAAAATGGCGTTCTTTAAAATTCACATTGGGGTGAAGAAGACACAGTTGACTCATAGGTTTTGATTTCAAAGCTTAGGGTTGGCTGATATGCCCAAGCACACTTTTTTTTTTTTCCCCCTCAAGCCAGATTGCAATGGGATGGAGAGAATGAGGAGCAAAGAAGTAAAAAAGTGAGGCAACCTCCTCTCTCAAGAACTTGAAACTAGGCACTAAGGACTATGAAACGGAAGCTTAAGGCAGACTGGGATATAGTTGGGGTGTGTGTATGTGAGTGTGTTGAAACATGAGAGCTCTCTGTGAGCTGAAAGATGAGGAAGAACAGAACTCAAAAGGGGCATCCTTGAAGCAAGATGCTGGAGAAGGGAGTGCGGCCAGGAAAACAGGGGAGGACAGACACTTCTTCCCAAGTGATGGAGCTCCCACCAGCTTCCCCAGGGGCTCTCCCAACACGGTCACCACACGGCCTCGTATCCAGCCCCCTTCTTACTCTCTCCGATCGGGTCACGCTTGCTCATGCCTTCATGGTCTCGCACGCCTCCACTTGGAGTGCTGGCTCTCCAACGGTCTCTATTGAACTCTGACTTCCCCTCTGACACAACTCGCAGATCACCTTCTCTGGGAAACTTTACTGATCCCTGCACTCACAGAAAGTAAATGTTCCTCTCTGGCAATCAAAGACATAAGATACATCAGTGTTTTCATCCCTTCTAACTTCCCACCAGAATGGAAGTACCTCGAGGACTATGCCCAGTTCACACAGATTGAACATTCAAGAAAGTTTGAATGAATGAATGAATGAATGAATGAAGGAGGAAAGGAAAATCACTGGGTGCTTTAGGAGCTTTGAGATGGAGAAGAAATTATAGCCTCTTGCTGGGCTGAGAAGGATGGGACCGGGTGACCCTTGAGGAGAAAACAGAACTGTCGGGACAGTCTCTGTTGGGAATTCACTGGAAAGTCAGACGATAGAAGAATCTATCACAGTGAGAGCCTAGCTGAAGTTCACATGCCAGTGGTATCGACTAATAAGTAAAAATCCACACAACTGAAGTTCATGACCTTCCTTTAAAGTGGAAAGCAAGTCTCCACAGTCAGTAGCTTTATCTGGGAAAGAAATTCAGAGTGATCAAGTCAGATTTGTGAGACCTCGGGGACAGAGCGTCTCAGACAGCTGGAGCTTTCTAAAAGGCATAAAAATACCAACATTCTGTCAAGGTCCATGATCAAAGCCTTGCCAGACTCAACTCATGAAGAAGAAAATCCACTTAATAGTATTAAGAACATCTTTGATTTTTAATCTGGTGCTGTGCAAAAACTGGAATTTTGTTCACCAAGTAGAATTAAGGATCAGTTAGAATGTTTTAAAAAAATTTGTATATATGCACAATTTAGCAATAGTAACTAATCTGTGTGGCTAGTAAGAAATCATCAGATATAAATCTAATAGAAACTTGACTGCATTTACCTCATCTCCTTCTCTTTCCTGGAATTCTGCAATTCCAGAACATCATGGAATGTCAGACCTCAGAGGAACCTTGCAGAACCTCTAAGCCAATAACCTCATTTTCTCAGAGGCCAGGGGAAAGAAAAAAAGCAACTTTTCAGGCCTCCCATTTCATTAGTGGTGGAACTGAGCTGAAAACACAGTTTTTCTCATCTTTCCATCAAGTGATCTTCCCACCGCACCATGTCATGAAAATAAAGTTAAATTATGTTCAATTAAGGAATTATTCACCAAGGTTCAAAAGTTTACTGTCCAAAAGTATTAGGTTAAATAATGTTTTCATGCCAAAAGTCATAACTGCTCAGATTTCCAGAAAATACTGTTGCTTTCTGGAACCCTTTGTTCCCTTGGAGCTTCAGAAAATCAGGGCTCTATAATATTGAACAAATCTTATGTGCTCTAAGCGTTCTGAAAGGAAACGATTGTTACTGATGTAGGCCATAGTAGGTAGAGGGTGGGAAAGCAGGGACTTGACAAAAAGCCTGGAAGAATGGGTTGAACCCAGAGAGTCAGGAGAAGGAATCACATCCCTGACCAGGATAAAAGAAAACACCACAGGGAAGGTTTCAGGCTAACCTGGTTGCCAAATTTGATTGGAATTAATTTGTTTAGAGGTCTTCCCAGGTGGCTCAGTGGTAAAGAATCCACCTGCCAATCCAGGAGACATGCGATCAATCCCTGGGTCGTGCAGATCCCCTGGAGAAGGAAATGGCAACCCACTCCAGTATCCTTGCCTGGAGATCACATGGACAGAAGGAGCCTCACGAACTACAGTCCGTGGGCTCTCAAAAGAGTCAGACACAACTGAGGGACTAAACACAATTTGTTTAGAACAGGGTTTCTCAGAGCATATTCCACAGAACACTGGTTCCATCACATGCTGTATAAAAAAAAACAATGAGGGGGGAATTCAATGTTCAAACATGAGTGAGAAATGCTCTTCACCCTCTTGAAAGGCCCCCTTACACATTAGGTTACAAAAGGTGCCATGTCTGCCTGCCGTCAAATGTCTTTATTTTGTGTGTGTGTCCAATAATGTAAACATGAAAAAGCCATTCTGAGCTCTAGGGCCACATGGAAAGAGACCACTCATCAACTTTCTGCTCTTTGCAGACACCTGCCATCAAGGTTTCACTCATGATTTTTTCACGTGTGTGTGCTGTGTGCCCACTCGTGTCTGACTCTTTGTGACCACATGGGCTGTAGCCCATCAGGCTTCTCTGTCCATGGAATTTTCCGGGCAAGAATACTGGAGTGGGTTGCCATTTCCTTCTTCAGGGGATCACATAATGTTTGTTAATATCCCATGACCTCCTAATTCTGCTGGAGACACTTGAGAAAATATAGTTTAGCAAATTGACTCTGGAACGCTGACCCTGATTGCCAGCTGGAGAGCAGGTTAAATGCAACTCCCTGAAACTGGAATCTGCATTTTCATCAAGCACTCTAGGTGATTCTGACACAAGTAGTCCAAGAATCGCACACTGAAGGGAATGCTGACAGTAATGGGAAAACATGGGTGATGGTAACCTGGGGGTTGAAGATCAAGAAATGGCCACACACAATGAAGATAAATTGAGCTAGAGCTCAGTTATCTCAGAGAATATTTCAAGGCTTCTGTAGGGGAAAGAAATCCCATCTCCCTGAAATAATCAGTGGAAGATTTCCTAAGAGGAGGGGCAGTCATAGCCCTACCACCCAGGGTGCCCTGTGCCCAGGGGATGTCTCACTGAGCATCTTTGCCACCATCACCGGAGCCTAGTGGGGTGGGCAATGGGGGCTCCTCCCTTTCCTTAATTATTTTCTGAGCAAGGAGAGGCATTCATTTAGGGCTTCAGTAAATCTTCTGGAAAATAAAAGAAGAAAGAGTAATATGAAACTGAATAAACTAGCTCTCAAGGGCTTCACTGGAGAAGAAAATGGCAACCCACTTTCCCCACTATTGCCTGGGGAGTCCCATGGACAGAGGAGCCTGTTGGGCTGCTGTCCATGGGGTCTCACAGAGTTAGAAATGACTGAAGCGACTTAGCATGCATGCATGCACTGGAGAAGGACCTGGCAACCCAATCCAGTATTCTTGCCTGGAAAATCCCAGGGACAGAGGAGCCTGGTGGGCTGCCGTCTATGGGGTCGCACAGAGTCAGGCACGACTGAAGCAACTTAGCAGCAAGGGCTTCACGCAGCTCAATATCAGGCTCTCTTCTCCGGAGCTTGCAGTCTTCACCCAGAAGTTTCTAGCTTGTTTCCGTGGCATGGGGGCCTTCACTCCAGAGGTGTCCTGAGTCCACTCAGCTGTGCACATCTCTTCCCACCACACCGTCCACCAAGCATCTCCATTTGGTAGCTGGAAATCGGCCATGGTGGGAGCGCTCACACCACAGAAATCAGCACAAATCAGGGAATTGTTTATTACTTTTCAGAGCTACTTGTTAAACAGCTACCAGCACATCACTGCTTCAAGCACACCATCCAGAATGCATAGTAGCTCATGGATAAAAGCGAAAGCTGGTATGCTCACACAGGTCTTGTTTTGAATCCCACAGCCGTCTCCCTTACTAGTTATAAAGCCCTTATTGGACTTCCCTGGTGGAGCAGTGGGTAAGAAGCCACCTGCCAATGCAGGGGACATGCGTTCATCCCCGGGCTGGGAGGATTCCACATGCCATGGGGCAACGAAGCTCGGCCGCCACAGCTACTGAGCCTGCTCTCTGGAGCCCACAAGCTGCAACGACTGAAGCCCAAGCCCCTTAGAGCCTGTGCTCAACAAGAGAAGCCACCGCAGTGAGAAGCCAGGCACCGCAACTGGAGTCACCCCCGCTTGCCACAACGAGGGAAAGGCCATGCACACCAACAAGGACCCACTGGAACCAGAAATAAGTAAATATTGACAAACGAATAGATTTAAAAGACGCCCTTACTCTATCAGAGTCTCTGCCTACCCTTCTGTAGAAATAATCACTGCTTCCATTTATAGGGCTGGGAGTTCTAAATGAGCCTGATGCTTGACTCACGGCAAGTACCCACAGGTTGAGTCTAGACATAGTAAGGCCTTAAACATAGAACCAGAGGCCCTGAGGAAGACAGGAGTTCTCCATCCGTCCTGTCTAATGCTTCCCAAGGTTCACGTCCTGGCTGAGAACACTGCCTCTTCTGCGGGTGCCCGCCAGTGCGCATATCTTCAGCGAGCTCTCAGGATACCTGCAGGACCTTTCTCGATAGAGTAAGTGGACTCCCATCAGGATGCAGGCCAGCTACCCCAAGGGATGCACATATATTCGCGGGTGGGGTGTGTTTTATTACAGCCCCTCCACACCCATGATGGCTCAGTGGTAAAGAATCCACCTGCAATTCCGGAGACAAGGGAGATGCAGGTTCGAGTCCTGGGTCGGGAAGATCCTTTGGAAGAGGGTATGGCAACCCTCTCCAGTGTTCTCGCCTGGAGAGTCCCATGGACAGAGGATCCTGGTGGGCTGCCGTCCGTAGAGTCTCAAAGAGTCGGGCCGGACTGAGCAACTGAGCACGCACAGAGCAGCTCCAAATGCATAATCATGCCTTGCCTGGAGCTCTTGTTACTTTCTTCTCCATTCGCAGGCCTCAAGGACAGACACTGTGTCTGGGTTCCCTTTGTATAAACTGAATGCATTTTGTTGAATGACTGAGACAGCAATGAACAAGAAAAAATGTAAAATTTTAATGAATCTTAATAGAGATTTCATTTTTCCCACCTTAGCAAGAGCAGTCTGCGTGCAGTCAAGCCATCCCCACATGTCTGAGGGTGCTAGGAGGCCTCCAGAGCCGCATCACCAGCTTCGGTTCTCCCCGCCTGCTCCTGTAGCCAGAGAAGAAGAAAACTGCACTAGAGCACGTTCACCAGGGGGCAGCTCAGAGATGCTGACCGTTTAGACTGAATCCCTAAGATCCAATTGTTTTCTTGTTATTTGCCTCTCCTAAGGGCTGAGATGATTCACGGTGAAGTATGTTTCCACAATCCAAGATGATTAAGGTCTCAGCGCCCAGATTGCAGTAGTCTGGCACGAGTTGGCGTTTCCCCTCCCTCTGTCTCATCCTGTCCCCCTGCAACAGCCCCACTGTCTCCAAGATTCTCCAAACATTTCTCTTATTTCTGCTCTATAGGAGGAAAGAGCTTCTTCTTTTTTTTTTTTTTTAAAGGACTTTAATTGAATTAGACCAGAAATCAGTATGCAACCCATAGTCCCAGAAATGTTGAGCAGGAAGAGAGATCAACGTGTCACTTATTTCATTAGCTATAATTTAATTACATGCAGAAATTCTTTGCAATGGTGTGTTCCCCACAGCCCCTGATGTTCCGAGTATAAGGACAGCTTCATTTGGATGAGGCTATCGAGAAGAACTTCTGCAAAAAATCAGGCTTGGAAAATTCAGGTGGCTGCAGGAAATAACTTCTGAGCTAGGAACACTTAACTCCTTAACATCCTGGTGGCTCAAATGGTAAAACATCTGCCCACAGTGGAGGAAACCTGGGCTCAATCCCTGAGTCAGAAAGTCCCCCGGCAGAGGGCATGGCAGCCCACTCCAGAATTCTTCCCTAAAGAATCCCATGGACAGAGGAGCCTGGTGGGCAACAGTCCATGGAGTCACAGTCGGACATGACTGAGCGACTAACGCTTTCACTAACATCCTTTATTCAGCTGATATCTGTCAAAGGTCTGCTTCGTCCATACTACACAGTCCTGGGATCCAGAACAGAAGGCCCTTGCCCCACCAGGGAGCTTAAGGACCAGTGAGGGATCAACACTGAGCCACTGCTTCCATTCAATAACTGCAACAAGCGATGGCAAATATTACGAAAACGAAGTGCTATGAGAGGGGCTGGTGGAATCTGCAGCAGTTAGGTGTTGTGTTCTGAGGAATGGACACTGAAGCTGAGATTTTAAAGATGAGACGTGGGCCTCACACAGCATAGAGAATATTTTAGGGTAAAGGACTACTGAGAGCAAAAGGATCCAAGGTGGAAGAAAGCAAACCAAGAACCGAAACACCAAGGTGGCTGAAGTGTAGCAGGGAGACACGGGCCCGGCGCCACGGCCAAGTCACGGAGTTTGACCATTGTCTTGAGAGCAAGGGGAAACCATGAGAGTGTTTCCAGGGCAGGAGTGGCCTCCTCGGCTTTGTATTACATGATTATTCCGGCTACTGAGCAGTGAGCGGGCTGGAGGAAGGCGAGACAGGCTCCAGGAGGCCCGTTAGGAAGCATCCTCGTGATCCACGAGAAGGAACGAAATGGCCTTCCTCCCGAGCACCAGGATGTTGGAGATGCAAGCACACAGGAAACATCTATTCTGCTAGAGCCTCCAGAACCATTGAAGGGGAGCTGTGTCCTGTTCGGCAGACCAGAGCCAAAGGGCTCACAGACAGAAGTTTCCAGCTTGCATGACTCCAGATCTCCGGAGCGCCCCATGCCCATCCTCCCAGGGCCTGGGTGACCAGCTGCAGGTGGTGCCCATCATCCCTGCTGGGCCCGGTACTGACCCCGCAGCACCGCACAGCCTCCTGGATGCAGCTGCTGCCTTTGGCTGAGTGGGGACAGCAGGCAGAGGAGGGGAGACAGTGACAAGGTCCCCACACAGACGTGCGAGGATGGAGCCACCAAGTAGCCCGGTGACCCTGCACAGCCACCGGCCCTCATGCGCTCCAGCTTCCTCATCTTTCTGCAAAATGGGGCAAATCCAGCTCTCCCCGGGTTTCCTGAGGGTCACAGGAGACATGTGTTCATACGCGTAAAGGTTACATAGCACAGAATCTCCCTGAGAAGCCCTCGATTTGGGCTCAAGTTTGAATCCCACCAGGACTTCCCTGGTGGCTCAGACAGTAAAGAATATGGGGTTCAGTCCCTGAGTCGGGCAGATCCCCTGGAGAAGGGAAGGGCTACCCACTCCAGTATTCTTGTCTGGATTATTCCATGGACAGAGGAGCCTGACAGGCTACAGTCCATGTGGTCAGAAAGTGTCGGGCACGACTGAGCCACACACACACACACACACACACACACGCACACACACACTTGAGTCCCACCTGGGCCACTTAGCCATTGTGACTTGGGCAAGTTAACCAAGTTCACTGGGGTTCAAGTTTCTCAGCGGTGAAAACGGGGAGGCTAAGACCTACCCAGAAAGATGGTCCTGGAGGTTAATCGGGCCAGTGCTGCTCAGCGTTATTTTTGCCTCTGTGTCCACAGGAAGGCGCACCAGGCGCGCGGGCTGCTCTCTGAGCTGGGGAGGCGGGGATGGAGGGAATGGAAATGAGACAGCTCGGGAGTGTAGACCCAGGAGGGCAGAGGTGGGGTCTGTGCACAGAGAGGACGGAAATGATTCGGGAGTGAAGAGGAATCTGCCAGACAACCCTGGGGAGAGACTGTTACTAGCTTTTAAAGGGATGCTGGAAAGGGATCCGCCGATCAGGTGAAATCCTTCAGCTGGGAGCACTCAGCACTGAACATGTGCTTCCTGCCCCTCCAGTCGCTTTCCTGTTTTCAGCTGAGGAGCTTGACTTGTGCTGGTTCCACGGGCTCCAGGTTGTCAGCGTAGAGCCAGCTTGCTCTAGCTGTTAGTTGCTCCATCCTGTCCGACTCTTTGTGACCCCAAGGACTGTAGCCCACCAGGCTCCTCTGTCCATGGAATTCTCCAGGCAAGAATCCTGGAGTGGGTTGCCATTCCCTTCTCCAGGGGATCTTCCCAACCCAGCAATCAAACCCAGGTCTCCTGCATTGCAGAAGGATTCTCTACCTTCTGCACCAGGGAAGCCCTGGGTGGTGTGCTTTTATTCCCTTATTTGGCAGTCATAAACACCCACTTGTGCTAGGCCTCAGAGCAGCAAGGCTTGGCGTCCGCCGCAAGGAACTCACAGTCAGCTGGAGTGAGGGCAGTAGCATCGTAAGTAAGGGGGTCCAGACACCCCAGTTAGAGGGATTTCTTCAAGGGGCATCATTCGAGCAGTGTTTTGTACTGAGTAGGAAAAAGGAAAACAAAGTGGACCCCCTGAGCTGAGCCCTATGCAAGCATCATCTCTGAGTTCAGAAGAAAGGCCGTGCAGGTGGAGGGAAAAAAACAGCCTAGGCAAAGGCAGGAGGTGGGGGAGGTGATCTCAGCCCTGAACTGAACCATTAAACACGACCAATCAGAATGGAAGTGGAGTTGCCCCAGGGTTCTTCATACCAAGGCAGTTTAGAGAGGGGATAAATCTACAGAGCACCAGTACTAGTGAAGTCCATAGACTAAGTGTTCAGTCTCTCAAATGAGAGGCAACTAGGGCATCAGAGAGATGAGGAGACAAGCCCAGTGTCACAGCAATGATCTCACAGTCGGGACAGAAAGCCAGGTTTTCTCTCTGCCACCCAGGCATGGATTCTTTCTTTTGCACTAAAGCAAGGGTCCCTGAGCCAGATATTCATTCTGGCCAACAAACTAGGAATTCTGCTAACACGGTGTGCTAACAGCCCTGCGCCAGCAACACCCTCCAGCCCTCTTGGTTGCATCAAGTGCTGAGAGAGGGAGGGAGGAGAAGATGCAAACCGAGACTCGCCAGGACACAGCCGACCAGTCAGAAGAGAACAAGGGCTTGCACATCACCCGCACTGGGAACAATCCAACCCTCCAGCATTGGGAGCATGATTAAACAATAAAGATTCTGCTCAACTGCTCCTCAGCTGTTAAAATTTTACAACTGTGACAATATTAAAATACCTAAAATATAATGCAAGAAAGATATAAAGTAATTTTGTTGATCAGTCGCTAAGTTGAGTCTGACTCTTTGCAACCCCATGGCCTGCAGCACACCAGGCCTCCCTGTCCATCACCAACTCCTGGAGCTTGCTCAAACTCATGTCCATCGAGTCAGTGATGCCATCCAATCATCTCATCCTCTGTCGTCCCTTACTCCTCCCACCTTCAATCTTTCCCAGCATCAGGGTCTTTTCCAATGAGTTGGCTCTTCACATCAGATGGCCAAAGTATTGGAGCTTCAGCTTCTGCATAAGTCATTCCAATGAATATTCAGGACTGATTTTCTTTAGGATGGACTGGTCGGATCTCCTTGCAGTCCAAGAGACTCTCAAGAGTCTTCTTCAACACCACAGTTCAAAGCATCAGTTCTTGCATGCTCAGCCTTCTTTATGGTCCAACTCTCACATCATACATGACTACTAGAAAAACCATACCTTTGACTACATGGACCTTTATAGTCATATATTAACACTATCTAAGAGAAAAAAAAAACTGAAAAGGAAAATAAACTAAAAATGTTGGCAAATGATTATTTCGGTAAAAAATGATTTTGCTAAATAAGAATGAACTAAAAGTAATTTTTAAAATTTTAATTATGTAGTTTTTCCAAATTGTCTTTAATCAGCATGCTATACCTTTGTATTACTAAGGCATATATAACATATACACATGCTGCGGCTGATGCAAAGTCGCTTCAGTCGTGTCCGACTCTGTGCGACCCCATAGACGGCAGCCCACCAGGTTCCCCTGTCCCTGGGATTCTCCAGGCAAGAACAGGAGTGGGTTGCCATTTCCTTCTCCAGTGCATGAAAGTGAAAAGTGAAAGTGAAGTCGTTCAGTCGTGTCTGACTCTTCGCGACCCCATAGACTGCAGCCCACCAGGCTTCTCCACCCATGGGATTTTCCAGGCGAGAACACTGGAGTGGGGTGCCATTTCCTTCTTCAGGAGATCTTCCCACCTGGGGGACTGAATTCACATCTCCTGCACTGGCGGGTGGATTCTTCACCACTGAGCCACCTGGGAAGCCCACCGATCTATACAGACACATGTAAATCATATTTCTCACTTTACCCTCTTCCACTGGGAACACCAGGCTAGTCAAGTTTAAGGTCAGTGAATAGCCAATCAGCTTGTGTGCCCAGTGCAATACAGTGGAAGATGGCAAACACTTAGAAGATCTAAGCCTGTACTCAAAGTCTTGGAGAAAGTTGACTAGTCCAAGTGCAGACTCTGGTGCCTGGCAGATCCTCATTAATTACTCACTGAATGAATGAATGAATAAATATGAGTCTATGAGGGCTATGTATAGAGAGTCTGTGATCTGCTCAGCAGCATTCTCACCTGGTCCACTGAGCAGAAACCCTGGAACTGCTTTTCCTAGAATCCCTTGCAGCTCTTGGCTCTGGGTCAGTTCTGCCAAGGAGAGGCACTCAGGGGCTCTGGAGGACTGAAGAGGAAAAGAAAGTATGATGTCCAAGGGGCAGCTGTTTGCAGGTATATGGGCATTCGGCAGAGGCAGATGTTTGGGGATATCACCCTGAGAATCACACTTTTTGGTGCCACAAGCCGTTGAGTGACCAGCCACAGCTCCCAGTGGCCTGGGAGTTCCTCTTCTTGGAGTGGCCACTGAAGTCAGTGGGACAGCTTCCCCAAAACCTCTGCACTTCAGGGTTTCCTGAAAATGGAAACCTCTGCATTTCAGGGGCCATGGAAATCTCTAGCTCCCTGTATTAAACCTCTTTCTACTTGAAATACTGAGAGTGACTTCTGCCCAAACCATGACTGATGTGGGGGATACGTAACGAAAGGCAAGACTGAGTGGGTCCTGGTGTTACACAAGCTACATGAAGCTGGCAAAGCTGAGTCACGGGATGCAGTCCAAGCTAGAAGACTGGACCAGACATGCGAACTGCATGCGTGTCATGGACGCCTCTCCTTCCTGCTTACTTCATTCAAGCACCCCTTCAATTTTTCCTTCACTCTTTCAGTTTCTTTCTCTAAAGCTTTTGCTTTTACCATCAGGAGAGGTAAGAAAAGGCTTCCCTGCTGGCTCAGTTGGTAAAGAATCCACCTGCAATGCAGGAGACCCAGGTTTGATCCCTGGGTGGGGAAGATCCCCTGGAGAAGGAAATGGCAACCCACTCCAGTAATTCTTGCCTGCAGAATCCCATGGACAGAGGAGCCTGGGGACTACAGTCCATGGGGTCGCGAAGAATCGGACACAACTGAGCGTCTGAGCATCTATAGAGGTGAGAAAAGCCTATTATCAGCTTTTTTCCTAACTGCTAATAAATATTGATTTTTTTTTCCCCAGGAGGATCTCATTTGGGCAGCTAACAGTTTGGTTTCACGACAGTTGTAGCCAATCCCTGGGAATAAGCCAGACAAGGTCTTTACCAAGTTCCTGAGACAGCTCAAGCCCAGGCCACTCCTTTCCCGGGACTGTTTTGGATGAACCAGTCCCTACATTCTCAGGGGTCATGGAAGAGTAGCACAAAGCCCACTCCAGAAAGCCCTGTCCGAACTAAGCACACGTTGGCCATCTCATTCATATTCATTATCCATCCACTCCAAACACACGTCAGACACCGGGGTGGGTGATGGAGACACAGTGGCAACAAGACATGGTCCCCATCTCTGAGCAGCTCAAACGGTCTAGGACAGCAACCAGTGCTAAAACTGCAGTCATGGAAGGTGCCTCATTCAGAGTCAAATAGTGTTCTCAACCCAGCTGCTGCTTCAAAAACAGGCTGAAGCCACAGACTGAAGACTGAGCCCTGAGTGGAGATAATGCTCCTTCTGAGCAGGGAGCATCCTGCAGGCCCTTCGGGTTCTGGAGGGTCAGGTTTGGAGGAAAGGAAATGGAGTCTGCTTTTTAAAGGCGAAAGCTGGAAACTCTCTGCCTCAGTAGGAAAACAAAGCCACCGAACATCACTGACTGGATGGTGACATCTGCGCTCAGCCCTCAGGTGCACGGAGGTGCCGACATGGCGACAGGGGTCTCTGCGTGGACAGGGTGTGCCCTGCGAGCACGGCTTCCAGCCCCTCTGCCCCTTGTCTAACTTGAGACGCTGGCTCCCGGTTGTCAGTTTAGCAG
Organism: Ovis aries; assembly: GCF_016772045.2. Classification (NCBI taxonomy): domain Eukaryota; kingdom Metazoa; phylum Chordata; class Mammalia; order Artiodactyla; family Bovidae; genus Ovis; species Ovis aries. The sequence goes on from NC_056074.1 coordinate 7,773,334, forward strand.
AAGCCAGGTCTGCTACGCTGACGGCAGGATGGATGGTGTGTCAGGGCTCATTAAGACGATGAGCGTGTAATTAATCAGGATTCTGTTTACAGGGCGAGAGTGACTGCTAACAGTTACACCAGGACAACACAACAGCCGCGATGGGATGCCCCCCAGGAGGGTGGTGAGTTCCTACCGCGGAAGATCAGGGGAAAGACCGTGGGCTGAGCCCATATGACACCTTACCAGCTGTCCAGAGGAGCTGTCTTTCATTCATTTCAATTCTCACTATAACTTGTGAAGTAGATGTTACTAACCCTCGTTTCATACAGACCCGAGGCTCAGATAAAGGAACTTGCCTGAGTTGAAGGGTTAGTAAGAGGTGGAAGTGTAATCTGAACCCAGGTCCATCTGACTCGTATCTGTCCTCATCACAGCCATGACACAAACTCCAAAAACGGTGGCATTTGCCCTAAAAGGGCCTCACTGTCTTTGGGCCAATGATACAGGTTTTCGTTAATAATTGTGATGTAGGCACTTACTGCAGTGTGCCATTACTTTGTTAAAATTCGACCACTGATTCAATTCAATTCAACACAATTTTGAGCTAGACTTGGCACTATGGACGCACAACTGAAGAGGTTATTCTGGCCCTGAAGGATCTCACAGAGCAGGGGGAAGACAGACAAGAAAGCCAGCAATTACTGAACTGTGTAAATGCTGAGATAACTGTATGTTAGTCTCAAGGTCTCACAGAATCACCACAAGCATCTGATCCAACAGGGACATGCAGGAAGCCTTCCCAAAGGAGGTGTCAACCGAGGTATAATAGATGAGTAGGAATTGCTTAGAAAAAGAATCAGGACTAAAGCCTAGGGAACAACACACGCGCAAGCAGAGGGATGTGAACGGGCCTTGAAGGATGCAGAGAAACAACAAATGATTCTCTTTGGCTGGAGGGAAGGGCGGCAGACCCACACAGTGTGGCCGAGGGGACCTCACGACACCCCTTCCACTCAGTCCAGCCCAGAGGATGCCACCTGGGACTCAGCTGTGCCAGTCACTGTATTCCAACCGGAGGAAACTGGTCAGTAAGAGACACATGACCGAAGGTGGACAAAGAATAGTCTCTTGGAGACCTTTCTCCCAGCAAAGCTCCTACAAGCTAGACGGGCACCTCTGCTAGTTAATACAAAGGTGGATTTTGGACCAGCTAAGGCTCAGGGGACCCAGGGAACAATGAATAAGGGGGATCTTTTCAGAAAGCAGGGCAGGAGACCTGGCTGATGAGATAACCAAGGAGTGTGGCACTTTGTGGCGGTCGGGAGTCTGCAGAAGTCCTGTCCCAGAGGGCTGGCCACTGCGTCAGACCAGTGACAGTCACGTTTCCATTCTCTCCTTTTCCAATGCTGTGTAGCTGTTCTCTTGCCGCTACTTGGCCGCCGCATACTGAGCATGTCGGGAGGTGCAGATCTAGAGGATATGGCCCTGGAGTGTTTAGACCACTGGTCAGTAAGGACATCCAGACGTGAAGGCACACACCGCCCATCATTTAGAGATCCTAGCTTTCGAGTTGGTCAGGACCTTGGGGTTGTCTCCCTCAAGAAGGGAGAGTATTTTTTGTAAAAGTCAAGAGTATTTTTGGTTGCCAGATGATGTGTTGAGACCAGATGCAAGTTACTAGCTAAGAGATTACATCTCTCAGCCTCCCTTGTACTTATGTACATGTAGCCATTTGACTAAACTTTAGCCAATAATGTGTAAAGAGAAGTTGTTGAGTATGAATTGCTTAAAATGAAGATAGTTGCTGGTATAGGCACTAATTTCTTTTAACCTTCCATTATTTCTGCTGCTTCTTACCTGGAATGCAAAGATGATGGCTGGTGCTCCAGCAGCTATGTTTGATTATGAGGCAACACCAAGCTAGAAGCCACATACTAAAATGGTGAAGCAGAAAGACAGAAGGGTCCCTTTGCCTCTAAAAGACACCATGGAGCTGACACACCAGTTCTTAACGTTAAGTACAGTAAACTTTCATCTTGTTTAAGTGGCTGCATTTTTTTCCCCTGGTTTTTGATTCTAGTAACTAGATATAATTCCTAAGAAATAATCTATAAGTATGCAGAAATTTCCAAAGTTATTTATCTATAGTGCCAGGAGCCAGCATGGGGAATCCCACCATGGCAAAGGTCATGAGGAAGGGGGCCTGACAAAATGCAAAGGCGGGATCAGGCCTCAGGGTCCCCCCATGGATTTTCTTGAGCCTCTACCCCCAGAACCAAAATCTGTCTGCTTTACTAAATTATGCCTTTCACCAACTCCTCTGACATTAACAGGGGACTATCCCCTACCACCTTTTTCTGGAAAAAGTTAACTTAGAGCTCCAGCTAACAGTCTTCTGCATATAAAAGGAGTATCTCAGCTCAAACCCCTCTGGTAGCTTTCTAACTTGCCTGACAGGACTGTCCGGACCTTTTACAACTGCGCATGTGCTTGCTCACAGCCTCCCAACCATGAGAGGCACAGGAAGCTGAAAACATCCTAGGAATGTAGGGGCTTCCCAGGAGTCAAAATCATTAGAATAGGACAGATTAAGAGTTTCATTTGTTGAGCCAATACTTGCTGCCAAATTTTCATATCTTTTACTTGTTGATATAGTTGGTATATAGGAAAGAAAACAAGTAGCAACATAGATCTTTGAGTTAAGTACCTTCTTTGTTAGAACCCACTGCACCTTTGTTCTATAGGGATGTAACTTTAGTGCTTTGAGGATGATGCAGATTAAAAAAAAAAAAAAAACACTTCAGGGAAAATAAGATTAACATTCATTAAAGAGAGCCATAAAATGTTAACAGGCCTTTTGGCCAGAAGATAATGTAAATCACCTGAGACCCTTTGTATACGGAAAGATTTGCAGAAAGAAAGCCTGGTCTTGATAAGGGTCAGGGCTGCTGACCCTACATAACTTTGTATTATCTATTGATCTCTACGTACAACCAAAAGTATAAAAAGCTTTTCTGGAAAATAAAGGACGGACCAGTTCCTGGAAAGACTGGTTTCCCCCGTGTTGACTCTCTCTCTCTCTTTCTCCCTCTCCCTCCCTCTCCTTTTCAGGCTGATGCCTTGGAACATGGAGGCTCTCCTTCTCCACTTATTTGCCCGGGCTTCTAAGACCCATGCGAGAGGGAGCCCAAGGCGGGGCACCCTCCACTATTCAAGTGGGTGCCTGTGGCCTAACGTAGACAGTGCAAGTTTCTTGTCTTGAAACTTTATTAGCTTTCCATGTAAACCAAGGAATATCAGCCTCTTTTTTCCACTTATTTTTCTACTACACTATTTCTTTCTAATCTCCCTCCATATCTTTAATTAAGCAATTAATTCCTAGGACTCCAACTCCATCCCTGCTTCGAATTCCCTGGATCCACTGGGATTGGACCCCAGCACTATAGTTGAGTTCTCTCCCATTAACTCCAAAGCTGGCCTCTAGCTGAATGTGCCAGCTGTCACAAACTCAACATTTTCACCATCAAGTTCATTGTCACTATGTCCAATCCCATCCACAATGAGTCCGTTCTTCGACTTGAGGAGTGTGGGAATGAGTCACTGAAGAGCCAACAAGCAGTGAGCACTGGGCCGCAGGAAGAAGACTGTGTGCCAGGACTGCTGCCTGAGTTAAGGGAGGAAGGGCTCCCAAACACACACCAGCACCCTTCCTGGGCTAAAACACCACTGGGGAGTCATCGTAGCCTCGGTTTGTTCCAGACCAAGGGCCCAGGGGTAAGGCAGTACTCATGATGAGCAGAGAAGATAGGAATGGCCTCGCAGGAGTGGCCCAGGTACTACTGTTGGAAATGTCTAGTAATATTTTATAAAGAAATGCTTCCAGAGGAAACACTGGAAATGCCTCTCAACCACATCACATAGGCTACAGCCAGGAACGGCCGTGCTCCCGGCTTTGTTGGGCCTGGGGTAGGAGTGAGGGCAAGTGCGTAGCTTCTGTGAGTGTAGGCTGTGGTCTCTGTGCCCTGGAGGCATGAAGTGTGTGCGGGGTGTGCACAGTGCTAGTGTGTGCACACAGGTATCTTCCGTGTGTTGGGGGGAGCTAGAGTTTGGAGGGCGGTTGTGAGTAGAAGAGTGGAGGAGGCTGGCGTGCCTTCACCATAAGGGAATGTCCCGGACCGTGAGAGTTCACCATTTATCCCACACCTTCCTGCCTTCACTCTCCTGTGGGCCCCACAAGAGCTTGTGTGCATGCGTGCTAAGTCACTTCAGTCGTGTCCGGCTCTTTGTGACCCCCATGGATTGTAGCCCACGAGGCTCCTCTGTCCATGGGATTTCCCAGGCCAGAATACTGGAATGGGTTGCCACTTCCTTCTCCAGGGGATCCTCCCCACCCAGGGATCGATCCCGGGTCTCATAGTCTCCTGGACAGGCAGGCCAGTTCTTTACCACCAGTGCCACCTGGGAAGTTTATGAGGTACACATAAACATTGCTTTTATTTTTCAAGTGAGAAGAATGAGACAGAGAGAGGCAGAATCCCCTAAAACGAATTTCCTTAGGGAAGGAGGCACCTGGAGCTTTCCACGAGATTGCTGTGTGGACGCAGGAACTCGGAGGGAAAGGAGCCCACGCACGTGTTTTTGAGATGTTAGCGCCCATTTGTCCGTCAGAGGCTCTTGCCTTGTTTCTTTGGCTCTTCATTTGCTCAGTCTCCAACTCGACTTCAAGCTCCCCCTACACGTAAGGCCCATTCACCTGGCCAAGCGTGGGAGAGACAAGGTAAAAGGCCTGGACGCCCGGAGGTGACACCACTCGGGCAAAACAGCAGCAGCTGGAGGTGAGTGGAGGAAGGGGGATAGAGGAGGAAAGAGAGGGCGGGATTTAATCAGACTGTGAGTGCATTTCAGGCTTTCTTTCCTTTGCATACGAGTTCTAGCTGACTCAATTTCGGAACCCTGGAGTTTGTGATCAATGTGCCTTCTGAAATCAGCGCCCACAGCCCAGCATGTCCATAGCATCCTGTGGAGCATCCAAGGTACCAGGCTACCCCTTCTCAGCCGCCGCTTCCCCGGGTCTCCCCCGGTGTGGAGCCAGCAGGATGAGCAGGCCGGGGTCTGGCCTCAGCCCCATGGGGAGAGAGCTGGGTAACTGACAAGGGACTCTCCCTGGTCTCCAAGTGAAGCTAGCAAGGGAGCAAAGCTGGGGCTTGGGGGGACAGTGCGAGCTCCCGTGAGCCCGTGTCAGGCTCTGTGCAGAGGACACTGCTGGTGGCAGAGCCGGGCCTATGAGCTTCTGGACTCACACCCACCACCATTCCTTGTCCTTTCGGCTTGCCAAGGACTTTCCCATCTGTTTCGCTAGATTCTTAGTTCTTCCCTCCAAGGCCATTCTGTTCGGAGAAAAGTGAAGCTTTAGAGAGGTTTTCAGGCCTCAGTTTCAGAGGCCTCGGGATAAGTCAGTGGAAACGAGAAATCAGACGCAGGGTCCCCAGGCAGGGATGCAGTCACTTCTCCCTTTTCTCCGTCTATACCGCATGCCTTCTGAGTCCCGAGCACAGTGACAAACTGGGCCTGGTCCCTGCCGGCAGGTGAGCGCAGCCTAGCAGGCAGAGAGGCCCGTCCACAAGGTCAATGACACTGCTGGGGGCTCTCCAGCCAGTGGCCGGGGTGCAGAAGAGGGTCCCTCCACCCCACCCCCCAGGGCACTGGGGGTCACTCTGTGCTCGATGGGTGGGCAGGGTGAGGCCTGCCACTCAGCACCCCCAGATGCTGGCCCGGGGCTTGGGAGGTGGTTCAACCTGGCCAGTCTCCCTCCCAGCCTCCTTGACTCCAGCTTCCAGGTGAGCCCCAACCTCCATTCCTCCAGGAACCTTGATGCACAGGCTGGAACCCCGCAGGCCTCTCAGCACCACTAGGCCTTGGGGGGTGGGGTCAGGCATTAGGTGAATACTTGCTACTCTTTTAGTCTCAGCTACTGGAAAAGGCCGCTTGGATTTCAGGAAGAATTTTATCCCCTTCCATCCACGTCATTCATGAGTTTTCTTTATCATTTCTTTTTAACAAAATATGTAGGTTACTTTTCCCAGCTCAAATCTCTTCCCAACATCAAAGGTGTTGAGAATGGCTCTTCTGGATTCTGTTGTGGTAAATGTCAGGGGTGAAAACGTTGTCCTGCTGAAACCCGGCCCCAGAACTCCTCATCAGGTGCGAACTACTTTCATTTGGAGAAACTATCAATACTTTACTTTGGGGCTTCCCTGGTGGCTCAGAGGGTAAAGCGTCTGCCTGCAATGCGGGAGACCCGGGTTCAATCCCTAGGTCAGGAAGATTCCCCTGGAGAAGGAAATGGCAGCCAGTATCCTTGCCTGGAAAATCCCAAGGACAGAGACAAGCACCTTGGGGCAGAAGGTGAGACTGACAGGAACTCAGCCACAGAGCCACTGGGTAAAGTGGCCTCTGAGAAGAAGAGCTTTGCTTTGGTCTAGAGTCGGAGGGGGATGACAAAGAGGGAAGGAGAAAAGCAGGGAGAGAATTAAGGGTAAGCCCACTGGTTCAGACAGTAAAGAATCAGCCTGCAATGTGGGAGACCTGGGTTCGATCCCTGGGTTGGGAAGATCCCCTGGAGGAGGGCATGGCAACCCGCTCCAGTATTCTTGCCTGGAGAACCCCATGGACAGAGGGGCCTGGCGGGCTACAGTCCACGGGGTCACAGGAGTCAGACACGACAGTGACGAAGCACAGCACCACGAGAGCAGACTAGGGAGAGTCTCTGCGCTCCCAGAGCAGGGTGTCTGGGTTCGACCCCTGGTCAGGGAACCAGATCCCACAGGCTGCAACTAAGACTCAGGGCAGCCAAATAAATATGGAAAAGAGTAAAGGCAGGTTGGGCTGGAAGAAGTCAGGAGAGTTTGGCAGAAGGATACAAACTCGCAACTGTAAGGTGTGAGTGTCTCCTACCACTGCTGTTCCCGTCCTTAAGTGCTACGTCTGACTCTTCAGGACCCCACGCACTACAGCACACCAGTTCCTCTGTCTTCCACCATCTCCCCAAGTTTGCTCAAACTCATGCCCATTGAGTAGGTGATGTACAGCCTGGTAACTAAAACTGTTAACGCTGTATCGTATAACTGGAATTTGTGAGGGAAGTAGAACTTAAAGAAGGTAGACAGGAAATACGTGTTAATGAACTCGAGTACATTTTCACAATGTAGACATTAAATCATCATGTTTTACACTTGAAATATCTTGTAACTTTGTCAATTATACCTCCATCAAGCTGGAAAAAATATTCTAACTAAAAAAATTTTTTTAAAGAGTAAGCCTGGGTCTAGACAGTTGCCCTGGAACAGAGTGGTAACCAGACTCTGACCCCAGAGATCAGGTCACTTCCTGCCAGGAAACTGCAAGGAAAAGGATGCCCAACGCACAACCTGAAAGTGTTCGCTCCTGTTGTGTAAGCCCGTCCGTCCCCTCCCCAAACTTCAGCAAATTCCGGAACACTCACGAATACTCTGGGATTTTTAAAAATGGAATATAGCTGATGCACGGCATTCTGTCACTTTCAGGCGCATTACATCGTGGTCTCACATTCGCATACATTATGAAATGATCATCACGGTAAGTCTAGCAACCATCTGTCCCCATACAGAGTTATTGCAATCTGATTGACCATAGTCCTTATTCTGCACTACGTTTCTGTGGCTTATTTATTTTATAACTTACACTTCTCTTATTTCACACCTCAAGCCCCCTCCCCTCTGGAAACCACTCATTTGTTCTTTATGAGCCTGTTGTCATTTTGTTTTGTTTTAGATTCCGCTTATAAGTGAGATCATGTGTTATTTATCTTTTACTGCCTGACTTATTTCACTTAGCTTCTTTTAGTGTCTGGTGGCTCAGACGCTAAAGAATCTGCCTGCCAAGTGGGAGACCCAGGTTTGATCCTTGGCTCGGGAAGACTCCTGGAGAAGGAAATGGCACCCCCAGTCCAGTATTCTTGCCTGGAGAATCCCATGGACAGGGGACCCTGGTGGGCTACAGTCCACGGATGGCAGAGTTAGACACAACTGAGCGACTGTCACTCTCTCTCACTCTCAGCTCAAGTCCGTCCATGTTGCTGCAAAGGGCAAGATTCCATTCCTTTTAAGGCTGAATAATATTCCATTATACATATATATGTCTCTGTGTGTGTGCATCTCATTCACCCATCCATCTATTGTTGTTGTTCGGCTGCTAAGTCACATCTGACTCTTTGTGACCCCATGGACTGCAGTAGGCCAGGCTTCTACAGAAGGACCCTTAGGTTATCTCCATATCTAGATTATCTTAAATAATGTTATGAACATAGAGGTGCTTGTGTCTTTTTAAATGTGTGGTTTTTGTTTTTTTGTGTGTGTGTGTTTGTTTTTTTCAGGTAAAAACTCAGAAGTGGAATTGCTGGGTCATAGGTTTTTCTGTTGTTAACTGTTCGAGGAACTGCCATACCGTTTTCCAGAGTGGCAGTACCAATTTACTATCCCACTGACGGTGCACACGGCTGCCCTTTCGCCGCATGAACCTTTCTTAAGAGCTTGGAGGTGGGGCCGGCTTTCTGGCCATGGAGACAGAAGGGTGCGTGGAAAGCAGCACTGCCCCCTCTCCCTCGTTCCTGTTTAGCCGCTCAGTTGTGTCTGACCCTTTGTGACCCCATGGACTGTAGCTAGCTAGGCTCCTCTATCCATGGGATTTCCCAGCAAGCGCACTGGAGCGGGGTGCCATTGCCTTCTCCAGGAGATCTTCCTGACCCAAGGGTTGAACCTGCATCTCTTGCATTACAGACAGATTCTTTACCACTGTGCCACCAGGGAAACCCCCTCACTCTCTGGGAACTTGCAAAATTCTTCAAGACCACTTTGGACTTCTGCAGAAGCACTGTAGTTTGAAGAGACCCAAGCTGACATTTAAGTAAACACTAAGCAATCAATTAAACAAGTGACTGGGGTGTTAGGACCAAGAAGCTAACTCGATATAAGCCTGTGCATGAGCTGGATCAACACTCTGTGCCTCGCAAGGGACTTTTTCTCAAGCTTCTCTCATACCGCCTCTGGAAGGCAGTTTAGGTGGAGAGGCTGGTGCTCCTTTTATGGGTGCAAAAGCGCTGCCCCCCCCTTGTCAGGCTCTTTCAGTGTGGAAATCTCCCAGGGAGACAGTGACCGTCCTACGGGGCCACCAGGAGCAGGCACCAGGCATTTGCTGGGCCCCGGAACCTTTTAAACCTGGGAGACGTGCGTCAGGAGGGGAACAGGTATGTGCAGGCAGCCGTTTGTCAGAAGTTCTAAAGGCTGTTTTGCTCTGCTTGGAGTTTGGAAAGAAACAATGAGTCCAGTGCTTTTGTGATTTTTCCAACATGTATTTTTAAAGCTTCCCTGATGACTCAGTAAAAGAATCTGCCTGTGATGTAGGAGACCCGGTTTCAACCCCTGGGTCTGGAAGATCCCCTGGATAAGGGCATTGCAACCCACCCCAGTATTCTGGAGAATTCCATGGACAAAGGAGCCTGGCGGGCTACCATGCATGGGGTCACAGAGTCGGACACGACTGAGCGACTCACACACACACAGCATGCATTTTGGTGGACAGTTCACGGGCTCAGACACCTCCAGTGAACAGTGGGTGCTGATGCCCCCGCTCATGGGTCCAATGCGGCCTCGTCCCGTGTCTCAGGGGCCCCAGGTTCTGCTGCCATCTCTCCTCTCTCCAGGCTGCCTGCAGCCCCCAGCACAGGGCCTGGGTGGGTGCCAGTGAGCCTGAGTTGCGTTTGTGCCCAGGGCTCACCCGAGAGCCCCCTGCTTGTTCTCAGAACATTCAGGATCCTGGCTGCCTCGGGACACCCCAACTGGTCAAGCTGTGAGCCGACAGAGCTCCTTGCTTTCATGCTGCGAGTCTCGGGGTCCTCTCTCAGATGCACCGTCTCTTATCCATGAGCTCTCTGTAGTGGGTGAGAAGGTATTTTATCCTTTGGGGGGAGGAGTAATTTCCTAGCTGTGATCCACGCACTAAAGGACTCCATGGACCCCGGTTTCCTCCAGGGCCTTGCTGCCTCTACCCCTGAAACCAAGGACTTGCTGGCTGGGCTCCCTCTGTGAGACACCCCCCAACACACACACAGAGTTGGAGGGAGGCAGGGATTAAGTTCTTTGCGTCCCATGTCCTGCTGCTGCTGCTGCTGCTGCTAAGTCGCTTCAGTCGTGTCTGACTCCGTGCGACCCCATAGATGGCAGCCCACCAGGCTCCTCCGTCCATGGGATTTTCCAGGTAAGAATTCTAGAACCTTGCATAGACGTGGTTGATACCACACATGAATCCACGGATATGAGGGTAATAATCACTGCCACTTTGTGCTTGAACATCAAACAGGCAAACGAACTCCACAATTTGCGTGAGCTTGTGCTTGCTGAGAGTAAGAACTCTGGTTTCCAAATGAGAGCTCACAGTGCCCGACAGCCTCTGACGGGAGTGGTCAGTCCAGACAGCATGTGCCCGGAGCCGAGGCCCCGCTGACGGCTCAGGAGCAAGACCTGGGTGTGCACAGAATCCAGGCCCGGGAGGGGAGGGACCCCTTCGGGGAGATGAACTTAAGACACTCGGGGCTCGGCTCTCCTCGGGGACTGGCAGCTGCGGGAGGGATCCCTGGACCACAAACCCGGCACAGGTGGGCCTACTGTCCCCAAGCGCCCAGCCACCTGCACCCCAGGGGGTGCCCTGTGCAGGAGGCTCCCCCCTGATCCGCCCCCAGCACGCTGAGACACCTGTTTCTTGTGAATCATCTGTTACTCGGGGAAAGCCAGTCACTGGTTGGTCACAAACACCAGGGCCAGGCAGATGTGTGGCATTTCTGACTGTCGGGCTGGGTGCAGGTGGGCAGGACAGTGAGGCTGCCGGACAACACATTTCCCCAGGTCTGAGCCTCTCGGGGTGCCAACTCTGTGACAGGGAGCAGACAATTCATCGTGTCCACCGGCCTGAGACGCGACTTCGCCTGGAGCTTCCTGCCAGCCCTCCTGAAGGTCAGATGGGCTGCCGGGAGAGGGGCCTCACCCACAGGAAACTCAAGGGAAGGCTTTGGATGGAGGAGCATGGAGCTCAACTAGGGCGGAGACGTGCTGAGGTGGGACGGATGTCAATTTGTGGCTCCGAGAGCGGGGGCGGGATGTGTGCTCAATGGATCCCTCCCGCAGCTATCAGTTGCCGGAAATCAACCCTGAATATTCTTCGAAGGATTGATGCTGAAGCTCCACTTCTTTGGCCACCTGATGTGAAGAGCTGATCATTGGAACAGACCCTGATGCTGGGAAAGATTGAAGGCAGGAGAAAAAGGGGACGACAGAGGATGAGATGGTTGGATGGCATCACCGACTCGATGGACATGAGTTTGAGCAAGCTCTAGGAGGTACTGATTGACAGAGAAGCCTGGCGTGCTACAGTTCGTGGGGTCACAAAGAGCAGGAGAGCACTCAGCAACTGACACAGCAGGAGAGCCCAGCCCTTGCAAAGCATGGAGACCATCACTCGTGGAGCGCGAGTGCCACCTGGTGGCCAGATATGCCTTGACCAGCATCATCAGTGACCAGGGAAGCCAAGAACCAGGAATCACCAAGGTCATCGCCACAGTAACTGTAACGATGGCAACGCGTTATCAACACCCCACTTCTTTCCTGCCCTCCTGAATTCCGGCCTCGCAGGGTTTTGAGGAGATTGGCCCTTATTGGACATTCATATATTCTCTTTAAAGCAGTGACCGTGTAATCTTTTGCCATTTTTTAATTCAGTTGTCTTGTTATTAAGTTGTAAAAGTTCTTTATATATTTTGGATACAATTTATTAGTCAGATATTGTGAACATTTTCCTTCTGACTTATGGCTTATCTTTACTTAGTATTTTTCAAAGAGCAAATGTTTTAAATTTTAATAAAAGTCAATTTACCATTTAAAAAAAAGAACCAATAGACATTGACAGGCCTAGATGTACCAGGCACTGTTCATATGCAGCAAGCCCTTCCCTCCTGGAGGTTAAGTTCCGGAGCACAAGAAGGGAGGGTTAGGAAGGATGGGGAGAAGGAGACAGACACAAGGTATTGCAGCGGAATTAGAATCTCCAGGACAAGATGGCCAGGGGGGTAAGGAAGAAGGAGATGTTAAGAGATTTAGCCTAGGTGACAGGCAGAAGAATAAGGCCCCTAGAGGCTGGCGATAGAGGAGAAGGGGCAGGAAGGGGCAAGAAATGAGTCTGCTTTTGGATCAAAATCAACATTACATTACTTAGATTGTCTTCCCAGGTGGCCCCAGTGGTAAAGAACCCGCCTGCCAATGCAGGAGATGCAAGAGATGCTGGTTCGATCCCTGGGTCGGGAAGATCCCCCTGGAGGAGGGCATGACAACCCACTCCAGCATCCTTGCCTGGGAAATCCCACGGACAGAGGAGCCTGGCGGGCTACAGTCCACAGGGTCACAAAGAGTGGGACATGACTGAGCACGCACCCACAATATATTACATTACAATGACCCACCTTTCCAATCCCATGAAAAGTCAGCCTAGGTTTGCTAGAAAATTCTCCTGCCATTAGAGGTTAAAATTGTATTGAATGTTGATTGTCAAATACAAATCTCCATACACAGATTTTCATTAAGGGCTTGCTGAACCATCCTACGGAAAATAACAATTGCTAACACAGAGTGTTTTGTGAGAAAGAAGCCTTGTTCCCAGTACTTCCTCCAGTTACCTTAAATCCTCAAAACTCCTTGTGGGCTCTCCACTGGGCTCAAGTCACGCAGTCAGCAAGTGCAGGGCCACCAGCATCTGCAGGAAGGTCACAAGGCCCCTCAGGGAAATCTACTTTCTCCCAGGAGGCGGCTGTAGACGGTGGGCACCATGTGGCCCGTCACCACATCCAGCCACTTTCCCACGGCAGTCAACCTGCTTGAAACTTGATTAGAAGAGGTTTCAGGCCCCCCCAGTTTGGTCACCGGTTAGAGACAGATGTCAAAAAGCTAGAAAAAGACGGAAAGGAAAAATAAAGAGGGAGATCTCCGGTAGCATTACAGGCCGAAAAATGGGGCGTGTGGTTACCCTTCCTCTTTGGGGATGATGAAAATAGAAACCGTGGGCTTCCGTGGTGGTGTGAAGGCAGGAGGCTCTGGCTTCTGGAGAACCCGACTCTCACATGCGCCCGTGAGCGGCACTGGTTCCGCCAGGCTGTGGGACCCACACACAGCTTCTCAGCCAAAAGGCAGTTAGGCGGGTAGAGAAGCCCAGCACGGAAGGTTCTGGGCCCACCTGGGCTTGCGCCATCGTCCAGGATAAATGACTCTAAAAACACAAACTCTACGTAAAGTTTTACCTTAGTCTGGTGCTCATGGGGAAATGTAATTTCTTATTTTTGACAGTTCTAACTTCCCACTATTCTTATTCCTACTGAATAAAGAAAAAGAAAAGATTGTCATATTGAAAAAGATTATTTAATCACAATAAAAGCATGCAAAACAATACTGAAAAAAATCTCTGATTGAGTGAAAGCTTTATCATAATAGTAGTAACAATATACCTTAAAATAGCCCCTAGAAAATTGAAAACTGCAATTGGTATCAGTTACTTCACCAGTATGGGGGGAAAAGATGGTCACATTGCCTATGCTTTTTCTTTTTTTTAATTTTAAAATTATTTAATTTTTAATTTTTTTGAATGGATAGATGTGGTACGCAGAAACAATGGAATATTACTCAGCCCTTATAAAGAATGAAATAATGCCATTTGCAACAAGATGGATGGACCTAGAGACCTTCATACTGAGTGAAGTAACTCAGAGACAAATATCATACGGTATCACTTACATGTGGCATCTAAAAACAGAAATAGAGTCACAGATATAGAAAACAATCTTATGGTTACCAGGGGGGAAAGGTGGGAAGGAGGGATAAATTGGGAGACTAGGATTGTCTATGTTTTTTCAGTTGATTTCTCTTACCATCAGGAGGTCCAGTAACTCAAATGCCAGCTATGTTCCAGAAACTCTTTAGTACTGGAAATACATCAGTGGATAAAACAAAGATTTCCATCCTTGTGGGGCTTACTCTCTAACAGAGGAGATAGTGAAGCAATAGATTTAATAAATAAGTAAATAATTTAGCATGGTAAAGGGTGTTGATATCAAGGATTTTTTTTTTTTTTAGTAGAGGGGTCTGAGATACTAAGATGGGTTAGGCCTCTGGGAGAATGCAACATTTAAGCAAAGCCTTGAAGGTGACTCTGGTCTTCACAAAGCCACATAAGTTGCAGGACATTCTCCAGGACAGCAGAGGTCCAGTGCCTCACCTTCACGCCATCCTAATGGTCTTCTCCCATGGCGCTTCTGAGAACAAACTTTTACTCCAAAATGCCCTGCTGAGTACATTTACACTGAAAAGCAGTAGCAATTTCTCTCACTATACATGTTAATTCTGCTCCCAGAACTTATATAACTAGGGTTATGAGCCAACTAACAGCTTCCCAAGTGTTTCCGTGGTAAAGAATTCGCCTGCCAATGCGGGAGATGTGTGTTTAATCCCTGGGTCGAGAAGATCCCCTGGAGAAGGAAATGGCAACCCACATCAGCATTCTTGCCTGGGAAACCCCATGGACTGAGAAGCCTGGAGGGCCACAGTCCATGCGGTCGCAAGAGAGTTGAAAACAACACAGACACACGACAGCTTCACAGAATTTAGCTGGTGGTACCTCTGTGGGTCTCAGATTACTCGGCGACGTGACCATGGTGTGTATTAGATTTATCTACGTGAAGTTCCCAGGAGGCCACCTGCAGAGGAGTCTTACTGAATTTTCCCTGCTATTTTTCTGTATCTTATACAATCACTCCCTTGGGTTCAGGCATGCGGCCTCAAGAAATACCATCTAGTTCTAATGAAAAGCCTACATTTGGGACCACTGAGATGACCTTTGGCCTACAGCCCAGTAACTGTAGGAATTACTCTTTTAAGGTTGAGAAGAATCCCTTAGCATCCAGTACTGTCTATTGACAGTGGTTGGTTTAGATGCCAAGTCACCGTATCCAACTCTTGTGACACCATGGACTGTAACCCGCCAGGCTCCTCTGTCCATGGGATTCTATAGGCAAGAATCCTGAGGTGGGTTGCCGTTTCCTTCTCCAGGGGATCTTCCTGACCCAGGGATCAAAGCCAGGTCTCCTGCATTGCAGGTGACCTCTTTACTAACTGAGCCACAAGGGAAACAGGCACACAACAAATGTTTCCATAAATAACACATCCTGATTCCAGTAATGGTGAAATAAACAATTCTTTCTTCCTGTTCTTTGGTTGGCATAATCTCTATTGATCTGTTTTGAAGTTCAGTGATTCTTCTGCTTATTGATGAGTTTTTCCAGTGAATTTGCAATTTCAGCCATTGTTTTTTTCAATGCTGGAATTCCCATTTGGTTCTTTTTAAAAACCCTCTTTATGATATTCTCCATTTGATGCAACATCGTCATCATACCTTTCTTTATTCCTTTTAGGCAAGTTTTCCTTTACTGTGAACATATGTGTAATGGGTATTTTGAAATATTTTCCTCCTCAATCTGATATCTGATCACTATCACTGTTTCTGTAGCCTGTTTTTACTTTTGCTTTTCCAGTATATGGGTAGAACTGATCCTTTTATTTTTTTGCATGCCTCATTCAATTTTGTTGGAAACTGGAGATTCTAGATTACATACTGTAGCCACTCTGGGTAACAGACTTCTCTGTTTCTCCAGGGCTCTTTGTTCCTATTTGCTTAATGACTGTCTGAATTATTTTACTGAAACCTACCTATCCTCGGCAGTATTAAGCCTCTGATGCTGGCTCTCAGGGAGGTGTAATGTCGCATACGGCCTGTGACTGACTGGTCTCTTCCATCTTTCTGGGACTCCAGCACTGGGGCCTGACGCTGGCTCTCAGGGAGGTGTAATGTTGCATACGGCCTGTGACTGACTGGTCTCTTCCATCTTTCTGGGACTCCAGCACTGGGGCAGGGACAATGGCAAGCTCCTCCTGGAAGGACGCTTCCACTCTAGGTGAGAAGCATTCAGGGGAGCTGGGGAGGAGCGGTAGCATGAGCTCCTCTTGGCTTCCCTTTCACAGCACGAAACTACAAGCTAACGAGACGAGGAAAACGAATCACGGCCCCAGCATTCTTAGCCACTGCATTTAAGGTAGAACCATCCTCCACGAGTGAGGGGTGGATAAAAGCAGGGAACACCCACCTCTCAGCAGTATTTGCCTGGGACTTGGCCTCAGCAATGGACAGCTGGGGGCAGGATGAGAACTACTGAGTCCTGCTACTCCTGGAAGAAAGCCTCCTGGCTCGGAGTTGTGGAGACAGGGAACCCTGCGCTCCTGGCTTCAGCAGTCTGGAGTGAAGTCTCCCTCTTGTTGGGCTGGGAGGGGAGACAGGGGGAGCCTTGGTTCAAACATCTTGGTTCAAACATCATAGACTTCCTTACTGAAAGAGTCGACTTCCTTACTGAAAGATTCACCTTCCTTACTCGAAGCAAAATTCACCTCTCTTGTCGAAATTTCATAGATTTTCTCGAAGAAATGTTTCTTCATTTGCTGTTTTTCTTCAGGACCATTTCCGAAGGTTTTGAATGGTTAAGCTTTTAAGAATAATGTTCATTGTTTCCCTGGAAAGCAAGTCAGCGAAGCTGCTAATACTCTCATGCCAGAATTCAATCTCCCTACTGAGTTTCAAGAGTTCTTTATACATCATTGTAGATAAAACCTGTTATCAGATATGTAATTTGTAAATACTTTCTCCCAGTATGCGGGTTACTTATTCATTTTCTTAAAAGTGTCTTGAAAGCCAAAGTTTCATATTTTTATGAAATCCAATTGATCAAATTTTTCTTTTATGGACTGACTGTACCTTTGGTGCCTTGTCTAAGAAGCATTTGCCTGGAATCACAAAGACTTCCTACTTTTTTCCTACAAATTTTATAGTTTTAGATTTCATATTTAGGTCTACATTGCATTTTGACTTAAAATTTTATACAGCAGACTCTCTTGAACAACACTGGCTTGAACTGCACAGGTCCACTTATACGTGGGTTTTCCTCAGTGAATGCATACTACTGTACTAGTGTTTTGTGGCTGTAGATGCCAAACCATGAATACAGAAGGCTGACAGCAAAGTAACACAGAGATTTTCAACAGCACAGAGGGTCAGGACACCTAACCCTTACCTTGTTCAAGGGTCAGCTGGACATGTGTCCAATTTTTTTTTTTTTGTAAGAACGGTCAAAGATAATTTTTGGTTTTTGTAGAGTGGTCTGTTGTGTCTGTTCATCTTTTACATATGGCTAGTCAATTGTTCCAGCACATTTGTTGAGAAGATTATCCTTTCTTTAGTAAATTCCCATGGCATCTTTGTCACAAATCTATTAATTGATGATGACACCACCCTTATAGCAGAAAGTGAAGAACTAAGGAGCCTCTTGATGAAAATGAAAGAGGAGAGTGAAAAAGTTGGCTTAAAGCTCAATATTCAGAAAACTAAGATCATGGCATCTGGTCCCATCACTTCATGGGAAATAGATGGGGAAACAGTGACAGACTTTATTTTTCTGGGCTCCAAAATCACTGCGGATGGTGATTGCAGCCAGGAAATTAAAAGATGCTTGCTCCTTTGAAGGAAAGCTATGACCAACCTAGACAGCATATTAAAAAGCAGAGACATTACTTTGCCAACAAAGGTCCATCTAGTCAAGGCTATGGTTTTTCCAGTGGTCATGTACGGATGTGAGAGTTGGACTATAAAGAAAGCTGCGCACTGAATAATTGATGCTTTTGAACTGTGGTGTTGGAGAAGACTCTTGAGAGTCCCTTGGACCACAAGGAGATCCAACCAGTCCATCCTAAAGGAGATCAGTCCTGGGTGTTCATTGGAAGGACTGATGCTAAAGCTGAAACTCCAATACTTTGGCCACCTGATTCAAAGAGCTGACTCATTGGAAAAGACTCTGATGCTGGGAAGGATTGGGGGCAGGAGGAGAAGGGGACGACAGAGGATGAGATGGCTGGATGGCATCACGGACTCTATGGACGTGAGTCTGAGTGAACTCCGGGAGTTGGTGATGGACAGGGAGGCCTGGCGTGCTGTGCTTCAAGACATGACTGAACGACTGAACTGAACTGAACTGAAGGTGACTTATAACATCTAATTTTAAAACATTATGGGGAGGGAGGTGGGAGGGGGTTCATGTTTGGGAGCGCATGTACACCCGTGGTGGGTTCGTGTCAATGTATGGCAAAACCAATACAGTGTTGTAAAGTAAAATAAAGTAAAAATAAAAATTTAAAAAAAAAACATTATAAAGCTACCATAAGCAAGATATTCTAGTATAAATATGTGGATAGACAATTAGATCAATCAAACATAATACAGGTGTCAATCTAGGCATATTCAGTTCAGTCGCTCAGTTGTGTCCAACTCTTTGCGACCCCATGAACCACAGCACGCCAGGCCTCTCTGTCCATCACCAACTCCCAGAGTTCACCCAAACCCATGTCCATTGTGTCGGTGATGCCATCCAACCATCTCATCCTCTGTTGTCCCTTTCTCCTCCTGCCCTGAATCTTTCCCAGCATCGGTTCAGTTCAGTTCAGTTCAGTTCAGTCAGTTGTGTCCAACTCTTTGCGACCCCATGAATCACAGCACACCAGGCCTCCCTGTCCATCACCAACTCCCAGAGTTCACTCAAACTCACGTCCATAGAGTCCGTGATGCCATCCAGCCATCTCATCCTCTGTCGTCCCCTTCTCCTCCTGCCCCTAATCCCTCCCAGCATCAGTCTTTTCCAATAAGTCAACTCTTCGCATGAGGTGGCCAAAGTACTGGAGTTTCACCTTTAGCATCAGTCCTTCCAAAGAACACCCAGGACTGATCTCCTTTAGGATGGACTGGTTGGATCTCCTTGTGGTCCAAGGGACTCTCAAGTCTTCTCCAACACCACAGTTCAAAAGCATCAATTATTCAGTGCGCAGCTTTCTTTATAGTCCAACTCTCACATCTGTACATGACCACTGGAAAAACCATAGCCTTGACTAGATGGACCTTTGTTGGCAAAGTAATGTCTCTGCTTTTTAATATGCTGTCTAAGTTGGTCATAACTTTCCTTCCAAGGAGCAAGCGCCTTTTAATTTCATGGCTGCAATCACCATCTGCGGAGATTTTGGAGCCCCCCAAAATAAAGTCTGACATTGTTTCCACTGTTTCCCATCTATTTCCCATGAAGTTTAAGCCCCCTTACTTTGCTCTTTTTCAAAGTAGTTTTGCCCTTTTCATATAGATTGCATTTTTGAATTTGGGGCTTGCAAAATTCATGTATCAATTCTAATGCTTTTTTTTGGTTGAGATTTCACAGGATTGTCTACATCAATAATCATGTTGTCTGCTAATAAAGACAGTATTATTTATGGTTTTCCAATTTGGATGGTTTTGTCTTTTATATCTTATAGCCATAGCTAGAAACTCCTGTACAATTGAACAGAAGTGGTAAGAGAAGACACTCAGGCCTTGTTGATATCAGAGGAAAAATGGTAAGTCATTCACAAAGAAGTATGATGTTAGCTGTGGGGTTTTAATAGATGCTCTGTATTAGAAAATTCCCTTCACTCCTAGCTTGAAGAAATTCCCTCTACTCCCAGTTTGCTAAGAATGGAAAAGGGATGATTAGATACTGTTAAATGCTTTTCCTTCTTCAGTTGAGGTGATCCTTTTTTTTTTTTTAGTGAGTTAATATGATGAATTCCTTTGATGAATTTTCCACTGTTACATCAACCTTGAATCCTGGGATAAACCCTACTTGGTCATGATGTGTCATCCCTTTTAAATACTTTGTTCACTTTACTAATAATTGGTTTAAATTTTTTTCTCTGTAAGTTCAGGAGGCATGTTGGACTTTAGTTTTCTTCTCTTGTATTTTCCCTGCCTGGTTTTGGCATCAGGAAAATAACTGACCTGATACAACTAGATGTTTCCCCTTCTCCTTACTTTCTAAAAGTGTACACAGAATTGGCGTTACATCTTCTTTAGATGTTTGTTGGAACTCACCAGTGAACTCAGCTGGTCCTAGAGCTTTGATTGCGGGAAGGCTTTTAAATAAAAATTCCATTTCTTTAATAAATACAGTGCTTTCAGATTATCTGGTTCTTCTTGCATGAGCTTTGTTATTTATATCTTTTGAGGAATTTGTCCATTTCATCTAAATTGTCAAATTTATTGGCATACAGTTGTTCATAGTAGTCAGTGATTATACTTTCCATTTCTGAAATATCTATAGTGACGATCTCTCTTTATTCCTGATGTCATTGTTGTTTATTCACTAAGTCACGTCTGACTATTTTGCTACCCTATGGACTGTATCCTGCCAGACTCCTCAGTCCATGGGATTTCCCACACAAGAATACTGGAGTGGGTTAGTCATTTCCTCCTCCTGGGGATCTTCCCAACCCAGGGATCCAACCTGTGTCTCCTGTATTGCCAAGCAGGTTCTTTACCACTAAGCCACCAGGGAAGCCCCTTATTCCTGATAGTTCTGTTATTTCTTTTCAATTATTTGTTGAGAGGTTTATCAATTTTACTGATTTTTCTCCAAAAACCAAGTTTCGTTTTGGTTTCATTTTATCTTGTATTTAAATTTTTATTTTATTGATTTCTTGATATTATCCTTTTTACTCTTTTTTTTTCCTGCCCCTCTTTTTTTTTTTTTTTTTTTTTTGGCAATTCTATACAGCTTGCAGAATCTCAGTTCCCCTGACCAGGAACTGAACCTGGCCCCTTGCCTTGGAAGCTGAGTCTTAACCACTAGATCACCAGTGAATTCTCTACTTTGGCTTTAATTTGCTCTTTTTCTTGGTTTCTTAAGGTGGTAGGTGAAATCATTGATTTGAGAATTTTTTTTCTATTTTAATATAGGCAATCTTCCTCTAGGATTGGTTGCCTAATCTGTATCTAATACATTTTGATGTTTTTATTTTCAATCAAGCCAATATATTTCTCTTTTTATTTTTTCATTAGAAGCATGTTGTTTAGTTTCCAAATAGCGGGGTATTTTCCAGATAACTGTTACTGATTTCCAATTTTCTTTTTCTTGTGCCAGAGAATATACTTTGTATGGTTTGAGCCTTTATTATGACTTTCTTTCCCTCCCAGAATATGGTCTGTATTGAAAATGCTCTGAACGCACATGAAAACAATGTGTACAATGCTGTTGTTGGGTGGAGTGTTCTGTCAAGGTCAATTAAGTCAAGATGGTTGATAGAGTCTTTCAAGTCTTCTAAATGTTGCTGATTTTCTGTCTACATGTTTTAACAATTAACGGAGGTGTTGAATATCCTCAACTATTGGGCTGGCCAAAAACTTCGTTCAGCTTTTTCCACACCATGTTAAAAAACCCAAATGAAATTTTTGGCCAGCACGATACATTTGTGGGTTGGTTATGTCTCCTTGTATTTCACAGACTTTTCCTCACATATTTAGAAGTTGTCATGAACATGTTTAGGATTGTTAATTTCCTCTTTGTGATTATAGACAACCATCTTAATCCTTAATCTTGGTAACATTTTCAAGCTCTGAAATCTACTGTTTACTACTAGTATGGTACACCTGCTTTCTTTAAATTATTGTTAGTATATCCTTGTTTATACTTTACTTCAAACCTAGTGTCTTTGTAGCAAAAGCAGGTTTTGAGAAAATAACATATAATCGGGTCCTGTCTTCTTTTAGTCAGTATAACAATCTTTGCCTTTTTATTAGGTGTTTACAATTTATAATCAATCTGATTATTGATATGGTTAAGCGTAAATCTATTATCTTGCTATCTGTCTTATTTTCCTTTGCTCCTTCCCCCCTCCTTTTGGATTTAACTGAATACTTACTAGTGATCCCATTGTATTCTGTTGTTGGCTTGTCAGCTATAACACTCTTGGGGAATGAAAGGACTTATTTTAGGGCTTATATTGTATCTTTAACTTATCACAGTTTTCCTTGAAGTAATATTATACCTCTTCAGGTATGGCATGTGAATGTTACCTTAATATATTTCCATTCTCCTCTTCCTAAACTTTGTGTAATTATCTCTCATTTTGAAATGTGTTATAAACTCCACAATAAAATATTCCTGTTTTCAACAATTATCTTTTTAACAGATATAATACCCCAAAAGGGGAGCTTTAGTATTTAGCCACATATTTACTGTACTTTCACACAGTATTATATTTGTTTGAAAGATTTAAAAAAACATTTCTTGTAATGCAGGTCTGCTGGTGTATTTATTCACTTTTAGATGTTTGAAAAAGTCTTCTGGTTTTGCCTTTGTTGTTTGAAAAGATATTTTCACTGCATATAAAATTTTAGGTTGACAGGTTTTATTCTGTCTTGTTCTTGTTACATAATATCTTTATATAAACATCTTTATATAAAAGATGTTGCTCCATTGTCTTCTGACTCTCACAGTTTTCCATGAAAAGTTTCCTACTGTTTTTATCTGAGCCCCTCGGTATGTAACATGCCCTCCCCCAATCCTGGATGTTATTATTATTATTTTTTAATCACGGGTTTAAAACCATTTGATTAAGATGTGCCTTAGTATGATCGTCTTCATGTTTCTTGTCCCTGGAGTTCATTGAGTATCTTAAACCTGTGGGTTTATAATTTTCATCAAATTTGAAAAAATGTTGGCCCTTGTCTTCAAATGACCTGAAGAAATAAGAACATATAAAATAAAAACCTCTTTTTCTTTCCCTTTCCACCCCCACATCCGTCTTCTCTCCCTTGAGGACTCCAACTGTACACACATCAGGCTGCTTGAAGTTGGCTCACAGCTTATTAAAGCTCTGTCCACTTTTTTCCAGTCACACTTTACTCTAAATGAAGTGTCTACATTTTCCAGTTTTTAATCTTTCCTTTCGCTGTCTAATCTACTGTTTATCTCACCCAGATTGTGAGGCTTTGTTTTTTAAACCTGATTGTGTATTTTTATCTTTTATATATTCTGGTCCCTTTTTATATCTTCTAGGTTCTAATTAATATGGTCAATCTTGCCTCTACTTCTGGACCACTACCTTCTTGACACATACAGTTACAGTCTCTTTTTGCACAAATAATAATTCTATATTTTGTGTCATTTCCAGATCTCTTTTTCCTCTTCACTTATGGTTTTATTTTCTGGCTTTCTGCATCCCTGACCAGTTTTTTACTGGGCGCTAGAAGCTTTGCTCTTTACCTTGTTGCATACTGGAAATATTTGCATCCCTACGTTCTTGTACTTTGTTCTAAGAGACAGTTACTTAGAAACTACAGACTCTGCAGCCTTTGGTGCAGGGTTAGTTCTGCTTTCCTACTGAAGGCACACTTTTCTGACTATCCTATCCAGTGCCCTGTGGACTACAAAGTTTTCTACTGTGGCGAGCAGGAATCCAAATCATTAACAGCTTTGTGTGAACTTCAGTGACGACTCCCTCTGCTCCTTGCAGGCAGTCCTTTCTCTAGCTGCAGTAGCTTCCTCCCATGCAAGCAGCAGCACTCAGCCTGTCTCGAGGGGACCTCGTGAGCTCTTTATGCGCTCTTCCTGTGTAGCTCACCTCTCTCCCATACCCTACCATATGAGCTTCATCCGTTTTGGCGCCTCTGGACTCCCAGGTCTGTTTCCTCAGCTCAGGGAGACCTCTGGGCTCTGCCATGCTGCTCCCTCCCGGAGCTGCAATCTCGAATCTCTCTCCAGGCATCAGCTGGGGCCACTGCAGGACTCGATTCATTTCCCTTCTCTGAGGGATCCCTGCCCTGCATCGCTTGTGGTCCAATGTATGAAAACTGTTGTTTTATACACAGTAGCCGGTCTTTCAGATTTTTTGAGAGAGAGTATTTCCAGTTCCTGTTCTGAAAGTAAACGTCAAAACCATTTTTGGAGGCAAGATTTTTACTGCAATGTTAATGATTCCTTTTAAGAAAGGGGAGTGGAAGATATCACTTCTTGGGAGGTTCTGTTATTTCCTGAGAAAAACAAAACAAAACTTTCAACACTGGAAGATCTGAGCTCAAACTCTAGTACTGCCACTCTGGACAAATTACCAGTTCTTTCACTGGTAAAATACAACTAGTAATATGTATTATTAGATTGTAACATTTGAATGAAATATGAACCATCTATTATAATATGAGGCACCTACACGGTTTACTTTTCTTCTTTTCCTGAAGAAGAAGTTATTTGTTAGGGCCCTGCCTGCACTGGTAGGAGTGATTCCAAGCTTTTTTCCTCTCAAATATCCTCTCTCTCCTAGGGAAAAAAATAATCATAATACACTATTGAAAAGCCAGACACAAAGAATAAATGTGACTTTTTACCCTGTGAAATGAGTGGGAAGGAAGAGCCTCGTGTCTGGCCCTGTCTACTTCTGGTTTGGACTTGGCAGTTTTTAAGTGGGGAACAATCCAGAATTCCAGCTCTGTCAGGAAAAAGCAAACAAATGAAACAGATGACAAATCATTTCTCTAAGACCTAAAGCCAAGCTGGCTCTGATAGCTGCTAGAAGGGTAGCAGAAGTCAATTTCCTGGAGTATTTACAGAATCATTTGTAAGGATAACATTTTCCAGACGTTTAAAGGCAAGGCTAAGGGTAGCTTTCTAGTCTGCGGACTCCACACTGTCAGCATATATTCAACAGGCAGCTACTGGGACCACTACCTCTCACCCTTAATGCCTCCCCATCATCCTCTAGAGAGCCCTGACTTGGGCACTGAAATAGGGATAAGCCATGTCTGTCCTTTTCAAATACACACTAGAATCTAAAGAAGCAACAGGTGAGTGCAACAGCTACTAGAAAATGGAATGTGCTTTATGGGTGGTGTTAGCTTCAGAAAGACAGAGATAAAAGATCAGCAAACTTTCAAAGAGGAGGTGACTGAATATTTCAGGATACATGCCCACAGGGAGCAGGGGAGGAAAAGAGAGCATTCTACATCAAGGGAGGGAGGCATGCACTGGGCACCGGTTCTGAGGTCTGACCTATATAGGATTGGAACTGAAAAGTAACAGAGTCCTCCACTGATAGGGCCTCAAGATCTCGAGGTCTGTTTGCTCAGAATGCCCAGAGGTATGGGTTACTGGCACTGAGTCAGGGGCTCAAGAATGCCATTTGGGAGGCAGGTTCTTTGTTTCTGCTCTGACATCTTTAATATGGTGGGTTTCCATCTTTGTACTTTTCACCTCATATTTCTAAGATGGTTGCCACAAATCCAGATCCCTTTAACTAGTGTTAGTGTTATGAACAAGAAAAAAAAAAAAAAAAAAGATGTTAAAAAGAGCTTTCCTTTATTCAAGGGAGAAACAATTTCCAAGACTTGTCCCCAGATCTTCCATTACATCTTATTGGCCCCAACTGGACCACATGATCATCCTCAGAGGAAAGGTTGGAAAAATATCTGGACAAGAAGCAGTAATGTGAAAGGCCTAGAAAAGTCATGATCCATCCCCGGGGCTGGGCACATTGCTGCCTTAAACAAAGTTAAGTGTTCTCAGCAAGGAAAAAGGATTAAACAGCCATTAGATGAGCAATGAACAATAACTACAATCCTGTTTTTGAACTTTAATTCAAATTCTAATGAAACAAGAGTTCTAAAGGAAAACGAAGTCCCAGATGATCAATTACACCTCGAGTTTTGTAGATTTATTTATTTTGTCCTCTCAGGTCTCAAAGGGATCTTACTGTTATTCCTAATAACGACAGGCTTCCCCAAACTGCAGTTTCAAATCTAGATGCTATTGAATCTCCTCCTGCAGTTCTGTAGATTTTACCTATTCTACAAATTAAATTTCAAAAAGAGGAAACTAAAATTTTTATTCATATAAAACCTCTCTTTATACATTTGCAACTTAATGAGGACATAACCGCTGCCTTTCTTAAGCACCACGAGACCATCCAGTCTTTCACGACACAGACACTGAATACTTTGATGAAGCAAATGAACTTGTTAGACAATAGCTAGTTGGACCGCTGGCCTCCAGTTGGGTTTATATTTATACGAATGCCGCAGACCTGGTACCTACTATGGTAATCCTGAGAAATAACCCTTTCATCCGCCTCAGTCTCTTCACTATTCCAAGTCTGGCAGGGCATGTACCAGTCACCCGGGCCACTGGGACCTGCCTCTAAACACACCCACTTCGAAGACCCCCTCTGGCTCACTTCTGAGAGGAGACGGGGCAGAAGGTGCCTCTCTCCCTCACAGCCTCCAACAGCACTCCTTTAGGCGCTGAGCAGCCTCACCTTCAACTTTCCCTGAAGCAAACAGGAAAATAAGGACTTTTTTTTTTCCCCCTGGAGAACTCAAACTGAAGAAATAAAATGGCAAAGCTGTGGCAGGAAAGCCCAGGCTCAGGAAGGTAAAGCAAGAAGGAGAGGGGGGAGGCGGGCCTTGAAGCGTGTTGGCCGTCTCTTCTCACGCGGCCCTCTGGTGCCCCATCTCCTGACAACCAACAAACAGGATTACGTCACGCTTCAAGCCTTCGTCTTGGGCACCAATCCCGTTTCTCTACAGCCACAGGGTCCTCTTGTGGGGCCGACATAACTCAGACAGAAAATTCACTGAGGGGGTTAACTGATGACTAAAAACCATTTAACAAATATCGAGGGAAGAGGCCTCAAGGATAGCCTGGGTCAAGTGGAAGGACAGAGGAAAGTGCTCCACCTGTGCAGGCCTGGAGCCCCCAGCCAGCCGCGGGGAGGCTGGTGTGCGAAGGCAGCCCGCCGCCTGCAGCCCCGGCTCCTCTGACAAGATCAGAGGGTTTCAGGGGTGGAGGTGGAGGGTGGGGGTGCGGGGGGGAGGGAATACCGACAGCGAACAAAAGGCTGAACAGGCAAGGGGTAGTGCTTATGATCTAGAGAAAAAGTACAAACAAAACGTACAAACGAAAAGTACAAAGCCTCCCGAGACCTCTGCTGTGGACCAGGTTGGGGGGGTGGTGTGTGTGTGAGAGAGATGACTGGGATTTTCGGGCCTGCAAAGACAAAGGTTAAAGCCCAATGTATTATTTCACTTAGGACACGTTTGGAGGAGGTAAGGGTGGAAAGAAAATAGATAAAGTGACAGACAAGAGGAGATGAGTTCCTGCCTCTTCTGTGCAGCCCCAGCAACAGTCGGGTGCTGTTACAAGGTTGTTTAGAGGAGACAGACTGTCCTGGATTTAAAGTCTCACATGCAGAGGTATGTCTCTTTCCACATCTGGGCAGTTACCCTCCGTTCCCTCCTGCAAAGAAATGCAGGGCTATATCAGAAGTCACCATCCCAAGAAACATTTACTCCATTTTCACGATCCTTCCAGAGCCCTCCACCTGACCAGCTGTCACCCAAGGGAGCGATGGAGCATCCATATCCAGGGAGTATGGTTGTAATGTAACACCAACCGGCAGAAAAAGGCGAGAGGCACAGGGACAAGGAGTGGGGAGTGGTAACATGAAGCCAGACATCAGATTCCAAGGCTGGAAGGAGGAAGGAGACAGCTGGGACAGGGGCGTGAAGAAGGGCAGACTACAGCAAGGAGTGAGAAGTCAGCTGCCGGGTATTAATTCTTCCCTCCAATTCAATGTCACTCACTTTTCTCTCAATATAAGAGGGCACCTATTCTCACTCGGCACAGCTATAAGCTCCGGGCTGTGCACTGCCCAGCTGCAGTCCGAGGACGCACTCTGCATCTCGGGCATGCTTCTGGTCCCCTCTGCTTCCAGAAGCCACACATCAGAGTCAGTTTCACTTTTTTGTAGTTACCTCTACCATAGTGAAAGTGAAAGTGTTAGCTGTGAATACTGACTGACTCTGCCACCGGAGCCCGCCAGGCTCCTCTGTCCATGGGATTCTCCAGGCCAGAATACCAGAGTGAGTAGCCTTTCCCTTCTCCAGGGGATCTTCCCAATCCAGCGATTAAGCCCATGTCTCCTGAATTGCAGGCGGATTCTTTATCACCTGAGCCACCCCGTTCATAACTACGGAGGCTTTACAAAGTAACCTGAGGCTGTAGCTTAAAACAGAAAACACAGCCTTAACCCTGAAGTCCTAGCTGGAGGGAAGTGCAGGCCGCCCTAGGGCCCACAGGCAGTCCCCACCCCCAATCTTAGAGTCACACGAGTCCCCCACACTCCGTTCCTTGCTAATTCCATGAGAAGGGGGGACAGAATCAGCTAAAGCACTAATTTGCTGTTGTTTAGTCATTGAATCGTGTCCGACTCTTTGCGATCCCCACAGGACTAGCCTATCAGGCTCCTCTGTGCATGGGATTCTCCAGGCAAGAACACAGGAGTGGGTTGCCATTTCCTTTTCCAGGGGATCTTCCCAACCCAGGGATCGAACCTGTGTCTCTTGCACTGGCAAGCGGATTCTTTACCACTGAGCCACCAGGGAAGCCCCAAAGCACTAACAGGAACAGGCTATAAAGAGGAGCCACAGGGTTGCGGCAACAGTAAGAACAGTCTCCTGGGCATCCGCAGTCAGGCCAGCCTCAGCCCAGGCCCACAGAAAAACTGATTTCTTTTTGTTTTCCTTACGTCTTTTTCTTGGTCACGTGTCTTTGGCTACCTAAACTATCTAAAAATGACTGTGGAAGAAGTAAGCAGCAACAGGTCAAGGTGCTAGGGGAGATCAAGTGTATCGTGGACCCTAGCAAAGTTACAGCTCAGAAATGAGTGTTTTCCTCTTTGTGGAGCAAAAGAGCATCCCTGTAAGTTAGGAATGATTTTGCGGCTCTACCAGACTACCTTCTACCCAGGCAAGTAAAAACCAATCGCAGGGACAGGGCCTCCCGGGGATCCGGTGGTCACCAATCCACCCTGCAGTGCGGCACGTGCAGGTTCGACCCCTCGTCAGGGAACTGAGACCCCACGGGCCACAGAGTGACTAAGCTGGCACCTCAACGACCGGGCCTGCTCTGGCGCCTGTGTTCCACACGAGTCTGGACACTGCAGCGACAGATCCTGGGTGACACAGCCAAGACAGCCGATCAATGAACAGTAAACCGCAGGGAGAGTTCAAGGGTTCCCAGGGCGTGGGGACTGCTGATTCAAAGGCCACGCTCCCTGCGGGCACACCTCTCTGCCCTGCCGTGGGGCTGCCTCAACCCCCCTGTGAGAAGGACTTGCCACAGCAAGTGGAAGAAACTCCTTGAGGGCAGAGGAAATTGATTCTCCTTTACGAGGCACTGTCAGAGGGCTCAGAAACTCAGGGCTGTGATAAAATGCAAGCAGAAACGATTTCATCAGTGAGTTGTTAGCTAAACAAAACCCACAGGAGGATGAATACTCAGTCAAGCTCAACATGGACACACTGTGTGACAGGTGACTGCTTCGGGTTTCCTCACGAAAGACAAGTCTGTTCCAGAAGAAAGTCAGTTATAAAGTCAGTTATAAAGTCTGAGAGCAAAGAGTAAAGAAGATAAAACTCTATTAAATGAATACTCACTAAAGAACAAACGCCTCTAGATGAAAGTGAAAGAGGAGAGTGAAAAAGTTGGCTTACAGCTCAACATTCAGAAAACGAAGATCATGGCATCTGGTCCCATCACTTCATGGGAAATAGAAATTTTGGGGGGCTCCAAAATCACTGCAGATGGTGACTGCAGCCATGAAATTAAAAGATGCTTACTCCTTCGAAGCAAAGTTATGACCAACCTAGATAGCATATTCAAAAGCAGAGACATTACTTTGCCAAAGGTCCGTCTAGTCAAGGCTATGGTTTTTCCAGTAGTCACGTATGGATGTGAGAGTTGGACTGTGAAGAAAGCTGAGTGGCGAAGAATTGGTGCTTTTGAACTGTGGTATTAGAGAAGACTCTTTAGAGTCCCTTGGACTGCAAGGAGATCCAACCAGTCCATCCTAAAGGAAATCAGTCCTGAATGTTCCTTGGAAGGACTGACGCTAAAACTGAAGCTCCAATACTTTGGCCACCTCATGAGAAGAGTTGACTCATTGGAAAAGACTCTGATGCTGGGAGGGATTAGGGGCAGGAAGAGAAGGGAACGACAGAGGATGAGATGGCTGGATGGCATCATGGACTCAATGGACGTGAGTTTGAATGAACCCCGAGAGTTGGTGATGGACAGGGAGGCCTGGCGTGCTGCGATTCATGGGGTCGCAAAGAGTCAGACACGACTGAGCAACTGAACTGAACTGAAAGAACAAATGAGGGCAAAAAATATACTAGGCATCAGCTGAGTGATAACAATGCTTATAGGTCACTGAAAAGGTTATAGGGAACATCATAGAATTTGTTTTTAAAAAAGACAATTGAATCATGGTTTTCTTTCAGAGATGGGTAATCAAGTGAACTAAACTATGGATGAAAAATGGGTAAGAATCTGACAGATTTGAGATAATTTGTTATCCTGCAACTTGTCTTTTCTTTTTACTTGGTTGGTACCAATGCTAAGATTTTATTAATTCAGGAAATAGCTAATGAATACAGGAAACACTCATAACCCTATTAAGCACCCCAATGCTCTGTTTTGCAGTCTATATAAAGATGTAGCAAATACTAAGAGGGCATATTAAGTGTTTGATATACTCAGGTCTAGTAGAAGGAAACTTACCATAGATAGGACTTCTTCAGCATAGAAATTGGACTAAAAAACGTATTGTGGAATGGAGACATCTATTTGACTTTATTTATGATGCCAAGGTATCAATCAATACTTGGTTAGTCAGAGGTAGAAAGACATTCATTTTGATTGTCTTCAGGAACACACCGTTTCTTTGTGTCTGCCTGAACAACTATACTTTGCAGTCTGTCCCAATAAAATAAAATTGTACTTCTCTATTCACCATTGCAAACTAGTTAAATGTTCATTTCAGCTATACATTCATTATTATACTCTGCTTTATGACGGCTATTTCATTTTATATAAAATAAAACATGACTATAGCTTGTGTTAAAAAAGATAGATCATAGAAATGTACCTTTTGACCAGTAAAATTTTACTAAACAATCTCATCATATTTCAGTAGAATTTGTCTTTCAATTTCATAGTTTTTTTGTTTGGTTTTTTTTTACTGTGAATGAAAACAACTTACGGATTAAAAAGTTTTCTGTTTAACTGGACAGGAAAAATATTATAAATGTAATTTCTGAATAGAGAAAATAAGACGCAAGTAGCAGTGCTTTCTTCACTGCTGTAATACTTCATTTTTAAAGGTAAACACAGGAGCAATCATTTTGATTCCAGGAAATAGAAACTTAAAACTGAATTTACTAATCAGTTTGGAATTCTGAAGCCAAAAGGATCCTTTAACCATACTGCCTACCACACAAGTCATCCTAAAAAGTTAATCATAATAAAATTTTGGCCTAATTAAAATGGCTTCTTTCTGATACTGTGGTACCAGAGCCTGTCTTTTTTGTTGGGTTTCAATCTGCCATAACAACCAGATTAGGATTACATGCAAACAGAAGCATACAAGGCTTGACGAAATTGAATATGGAGGATTAAGCATTCAAAGTTTGGGTTATGATTCTTGTTGCAACACAAGTTCCACTGTATAGAATTTAGAACATAATTCTATAGAACATAATTAATTTACAACAGCCTAAGACTTTTCAGCAATAAAATTATACTTAAAAAAATATACCATTATCCCTATATGTTACATTAATTGTAGATTTCACCACCACTTCAGCCTTGTATTAGCTTAGAAAAGAATAACTTGTCCCTGAAAAACTCTAAAGAGTGATGGTATTTCAACCAAAACTGTCCTGCACTGACTCACAATCAGCAGTGACCACATTTTGTCACTTCCTTGCTCTAACAGGAATAAAAATGTTGACAATGAGTTCCTGAAAACAGGCTAGAGAATCTGCATCCAATTAGTAATGAAATGTATTTCTTCACAACCACTGGATTTTTAGAATGTTTTTAGTTGTCAAACAAGTGAAACAGCTGAGGGAACAAACTGCCAAACCTGCCCAAACTACTTTTGTTCCATAGAATTTGATCCCTTCTAAACAGACAATGGCATACAAACTTAGCCATGATGAATCCAGTCCTTGTAAATGAAAACAAACGTAATGAACCTATAGGAGGAGGTTTAAAAATAACTTCATTTGCTTTTAAATATTCAAGTGTAACGTTTCCACAAGAGACTAAAACAGACATTCACCTGTATCAGATTTGTCAGTTTCCAGCTGATTCTAACCGGCCATTAATACGTAAGGGTCACTGGGCTGCCAAAGAGCCCAGCTAAGCAGATCGTGGGGAGATACGAAGAAGGAAACCACGGATGCCACAGCCTTTGTCCAAACAGTGTGAGACCCGTCTTTGCATCCCTGAAGCAAGAATGGCCACTTTCTCCAATTAAATTGCTCTATACGAAATAAAGCAGCATTGTCTGTGAAGAGTTACTCCATACCCATAACATTTCACGACTAATTCAAAAGTTAAAAAAAAAAAATACAGATCAAATCCATGTACCCGTGATCCTTTTGTATCTTAAAATACAGCTATATTCTTAGTTTCCACCAAGAATTATATTGGAATGAACTAAAACATCTTTTAAAGTCATTTTAAGTATACTCTTATTTGTTACTACATTTCTACATAGATTATTTAATATTGCTTGTGGACATAATTTAATCGATAATATATCATAATTTCAACCACTACAGTGACCCAGAATGAGATTCTGGCTATAGAGGGAGCTTAATTATTAAGCAACACTTTCCTAAAAAGCTTCTGAATTTCTGATTGGTAAGAAAATCAAACAAAAAAGAGCATCCCTCATTGAAATAACACTGAAGTTCAAGCTCGGGCCCTCTTCTTTGTGTTCAGCATAATTAACTCTCCAGGACAAAATAATGAAACATTAAGCCACATTAATAAGTTACAGTAATCTTCAAGAAAACTCGATGGGCATCTCTGGCGTTACAACTGTGTATCTTGGATCCAACCTAGGGATGAAGTCCGGGAAGTTTTTAGACGCACCGGTACCGAAAACATCAAGGACTTTCCGGTTCATGACAGCAAACCTATAAAACAGAGGATGCAGGGAGTGAGTACTTAACGACGTTGTAAAAGAAGATGATTCACTTCGTTCATCTTTCATGGGAGGGAAAGACAGAGGAGCTGACACGGCAAGAGACTCAATGGCGGATTCGAGAGTCATTTTGCTACTCTTCCTCAAGATGCACTGTCTCGAGTTTCCTTTGAAAAGATGCTGGTCCCCAAACCTGAAACCCCAGAGATTACCAGCATCATTTCAAACCCTTCCAGAGCTCTTTCCTCTAGATTGTGTCAAACAGAAAAGTAGGTTCATTGTGGTTTTCTTGATTAATGGATGAATATAATTATAAGAAGCCACATATATAATGAATGAGCTGACATTTACTGAAAGGCAAAGGTATTAAAGGTAATTCCTCCCATCACTGAAATGTTAACGTCTCACAATCAACAGAAAATACATTCAAATGTGCAAATATTTATGACTGAAGAGGAAACGGCTTATAGGTTTTCAAGTTTCTAATACACACAACAGAGTAAAAACATGCCCTCACTTTATCCATCACCTAACCTAAGAGATAAGAAATTTTTAAAAGACACATATTCAGCTCATGTGCAGGATAGACCCGCATCTCTGTGCCTGATTACAAGCTCTTCTTCTCTGGGGAAGACACCAGGGTGAAATTAGCTTTGAGTCATTGGCCAGTGTCATTGTTCCAAGAACCAATAAATGTGACTTTTAGCTCCTTTCCAATGCTAAGTTCCCTTCCAAAATAATCAACGGGTTAAACTCACTGATGTGCAAAGAAACATAAATGACAAAGAAATAAATGATCAAATGATAACAATATAGATGAATAATGTAGATGTTAAATGATTAAATAATAATACTACTACACAGTGTCATGGCTAAGAGAAAGAATTCTGCAGCCAGACTGCCTGGCTCAACCCGAGCACCATCCTTTACCAGCTTTGTGATTCTGCAAGTGCTTAAACTCTGCGTGCATCTCAGTCTCCCCACAGGTAACGCCAAGATATTAACAGTACCTAGTACCTATCTCACAGAGCTATTTAAAGGGTTAAACACATATGTATATATATGTGTGTTGTATGTGTTAATGTGTGTATCTTAAAACCACTTCTGGGACATAGTCAGTACTATACAACTGTTTGCTACTATTACTATTAATGACAGCAATGTTAATGGCAGCTGCTATTTACTGAGTGCCTACTAAGTGCTAAGGGCTGCCACAAACATCAATTTTCCTACAACCATGCAAAGTATGTATTATTCCTTCACTGTAGAGAGAAGGAAACTTGAGGCTCACGAGGGTAAACAACTTTCCCAACCAGTGACACAGTGAAGGGTGCCGGAGCTGGAGTCAAACCCAGGTTTGTTCAACTCCCCAACTCACAGTCTGTATATCAGGCTAAGTTGCCTCTCACAGAATTAGATTATAATCAGGAAATGCAAATACCAGCACCAATAAAGAACACGACAGTAAAGGCAAAGAAAAATATGCTTACAAAAATCAGGTAAAAGAATATGATTATTTTCCATTATTTTTCCCAAGTGGAAATCAGTCTATTGTTTAGATAGGATTTCTAATGAATCTGTTTAGTATTTTTAAACAAAAAGAAACATCCCATGTTATTCTTATTAAATTTTAGTTCAAATTTGTTTCACACCTAGATAGCTACCTTACCTCCCTCAAGCAGACAAAAAGATTCAAAATCTTTTTTGTGGTAATTGCTTTTTTTTTATGATCAGTTAAAATATCTCATAGATATCTTACCTGCCCTTGGTGAGTCTTAAAAGGAACTTCCAGTAAGATGGTCGTAAGGTCTGAACTTCCATGACAGCCTAAAATTATTCAATTTGAGACTTTTTTTAGTAAATAGCAATATTATCTGTCTTAGGCAATAGAATACTTTTATTTCTATTTTTACCACTCATTGTGTAAGGAAAAAAAAAAAAAAAAAACAACCCCAACAGTGAAAAACAAGTGTAAGTTGACTTTCTAGAATCTTTGTAAATATGCCTTCAAATACCAATATTGTACATGAAATAATGATTGAGTTAACAGTCATTATTATTAGGAAGCATTTACGAGATATCCATTAGATAGCTGGCACTTCACTAATCATAATGAGTTTACCAACCTGGCAGGATTATCGTGAGAAAGTGCAAATAAAAGCTGTCCCCAAACTCTGCAGAAGTCCTAAGATCATTAACGTCAATAATGGTGATTACAGAACTTGAAGAGACTGGACAATGCTTTTATTAAACTAGAGTTTACCCCTGTCCTCACTGCTTGAGTAATGTTGAGGAAATACAATTATTCTTATTTATGTCCATGGGATCTGTTTTTCCAGAAGTAAAATTAAATGAGGGCATTCTAGCCAAAATACTGGAGTGATAATTTTCCTAAAAAGCTGTACTCCATTGAAACCTAAAAATGGTTGTGATCGTAAAACATGACCTGGCCCACTAGGTTAACATGTTTAATGATTGGATACTTGTAAGCTATCTTGCTAATAAGACAAAAAAGCATACAATGTAAAAAATGGAAATGCTTCCAGGCCTTTCTTTCCCCCTCATTGGCTTAGTACACATTAGAAACATAAATAATTCTATTTCTCATTTCAAAAAGCGATACTTACTGCCTGGAAGCAAATTGCTGTAGAGATGGAATAGATGATAGTGTCTGCATGGGGAAAATAGGGCACCTTTCCTGCCTCAATGCCTTTGAAATACACTGTCTGCAAAACAAGCATAACGGGAGATTCATAAGGAAAACAACTTTAATAGCATTAACAACAAAGTGGAGCAATGCGTTCCTCATCTACAACTATTTTTTCTACCTTCCAAAATCCTAACACTCCTTCCAGAGCTCAAATCACAGGTGCATCTTCCCGGACAGTGTTCTGTGCCAGCCGTTTCCTTTCCCTCAGCCCCTCACCCCAGGCCCCAGATGCCAGTAATGATACGTTTCTGTGAAATTCAACAGCACCTGATTTCTACCTCTTTCCTGTCATTTATCCTTCAGGGTTTTCTGTACAATGTCCAAGTCTTCCCTTCTCTGTGAGATCTATTCATTTAGTTCAGTTTAGTCGCTCAGTTGTGTCTGACTCTTTGTGACCCCATGGACTGCAGCACACCAGGCCTCCCTGTCCATCACCAACCCCTGGAGTTTACCCAAACTCATGTCCATTGAGTCGGTGATGCCATCCAACCATCTCATCCTCTGTCGTCCCCTTCTCCTCCTGCCCTCAATCTTTCCCCAGAATCAGGGTCTTTTCCAATGTCAGTTCTTCGCATCAGCCAAGGTACTGGAGTTTCAGCTTCAACATCTGTCCTTCCAATGAATATTCAGGACCAATTTCCTTTAGGATGGACTGGCTGGATCTCCTTGCAGTTCAAGGGACTCTCAAGAGTCTTCTTCAACACCACAGTTCATAAGCATCAATTCTTCCGCACTCAGCTTTCTTTATAGTCCAGCTCTCACATCCATATGTGACTACTGGAAAAACTGTAGCCTTGACTAGACGGACCTTTGTTGGCAAAGTAATGTCTCTGCTTTTTAATAAGCTGTCTAGGTTGGTCATAACTTTCCTTCCAAGGAGCAAGTGTCTTTTAATTTCATGGCTGCAGTCACCATTTGCAGTAATTTTGGAGCCTAAAAAAATAAAGTCTGTCACTGTTTCCACTGTTTCCCCATCTATTTGCCATGAAGTGATGGGACCGGATGCCATGATCTTAGTTTTCTGAATGTTGAGTTTTAAGCCAACTTTTTCACTCTCCTCTTTCACTTTCATCAAAAAGTTCTTTAGTGCTTCTTCGCTTTCTGCCATAAGGGTGGTGTCATCTGTATATCTGAGGTTCTTGATATTTCTACCGGCAATCTTGATTCCGGCTTGTGGTTCATCCAGCCCAGCATTTTGCATGATGTACTCTGCATGTAAGTTAAATAAGCAGGGTGACAATATACAGCCTTGACATACTCCTTTCCCAATCTGGAACCAGTCTGCTCTTCCATGTCCAGTTCTAACTGTTGCTTCCTGACCTGCATATAGGTTTCTCAAGAGGCAGGTCAGGTGGTCTGGTATTCCCATCTCTTTCAGAATTTTCCATTGTTTGTGGTGATCCACACACTCAAAGTCTTTGGCATAGTCAATAAAGTAGAAACATATATTTTTCTGGAACTCTCTTGCTTTTTGGATAATCCAACAGATGTTAGGAACTTGATCTCTGGTTCCTCTGCGTTTTCTAAAACCAGCTTGAACATCTGGAAGTTCACGTACTTCAAGCTCAGGTACCGTTGAA
This sequence comes from Ovis aries, assembly GCF_016772045.2. Lineage (NCBI taxonomy): Eukaryota > Metazoa > Chordata > Mammalia > Artiodactyla > Bovidae > Ovis > Ovis aries. The sequence goes on from NC_056074.1 coordinate 7,810,674, forward strand.
GTCTGGCTGGAGTGTTTTGAGCATTACTTTACTAGTATGTGAGATGAGTGCAATTGTGTGGTAGTTTAAGCATTCTTTGGCATTGCCTTTCTTTGGGACTGGAATGAAAACTGACCTTTTTCAGTCCTGTGGCCACTGCTGAATTTTCCAAATTTGCTGGCATATTGACTGCAGCACTTTCACAGCATCATCTTTTAGGATTTGAAATAGCTCAACTGGAATTCTATCACCTCCACTAGCTTTGTTCGTGATGATGCTTCCCTAAGGCCCACTTGACTTCGCATTACAGGATGTCTGGCTCTAGGTGAGTGACCATACGATAGTGATTATTTGGGTTGTGAAGATCTTTTTTGTATAGTTCTTCTGTGTATTCTTGCCACCTCTTCTTAATATCTTCTGTTTCCATTAGGTCCATACCATTTCTGTCCTTTATTGTGCCCATCTTTGTCTAGAAAGATCTCTAGTTTTTCCCATTCTATTTTTTCCTCTATTTCTTTGCACTGATCACTGAGGAAGGCTTTCTTATCTCTCCTTGTTATTCTTTGGAACTCTGCATTCAAATAGGCATATCTTTGCTTTTCTCCTTTGCTTTTCACTTTCCTTCTTTTCACAGCTATTTATAAGCTATTTATTTTTCACACTCCTCAGACAGCCATTTTGCTTTTTTGCATTTCTTTTTCTTGGGGATGGTCTTGATCCCTGTCTCCTGTATAATGTCCTGAACCTCTACCCAAAGTTCATCAGACACTCTGTCTATCAGATCTAATCCCTTGAATCTGTCACTTCCACTATATAATCGTAAGGGATTTAATTTAGGTCATATCTGAATGATCTAGTAGTTTTCCCTACTTTCTTCAATTTAAGTCTGAATTTGGCAATAAGGAGTTCATGATCTGAGACACAGTCAGCTCCCAATCTTATTTTTGCTAACTGTATAGAGCTTCTCCATCTTTGGCTGCAAAGAATATAATCAATCTGATTTCAGTATTGACCATCTGGTGATGTCCATGTGTAGAGTCTTCTCTTGTGTTGTTGGAAGAGGGTGTTTGCTATGACCAGTGCATTCTCTTGGCAAAACTCTATTAGCCTTTGCCCTGCTTCATTCTGTACTCCAAGGCCAAATTTGCCTGTTACTCCAGGTGTTTCCTGACTTCTTACTTTTCCTTCAGTTATTCTTTCATTAAATATGTACTGGTATAAATCTGGTTAGTGCATAATAAATACTAACACACTCTAATCAAGATATCTATATAGATTAGATTGCAGACCATCACATGGGTATGTATGTATGTTTATGTCTATCATGCATATATGTATGTGTATATATTAATATATAATATATATTATATGTTGGCTCCCCAGAGGAAAGAGCAACTACTCTGTCTAGGACAAAGGACCAAAGAGAATTTCAGAAATGACTACATTGAGTAGTGTTTCTCAAACATAAAAACCACTTCTTAAAAACAAATTTCTAATTGTCATGGCCTGATGCTTTTATAATACAATAAAAATGAATTATTGGGAAAAAATTTAAACACAAAGTTGAACTAAATTTTTACTATCACATTAAAAAAACAAATCACTCTATTAAAGTGCTATTAAAGTTTCCAAAAGCTTCCTCTCAATTTCTATCCTTTTTTTGTCATGAACTGGTAATGTGCAGTTCATGGACCAATGTTAGTCTGCTGACCACACTTATAATAGTGCAATCTTCTAAGAGGTCTAGGATCAACAACTAAGTAAGAGAGGAAAAGGAGGGGTAACAAATAGGGTGAAAATGCATGATATTTATGAGGAATTTCCAGCAAGTCTACATGGCTAGAAAATGGGATAATTCATGGAGATGGGTTTTCTGGATTGTGGGAATGCTAAAGTGAAACTAATATGAAAAGTGGAAAGATGACCAAGTCAGAATAATGTTTCAATGGGTTGGAGGGAGGTTTAAGAAGATATGAGTGGTCCATGAAATAAAGATCATAAAATAATTTTTTCAAAGAAAAAAGTTACCTACGCAGGTGATTTTTACTTAATATTCATTATACAGTAATACAGCATTTTAACATAAAACTAACTTCAATTAAAACAAAGAGACTGCAAAAGACATGTGTGAGGTAATATTGAAAGTATAAATTCTAATTGGATAAAGATAATATTAAAGAATTAGCAGACTCCTAAAATGTATGATATGCATTTTGTTTATACCCTGATGGCACTGTTGATTTGTTTGTTTTTTTAGGAGTCTTTATCCTTTAGTTTTATTTTTCAAGGACTCTTTCTCCCGAGTTGTTTCTGAATGGAGTGACTTGATGTCTGGGATTTGTTTTAAAATACTTTGGTGCCTGGGGATTTGCAGCAGTATAGATGAGAGGAGACTGGCCAAATGCTGCTAACTGTTGAAGCTATATGATGCGCACAGGAGGGTTATCACGTTATTCTTCCTATGCTTGTGCATATTTGAAAATGACACAGAGGAAAAAAGGAGAAATAGGAAAACTGGCTTTGTAAAGATTCATAAGATTCATAAAGATTCACTTTCATAAGATTAGAATTTGCTTTTGAAACTGGGATATATATTATTGCTGAAGTAGCTAAAAGGCTCTATATCGTTTGGCTGTACGTGCATAAAAATGTTTGCTTACCTCTACCAATTTGGAAGCTAAATACATGGAAATTGTTGTGCTTTTATAAAACATCATTGATACTCCTGCCAAAAATCCTGAAACAATAAATAAGGCAAAACCGATCAGAACTCAAAAGGACTTCTTTGTTATTACATCACTCGGAAACATTAATTCACTTAAATAGGAAAGCATGGATTTAGCACTGCCTTTTGCTATAACAAAATCGAGGACAACAGTACAAGTACTGATATGAAAATGGGGTGAATTCTTATTTATCATATTTTTCTAAACTTAAAAATTGACCTTCAGAATTAAGAACCATAGTTCTGATAACATAAGAAACCTCACAGTTTAAATTAAACTTTGAAAAACAGCAGTGGTCTTACCAAATATAACAATTTTTAAAGGCTACTGGTATCATTTCTCATTTTAAGTGGAAATATTCATTCATTTATTGTCCTAAGAGCTCAAATTATACTTAGTGCTGTCACCACACTTCTCTCCATTGCTTTCAATCTTTAAATGGAAAAGCAAGGTGGTGAGAGGTCTGCAATACTAATAGCAGGGACATTACTAATAAATATCTGAAAAATCATCTAGTCAGCTTAAGTAATAAAATATACTGAGCTGACAGAAAATGTTTAGTTTTTATGTTTATAAAATTACTTGAGTTCCTTAAAAAATTATTTAAAAACATGTCAGCTGCCAGTGGTAAAATCAAAATACTTTAAAGAAATTAGTCACTTATTAATATTTTATGTTCTTTTGTGACACGTTCCCTAGAATTTCTGGCCTGTCACAGGACAGAAACCCAAGTCATTATGTTGCCAACTCAAAACATCAGATGGCAAGAGAGCCTTGGTATATTCAATTTCACAAGTATAAAATATTAATACTAGTGCCTTGATGGGGATTCTATTAGAAAAAGGAAGATACAAGGAAATCAGATGAATTTGAAAACCATTTCTGCTTCACTCCTATCACTGATTAATGGGATAATATATGTATATCATCTATATTTTATATATGTTATATTAATATATATATTATATTATTTTACCAGCTATAATGGCATGCAGTTCGTCATCCAGATTTCTGACCCAGCGCAGGAAGCAACTAGTACCCTGTATCAACAAGAAAATACAATTCCTTCAGTTGTTTCAGTTCTAAGAGAAACACTGCACATAACATCTGTAATGGGTGAGTCATCAGCTGGCCTTGGAGGCAAATTGGTGATCTTATTTAAATTAAATAAGGTACAAGATATCACAAAAAAAATTAGGTTAAAAAAAGAAATGAGCTCTGGAAATGGTAAAATGAAGGTCAACTCATTAGTTTATTAATAGAAGACATGTTTTTCTTATCTTGTGCTGTGCTAAGTCGCTTCAGTCGTGTCTGACTCTTTGAGACCCCATGGACTGTAACCTGCCAGGCTCCTCTGTCCAGGGATTCTTCAGGCAAGAATACTGGACTGGGCTGCTGTGCTCTCTTCCAGGGGGTCTTCCCTACCCAGGGATCAAACTTGCATCTCTTATGTCTCCTAGGTTGGCAGGTAGGTTATTTGGCACTAGTGCCACCTGGGAAGCCCTTTTTTACCTATAATTGCTATAAAAATGAATCAGCTCTCTAAAGCAGTGGTCAGAAAACTACAGTCCACTAGCCAAATCTAGCCTGCCATCTATTTTTATATGGCTCATAAGCTAAGAATGTTTTTGTATATCTCAAGGGATAAAAGTAAATAAAAAATATTTTGGGATGCATGACAATTATATGATATTCTAATACGGTGTGATTAAGTTTTACTGGAATACAGCCATGGTCATTCATTTATATATTGTCTATGACTGCTTTTACACTGTAAGAGCAGAGCTGACCAGCTGTGAGTGAGACCAAATGCTTCACAAAGCTTAAAATCTCTACTATCTGGCCTCTTACAGAAAAAGTTTTCTGACTCCTGGTCCAAAACAAAAATAGCAACAATGCATTGTGGGATTTATAACATATAAAATAATAAATGAATTGCACAAAGGATGGGAAAAGAGAATTCAAAGGTGTGGTAAGATTCTTAAACTGTACTAAAGGGGTATCAATATTATTTGAAAATATTGACCAATAAACTAAAAATGCTTATTATAAATGTTAATGAAATCATTGAATTTAAAAAGAGGCATAAACAATAAGTCAATAGTGAAGATAGAATATAAAAAAATACAAAAACCTAAAATAAATTTAAAATATATAATGCCCCAAAAATCCAGGAGACAAAAAATGAAAACAAAAAAAGAAACAATAAAAAATAACTAATAAGGAAGTAGATATAAATTCAACCATATCAATAAATGCATTAAGTCTAAAGATTCCAATTAAAAGACAGAAGTTATCAAATTGGATATAAAAGTGAGAATCAACTACATGTGGTCTAAAAGAAACAAAACTGAGGTCATGGAAAGATTAAAGGGAAAGGAAAATATACCATCAAAAATAACTGAAAGAAAGCTGAAGTAGCTGTATTAGTAACAGACAGTAGACTTCAGAGCAAGGAATATTACCGGAGATAAAGAGGGACATTACAAAATGGAAAAAGGGCCAGTCCACGAAGAAGACACAGAAGGAATAAGGTTTGTTTCCCTCTCCTTCCCTTAACTACATTTTTATGGAGATGCAAAAAAGTGATAAAATTTTCAAACATCTCATATGACTTAGAAGTATGCTGTATCAATATTTTTTATAATAGATTTTCTGACCCAGTTGCATTGTATTTAGTTTAATTTATATTACCTAAGCAAATAAATAGTAGCTAAATGAAAACAAACCAACCAACCTATGCTCTCAGACATGTTAGATGATGGAGAATAACCAACCTAGGCTAACAATGTCAGAGATAATTCACATATAAACATTTAAGAGTTTATCTTAAGAATAAATACAAACACGATGACACAAGAAATGAAAAAGAATTTGAATAAAAACATATAATCACCAATATTCTGTTCTATTATTAAAAATAAAAGTAGAGTTTCCTAGTCAAATCATACTGAAAATGTTTTCAATGTTAGTTACGTTTCATAACGAGTGACTAATTAACTATAGTTTGGGGCTTCCCTGGTGGCTCAGAGGTAAAGAATCCACCTGCAGTTCGGGAGCCCTGGGTTTGATCCCTGAGTCAGGAAGATCCCCGGAGGAGGGTGTGGCTACCCACTCCAGTATTCTCACCTGGAGAAAATGTTTTCAGTGTTAGTAAGCAAGTGATTAATTAACAATAGTTTACAGTTTGTCACTTTTTCCTTTTCATGTCTAAATACTTTCTCCACATTTACCTTTTCTTGGAGAAGGACATGGCAACCCACTCCAGTATTCTTGCCTAGAGAATCCAGTGGATGGAGCAGCCTCGAGGGGTGCTCGCCGTAGGGTCGCACAGAGTTGGACACGACTGAAGTGGCTTAGCATGCATGCATGCATTGGAGACGGAAATGGCAACCCACTCCAGTGTTCTTGCCTGGAGAACCCCAGGGACAGGGGAGCCTGGTGGGCTGCCGTCTATGGGGTCACGCAGAGTCGGACACGACTGAAGCGACTTAGCAGCAGCATACTTACCTTTTACAGGTAAACTTTAACATAAAATGAAACATAACCATCTTATACAAAATAATTCCAGAACTCAATTTTTCACAGCAGTTTCTTTTAAACATCTGTGTCTATACTTGTGTGTGTGCACGTGTATGCAGACAGCTCAACCTCAGTTAACACACTTTACCATGTAAATTTAGAATATAAATTTTAGATGTTTCATAAAATATGTCAGTAATGTAATTTACATATCAGTGATTCCCGATAAACAAAAGGCCATTACTTCAAACTGCAGAGTACTGTGTCACAGATGATGTTTAGGTGTGTGCTTATTATATATGTGTGGATACATTTACAGGAACATGTAGAAAGAGGTGGAAGAACATTAATTTTGTTTATTTGAGAGAGTGTAGTAGAACGAGTGAGTGGGAGGGAGATGGAAAATAACTCATTATTTATATAAGTTACACCAGAAAATTCTTACTGGTTCTATCAAGGGTTGATATCAGCTAGAAGGGTCTGAAAATGTTTAAATTAATACTCAGGTAGTAAGTTATTAAGAAAAACACATAGGCCAGGTGTATTAACATCATTTTTGATGTTAGAAATAGTAGGAAGTTCATAATTTCTCAGTGATTACATTATTGAAAAAAAAAAGTCTTTGAAAAGTCTTTAATATTATGAATAAATATAACTATATCCAGACTTTCAAGCTTTAAAAGACAAAATGTCCCCAACTTCTATACCCAATGTATTGTGTATATCTGGTGATATTTATGAATACTACAGAAAGAAGTGTTAAGAAAAGTGACAGATGAGCTAAGGCTGTTATCTCATTAAGTTCAGTTCAGTCGCTCAGTCATGTCCGACTCTTTGCGATCCCAGGGACTATAGCACCCCAGGCCTCCCTGTCCATCACCAACTCCCGGAGCTTACTCGAACTCATGTCCATTGCGTTGGTGATGCGATGCTATTTGTTAAAAGCCTTACCTTGTATATGCTAACAAAAGAGCCCAGAAAAGCTCCGAGCTGGAAGTTTTCTTTATTGTAGAAGAGAGAGAGTAGCCGGGATGGCTGTGTAAATAGATGCCTAAATGCAGAGGGTATTCGGAGGCAGCACTGGATCAAGTATCCCACGCTGAACATTCTGATGAAACCCTGGAGAAAATTGGGAGGAAAGTCTGATTTATAACCAAATTCTGAAGTCTGACAGGCATAAACTTCACTGTCACAGAATCAGAACGACACTAAAAATTTTAAGTTTATATCGTAGCCATTTTCAAAACTAAGTCCTAAAACCTCAGTTTTCAAAGAATTACCTTAAAAATAATCATGAGAGCTTGCAGTGGATATACTTTCTACGATTTACCACGACTTAGAAAGTTTCCCAAGCACCGGCCAAGATTGTCTATGTACCAGACTTCTACTTCTTGACATTTTGTTGACAATAACTGGGATTTGTAATCCCTAAACCACAAATGAGTTTTAGAAACAAAAACACTGAAATTCAAAAAACAAACAAACAAACAAAAATGTACAAAAAAACAGTTAACAAAATGAATTGCTTTTGGAAATTTTAACAGAAATTTAAAGGATCAAGTTTAAAGAATTTTCCAGGAAAATAATGAATTCTAGCTAGGTTTTAATTTCTGTGCTCAATGTGTCAGACTAAAGCATGTCCAGGGAATGGTACCTTTCAGGTAAACTAAACAAAATTTGAAAAAGCAAATTTGCTATAAATCCACGTTTCCTGTCACCATTTCCCCATATTACCTGCAACTATTTATAGTATAAAAGGGAAGGGAGAGGATGACTAATGTTGGTCAATTTCATTTCAATACTTAGGAAAATGAAGTTTGAGGTCGCTTAATACTGAGAGACTGAAAAATTTCAGTCATCTTGAAACAAGATGTTATTTTAAAAAGTATTTAAACATGATTCAACCAATACACTAGAATATGGATCTCCTATAACCCTTCTCTTTCACCCCCACTGGAACGGAAAAACGCTGACATTCTCAGCAGTGTTTGCTGCTAAGTTCCAAAGATCAGATTTGTATTTTCTGGATAGCAGCCTTCTTTTAGAAAAACTTTGAATTACTATGAAGAAACAGTCATCGATTTATCTGAGGCTACCTAATAGCTGGTTAAAACATGAAAATTAAATTGTCCAATCAATTAGTATGAATTATCATGCATTTGTTTAACTGAAACTGCTCAGTCCGTGGTTAATTCATGAACCGATCACACTTTTATCTTGTCGTTGGTCATCTTGTAATATTAACCTGAGGGTTCAAAGATCACACTTATGTTCAATCATTTGATGCTATTTTCAAGAGATCGATTATCCCTCCATCTATTCACCCTTTCATGTATTCAGGAAAGGTTCAGTGAATGGCTCTCATGTGCCAAACATTATATTAGATGCTGGGGATACAGCAGTGAAGGGGACACGGAATTCTTGCCTTCATGGAGCTTCCATGCCGATTACAAGAAGAGAGAATAAGTAAACAAATGTAATTACAGAATACAAAAAATGTTGTGAAGGAAATAATCAGGTCACTGGGTGAGATATTAAAAGGACCACCTATATTAGATTACTGGTAAAGGAAGACTACTAAGGACTTGACATTTAAACAGACATAATAGAGAAGGAACTAGCAGGAGAAAGACATTTCAGATAGCCTGGACGAAAAAGCACAAAGCCAAAAAGGAGATGGACAGGCACCAACCAAAAGTTAGTATGAATGGAGTACAGTGAGTTTGGGGGAATGTAATTCATTTGAGTATTTACTCAGGGGTCTGATGTAACAGGAGGGGCAGCTGAGCCCATGGAATAATGAGGTGCACTGTGAGAATATTTAACTATACTTGTGGGATAAATTCATCACCCACAAATCTCCAAATAATTTTACATTCACGGACATAATATTAATTACAATGTACACACATATTAGAAAGTTTATAGTACTGGTACACATTTGAAAGAATGACTCCTTTTTTTCATAGATCAGTAATTCTCACTAACTTTCTCAATAATTTAAAAAAAAATCATCTCTCCTTTCCCCAAAATTTCATATACCTCTAATTTAGTCAGAATACTTTTCTTAGTCTTCCTCCTGAAATCTGCCCCCTAGAGCAGAATTCCCTCCAGTTGGAGGGAATAATAACCCTCTGGTGGAGTTGGCAGACTCCGAGGCTGCCGGCAGCATTCCTTTTCTTTCTTCTTTTTTTTTTTTTTTGCCACTTTAAAAATGGGGCAGGAAATCAGATTTGGAAAGAGTGGAGCAGAAATTACTGCCCGATGGAAAAAATGCCCGACTGCTTTTACCCCCGCTTCCATCTCTGAGGATTTTAAAGGTCAGCGTTGGCTTGGCTGAGTGCCACCATCAACACCAGGCCACAAACACTCACATTCATAGGCACTAATGTGATACAGTCCCTCCCGAGGGGGACCATCAGGAGGCTGTCTTTTGAGGTGCTGTACAGCTCCGCTCCTCTCATCATCCATAAGGTGGGGATTAGATGTTGTGACAAAGAACGTAAATTTTCTAAAGTGTCAGGATTTTGAGAGCGCCGTCCAGAACTAAAGAACTTGCAGCAGATGGTACCACCTGTGCCAGACTAACCGCAGTGACAAAACTTCCTTCCCAGAGTCGGTGGGGATGGGGGGATGGGGGGGTGGGCTGTGGTCGGCAGGGGATGGGGGCTGGGGGTGGGGGTGGGGAGCTCTGCTCTGGTACACTCATATATTAGGGAGCAGGGAATTTATGCCAATGGGCATAACTAACTTTCTTAATGTAGAACAACTGTGGACACGCTCCAGTTACCTTCATGCCTTAAAAAATGTAACAGCTTCACAAGTCCAAAAGCAAATGCCACTGTCCCTGACTGGGTAGCCTATGTGCATGGCTGCTGAGCCCCTAGCACACAGCACAGTCCAGGGGCCTTGTTCTCAGATATAGTCTAATGAGGATACACAGCAAAGTATTTACGACTTTTAATGACTTTATTTCTCGGTCATTTTTGTTGTTGCTATTTCACCTTCTTTTGGGTTGGCCAAAAAGTTCATTAGACTTTTCCTATAAGATGGTACAGAAAATCCGAACAAGCTTTTTGGCCAACTGAATATTTTGTTTTACATTAAATAAGCAAGCCAATTTCAAAATTATTTAACAAAAGATCTGGTAAGTGAATCCTAAAAGCTAAATTGTCACCTATTTCTCAGAAGTATCTTATTTGGCAAGTCAAATGCAAATTATAGCAATTACTGTCAATTTTTCCATTCACTTTGAAATTATGTTTTAATAAATAAGTTCTTTCCACACATATTCCCTGTGGTTATTAGATTTTATATACTTACTTTAATGCAATAAGAGATGCAATTATCCTCATAGTGTTTGCAGCATCTATGCCTTGGTCCATGCTTACATCTGAAAACAAACCAAAGGAACAAAAAAAGTTGAATTGTGTGTGTGTGTGCATGTGTGCATGTCTGTGTGTGGATCTGCTTAAAACTCTCTACCCAAAAAAGGAAAAAACATTATCAACTCATTTCTAAATGTGTACATCTTTTGATTTCCTGGGACATACAGAAGCAAAGATAACAGATTTTTTTTTCCTTTGCTGCGTGAGCAGCACTTTTGACACACTGTAAAATACTCAACTGCAGTCAAAATACTTAAATGTGGAACAGAAAGCCATGTTGGTAAATATTTGTGACTAGATATGAAAAATATGTATATGTTATCTCTATACTCTGACAAATCTTTTGGAAGTTTTAGATTGCTCACTGTAGCGTATAACGGTCATAAATCATCCATGAAGTCAGGACTTGAGCAAAAATCATAATGAGAATGTGCTCAGGTTACAGGAATTTATACTTAATTATATTTGAGAGAAAACATCTGTGAGAGAAACCCGATACAGTATTAGAATTTAAAATTCCATTTTTAAAATAAATATAGAAATAGATCATGTGGGAATTCAAAATAGGTTATTTGTGATTTAACTGTAAACCAATTAGTCCTCTGGTGTTTAATAAACATTTCTGCTGGGAAGACTACTGTTCAAGACACTTATTTCAGCTATTTGTATGTCGATTTCAGGATTATTTATTCACTTGAGGCATAAAGAAGTAAGTAGAATACCTAGCATGGGCTTAACTTTCTCTCTCTCTCTCTCTCTCTCTCTCTCTCTCTCTCTCTCTCTCTCTCTAAGTTCATGTCCCCAAATAAGCAGTCTTTATAACTCTTTCAGACCACAGGGAACTAATTATCTTCATGGTTGCCACATATTAACTCCTTCTTGTTTATAACGACAACTTGTAGAGTGATACTCCGGCTTTCTAACTCCATTTGCAAACTGACCATCAAGGCCTTCTGCGAAACCCAGTGCTGCGCTGCAGCTGGGGCGCCCAGGCAGCCCTTCCGAGTGCAGAGCAACAGCGGCAGCTCGCTCCTTCTGTCATTAGAGTGATATGACGTATCTGGTCTCGCCAAGCGGCTGAGTGATTAAAGCCAGGGGCCTGAACACGGGTGAATCGGAGAAGCGCTGCCTTATGTTAACCATCACTCTCCAAACTTCTAGGTATGCGGACACGTCTAAGTGTCCTCTTCAAAGGCATCTCTCAGCATGGCCACCAGAACTACAGAGAGACTGTTCAGCTCTCTTTGTTAGTGAACTAACATTCCGATTGCAACTACACTGTCACTCATTCTTTCCTAGCCTTTCATTAAAACGGCTTCCCACGTGCTGCACCACCCATCTCTTATATGATCTGCTCTGCCGCCAGCTTGCAGCTGCTTTCATACCAACAAACTCACCGAGGCTGCCCTGACAAATTCTGCCATGACTGGATCAGCTCTGATAGCCAAGGCTTCGTCCACCCACATCACACATTCTCTGCATTCCCCTGTGACTCTTGCTGACCTGGTTCCCATTAACAGGATTCCCTATCACAATTAAGTTCACTACCACAATTGGACTTCCCTGGTGGCTCAGACGGTAAAGCATCCGTCTACAATGCGGGAGACCGGGGTTCCATCCCTGGGGCGGGAAGATCCGCTGGAGAAGGAAATGGCAATCCACTCCAGTACTATTGCCTGGAAAATCCCATGGACAGAGGAGCCTGGTAGGCTACAGTCCATGGGGTCTCAGAGAGCTGAACACGACTGAGCAACTTCACTTTCACCACAATTATTCCTGCCATCTACTATCCCTTTCTTTCCTGTTACCTTCTTCCGCTGTGTATGCTAAAATGGAGACAGACAAAGTCTTTTACATTCAATAAAAATTCTGAGTACCCACTCTGTGCTCCTGCATGTGAAGAAAGTCTTGTGTTATTTCATTTAATGCACGCAATACTCCTTAACAGAGGTTATTAGCCCCAGCTAACTGATGAGGACTTTGGAGTACAGAGTGATTAAATCACTTTGTTTAAAGTCCTAAGGCCAGGAGGAGCAAAACGAGTCAAACACAGGTCTTCAGATTTCTTAAAGGGGATCCACGTCCTGTAACTGATCCCCTAACTTTCTATATTGCCTTCTCATCCTACACTGTCTAAAATATCACTACAAGATTATTTTTATTGGCTGATATCCCAATTTTAAACCGTTAAATGTATCTTCTAAAATACCTTAAATATTTGAAATGTAACTGAAGATGTATTTGTATGAAATATACATTTCTTTGTATAATGTACAGATAAAGATTTTATTTCCAAAGCTCTAAAAAGTTCCACTCTTGCAACATATCTTTTACCTAAGGTTTGTTCCTCATTATTCCTATAACTACCTACATCTTTCAGAACTTTTCCTTTCCACACTTGGCACATTTGATTCAGTTCAGTCACTCTTTGTGACCCCATGGACTGCAGCATACCAGGCTTCTCTGCCCATCACCAACTCCCGGAGTTCACTCAAACTTATTACCATTGAGTCGGTGATGCCATCCAGTCATCTCATCCTCTGTCGTCCCCTTCTCCTCCTGCCCCTAATCCCTCCCAGCATCAGGGTCTTTGCAAATGAGTCAGTTCTTCACATCAGGTGGCCTAAGTATTGGTATTTCAGCTTCAACATCAGTCCTTCCAATGAATACCCAGGACTGATCTCCTTCAGAATGGACTGGTTGGATCTCCTTGCAGTCCAAGGGACTCTCAAGAGTCTTCTCCAACACCACAGTTCAAAAGCACCAATTCTTCAGTGCTCAGCTTTCTTTATAGTCCAACTCTCACATCCACACATGACTACTGGAAAAACCATAGCTTTGATTAGACGGACTTTTGTTGGCAAAGTAATGTCTCTCTGCTTTTTAATAAGCTGTCTAGGTTGGTCATAGCTTTTCTTCCAAGGAGCAAGCGTCTTTTAATTTCATGACTACAGTCACCATCTGCAGTGATTTTGGAGCCCAGAAAAATAGAGTCTATCATTGTTTCTACTGTTTCCCCATCTATTTGCCATGAAGTGGTGGGACCGGATGCCATGATCTTCGTTTTCTGAATGTTGAGTTTTAAACCAACTTTTTCCACTCTCCTCTTGCACTTTCATCAGTTCCTCTTCACTTTCTGCCATAAGGGTGGTGTCATCTGCATATCTGAGGTTACTGATATTTCTCCCGGCAATCCTGATTCCAGCTTGTGCTTCATCCAGCCCAGCATTTCGCATGATGTACTCTGCATATAAGTTAAATAAGCAGGGTGACAATATACAGCCTTGACGTACTCCCTTCCTGATCTGGAACCAGTCTGCTGTTCCCTGTCCAGTTCTAACTGTTGCTTCTTGACCTCCATACAGATTTCTCAGGAGACAGGTCAGGTGGCCTGGTATTCCCATCTCTTTCAAAATTTTCCACAGTTTGTTGTGATCCACATAGTCAAAGACTTTGGCATAGTCAATAAAGCAAAAGTAGATGTTTTTCTAGAACTCTCTTGCTTTTTTGATGATCCAGGCAATTTGATCTCTGGTTCCTCTGCCTTTTCTAAAACCAGTTTGAACATCTGGAAGTTCATGGTTCATGTACTATTGAAGCCTGGTTTGGAGAATTTTGAGCATTACTTTGCTACGGTGTGAGATGAGTGCAATTGTGCGGTAGTTTGAGCATTCTTTGGCATTGCCTTTCTTTGGGATTGGAATGAAAACTGACCTTTTCCAGCCCTGTGGCCACTGCTGAGTTTTCCAGATCTGCTGACATATTGAGTGCAGCACTTTCACAGCATCATCTTGTAGGATTTGAAACAGCTCAACTGGAATTCCATCACCTCCACTAGCTTTGTTCATAGCAAATATTAATCTGTTTCCTAAAGTTCCTTATTCTAGCCTCCTGCAACTCTGCTTAGTTTGAAATAGGAAAGGATTTCAATTGCATGTAAATCTATTTTAAAGGCATATAATGGTCTATAGTCCTGCCAGAAATAATAAATATACTCTCTCGCCATCCTGTGCCTTTTTCTAAAACTCTATGCACAGTTTCTGGTATAAAAAAAAATTCATTACTTGAAAAGAAAACAGAAAACTTTGTCATGGCAAAAATATCATATAAAAACAGTGACAAAATGTGCTAAAATATCAAGATAAAGAACTCACATTGAATCCACAAGCTTCCTGACTAGAGCAACTATATTCATTCCTCTTGGTTTTCCCTCCTGTTTCTCAGTCTTTTGTTCCACTTTTGCATAGGCTGCCTCTGGTGAATAAGAATGTGTGGGAATTTCTTCCTTCCCAACAATGAACCTAAAGAAAAGAACACAATGAGAGGCATTTTTTCACCTTAAAAAAAAAAATCAGTGAGAAAATAAACTGATTTTGTTTATATACAAATACACTGTGAACAGAACCTTATCATTTGAAATAATATTTTCTGCAACTTATATAAAATCTAATCGTCCTTTAAAAAAAATAGCCTTTTGCAATCTGAATACTCAGAAACTGCTAACAGCTATTTAACAAATGCAGCATCCAAAAATCAAATTAACCAAGTGAATAGAGCGTGGCACCTGGATGAAGCACCTTCTAACTTAGGTCACCGCCTTTTTTACAGCATTATGCACCTTAAAGGTTTTTCAAACAGAAAAGCAGATGAACTATTAACTTGGATCTACTAATTTGTGATAAATTTTCTAATTTTTTCTCTAAAATGTACTGACAGCTACAACTGAATGCATTTCTCGCCTTTTACTCTGAATTTATATCTAATGTCACTTGAGTCACAAAACAGCTACAATACAGTAGATTGCCGTCCACAGACACACGAGAAACAGAGGGAAGTAAAGATGAGGAGCAGAAGGTGTTAAGGTTCTGTGTCTTCCCCACATTACTTCATTAGAAAATCTTAAATTTGATGTCATTCTAATCGACTTATTTCTCTTGGGGAAAAAACCTAATATCTAGGAGAAGACATCATTCTTGTCTCATAAGAACTGGACTATATTTTTCCAAAGACAGTACAAAGAAAACATGACCAACCATTAGAAATCACTCATAGTACCCCTTATTGGAGTTTTCATCTCTGTTCTTTGTACCATCACCAAAAGAGTTGCTGCTCTTACAAAGAATAACTAAGCTTTCTTTAGTCAACTGTGCCTGCTGAACTTTCAGAAAACATCACAAAATAGAGATAAAACAGGGGATCGGTAACACTATACTAAAACTCTGGAACATGTGGGCTATGACAAATTTAAATATTCTTAGGTTTGAGAAGATGGTTCCTATCAACAAGGGCAATCCATCTTCTTAAGACAAACTTAAAACATCTAGTTTATCAAATTGTAAGGAGCGTGCAATGAGACTGTTTGCCACCAGGGGGCAGCTGTGCCTCCTTGGTGACTGCTTGGTAAAGTGTGAATGGAGAGTTTAGGATCTGTACTATTGCTCTTTAAGAAGACAAAACTGTGCTAAAACAGATACAATGTCATCTCTCATACCTTTCATAACACTGTCGCTATTTTGGCCAGGACTGACCATTCAAAGTAGAGCTCACGTCCTTGAAGACGCTGCCCCTGCTGCAAGCCTCCTTTCTCTGTGCTCTCACAGCCCAGGGAACCCCTTCTTTACTATTATATCCAGTGCCTGGCATATTGCGGGGCATGTAATACTTAGTTAACACACAGTGCATGAATACAGTATTCAATCTGAGCATTTATGACCATACGACAGGCACAGTGCTGAGTACTTTACAAATGTATCACTGAACCCTCACAGCAACACTGTGAAGCAGGCACCATAATTCCCATGACTTAGTTAACATGAAAAAGGCATCCTGTTATAGCCAAAAGTAACTGCAATTATTTAAACTTGCGATAATTTGACTCTAATGCCTGGATTCTTAGTCTTCAGGCTTTGTACACTAACTGCGCTTTAAACTATAGGGAATCAGGCTTCGTCTCCTTTCAGAAGTCTGTTTTCAGAGTTCCGCACTGGCGCTTCTCTCATGGTTCCGTCCTTGACTCTCTCTATTCCCACAACTTCCACTGTTATCTGACAGAACTAGCAAGAGTTAATAACCATCTTTCCAGAATATGTTCCTATAATACAGAGAAAATGTTAAGTGCAAATAGTCCAAGTCAGTCCTTCATTATAAGTAGATTTGAAGACGACACATACAAATATCAGTATTAAATACATTGTGAGCTATTGCAAGAATTATGGGAGTCTAAGGAAAAACTCAGGAATAAGGTAAAGTTTTCTTCTAGGAAAACCAACTTTTGATTTTGCTACCAACTTTCAGTTTAACAAAGAATTCGATACAGCCAGTGCAACAACAATAAAAAGATATTTTCTAATAAGTTTCATGATCTTTAATGAAACATATGACACAAAGAAATTACTGCTGTGTGTTATGATTCAGTTATTGTTACCAAAGAATGTCCACAACCAAAATATTCCATTCAATATTATAGAAAGTTTAATTTCCTAATGTGTGTGAAAATGCTTGATGAACTATAAAATTCAGTGCTAACCAACATCTTTACAGTATCGACTATGTGTCAATTACTGTGATGAGAGATGAACTACCAGGTGAAAAGAAGAGGCTAGTGACTCTAGTGAAGCTTTTAATCCAAAATGTGTTTGATAACGCATGAGTCCTGCCCCAACAAAGCCCAAAATCTGGTGCCACACAATTAAGGACTTAGTTTTCCAGTAATTGTTCACGTGTAGCTTTGTCTTTCCAAGGTCTTTGAACAGAGAGTTCTTGTAATCTTCTTTAACACCCTATAGTATAAGGCACACAATAGGCCCCTCAAATAGTGATTGACTGACTGACTTACTTTTAGGAGGAAAATTAATAAATTACTCTGTTAGTGAAATGTCCACAAAGCCACTTTTGTAACTTTTAAAATTACTTGCAACTTAAACGTGGAGTCATAAATAATTATGTCCAATGACATTACATTAAGAGAAAAAGCTAACTTGTAAATTCTCTAATCATAAAGGTATAGAGAAGATGCAACTTACCTAAGTGCAGAGAATGTAAATCCTTTCAAACCATCTTTGCACCTAAAACAACAAAAATTTACAATAATAAAATGGCAACTTATTTTGAAATATAAAGCAGCAGCATTAAATACCTATTAAAATTTTTCCTGAAAATGATTTTCTGTTAAGGTGAAATTCTTTTAGGACAGTGACCTGAGCAGTACAAATGGTCAAACAAACAAGCCACCTAACACAAAATGATTAAAATGATAACACCTCCCCATGTCATACTAACACAATTTAAAGCTCAATTCTCAGATTTGTAGGCTGAAGGGAGATTTAAATTAAATCTTCTATGGCATCCATGTGGACTTAAAAAGAAGGCTGCGAGTGGAGTATTTTTCATTCTACCCAATCCTGGGGGAGCAATTTGTTGTGAAGAAAAAGGCCACATACACCCGCTGGGTGTGTTTTATATACAGGTCATTTCAGGGTCCTGACTCCTCTTATTAATGCAGTGAGTGCAGAGCAATGTACAGTTGGCAGGTACAAAAAGGCTTCACGTTTAGTTCAACAGGTTTAACTTCTGAGTAAGCCCAATCGGAACAGATAACGCAGCGTGAGGAACGCGGGTGGAGAAGAGCACAGAGAGAAGACTGCAAATATCACTGAGCGTTTACCACTGCTGAACACTGTTTGCAGCCCTTTCCGTGTGCTGTCTCACTCAGTTATATCATAATTCTATAATCAGGTGTATCTCCATGTTACAGCTGCGCAGAGGCCCCTAACATGCAGCAATCTCCCAGAGGTCACAAAATAGAATTCATCTGACTTAAAAGTTGCAGTTTTCTCTTACACCTCTTCCTAAAACAATGTATTCCTTTTAATTGGGGAAGACCCAAGCTACATGGCAATTAAAGGCAGGGGAGAAGGGAAGATTCTCTCATTGGTAAAAAGTATTTAAACAAGGTTTTAAAATAGGGGCCTTACTGTATACTGGTCTTAATGGTCTGCTCCACTGTAGGTGTCATCAAGTTACCAGAGAATCTTTGTGTTTCTGGTATTAAAACTCCTTGGAGAAACTACAGATTGGTCATATAATGATTCTCTAACATATATTACTATT
Organism: Ovis aries; assembly: GCF_016772045.2. Lineage (NCBI taxonomy): Eukaryota > Metazoa > Chordata > Mammalia > Artiodactyla > Bovidae > Ovis > Ovis aries. The sequence goes on from NC_056074.1 coordinate 7,829,398, forward strand.
AGACACTGGGTATTCGCAGACAAAAAGCATAGCCTTAAATCTAATTCGGCAATTCTATCTGTATGCCTTTTATATGAAAGGTCACAAAGGAAATGAACAAAAATATAAGAAATCTGTCTCGAAATTTTTAAATATACATTTTTATTGGAGGACATTACAGAATCTCAGGGAAAAAACTTAATCCATGTGCACTGAGATGTTTTAAAGAATTAAGAATTCAATTAAGCACTATAATCCACTTTGTGGTCATGTTAACAGTAAGAATGTAACCAGAGAATTTAGCTAACATGCTACATAAGCATCTACCCTGTACAGAATGAGGGTAGAGGCAAAGTAATTCATATGTTAAGCTAAAAGTGTGCATGGGAAAATTGCAGCATTAAAATCCTTCCAGTTATCTGTTTTCATCTGAAGAAAGTGTTTCTCAGTCATTTAAAACCCATAATTGGGTAATTTCTAGATAGATGGGGTGGTGAGGAGGTAGGCTGGGAGTGTATTGACTGGAAAACAGAGAGCAACAGATTGATTAAAAGATTATGTACAACTGGGAACAAATTTTAGTGTTGGTATGTTATTGTTAAAGGATAGCCATTTGTCTTTGTGCAATGCTAAATAAAGGATTCTGACAACTCGGTCTAGTCAGGATTGCATTATTTGTGACCTTAAACAATAAATCTAACTGCAGACCAAACATCAAAAAGTAGCTTTCAAATATAAAAGGGCATCCACAAATGAATTTGCAATTTCATTATGATGGAAGTTTGGTTCTTTCAGCAGAACCCTGTGGGAAGCACTTCATATTGATAAAGTCTTAGCATGGATTCAAAAGGGGCTATTCTTCTTTCCATTCATGTGTATAAGGTCTCTTAATGTAATTGAGGGTCAGATGTCTATGTCAAAAGGACAAAAAAGTAATTATTCCCAGAAAAAGAATGTTTAAAACAGCAATACTGGCCTGCATTCTGACATCAAAAGTATCGTCTGAGCCCTAACCTAACTATGAAACACTATGGAAATCTGTGTTAAATGTAAAAAGTATGATATAAACATAAAGATTTATACAAAAGAGATCCCATTAAAAGGCGCCTCACTATGAGATGGATCTGGTTATTATAATGTAAATCAAATCACATTCTTCATTCAGATATTACAGCTGGTTGATTTATTCCACAGACACTACTATGTCGTGCCTACTATGCGCAAGCTCTGGTTTAGGCTTTAAGGATGTAACAGTGGACAATACAGGGTCTCTGCTTTCCTACCACTGACATTTTAGACCGGGGAAGAGAGAGGATTTTTGAAACTAAGTATGTCATGTGGTGATAACTCAATGGCAAAAAGCAAAGCAGGAAAAGGGGAGAAACAGTATCAGCCTGGGCCTTTTGTTTTGTTTTTAACCTAGTGTGGTGAGGAAGTAGGCTTCCCTGGTGGCTCAGAAGGTAAAGAATCAGCCTGCAAGGCAGGAGACCTGGGTTCCATCCCTAGAAGATCCCCTGGAGGGGGGAATGGCTGCCCACTCCAGTATTCTTGCCGGAGAACTGTGGCCCGGAAGGGCCTCTCTGAGGAGGTGGAGTCTGGTAATTTGATCAGAAACCTTACTGAATTGAGGGAAGGGCATTTCGGTTTGAAGGACGAGGACTCTACATGGTGTGTAAGGAGAACAGCCAGGGTTTAAGCTGGAGCGAAGCAGTGGCTGGAGATGAGGTCTTGGTATCAGTGGTAGGAAATGAGGGGGCGAGTAGTCTGCAGTTCCTGCAGGCACGGCAGGCGTGGTAAGGCCTCGGGCAGGTTCTCCGCAGAGCAGTGAAAAGAGCTGTGTTAGATTCTAAGGCTGCTGGTTGGAAAACAGACTACAGGAGGGCAAGGGTAGAATCTCCTCCTAATTAGGAGGAGAACGGTGCCTGCGGCTAGACCAGGCTGCAGTGGCAGACGTGGACAGGAATGTCTCTGAATGCATTTCAAGACAGAGTGGGCAGAATTTCTAGATGGTTTAAAAGAATGTGGGGTATGATAGAGAATTTACAAATTATTAAAATATTTCTGGTTTGAGCGAATGGAAGGATAAAATATCCATTTACTGAAGTGAGGAAGACTATTAGAGAAACAGGTTTTGAAGAGAAAAATCAAAGTTCTGTTTCAGATGCATTAAGTTAGAGATGCATGTGAGCTGTACATGGAAATGTTAGGGAAGCAAGCAGCTGGGTATGCAGGTTTGAGTTCAAGGGAGAGGTCTCGTCTAGGAATTAAGTATCAATAAATAAAATAAGAAAATGAGCATTTTTTATTCCTCCATAACCTGTAATGCAGAAAATCTCTTTCATAAAAGAAAAACAAAAATTCATTTCTCTAATAAAACCATTCTAAGAATGCATTTAACTCATGTATACACAAATTCTCCTATTAAAGTTTGTGCAAATGGCATAAATAACTGAATCTACAGTTACTAAATCTCTACAATTGCAAGGTTCTGTGCTACCTATGATATAAAACAAAGCCAGGAGACAAAAACGGGAAAAGAATTTGCAGCATTATATCAAACAACTTAGCTGATAAACAACTAATCATAGAGGGTAAGGTTGGAATTGCATACTATATATAAGAAAGAATTCAGAAGTTTGATGTTATTGTTATTAGAATACTACTTTTGGTAAAATATTAATAGGAGGGAATCCACACAGACAATTTTTTTCTATTAGAAATGCAAGTGTTGGTAAAAGAAACAGAAAGATTCTTTCATTCTTAACTTCCATGAAATTACTTCCATGAAATACTGGAAATGTCTCATGATATCTGGGATATATTTTTTTGAGATACGAAATATACTTCATTACAACATTGTACCAGCAGAGGTCACTAGTAAACCATTTTTGGAAGAATTTCTAGCTCTGATGTGATTTCACAAACATTTTGTTGCACATTTTCCTTTAAAAACAAATTCATAGGCATGCAAAATATTATTTCTTAAAAAATTTCAGTTAAACTGCATTAAGTTCCCCCAAGCAAATATCACTAACATGAGACTTGTAGTGATAGGCGATACTCATGTTCCTATTATTCCACACAGTCATAAAATCTCTGCTAAGTCGCTTCAGTCGTGTCCGACTCTGTGCGACCCCATAGACGGCAGCCCACTAAGCTCCGCCGTCCCTGGGATTCTCCAGGCAAGAACACCGGAGTGGGGTGTCATTTCCTTCTCCAATGCATGAAAGTGAAAAGTGAAAGTGAAGTCGCTCAGTTGTGTCCGACTCCTCGCGACCCCATGGACTGCAGCCCACCAGGTTCCTCCGTCCATGGGATTTTCCAGGCACGAGTACTGGAGTGGGGTGCCATTGCCTTCTCCATAAAATCTCTAAGAACACGCTAACATTTGGCACCAACACAGAATGTAAATGTGCTGTTCTATTATGTGCTTTCTAGTAACCTGAAAACACTGAGAACTATTTTGACTCCTACAATTTTTTGTCTAGTCAATTTTCATTTATTTGGTTGGATACAATCGACATAAAAGATACACTTTTATAAATCTCCTCTTAAATATTTCTAAAGCAGTGCATGATGCAATGGAACAGAAACTAGCCATAATTTGCCTGTCAGCCTACAGCAAAGCACTGAGGGCTCCATCTTGCCACCTTCTGAAAGAGGGCTGGAAGTAAATGACTGCCAGAATGGCTCCTTAAATGATCTCCAATTCGGAAGTTTTATCACTTATTACCATTTTATTTACTGCTACTGTTATTATACAAAATAATGATGGAAAATAATTATTTTGCCATCAAGAATTAAAAAGAAATAAAACATACGTACAAATCCCTGAATTTATTTTGAGATTACTGGCTGCTACTAATATTATTACATTTGCTTATTGCTTATAGAATTTACACATGGAACTTACTCCTGCAAAGATTGAAAGTCACTTTCTCTTTTTTTAACTGTAAGATTACAAGACCAGCTACTGCCATAAATATATATATGGTACAGAAAGACCTGCAAGAAAAGTAAAAGAAGTAATTCTATAATCTCGATGATAGAAGGTTACATTTTTGATATATTAAGTATCAATGCTAAAATATTATCAACGATAAAACATAAAATGCTGTTTCTGTATATATATAGAATGTTATAGAAAGTGATCAAAAGTATACACCCCAAACAGTCACGAGCAGGCTACCTACTGAAGTGCGCGTTTAGTCGCTCAGCTGTGTCCAACGCTTTGCGACCCCAGGGACTGTGGCCTGCCAGGCTCTGCTGTCCATAGGGCTTTTTTCCATGCAAGAATACTGGAGTGGGTTGCCATTTCCTCCTCCAGGGCATGGGTTAAAAGACATGAAGAAAGAATATAACCTTCTACTCTCTATATTCATATATCATTTAAATTTTCTATAAGTATATATTTATATATTATTTGTATAGTTTGTTTAATTAAAAACATCAATATCTGAACATTTAGGAACAGATTAAACACTGTAAAAGTTATTCGTCTCTATTTCACCAATACCTTGGCAGAGAATGTGAAAGTCAGTCAAGTTCACTAATTAATACCGCTATGAAAGTTTTGCTAGAAGGCAAAAAATTAATAACTAAAACAAATGATGTAGATAGAATTTTCTGAAATGATCCCAAAGAACATGGATAACTAGGGGACTACAATGACAAAAAGAGAAACACTGAGTAAGTATCATGTCAGAGTTCTTTTGTTCTTTTTTTACTCATTGAATTGCTTAGAAGGAAACTCACATATTGGTTAAACATTATAGCATCTCTTTTTATTCACTGAACATTTACCAGGCATCTAACATACAGAAGACACTGTGCTGCAGATCATTTGAGTAATGCAAAGATAAATTATATACTACCTCATATCATTAAAAAAGGCATCTGCAAAGTTATATATATCTTTGTCAAATAAATGAAAATAATAAAGTTCTGACACAATTTCTTGTATCAACAGTGCTAAGAGCTTGATTACTTTATTTCTACTTTATGAGTTCAGCTTCAAATTTCTTTAGTCCTGCATTTTCTCTCCTTAAATTGTTTGATTTGAGAAAATCAGCAGGGCTCTTCTTTCACTTATGATGGGATTATGTCCCAATATGCCTATCCTAAGCTGAAAGTGAAAGAGGAGAGTGAAAAACAACTCAACATTCAGAAAACTAAGATCATGGCAGCTGGTCCCATCATTTCATGGCAAATAGATGGGGAAACAGTGGAAACAGTGACAGACTATTTTTAGGGGCTCCAAAATCACTGCAGATGGTGACTGCACCCATGAAATTAAAAGACACTTGCTCCTTGGAAGAAAAGCTATGACCAACCTAGGCAGCATATTAAAAAGCAGAGACATTACTTTGACAACAAAGGTCCGTCTAGTCAAAGCTATGGTTTTTCCAGTGGTCATGTATGGTGGTGAGAGTTGGACTGTAAAGAAAGCTGAGTACCGAAGAATTGATGCTTTTGAACTGTGGTGTTGGAGAGGACTCTCAAGAGTCCCTTGGACTGCAAGGAGATCCAACCAGTCTATCCTCAAGGAGATCAGTCCTGAGTATTCACTGGAAGGACCGATGCGAAGAACTGACTCATTGGAAAAGACCCTGACACTGGGAAAGACTGAAAGCAGCAGGAGAAGGAGACGACAGAGGATGAGATGGTTGGATGGCATCACCGACTCGATGCACATGAGTTTGAGTGAACTCCGGGAGTTGGTCATGGACAGGACTATGTGCTGCACTCCATGGGGTCGCAAAGAGCCAGACATGACTGAGCGACTGAACTGAACTGAAACTATAATTTAGTAACTGAAACTGGATCAACAACTATAGATTTTGATTGATATCTGTTTATCATAAAAATATCAGAAAAACTGAGATGGGATTAATTTAAAGATTTTAGCTTTGTTTTTTAAAAAATCTTCAGTGTTCTAATTACATATGTACACTCCAACAGGTTAAATCAATCATTTCAATTTACTACTCGGAACCTGGGATGTGCAATTAAGATACACTACTTTGCTTAAATATACACAACAGGTTTTTTCCTCTTAGGTCTACTATTATTTTAAGAATAAAACAGACTCAGAGAGTTTGGTTTCAGCCAGCATACGGCACTTAATATGAGAAAACAAAATAACAGATATTACGGTCCTACTTTAAGAAAGCTCATACACAAAAGTCTTAAGTTGGAACAGCAACAGATGAAGAAATTTGTGGAAGATTATTTTGTTTGTTCGTGCACACATCATAGACCTTCCAAACAATTTTTAACTGTTTTCTTTAAAAGTGATTTTCCCCACTGCATTACTGCATTAAAAATATTATTTTTGATTTTGGTAAATGTTTTACAGTACATTTATTTCACATAGAATGGAACACTGGTGCTTAGCTTTGTTCTCAATAACCTAAGGAAAGTTGGTGAAGCAAGGCAGCAGTTATGGGTAATCAAGTGTGATTGTAAGTCCCCAGATGATTATTGTGTACTTTTTTCTAGTATGTCTTGAATATAAATTGGAAACATTTGGATTCAAAATTACAGTAACAACTCCAATAGAATCATATTTCTTCTTAAACTTGGAGAAGCTGGAACTGTTTTTGCTTTAAAATCTAAACTAAGGAAGGTCATGCTCCAAGCCTTCCTCAATTGCTAAGAAACCAAGAATCACCTTCAGACTGTTTCTAAAAGAAATGTTAATTAGGATGAATCGCCCTCTCAAAATGAACTAGTAATCACAATACTTGTTGCTGTTCATTTCATCCTGTCCAGCTCTGTGCGACCCCATAGACTGCAGCACACCAGGTTTTCCTGACCTTCAGTATCTCCTGGAGTTTGCTCAAATTCATGTCCATTGGACTGCAAGGAGATCAAACCAGCCAATCCTAAAGGAAATCAACCCTGAATATTCATCAGAAGGACTGATGCTGAAGTTGAAGCTCCAATACTCTGGCCACCTGATGGGAAGAGCTGACTCACTGAAAAAGACCCTGATGCTGGGAAAGATTGAAGGCAAGAGGAGAAGGGGACGACAGAGGATGAGATGCTTGGATGGCATCACCAACTGGACATGAGTTTGAGCAAGCTCCGGGAGATGGTGATGGACAGGGATGTTTGGCATGCTGCGGTCCATGGGGTCACAAAAAGTCAGACACGACTGAACAACAACAACAATACGTCCATCGAGTACTGCGTCAGCTAGTCAAGCTTTAAAATACGTGTATAAGAAGCAGATTTTACTTCCATTGACCTAAATTCTTTGCAGTTCCTAAGGAAATGGCACATCTTTACACCTGCCAAAGTAACAATAGGCAAAAACCAAATTTAGGAGCAAAATTGTGTTTTACATAAATCCAAGGAAATACTTGCCAAGTTTCTTAAAATCACAGCATTGCTATGGACAAAAATTATTTACATTAAACAAAAATTCTAACCACAATACTGAACCAAACTATTTTTTAAAGACCTTAAGACTGCCAAGTATTTTCATTTCTTTTTCCCTCCTATAATGGTTGGGAAAAAGATTAAAACAAAGGTTTTCAATGATATAGGATTTCTGAATCAATATTAATTTATTTTCAAGTACACATTAGTATCTATGTCATTAAAATAATACAGCAATTGGTTTGCATACTGAACAAAATGAGCAGCTATTTAGGCTATACTTTTTCATGAAATTATGCTTATTTAATATCAAAGTTCACATCTAAAATGAAATATGCTTCTTTGAATAATGGAGCAAAAACACTATTTTGGAAGCTTTTGGAAAACTACAGTTTTATGATTAACTGAGGACTACAGAGTACCTAACTCTAAAAGAAAAGCCTTCATTTAAAAACTCCAGCTTACTTCATTCATCTCAAAGATGATGGACTTGTGTTATATATGACAAAAATTGGGCAAGTTAAAATACTGGAATCTTGCTAGACTATAAACGGTACTAGAAAAATGAAATATTGGAACTAAAGTAATCTAAGAGACTTACACTGTAAGATTATGAAACCAAGGCCTGGGGAGATTAAATGATCTGCCCCCAGACAGATTCTGGTCTAAGACAGCGTCACACACAAGGAATTCTGTTTATATCCCAATAACTCACACTCTGTGCCTGCTGGGGTCTCACTGGAGAGAATACCACAGGGAAGATGAGGGACCCTGGGCTGTAGGAGATAAATCACAAATCACCTGAACGGAAGGAGAGAACAATATTCCTCCAACTAAAATCATGCAAAGACTTTACAAGGGACAGAAGAGCATGGATAGCGAGGAACCAAAATCCTCCCAGTGAAACGTGATTGGCCTGACTTTGTTCAGGACTCTTTGCTGCCTTCTCTTATCTACCTCCCTCTTTACAAGAGTGATTTTTTACATAAGTCTCTCCAAAACTTTGAGAACAATCGCAATCGGTATTAAACCTGCCACTGTTAGCAACTTGAATTCCAAAAGCACCTCACTTCCATCCATGAGTACAAAAAACAGGCCTGGGACGAAGCTGTGTTGTGTTTTCTGTCATACACCAAATAAGAAATGGGACTTCTGAAAGAGATTCATGAGATTACTTCTCCCTTATCTGTCTCTCAGTAGCAAACTGTATTAGCAGTTACTTTCAGATATGTTTCACACTCTCTCACCTCTCTCATCTTGGTTACCCTGGTCCTTCCACATGAAATCCATTCTTCAACCACCCTCCTTGTTTAAGAGGATTGCTACCAAGCCCACCAGGAATGACCATTTTCCCCACAATTGTGTATGACTCTTTCTCAAACTTCTTTGCTTTTTGTATATTTTCAGCAGGTTTTCTTCAGCTCTCACTAACCTGACAGCTAGTCAATCTTTAGGGAAATACTGAATACTCGTTGCAAGGACTGGTGATGAAGCTCCAGTATTTTTGTCAGACAACTCACTGGAAAAGTCCCTGATGTTGGGAAAGATTGAGGGCAGAAGGAGAAGACGGCATCAGAGGATGAGATGGCGGGATGGCATCACTGATGCAATGGACATGAACTTGGGCAAAGTTTGGGAGATGGTGAGGGACAGGGAGGTCTGGCATGCTGCAGTCCATGGGATCACAAACAGTCGAACAGAACTGGGGAACTGAACAACAACAACAACATGCTACTAATTTCCAAAGTAATCTATTCCATTTTACGAAATTTATGTTTCCATATGGCATTTTGTGTGTCCATATCTCAGAAATCAAGAGCAGTTTATAGAGTTTACGTCTTCAATAATGACACTGGGGAATATTTTGCTTGTTATTACAGCATTTGGGCTTCCTAGGTGGCTTAGTGGTGAAGAATCTGCCTGCCAATGGAGAAGCCTCAGGAGACGCGTGTTCGATCCCTGGTTCAGGAAGATCCCCTGGAGAAGGGAATGGCAACCCACTCCAGTATTCTTGCCTGGAGAATCCCATGGACAGAGGAGACTGGCAGGCTACAGTCAACGGGGTCACAAAGAGTCGGACACCACTTAGCAATTAAACAACAACAAAACCGCAACATTTACTGTGTAATTAAGGTATCTAGAAACATAAATTAATAGACCACATAATCAGGAAAGGTTAGGTCAGTGATTCTCAAAGCCTGGACCACCTGGAACAGCATCAGCATCAGATCGTAATAACTTGTTAGTAGAAACGGAAATTTTGGTTCGCATCGCAGGTCTCCTGAATTCGGAAACTCTTAAGAGTGGGGTCCAACAACCTGTACATTCTGTATTTTAGCAAAACCTCCACATGATTCCAGCACATGCTCAAGCTTGAGAACCATCAGGTCAGGTTATGTTGCAATCATAGAATTTCAACAGTTTGAGCAACAAAAGGTTATTTCTTGCTCATGCTAACTATCAAACAAGAGTTGGCTAAGTCTCAACTACATGTCATCTTTATTGTGGACCTTAGGGCGATGAAGAAACATCTATTCAGATCTGCTGAATTGTCAAAGCAGAGGAAAAAAAGAATATAGGACACTGTGTTCTGACTCAAAGCTTCTGCTCAAAAGTAAACATAAATCATTTCCACTCATATTTTATTAGCCAAAGCAGCTCTAAGGCCAGGCATGATGTTAATAGGTCAGTGAGTATAATGCTTCCCCAGGGAGAGACAGCAAAGGGTTTTAAACAATAACACAGCCTACCATCACACGCCAAGCATATTACTGTTGAAGATCAATTGTATTTGTTTACTATATTTAACGAAATTCAAGGCGCAGTTCCCCTTTCCTCTCAAATCCTACCATCATTTAGTCTTTTACATAATAACTTCAATGTTTCACTTTATGTATGATAATTCTTAAAATCTGTTGTTGATTTCAGAAACAGGCTTGTCTACAACATATTAATTAGTATTTTATGTATATGCATAAACAAGTGTCTATGCATTCTGAGCTCCTTTTTGTTCTAATTACTAAAGCGTTCAGGAATTTCACATTGTTCAGTTGTGCCTGAACATCAGTGCATAGCATACAGGCCACTCAATAATTTATGTTGAAAGAAAGAAATCTGTTATCTGAAAACACTACTTTTGAGTAATTATATTTCTAATTGGGTTCATGTTTCTTGGATTCATTTTTTTAACAGCAATTCTAAGCTTTTTAAAAATATTTCATATCTAAAAATGTGTTTAAAATCAGCTACCCCATTACGTATTAACAACTCCCAGTGTTCAGCCTTAATATAAAATTTTATTAGTTTTTTCACTGATAATTTGGCATGAATTGACACTTAGCCATAAATGTGCATAAATAGGGGTCTAAAAAGGAGTCTCTAATCTTTTCTGAATGAGGAGCTATCTTTTAACACCCAAATGAAATATAACAATGACTGGAATATAAGGCTATCAAGTCCAAAAGGCAGGAATAGGAATGCTGCTATAGACATGTTTATACTGAACTAGAAATTATAACTGAAAAAATGAGGTTTTCCAAGGGAATGCTAGTGGTAAAGAGTCTGCTGCCAATGTAGGAGATGCAAGAGATACAGGTTCAATCCCTGGGCCGGGAAGATCCCCTGGAGTAGGAAATGGCAACTTGCTCCAGTATTCTTGCCTGGGAAATCCCATGGACAGAGAAGCCTGGCGGGCTCCAGTCCATGGGATGGCAAAGAGTCGGACATGACTGAGCGACTGAGCATGCAAAAGAGGTGAGACTATAAGGTTCATAGGTTGGGGCATTATCCACACTCATTCACGCAGTTAAACATTTCACCAATATTTACTCCGAGTCGACTATGTACCAGACAGGTTGTCATGTGTGGGGACAGCCAGTGTCCGTGTTTCCAAGGAGCTCACGACCCAGCGGGGTATACACATAAGCAACAAGGGCTACCGCACTGTAGGAAGCACTTTAACATGCAGCACCCAGTGCTCAAGGAGCACAAAGGAGGGCTGTCGAAGCCCGGCTTGGTCATGGCAGGCTGCCCAGAAGAGAAGAGACATTTAAGATGGCACATGCAGGCAGAAGGGGAGGAAGAGAGCCAAGAGGGACAACCTACGTGAGACTTAGGCAAGGGAGAACTCTGGGTGTGCTGGGACTGAGGAGGCTTAACGTGAGTGGCAATGGAGATAAGCACACAGTAGAGGACTTGGCACAGGCCAAACGTGTCGAAAACAAGTTTGAGGGATTTCCCTGGTGGTCCAGTGGTTAAGACTCCAAGCTCCCAATGCAGGCGGCTTGGACCGATCCCTGGTCAGGGAACCAGACCCCACACACCGGGACTGTGAGTTCGCACGTCACAGCTAAAGACTCCACACGCCACAGCCAAGACTGAGGATCCCACGTGCCACAGCCAGGACAGAGCTGGTGCAGGCAGATCAGTTAATTCTAAACAATGAGTTTGACAGGGGCTCTGTATCAACCTAGAGGGGTGGGATGGTGAGGGAGATGGGAGGGAGGTCCAAACGGAGGGGACATATGTATACCTGTGGTGGATTCATGTTGAGGTTTGACAGAAAACAACAAAATTTATTTCTTCAATAAAAAATAAATTAATGAAAAAGAAAAATTAGTTTGAACTTTACCTCTAAGGTAAAAGGCCCCAAGTCCTAGAAAAGTGAAAGTGGCTCAGTTGTGTCTGATTCTTTGTGACCCCATGGACTATACAGTCTATGGAATTTTCCAGGCCAGAATACTGGAGTGGGTGGCCTTTCCCGTCTCCAGAGGATCTTCCCAACCCAGGAATCAAACCCCGGTCTCCTGCATTGCAGATGAACTCTTTACCAACTGAGCTATCAGGGAAGACATGACCAGATCTGTGTTTAACACAGATATTCCAAGTGTAGCTTTCATGACTTACTATTGAATCCCATCTCGTTGCTTATTTTTAAACTGCAATCTCACTTAATAGCATTTGTTTGAACTTTCTAAATATCAACTTAGAAACTGATTTCTGTCGAAAGCAACTGATATTAAAGCCATCTAATTTTAAAGCCATCTAAAAAGTTATATTTCTCTCTAAGATAATAGATTAAATTTACACATCAACTTTAAGACACTTTAATACATTCTGACAGATTAACTAATTGGTTTTAAAATGACTCTTTTCAAAACGAAATGAGGCCAAAAAGTATCAAACTTTAAGATATTATAAAATGCAAGTAATTAATACCAGTTAAAAGCCAAAAAAAAACCCCAAAACCCTGTTTCTTGCTTTGCAATCAGGAATTCATCTAGACTATCTCTGCCAAAGAAAGTTACCTCATTTGCAGCATCCATAATGTATCTCTAGATATTGCTCTGTCTGCACACAATTAATAAAGTCACAGAATTTACTTACTATTGGGAACAGAGAAGGATGCTAAAAACCAAGACTGCCAATAAGGCACATCAGATTGGAGAGTTATCTACCTTTGTGTAATTAACGCCCCATCCAGTTCTCTTGTTCCTGTACTTTTCTTCCCAGTCCATCCCTAACTCTGAACATTCAGACACTTGTAAGTTTCCCTGCCATCGGCTGCAGTTTATTCAAACTTCTCTTGCAGGTTACAGGAAAACTCTGTTGTTTTCGAAGTGCTCTCAGTTTTTATGAACAGGTTCCTTCACAAAGGTCCCTTCTATGAGGATGACATGAGAAATCTTAAGTTTGATGACCCTTATCAGTCTTGTAGTTCCAATTCTGTGGATCTTTTTGTGGCAGAGTTGGGCAGGGGGAAGGAAGATTAGGGTACTGGTTACAGGAATAACCTGATATTTTTGAAAACTGTAGAAAAAGATGTTCAATTTTTCCTTCAAGCTTTATAAGAAGTAAAATTTTACCAAGGTAGAAAATGAAAATAAAAAGGTTTTATCAAACTTTTGGAAAAACCAGGTTTTTTGAATATACACATAAAATGTGACAACAGATTTATATGCAAACAGTCACACTTATATTAAAAACAAAACAAAATCCTCTCTAACCAGCCTAAACTAGGAACAGGGAGGAATTAAAGGTCATCCAAAACAATTGGGAAGGCCCATATTCTTTCAAAGGCTTCCACTGTAAAATACAGTTCAGTAAACAAAAACAAAGCCATCTGGAAAGTATTTCTTAGATATCGATCCTGTGACATTGATAATTTCGAAATGCAGGAGAAAGAAAACACAGCTACTCCTACTTGGCCAATGTTCCATTTACTTTATCAGAGCCAACAACGTTAATGACTTAGAACAGTCTTAGGGTTATCATGAATTTCGGCCTTAAGGTTATCATGAATTCCAATAGAAAAGATCAGTCATCCACAAACAGGTCAGTAGATAAATATGGCCTGATATACTGAGAGGTTAATTCCTTTCCTTCTAGTGAGTATTCTCCCATTTTAGACTCCATAATTGATTAGGCCAAAGACAGTCTGAGAATCTTATTTTTAATTCTGGCTCTTTCACTAAATAGTTACAAGATCTTAAAATGAAACTTATGTTTCTCATCCTTTCTCTAAATATAAAACAAAAAGATAGAACTGAATGATCCTGAGGATTCCTTACAACTTAAAAATTCTGATACAGACTATTATCTGCAAATTTTTATGATTCGCTCGAACTTGATACAGCTGCAACCTGCTTCTGGGTTCTCAAATTTAAATATAATTCAACCAATACTCAACTGATATGAAATGGCTTTAAACATTCAGTATGAGGGGCTACTGAAGATCTCTTTATAGATTTTAAGTAAGAAAAATATTATAAAATTAATATTCTACCCAAAGTAAAGTACTGTCTAATATAAATGGACAAACGAAGTACTCAAATGTTCAGAATTATATTTTTACCTTCAGACAGCTTATCTATTTCTATGTGTGTGCCCAGTCACTCAATTGTGTCTGACTCTTTGCGACCCTATGGACAGCAGCCCACTGGGCTCTTCTTTTCCATGAGTTTTTCAGGCAAAAATACTGGAGTGGGTTCCCATTTCCTCCTCCAGGGGATCTTCCCACCCAGGAGCTGAATCTGTGTCTCCCATGCATCCTACATTGCAGGCAGATTCTTTACCACTGTGCCACCAGCAAAGCCCACCTATTTCTATATTAGTCTAATAATTTCTATATGTGAAAATTACCTGAGGTCTGTTGAACTAAGTACAGCAAATAACTGAGTTCTGTTGAAATAAGAATAGAGCATATTGCTTATAGTACCATCAGGGGGCTTCCCAAGTAGCACCCGTGGTAAAGAACCTGCCTGCCAATGTGGGAAACATAAGCGATGCAGGTTCAATTCCCGGACTGGGAAGGCCCCTTGGAGGAGGGCATGGCTCCACTCCAGTATTCCTGTCTGGAGAAGCCCATGGACAGAGAAGCCTGGCAGGCTACAGTCCATAGGGCTGCAAAGGATTGGACACAACTGAAGTGACTCTGTATGCACCAGCTATATTTGTTATAAGCTGACTTTCTGCAATATGCTCTTGCTTTACATACTCATGGAATACTTTATAGGAAACTATCTTAGACTATTTAATATATCTATGTTCTAATGTCTAACAAGAAACCATCTTAAAACATTTAATGAGCCTACATTAGAAATGCTTAAAAATATATTAAAGATGCTACCAAGATCACACATACATGTATTTAGGATTATAGATGCTATTCCTCAAAGATGAGCAAAACTGATGTACAGGCACATCTAAGAAGCTCTAATTAAATATTAATTCTTTGCTTAAATACCATTCTAGCTAGTGTCCATTGGGTCAATTTCCCTGATGGCTCAGAAGGTGAAGAATCTGTCTGCAATGCAGGAGACTCAGGTTCAATCCCTGGGTTGGGAAGATCCCCTGGAGAAGAGCATGGCAACCCACTCTAGTATTCCTGCCTGGAGAATTCCATGGACAGAGGAGCCTGGTGGGCTACAGTCCATTGGGTCACAAAGAGTCGGACACGACTAAGTGGCTAACACTTTTATTTTTCATTAGTGAACAGCCCTTGTAATTGTATATGTTCCTTTGCATATGTAAACTGAAATGCTGCTAAGTCAAAAGCAACAATATTATTTAAAATACAGAAAATAATCTTCTGTTCAGTGCCACATAATTAGGGTCCATGTGGAGGCTGGCAGTAGGGAAAGTGGGAGGGAAACTAAAATCCAGACTGTCTTCGTTTTTCTCACTGGGACTGGATGAAAAATGTATTTTGTCTTCCAACAAGTTTATATGTATGGGCTACATTTTAGGTTTTCAGTATCCTGCCAGACAAACTTCTAATACACAGAGTGATTTTTTGGCCACAATGCATCAAAACTCTACATTTTCAGAGTCGGTCCAGTGCCCTTTCCTAAAACATATGGTCACCTAACAGCCAAGTCGCTTGAGAGGTAGGCTTTGACCTCGTGGAGCCTGTAGCGGTTGCTAGCACTTAAATACAGGAATTTACTTTTGACTTCAAGCCATGCCTTGTTCTGCATCTCTCTTTTTTTTTTTTTCCCAGAAAATAGGAAGGGGATTCAAACTCCAGAGGCAAAATTCCAAGAGGTTAAAGAGGAGGGAGAGTCTAGTGAAAATACAAAAGACACTCGCACAGCAGGACAGAAGAAAATAACAGTCTTGTATTCAGTTTGAAATAAAATTACCCAATGTAATAGTAACACTTTACAGACTTTTTTAGTAGAAAAATTGTTGGGGCCTGAACATGGAGACAAGGGCTTCTCAAATATCCATTCATTTAAATAAAATAAAAAATGAAGGAGAGGTTAAAGATGATTTGCTCTAGAAATACAACAGATGCTTCTTAGAATTCCTTAAGGGGGAAAAAAAAGATTTCTTCAGAAAGCAGTGCACTTACAAATCATATTTTATGAATGTCTTGCCTAGCCTTCTGTAATATGAGGACAGGGAGCTGAAAATGTATTTATTTCTCTAGAATTCATTCACTCCTGCTACTAATTCTATACTTGAGGCAGGTCAGAGTATCTATTCCAAGACAAGACATTTGGACCTTTCTGAAAAAGTAAGTCAGAAAGGTACAAGGTACGAAGGTACTGGTGGAACCAGACAGAGACATGTATGGAGCAGAGCATTCGGGAGCTAATAAGTGAAACAGCGGAGGAAAGCTCTGAGGGAAATGGGCAGAGATTGTTTAGGGCTAAACCCCGCCTTATTTGATTGTTCATTTCAAATAAGGCTGGATTTAGCCCGGAAGGCTGCAGCATTAACTCACAAATTCACAATTAGCATTTTTGCTTTGCCTACCAGGACAGGGAGTCGTTGGCAGAATAGTGGCAAGCTGGGCCCTGAGGGAATGTGGGAAAAGAAAATCAGACACTGAGAAGGGTTTCATTTTTAGCGTTCAGCAGCTTTCAGACTGGCAAATTTTGCTGACATTTCTAGCTTGGGAGGGGAAGGCTTCCTGAGTTACTGCCACACCCATTCCACCCACTCTAAAGACTGGTCTGGAGATCTATATTCCCCAAAACAGTACAAAATACATCTCATAAATCTCATATCTGGTATCCTTGTTTAAAAATACTCAAGTTTCATTTACTTTTGCTAGGACACTTGAGACCAACTGTATCTACACCATTAGCATAGAAATCAAACACCCAAAGTAAACAATATTTACCAAACAATGTCTGGGGAGAAAACAGATAAACAATAAGAAGGGACCTGATTAAACTAAAAGGACGTTAGCTAATATGCCTGGTCCTCTGTTTCTTCCTCTGTAAGACAGGAGGAGGAATAATTTAAATAACATAAATGCATCGATCAAGAGCAGTGCCTAGAACTAGACAGGTATTCAGTACAGGTTAAGCTCCTTTCTCCTTTTCCCTAGGGTTTGGTTTTTTTTTTAAACAATTTACAGTTTTCTCCTTTTTCCTCCCTGGTGTTTGGAACTTTTTTTTGAATCTATAATCTCAGCCTTTAAAAATCTATGTGCAAAAAAAAAAAAAAAATAAATCTATGTGCAGATTCCAAAGGGTGATATCCATTTTATGAAAAATATTATTTATTTGTTCTATTTTTCTTTATAACCATAGTCTTTTAGAAGGACTAAAGACTGGTAGAACCACAAATACCAATGAACAAGGGAATGAAAAGATCTAAAATGATAATAAAAATAAACAGCAAGGAATAAAGAATCCTAGGAAAGGACAGTACCTGTGAAGTCAGTTACGGTCAAGAAGATTAAAAAGACCTCTGACTAACAACATGGGTAGGTAAAAACATCTATATGGTGTTTCATTTGATCCTCACAACATTCATTTTAAAGATAAAAAGACAGGTTTAGAAAGTAATCTGGTCCAGGACTGTTCAGCTAATAAATTATTAGATAAGGAACCAGAATGAGAATTGAAGACTTCTAAATCTAAGACTCTATGCAGTTCAACATAATGACAAAAGTAACTACAGCTTACTTATATGTGACTTTCTAAAGATTAAAATTAATAGAGTGGTAAAATGATGCGTGGTACAACTTTCTTTTCTTCATTGATACTAGAATCATGAAAACCTGACAGAAATCCATGGTAAGTTAATGTCACCATACTATAGTTCTAGAGAGCTCCAGGGAGTTGATATTGATCAACTGAACCCAACAAGACTGAAATTAGCAAGATGTATTTTAGTCCTGGTGTATAATTTTGAAGGGAGATTTTCTTCTAAGGATTATCGTTAAGAAGGAAGCAATCATAAGTGATATTTTAAAAATAAACTGATAGGTCACCTGATACAAGAAAAGTATTTTATAGCTGAGAATCCACCTAGAAGAAACCACATTGAGACTTTTGCAGATGTTTCTTCAGGTGCATATAATTTGAAGCTGAGAAAAACTGAAGTCCTTGCTAAAAAAAAGAAAATCAACATAAATCTGTAGTCTAACAATAATGACAGCTAATGCTTTTTCAGAAAGTGTTATTTTTTAGAACTTTTTTTAAGGTTATGGGATTGTGAAGAAGGCTATGAAACAATTTTAATAATAAACAGAAGAGTTTGACAAGTCATAGAAATCAAAACTAGATGTGAAAGTGTTTACATGTTGGTGAATAAAATAAAAAAAGCAAAAATTAATGGAAAGATTTAGGAAATGACCATAAATCATAATTTACCACAAATCACATGCTAAGTGTGAATAGGAATCTATCTCCTCACATTAAGGGGTTGTAACTTCTGAATTAGAAGTTCTAAAGGAAAAGTTCTGTTATAAGCCGTAGGACAACCTACTGGGTTCTACTGATTTGGCTAATTGAAACGTCTGAGTAATTTTTAAAACAATATAATTCTTCCTTAAAACTAGCCATTTTTTAAGACAAATTTTGGAATTTATAATCCTATCAATATAAACATTTAAGCATAAACAGTGATTTTTAACATACAAATCTAAGTAAATTTCTTAGAAACTTAGAAAAACAAAGAATTTAAACTGCTTAAGACTCAGATAGGCATCTTAACCAGAATTGTCTTTTCAGTCTAGATGCTATCTGAAATCTAGACGTCCAAGAGAAAAACCTCAAACAGCTGGAATCCAGCTTAGATACACAAAATAAATCACTTCTGACTGCAATCCACTCTGAAAAGCTCTCATTGGGTTTCCACAAGCAACAAAACAAAACAAAGAAGGTTAACACTAGTAAACTGGGTTTACTAATTGTGCAGCAGGAGAAAAAACACAAAAGCAACAAAAGACAGATCAGAGCTCTGTGAGATCCATGACCATCTGTTCAATATATTTGACCCTTAAGGTCAGAATTTTGCTCCTGATATACTTGTGAAATAAAGATATAGAAGGTTTTCTCATTCTAGTTCAAAGTCTTAAATCATTCATTGAAAATTTAAGTCATTTAAAATGTGTCAGTTGATAGAGTGTGTATAATGAACAGGTCAGGTAAATATTCATATTCAGACCTTTAAAACAGAGTAGCTTCTTTAAAAGAGTAGATTCTTACTCTCCCCTGAAAGTAAACAAGGTTTCACTTGGCTTCCCTGTATTGCAGAGCACACTGTCTTACAGGAAAGCAGAGTATTGATCATGACCCTCAGTTTCATGTATCATTTTTGAAATGTACACCATACATAAAATTCTCTACATTCATGAAAAGTTTTTATGTATCACCAAAAACAATCATGAAACCCAGGCTGTGAATTAAACATGCAGTACACTTAGAAAACTGTGTGCAGTTTACTGTTATCTTCAGTGGGAAGAAAATGCCTTTCCAATGAAACATGCTTTCTTCCAAAATACTCTTTTCATATAATGAAACTCCCACAACCATGTGAAATAAGATATAGTATGTCTTCCATACTTTAAAAGGGGATGGACAAGAACACTTATCTCCGGCAAGAAAGGGAGAGTTAGCAAGGAGTTTTCTCCCTCATCAGTTAGGACTCTCTCAGTGCAATAATCCTCTTTTCTTAGGTGCCTAAATAAATGAAACAAACGGGTGAGAATTGTTTCATCCACCCCTCCCCATAAAGGAACTAGAAATCCAATTTAAAAATACTACTTTCCATTAAACTGTTAATCAGCTCAGTTCAGTCGCTCAGTTGTGTCCAACTCTTTGAGACCCCATGAATCACAGCATGCCAGGCCTCCCTGTCCATCACCAACTGCCGGAGTTCACTCAGAGTCGCGTCCATCGAGTCAGTGATGCCATCCAGCCATCTCATCCTCGGTCGTCCCCTTCTCCTCCTGCCCCCAACCCCTCCCAGCATCAGAGTCTTGTCCAATGAGTCAACTCTTCACATGAGGTGGCCAAAGTACTGGAGCTTCAGCTTTAGCATCATTCCTTCCAAAGAAATCCCAGGGCTGATTCTCAACATATATCTTAGGTGAATGCATAATTAGACTTCACTTATCGCTTCATGGAAGAGTTTCCCTGTAGTTTGGATATGGACCATTTTTAAAGTCATTATTTAATTTGCTATAATACTGTATCTGTTTTAGGGTTTGGATCTTTGGCCACAAGGCATGCGGGATCTTTGCTGCATGACTAGGTATCCAAGCTGCACACCCCTGCACTGGAAGACAAACTCTTAACCACTGGACTGTCAGGGCAGTCCCTCCCTGTGTGTGTCAGTCACTCAGTCGTGGCCGACTCTCTGTGACCCCATGGACTGTAGCCCATCCCCCAGGCTCCTCTGTCCATGGGGTTCTCCAGGCAAGAACACTGGAGTGGGGTGCCATTCCCTTCTCCAGGGGATCTTCCTTACCCAGGGACTGAAGTCGGGTCTCCCACATTGGAGGGAGATTCTTTACCGTCTGGGCCTGAAAACTACAGCAGTTATGACTTCTGCCCTCTCCAATTTGTTTTCTTGCATTTCCCTCGTCATATGCCATGAGTGTCCCCAAATCCCATTCTACTGCTCCTCAGCCTGTGTCTTCACCTGTGTCAGGGTTTTCAAACTCTCAGTTCAAAATGTACTTTAAAAATCAGTACATACAAAAAGAAATCAGTCTGAAGAGACGTGGATCCAAGGATGATGACTGCTAGATACATACCTAATACCATTCTCCCTAGAGTTTTCCCTTAGGAGCAGAAACCCATTATGCAGTAAGGGATTTATTCAGAATAGAAGACCACAATTCCCAGTTTGTATGGCCCCGTGACTAAACTCTGAGCAATGAAAGGAGAGTGGAAGTGCTGTGTGGGGCTTTGTCTAAAGAAAGCTGGTTGCAGTGGGAGGAGTCTCTTTTTCTATTTCTGGTCATTTACTTTCCTGCTGGTCTGTAAGACAGATACAAAGGCTGGGGTTCTCACAGCCATCTTAGTACGGGAAGTGATCTTAAGAATGAAGTTTAGAGACCTCCCTTGGCCCAGTGACCAAGATTCAGTGCTCCCAAGGCACGGGGCCTAGGTTCGATGGCGAGTTAGGGAACTAATCCCACATGCCACAACTAAAGGAAAAAAAAAAAAAGATCACGTGTGCCAGCAGCCAAATAAATATTTTTTCAAAGAAAGAAAAACAAATGAAGTTTATTCAGAAGGGTGGCGAGAGAGTGAGCAAGGACACAATAACTGGGGAGTTACTGTGTCAGCCCTGTACTGCCCACCTGGAGTCCTCTTATATAAGAAATAAATTTATCTCATGTTTAAGCCACTGTATTTTGAGTTTTTCAATCCTAAGCGCCAAAGCCAATTCTAAGTAATCCATGCAACTGAGAAAATAAGAAACGATGCAAGAAAGAAAAAGTTTTATTTTTTATGGGTGATATTCTTCCTAAGACCATGCTAAACCAGTTTAGCATAATGGTTAGGAGCATCTGGGTCCAGGTCTGACTCTGCCACTTATACCAGTGACTTAATTAACCCTCCTTATACCTCAGCTTTGGGCTTCCCAGGTGGCTCAATGGTAAAGAATCTGCCTGCCAATGCAGGAGATGCCAGTTTGATCCCTGGGTAGGGAAGATCCCCTGAAGAAGGTCCAACATTGTAATATGGGCTCAGCTAAATATATCTGTTTAATATGAGGTAATTTACTCCACTAGGAAATTTTGGAAACATATTTCTAAGAGAGGATAATGACATCATTTGATAAGAAAACAAGTTTTATTTTGTTTTACCACTTATAGGTTAAATGAATCATTAAAGAGAAAGCCATATTAGTAACTTTTCACACTACTTTAGTAGTTTATTAATGTGATCATATGATCATTAACTCAAAACATATAAAACTTTGATGTATTTTCTTTAAGCAGCATCAGACACTTCAGTTCAGTTCAGTTTAGTTCAGTCGCTCAGTCATGTCCGACTCTTTGCAACCCCATGAATCGCAGCACACCAGGCCTCCCTGTCCATCACCAACTCCCAGAGTTCACCCATACTCACGTCCATCGAGTCAGCGGTGCCATCCAACCGTCTCATCCTCTGTGGTCCCCTTCTCATCAGAGTCTTTTCCAGTGAGTCAACTCTTCACATGAGGTGGCCAAAGTACTGGAGTTTCAGCTTTAGCATCATTCCTTCCAAAGAAATCCCAGGGCTGATCTCCTTTAGAATGGACTGGTTGGATCTCCTTGCAGTCCAAGGGACTCTCAGGAGTCTTCTCTAACACCACAGTTCAAAAGCATCAGTTCTTCAGGGCTCAGCTTTCTTCACAGTCCAACTCTTACATCCATACATGACTACTGGAAAAACCATAGCCTTGACTAGACAGACCTTTGTTGGCAACTTAATTTCAATGTGTCCACTGATCAATCTACCACATTAACAAACAGAATTCTATAGTCCTTAGACAGTAGATGTTTCATTTGACTTATAAATTTTGCACTGCTTTCACTCATAGTACTGACTGTTTCTCTTACCCATTGTGGTATACTCCTGACCTCATCCTGTTGATACTGAGATAATTAAAGTCTATCTCTAACAGGTATACTCCATTGCAAACACCAACACACATACAAACCAAAAGGGATGTGGACATACTATTATGTTTCAATCAACTTGTATTATTGTTCAACCAATAAACCACCTTTACTGAGTACATATTGCCTATTTCACCTTGCCTATAATCTTAACCCCATCTGGAAAAATGTGTTTTGTGTTTTTTTTGTTGCCTCTTTGCTTTCAGTAGAACTAGGTGTCCCTTAAAGACACACATGTCCTGCACTGTCTCAGTGAGAGCTGCTTGTTCACTTACAATTCTCTTCCTAGTCACTATTTTCAACATTATTCCATTATCCTCAATTCATTAGTATACATCTTGATCATTTAAGACTCATGCCTTTCAGTCATACCACCCCCTGTGCCTCCTCGTCACTGCTGTATTTACCAACCTCTGTGTCATTCTCCTTTATTTATCAGAGGCCTTAGACCTTAACTTGAAGTCTTTCTTTCAACTCCAAATCCTTCCATTATTCAGGATGATTTCAACATTCACATGTGTGATCCATGTGAATGAATCTTCCCTTTTCAATCTAGTAAGTAACTCCAACTCACTTCTGCAATCTAATTCCAAAGTCACTACAATAATCTTGCCATCCTAACTGCTCAGGAATAATTTACTCAAGCAGTTTATCTTATTCCCACCTTCTCCTTTACTTCTAATTCTCTTGATGAATCACTCCCACCATGAAGGGGTCTTTGGTCTGCCAAGAGACTTCCAACTCATTAGTTTCACATTTCTTCCCATTTATCAGTGCTTTCTTTCATCATGCTCTTCCTTATCCAGCTTAAATTCTATGACGTTAGGAAGCACTCCAGTACCCTAAGTTCCTTTTCCATCAATCCTTGCATCAACTCCGCTGGCAAAACTGCAACCATACATGCAACTAGCTACTTTCTCCACAACTATAATGAAGCCAGTGCGCAATGCTAGGGAAAGGCCCACTGCAAAATACGGTCAGCATGCCCAAACACATCCTGAACACAGCCCAGCAATCCCGCCCTCTTATTCTAATCTACACAAAGCAAATACTGCAAATCCTCTGAATTCTCTCCAGGCCTTTGGCTCCCTCCCCTTAGTTTCATCCAAGATCATACCTTCTACTTTACTGAGAAGCATAATAGCTAACAGACATGATTTTCCGATAGGAAGCTGAGTAGCTTCAAGTCTGCCCACTTCTGCTCTGCACCATTTTCTCCTTCTTTCCTCCTATTACATATGAACACGGGGTAAGCTGTTTACAATGAGGATACAGAGAGAGACAAGAAGAGAGCCTAAAACGAATCTTTGAAGAATTCCAAAATCTGATGGCTGAGTAAGAGAGAATGAAGCTTCAAATCAAACCACAGATTTTGTACTAAAAACACACCAGCTACATTTTGTGTGTGTGTGTGTGTGTGTATTCACACATTTCAACTACATTTTGTGTGCATATATACATTCACAAATATACACACACATATATACATATATTTATACAAGAAGTTGGTTTTGAAGGCAAATATAACTCTAGGCTTTTCCAACAATATTAAACACTAGTCCTTTGATAGATGAAATTTAGCAATGTTATTGTTACCAAGGTCAAAAGAAATCTTCTCCCATGTGGAAATGAAATAATCTACTTAACAGAATTTTACTAGCCCAGGGTGGAGGAGAAACATGAAATTATTACCCTTTGCAGACATAAAACTTTCTCCTTGGAACAAAGATAGCTCTCGCTCATCAAGAACATATGTAGATTTAAGATCTTTTACTATAAACAGTAGGCTTCAGGCTTGGGTGGTCTGTGTTATGTCCAATAATATATGAATTGGCCTATTCTCAAAATAAATATTTCCTTTTTCATTACTCTGAGTCATGTTAAAAATTTGATCTTTGTGTTCAAAAACAGAAAGGTTTTCATATAAAATTTTCAGCTAAAAGTCAGTATACTCAATAGACAGTTCAGGACACTACCCCTAATTAAAAATGAATATAAGAAGATCTTAAACAATTTTCTCTGTATCGAAAGAACACTCTGAGTAAACTGGGAAGATGCTTAATGAAAATAAATCCTCTTTATGCATACAATGATACTTTTTGTACAGTGTTTTATAAAGAGCTATGACCCAGGGAATGAAATGAACATATAATACCCTATGCTCCTACTTCCTCTCTGAAAAAAGTATATATATATATATCACTTTCTTGTACACCTGAAACTAACACAACATTGTAAATCTGTGTGTTAGTCACTCAGTTGTGTCTGACTCTTCATGACCCCATGGACTGTAGCCCGCCAGGCTCTTCTTTCCATGGGACTCTCCAGGCAAGAATAATGGAGTGGGGAGCCATTCCCTTCTCCAGGGAATCTTCCTGACGAAGGGATCAAACCCGGGTCTCCGGAATTACAAGCAGATTCTTTACCATCTGAGATTCTCCCTCCTGAATTACAAGCAGATTCTTTACCATCTGAGATTCTCCCCTGAGCCATCGGGGAAGCCCTTGTAAATCAACTATATATCAATTTTTTAAATGCAGTTGACAAGAGGGGATAGAAAGTCCAATACTTTTTGCATCTTTCAGACTGCAGTCATATAGCTAAGCATTTAATGTGCTATCCTACATACATGATCTCATATCTTCATATCATCAGTAGGTATTATCCTGCCCATCTTGTGGGTAAGAAAACCAAAAGGATTAAAGAAGTTGCTCAAGACTAAGCAGCCATCAGCAAATGGTGCTTGTTGTTGTTTAGTCGCTGAGTCCTCTCTGACTCTGGAATCCCGTGGACTGCACTCTATTCTCACAACTATGGGCAAACTGCTCCTATCGATTGATCTGCTTTCTCTTCCAACGTCCCTGGCATGCAAAGGAGATGCTCAGACAGGCGACCATTAGCCACAGTAGTGATTTAAGTGGCTACAATTACTTGTAGCTACAAATTACTCGGCTATGATTAGCCAAGTGTTACGAAACTCCATTAATCTTCTGTTTCTAACCTTTTACCTTTCTCTCAGGGCCTGTGGTGCTCGTGGTGTTAAACAGCTACTCAAGCCATTATCAAGTCTGAGGTGCTCTCCACTAAATGAAACCCAGAAGTTTTACTGCCTAACAATGCCCCTTCTCCTCCCCAGTGTCACTCCATATGCATTAAGAATTTAACTACTACCCAGCAATACCACCACTTGGCATATACCGTAAGGAAGCCATAACTGAAAGAGACACATGTACTCCAATGCTCATTGCAGCACTATTCCCAATACCTAGGACATGGAAGCAACCTAGTTGTCCACTGTCAAACGAATGGACAAGGAAGTTGTGCCACATATATGCAAGGGAATATTACTCAGCCATAAAAAGGAATGCATTTGAGTCAGTTCTAATGAGGTGGATGAACCTAGAGCCTATTATACAGAGCAAAGTAAGCCAGAAAGTGAAAGATAAATGTATATTAACATAGATATGTGGAATATAGGAGATAGTACCAATGATCCTACGTGTACAGCAGAAAGGGGACACAGACATAAAGAAAAGGCTTTTGGACACAGTGGGAGAAGGAGAAGGTGGCATGGGTTGAGAGAACAGCAGTGAAACGTGTACATACCATATGCAAACCAGACAGTGGCAATTTAATGTATGCCACAGGGGACGCAAAGCTGGTGCTCTGTGACAACCTGGAGGGGTGGGGTCGGGAGGGGGGGACACATGTATGCCTATGGCTGATTCATGCTGATGTATGGCAGAGGCCATCACAATACTGTAATTAGCCTCCAATGAAATAAATAAATGAAAAAATAAGAATTTAACTACTAGATCCCAATATGCCTTTTAAGCATCACATTCTCACAAAATATATTCTATTTTCAAAGGCCATGGTTGTTCAAGATTAATTTTGAGGTAAAAAAACTAAGATAAGCAATTTGTGTTTTCTAAAGGTCAAATCTTCATTTACAATAGGTAAAAGACTTTGTTTTATTCACATAAAAAACTGCAAACAACTTTTGAGTAGTCCTGTATCATTCAGAGCATGGTTCTGTAATAGTAAGGAACAGCCTCCAGATCTCAGTGGTATAACACAATAAAAATTTATTTATACCTCACACTGCAAGATCAGCAAGAGGACTATGCTCACTGTAGTCCTCAGGGAACCAGGCTGGGATGCTCCACCTTAACATATTTCCTCAATTAGTGAGCCAGAAAGAGAGGCTGTGGCAGCTGACACATGGCCTCTTAAAGTTGCTGGCCGGAACTGACATACACCACACTATTCCTTCAACCAAAGATAGTTAAAGGTAGCTTCGAGAGTCGGAGAAGTATACCCCTAGCATGGGACCCAAGGTGGGTGTGGAATGGGGGTGGGCGGTAGCAATCTGAAAATAAATGGCACTTAGCACAAAGACTATCAAAATCTAACACGTAGTTTTTCACGGTTGAGACACAATATCTTCCTTAACTGGCCCAATTTCCACAAAGGACTGAGTATTTACTATGAGTCAGACACACACAGGGGTCTTACAAGCATTGTCTCCAATCCCCAACACCATCAGCAGAGACATTACTGGTATTGAATGAAGTAGCGGGCTCCAAGAGACTAAATAAATTGCTCAAAGTTACACAACTAGTTAAGTGGTGAAAGTGTAGCATGAATCCAGATTAGCCTAATTCTAAAGCTTGCCTCATTACACTATAAAATTGATAACCTTATGTTCCTGGTGCAATTTAAAAAAAAAAGCATTTAAGATTACACTTCTAATTCAAACTAAAATGGCAGCATGGATGATCAGAAATTACCAGTACAGATATAAGTAGTGGAAAAGAGATACCAATCCCCAAAATGTCATTTCCAAGACATTACTGAGGGACAGGTGTTGGGGTGGTGGGGGGGTGGGGGGGGAGGGGGGTGCATGCACAGGGGAGAAGTCCCTGGAATACAACTGCATTAACTAATGCAAATTAATATGTCTAAGAAAAAATCAAAGGAAAAAAGCCTCCTTTTATCTGATATTAGTGAAAAGCAGTAATTCATATTCCCTTTAAAAGAGCTCAATTAACTGGTGAACTCTGTTGTCTACATCTTGACAGTTTTGTACATAGTTCATATCCTCTTTATCAAAGAGACGAGAACAGAAGACTACACACTCCAAAAACTGAAAATTTTTCATGGTTTTGGCCTGCAAGGGCAGGTTTGTTTTTTTTTTTTTTTAAGTATTAAGATTAACTTTAAAAAAATTTTGAAAGAAGGAACAAAGGTAAACTGTACAACAGGTATGCACGATATCAAATTAAATTTGAGATGAATGACAATTAATTGTTAGATAATCTTTTCCAATGAAATGAAAGAAAAAAGGTGTTATCACACAGTGGCAACGCAAGCCAGTCTGTCTTCATAAGACAATCCAGTCTGTTTGGTGTTTGAAAATGCAATATTTGATGTAACACCATTTCAAGTCTGTCACAAACAACACAAAAATTCAACATAAACATCCTAAATCCTCAAACAAAAGTTCTATTCCAAATGCTCTGCTGTCAACGAAGGTGCTAAGCCTACAGCCTCAGATTGAATCAAGCCTGAACAGAACCTATGAACTCTCAATAGGCTACTTAGTACCTTTACTACATCTGGAGTGTTACAAAAGGCCAACAATGAGGGAGACATAATTAACACCAGCTCCTCTAAACATAATTCAGGATGTCTCACTTAAAAAGCCTGAGGTAATACAACTGAAAATACTCTTTTTTCAATTGAACGTTGCTTATTATATTCTCCCCAAATCTTTCAGGTTTACAAAGGACTGATGCTTAGTGTTTTTTTCTTTCTGTACACTACTATAATTTACTTGCAGAATATATTTTCTGCATGAGAAAATCTGGATAAATATACCATATTTTATATATATTTAAAATAATATTAAATTGTTTTTAAATATCACTAGAGAGATAGAAAAACAGACTCTTGTGTGTGAGTGCATTTTGCCTTTGAAGAATTGTGAAAAATACAGGAAAACATTTTAAAGCATAAATAACTGGAGGACTGCTTTGTCATCTATTTGGATGTGAATTTTAGCTCCATATTTGATAGGGTTGCCTTATTTTTTAAGCCTCAGTTTCCTCCTTGGTACGTTTGGGCTACAAATAATACCTCCTCCAGCTCTTTTGAGGAAAATAATGCACATGAAGTGTTTAACCCAGGGCCTGGCACACAGTAAGGTCTCAATAAATATTAGCTGCTTTAGCTGCTACTACCTTGATTATCCTTTTAAAGGACAGATCAAATTTTCATAAAATGTATTTTTCCTTTTTTGAACTTCTATGGTTTTCAATTGCCTATTCTCTCATTTGGTACCAAACACATATAACCATTTATTTTTTGCTAGTATGTGTCTATGAAGTGAAGTGAAGTTGCTCAGTCGTGACTCTTTGCAACTCCGTGGACTATAGTCTACCAGGCTCCTCCATCCATGGGATTCTCCAGGCAAGAATACTGGGTTGCCATTTCCTTCTCCAGGGGATCTTCCTGACCTAGGAATTGAACCCGGGTCTCCCACAATGCAGGCATATGCTTTAACCTCTGAGCCAGCAGGGAAGCCCAGTATGTGTCTATAAGGAACATAAATTATCACATGCTCCCCACATATGCTGAAGAACTGTCCCACAGAAATTCTTGCGCTCTGACTAATGAATGATAGTCATAAGATTAAAGTTGCAATAGTTACAATAATGAGTTAACATTTATTCTCCAATTATTATCTATCAAGTCATTCAATAATTTAAGGCCTTATTATCAATCCTATCTTCACACAGCAAAGAACTGAGGCAAAGGGAAGATACAGAATTTGTCTAGGTTCACACAGTGAGTAAGTGATGTCAAACCTAAAGAAACAGACTCCAATTCCTTCATTCCTAATCCCCTAAATGAGTCAGACATTTACAAAGATCTTATAAGCTATCTGAAAGAGTTCAGAACTTTACTCTGAAGGCAAGACATTCATTGAATGGCTTTGAAGTGGAAGCATGGGACTGGAACACTCTCTGGTTATAGCTGGGAGACAAACTGGACAAGAGAGACAGTATTCGCGTGCAGACCTATGAGAAGGCAGCTGCGGTCACCAGGGCAACAGAGGCCTGGATGATGGAGCAGAGCACCAGCAGTGGGCACGGAGGGAGCAGGGATTCAAGATTTACCGAGGAGGGGAAACAGATAATTCTCTGTGCCTAAACATCCGTGTGGTCCAAAAGGTGACATCTGAGATGACGGCCAAATTTCTACCTGGGGCCAAACGCGTTAGTGACATTTCCAGTCACAAAAACAAGCACTTGAAGAAAAGTACAGTTAGATGGAGAAGGGGTTTAGGAAAAGGGTTGAGGCAAAGACATAAGCTCAGCTTTGGAAACATTTATTTTGAGGGGCAGGGAAGCAGTTTACTACGTGGACCTGAAACTCAGGAGAAATCTGAGCTCCAGAGCCAGATTAGGGGGGTCATCAGTACAGAAATGGTCATCAAAGCCGCAGAAATGTGTAACATTACCCACAGAGTACAAAAAAAAGTAAGAAAAGCTGAGGTCCTGGAAAAGAACAGTGAATATACAAATGCTTAAGGGAATACACAGTTTCAAAAGGGAAGAGTGCAAAGGAGATGAAGGAGTGACTGAAGAGCAGGCAAAGTAGAAAGAGAAGATGATTTCAGGGAAACCAAGGAAAAGGGTGCTTTAAAGGACACGAAGAGGGCAGCAGGGTCATAAGGTGGTGACAGACCTTACGAGATAAGAACACCAAGTGTCCATTAGGTTCGGTGACAGGGTGTCTTTGACGATCACAGTGAGATCTATTTCAGAGGCAAAATGCCGTGGAAATGAGATTACAGTGCACATGATAAGACCAAACAGCAAATGCAGACAACTGATCAGAGAAATTTGGCTGGAAAGAAGAACAAAGAAATAAGGTTCTCAAGAAAAGGGTTCTTTCCCCCCGGCTCCTTCACATTCTTCCCTCTCTTCCTTTCTAACATGTAAACACAGCTCTAAGCGTTCCAACTTCTGAGATTTTGCTGATGCTATCAACTATATTTGCATCACTGTCATCACCAACCTCTTGATCTCCTGAGTTTAAATTCTACTACTCTTTCAAATTTTATTAATCTTCCAAGATGCTACTAATTAGGGAAACATTCGTTATACTTCCTAGTTAAAACTAATCAGTAGGCTTTGGTAATTATAAGAATCTGCTATAGTCTGGATGTTTTTATCCCTGACCCCCTGCCAACCAAATTCATATGTTAGAATCCTAACCTCCTAGGTGACAGCATTAGGAGGCGGGGCCTTTGGGAAGTGATTAGGTTGTAAGGGCAGAGCCCTCATGAATGGGATTAGTGTACTTAGGAAAGGGGCCCCAGGGAGAGCCTTCATGTCTTCCGCCCTGTGAAAACTCAGCAAGAGGGCACCATCTATGCTCCCAGAAGCAAGCCCTCACCAGATACCCAGTCTGCTGGTGCTGTGGTCTCGAACTTTTAAGCCTTCAGAACTCTTTGGGAAATAAATTTCTGTTGTTTACAAGTTACCTAATCTGTGAATTCTGTTAAAGTAGCTTGAACAGATTAACCAATTTACACATAAATTCCTTTAATATGGCACATGGAGTGTCCTAACATAGTGGCAGGAACAAAGTGCAAGGAAGGGCACTATGATTAGTTTCAACAGGGAAGTGGAGTGAATGTTTCCCTAATGAGCAGCATCTTGGAAGATTAACAAAGCTTGAAAGATTAACAGAGTTTATGGCACTGCACATAGTAAATACTCAATAATAAATATTTTCTGAATGAAAAAAATTAACCACTAACTATGCTATCACGATAGCAGATAGAAAAATGAAACAGAAAGAGGAACATAGCAGAACTGAGAACATGGTGCCAGAACTGAGAACATGGCGCCAATCCAAACTCCCATTACACGGCCTGTGGTGAGGAGGTGAGCTGCGTGATGAAAAGGGGATTTGCCTCTCACCCCTCACTTC
This sequence comes from Ovis aries, assembly GCF_016772045.2. Lineage (NCBI taxonomy): Eukaryota > Metazoa > Chordata > Mammalia > Artiodactyla > Bovidae > Ovis > Ovis aries. Next base: position 7,861,136 of record NC_056074.1, read on the forward strand.
CTGGTGAGGCACCACAGTGTAGAATGGAGCTTCCCCACAGGTGTGCCCGCCACACATGACTGAACGTACGACAAGGTCCTAATCCCCTCCAAACTTGGGCTTCACATTGCGGGGATGCCAGGGCGACCTTCGGGGTGCCCAGGGCGTCAGGCTGCATCGTCTCCAGCTGTAAGCGGCCTCAGTCATTTTCCCCCCACGATGCTGGAAAGACACACACTAGCATTTTATACGTATGGCATGATGTCACAAAGATCAGGAAGTATTGGTCAAGTCAGCTTGACCAAGAAATGAAGAGAACAGGCTCTGAGGTTACAGAGATCCCAACTCAAACCTAAGCTCTGTTTGCTTCCAGGTGTACAGTCCCTGGCAAGTCGCTTAACCTCTCAAAGTCTGTTTCCTCACGTGTAAAATGGAGAAAATATCAGTAACTACCCTGGTAGGGGAGAATTAACCCAATTCAGTTTATAAAGCACTTACTGCAGTGCCTAGTACATAGAACCCACTCAGGGTATATTAGCCAGCTATTACTCTCTCTTTTTTCATCAGAGTCTCACTAGTCACAGATTTCTCCAATTGCAATAAAGGGACAAACTGGCTCTGAAATGATGAGAGACACAGGCCAGTATGGTGGGTTTATTTGTTTATATTTTTGGCCAATGCACTCAGCTTCAGTTCAGTTCAGTTCAGTTCAGTTCAGTCGCTCAGTCGTGTCCAACTCTTCGTGACCCCATGAACCACAGCACTCCAGGCCTCCCTGTCCATCACCAACCCTTGGAGTTTACCCAAACCCATGTCCCTTGAGTCAGTGATGCCATCCAGCCATCTCATCCTCTGTTGTCTCCTTCTCCTCCTGCACTCAATCTTTCCCAGAATCAGGGTCTTTTCCAGGGAATCAGCTCTTTGCATGAGGTGGCCAAAGTATTGGAGTTTCAGCTTCAACATCAGTCCTTCCAATGAACACCCAGTATTGATCTCCTTTAGGATGGACTGGTTGGATCTCCTTGCAGTCCAAGGGACTCTCAAGAGTCTTCTCCAACACCACAGTTCAAAAGCATCAACTCTGCAGTGTTCACCTTTCTTTATGGTCCAACTCTCACATCCATATATGACTACTGGAAAAACCACAGCTTTGACTAGATGGACCTTTGTTGACAAAGTAATGTCTCTGCTTTTCAATATGCTGTCTGGGTTGGTCATAACCTTCCTTCCAAGGAGTAAGCATCTTTTAATTTCATGGCTGCAGACACCATCTGCAGTGATTTTGGAGCCCAGAAAAATAAAGTCAGCCACTGTTTCCACCGTTTCCCCATCTATCTGCCATGAAGTGATGGGACTGGATGCTACGATCTTAGTTTTCTGAATGTTGAGCTTTAAGCCAACTTTTTCACTCTCCTCTTTCACTTTCATGTAGAGGACCTTAGTTCCCTGACAAGGGATGGAACCCAGGCCCTTGGCCGTGAACACACCAAGTTCTAACCACTGGATTGCCAGAGAATTCTCCAGTATGGTGGATTTTTTTTTAAATCACAGGAGCTTATATGCAATTCCCATGTAAAATTCTTAATATGTGACTCCTTCAAAACTGATAACATTTAGATAAATATCTCTTCTTCAGATTCATTAAAATCATCTCTCTCACTACTGTGTTATTAGCTCTTTCCATAAAAATTGAAAACTTTTCCCAATTATGCTACATACCCAGAAATCTGACTTCCTGCACTCTATTTCCTACAGAAAAGTATTACAAATGTGTGAGAATATAGACAGGGTCAACTTAGCGTATATTAGCATTTAAAAACTACTTTATGCTCCAAATAGAATTGAGCACTGAAAGCAAGTATGATGTGCCTAAAAGGCAGCCTGTGTCATCACTCTCACTTTGTAGATGATCCCTTACAGTGAAGACCTAACTGACAGGTGAAAAAAAATGGGAAGAAGACACTGGAAAGGAGAGACATGCTGAATCTAAACCAAAGGTTCAACAGCCAAGAACAGGGAATGTAGTTAGATTTGTAGGGTTAGAAATGGGGCAAGAGGTCAAGATCCAGGGCGGATCTGGACATTTTTAACCAGTAAAAGCAGTTAAATCCAAAGGAATTACGATTTGGAAAGAATTTTCAGACAAAACAGAACTTATACAAGGTACATGTAATCTGCCTAATATCTATTTAATTCATGTATGGAACAAGAAGAGATAATATTGGACTGCTGGAATGACATTAAGCAGAGCAGAATTAAAACTTGTATTCAGTAAGCTAAAAAAGAGACTTGTGAGGAGATAATGTTTTAGACACACAATAAAATTCTAGTCAATCTCTTTTATGACAACAGCTGTTCAAAACATTCCAATTTCTGCTTCATGTCAGAGTTTCACATTTCAATTGTAGCTTACTATTGCTGTGGCAAATTTGATTTGAAAAATAAGAATGTAAAACCTACATTCCGTAAAGGGTTTCAGACTCATCTTATGCATTTCTAAGGGCTTCACAGCTTTAAAAAAAAAAAACAAACCCTTTTACAAATCTCTTTGGAAATCTAGTATATTTTTTTCCCAACAAAAAATACTGCCCTCAAAGGTAATAAACACAGATTAAAATTTAAGATGTTTCTGATTTCCTACATGAAATTAATATATCTTAAGTTTAGATGATTGAATTTAAATGGCAGTTGAGTATATTCAGTGACTTTAAGCCTGGAAATACACCATAGAGTTTAAATCATTGAAAAAAAATCCTTAATTTGTACAAACTGCTCTTTAAATAAAGTGTCAATACATATCTGTTTATGTTTCATAAAGGCAGCAGTGATCAATTCATGATAAAAGATCAGAGACGATTATCAATATGTATTAACATAGAGCCTTTTCCTCTTAAGAAATTATGAACAATGTATAAGGAAGAACTAACATAAATTCACCTCCACTGTAAAATACTAGTCATACACACATATGTCACACTAAAAACGACACACTGGATATTTAATGGTAAGCACCATAGCGCAACACTGGTTATTTCCTTGACATTTTGTATTAAAACAAAAGAAAGCAAAAAACAAACAAAACCAAAAAGAAAAGAAACAGGATGAGAAGTGGGGAGGGAGGAGAGAAGAGAGGGCGAAATAGAGAGGATGAAACAGAGACAGAACGCACAGCCATCTGACAACAAAGTAGCTTTTATCCTCCTTCTGGCTTAAAATCTTGTCACAGGAAAGGAATTTCAAAGATTTCTAATAGCAGCAATCAGAAATATTTATAATTTTAAATAGAAAGATGAATAACCCCATGAGATGGAATTCCTCAACTAGTTAAAACTATTTCATACATAAAACCCAAACTATGCAATAATGACATTTGAACGAGTTCCTATCTTCCTTAATTTCTAGGTCTTTCTGTTTAATTTCCCCCTCAAAAAGGCTTTCCATAACAGTGTAGTATTTAAGGGTACAAGGGGAAAAAAAAAAACAACACCAGAATCTTTGTATTTAACAGTACAAAAATAACTGACTCTTTGCCATGTTTCTTACATAAGTTTCAAATATTCAGCTGTTTTGAAATAATTTATGGTATTTAAAGTAAATTATGCAAAATTTTACTTCTGCCTCTTTTCCGAACCACTAAAACAAATCACAAAAGTCCTCATTTTCTCACCAGAAAAGTGATGATGGTGTGGAGCATAACCTCTAATTTGCCACTTACTCTAAAAGTTTATGATCCTCTGAAATATTAAGTATTGGAATTACTCACTTGAGAGAAAAATACTTTTATGAAATTTTGCAACATATAAAATTAACTGAAAAGAGCACCGAATCAGCATATATTCCATGAATTCTTGAGCCTCAGTTACTCTGGGACTAAAATAAGCCTCAAGATACACGTAAAAGATATAAACTGGTTTCTATCACACAAGTATGACTCTGAAGTTTGGCTCTACTAGGATAAATAAAAAGCCAAAGAAAAACAAATTTTTTAAATAGAAACCAAACCTTGAGGACTCCAAGCCACTGAAAAATTCTCAAAGAATGGAAAAGAGGTCAGTGACGATAATAGTGAAAAAGACAAGAGACGCTAGTAAATATTTTTTAAATGTGCTCTTTACATTAAAAATTCTCTTATGCAATCACCACTTAAAAGATTACCTTTAATAAAGTAAACTTATCTTAGATTCTCTCTTTTCTCTGTGAAACACTGTAATGTTCACATTGACTGCTGGAAGATAAAAGACCACCACTAAATATGACCACGTATGTCAGTGCACACTAGCTGAGTTACACACATGCCAGAAACCAGCTCTGTTTATCCCCAAATGTGTTTATGTCATTTGTATTTGTTAATGTAATTACGTAACTGACCTACATATTACATAAACCAAAAAGGAAAAAAGTTCTTTTTCCATGGAAACTGAGTTTACTGTTTTGGAAAGCTAATACCTTATAAGTATGATTTATACAATAAAAACAGCTCAGAACTCCAGCTGGGGAACTCAAACAAAATGCCTTGGTAAATGAGCAGATAATTTGTGGGTGCTAGGTTGAAATGAAATACTTAACGTACACATGTATGGGTATCTTGGAGATGCCGTGAGTAGAAACAAATCTCATGGCGCTGCCGTGAGGACAGTTTACCCTGAATAGCTTCTGTCCCCTCAGCCTGGACATCAGTATGAATACCTGCAAAGCCAAATTGCCCTAACTGACCCACAGGCCTACAGTGGGACACAGGATTGACCCAGCCAACTTGCCTGTTCCATGGCACTACAATTTTACGGTTGCTGTTTACATATTAGATGACTGACACAACACCGTGCCAGGAAAAACTACTAATAGCATACAGGGCTCCTACAAATCAGCACAAAAAATTAAAAAATAAAGAATGGGAAGAGGGATGCAATCAAAATGACAAACCAATGAAAATACATCCCAGTTCACTAGTCATCAGGGAAAAATACAGCAAGGCAGAAATAACGCATTACCCTTTAGATTATTTGATGGATAAGGTAAAAATCATTGACAGGAACTAAAACTGGGAATCAACAAGTACTCCTGAAGGGAAAGTAGATCCATAGTGCCTTGCAGGGCTTCCCAGGTGGTGCTACGGGTAAAGAATCTGCCCAGTAATATAGCAGACAGACGAGACAAAGCTTCAGTCCCCGGGTCGCGAAGACCCCCTGGAGGAGGGCATGGCAACCCACTCCAGTATTCTTGCCTGGAGAATCCCACGGACAGAGGAGCCTGGCGGGCTATGGTCCGTAGGGCTGCAAAGAGCAGGACACGACTGAAGTAACTTAGCATGCAGGCAGGCACACAGTGAGTGCCTTATACGATGGACTAGCTGGCAAGATTTGTCAAAATTAAATACATACAGCGTATCTGACCCAGAGAATACATTTGTAGGTAGCTGCACCCCACTCCAGTACTCTTGCCTGGAAAATCCCATGGATGGAGGAGCCTGGTAGGCTGCACTCCATGGGGTCGCTGAGAGTTGGACACGACTCAGTGACTTCACTTTCACTTTTCACTTTCATGCATTGGAGAAGGAAATGACAACAAATGACAACCCACTCCAGTGTTCTTGCCTGGAGAATCCCGTCTATCGGGTCACACAGAGTCGGACACGACTGAAGCGACTTAGCAGTAGCAGCAGTAGCAGCAGCAGCAGCCCAACCTACAGAAACACTAGAACATGCATGCAAAGATATTTTTAAGAGAATGTTCACAGTTGCACAGTTTGTGACTGGTTGAAAAATACAATCAGTATAAACTTTAATCGGACTTAAAATATTATATAAAGGTTTATAAAATTTTTTGCAGCAACTGAAAACAATGAGGTACATCCATAGACAGTGATATACAGAGAGAACCTTAAGATATACTATTTAACAGAAAAATACTGAAGGAAATATGTAGTACGTGATCCTATTTTTTTTTTAAATAAATAGAGCCATAGATTTGTATAAAAAAAATTCTGGCAGGATATATGCCAAAATGTTAAGATGGTTTCAAATGAAATAAGAAGCAGGAAGAGGGAGCTGGATAAAGGGGGAAGAACTTTCACTTTTTACTATGCACTTTGATGCTATCTCAAGTTTTTGAAAGAACTCAGTAGTGTATTATTTGCACAATTAACACATTCTTTAAAAACAGAGGAGACGTGCTAAGTTTTAGATCAGAAAAGTCTCGCATCTACTCACCTACTGAATAACAGACTCATCATTTTTAATCCTACGTAGATAATTTGCAGTTAAAATTGGGAAGAAAAAGTAAACTACATATTAAAGTGCTAGAAGAAGTTGATGCTGAGAAGAAAGTTAAGACAGAGAAAAGGAAACCTCATAACCTTTAGGCACCTAAAGTGATTCTATGAAGAACTATTTTCTATTTCAACTGAGGAAAGGACTTCAGGGTAAGCCTATTCCCTTTTATTAGAGACTGTGGGATATTTGGGGGAAACGTTCTGACCCTACATGCTACTGCTGCTGCTGCTAAGTCGCTTCAGTCGTGTCTGACTCTGTGCGACCCCATAGACAGCAGCCCACCAGGCTCCCCCGTCCCTGGGATTCTCCAGGCAAGAGTACTGGAGTGGGTTGCCATTGCCTTCTCCGACCCTACATGCTATGAACCACTAAAACTGGTGTATGAGAGAAGAGGGGTACTTTTCTGGTGGTGTAGTGGATAAGAATCAGCCTGCCAATGCAGGGAACAGGGGTTTGATTCTGGGCCAGGAAGATTCCACATGCTCCAAAGCAGTTCGGCCTGTGTACCACAGCCACTGAGCCTGAGCACCTAGAGCTTGTGCTCGGCAGCAAAAGTCCCCACAAGAGAAGCCCGCGCGCTGCAGCTGAGAGGGCCCCCTGCTCATTGAAACTGGAGAAAGCGCACGCGCCAACAAAGACTCGGCAACCAAAAACATTTTTAAATAATTTTTTTTTTTTTAAAAAGGAGAGGCAGAGGGATTAAATACTCAGATTCTTTTTCAGTTACAGATTTTAAGGGAGACTTTTATCATTTATTTCTTGATGTGACTTAACAGCGTTGCTACTCAGAATGTGACCCCAGTGCCAGCAGCCCTGGCATCACCTGGGAGCTAAGAAATGCAGACGCTAACACCCCAGCTCAGATCTGCTGAATCATAATCTGCATTTTTAATAATATTCCCCAAATGATCTGTATGCACAGTCAAGTTTGAGAACTCCTTTACAGCCGTTGGGGCTTCCCTGAGAGCTCAGTTGGTAAAGAATCTGCCTGCAATGCAAGAGAACTGGATTCAATCCCTGGGTTGGGACGATCCCCTGGAGAAGGGAAAGGCGACCCATTTCAGTATTCTGGCCTGGAGAAATCCATGGACTGTATAGTCCATGGAGTCACAAACAGTCGGACACAGCTGAGCGGCTTTCACTTTCACTTACAGCCCTTACATTTGTAATTGGTAAGTGTACATTTACACTTGTAACAGTTCATGCCCCTTGAACTTTAACAAGTACATGCTTCAGAATCAGTAAAAGAAATACTTCATTTGATAACAAAACCTTTCTTTCCCATCCTTATAGGTACTATTTCAGCTTTTCCAAATAATAAAAAAGCAACAAGTTTTCGAGGCCTATATTCTTTCAAGGTGAAAGCCACATTAGTCCAGGTCACACTCACTCACACAATTCTTCTAATAATAAAATGTAATAGAAGGCTATAAGAGATGTGTGCTAAAATCCCAAAGGCATAGATAATAACTTCAACTAAGTGATCAAAAACTTGAATGATGTTTCAATTGTTAGGTCCTAGGTAATTTCCATAGGATTGGCCAACTGTAATTAATCTCCCTACATGATTCACACCAGTAGAAACATGATTCATACCAGAAGAAACTGCTGGTGATTTTACAAGACGAGGTGAGTCTCATCTTTCGTAAGAATCCCTGAAAATATCTTATAATGACCCCCTGCAAGGAAGGCTCATCCAAAATATCAGAATTGGCAATGATCCAACCCAAAAGGCATTTTTTAACACTCAAGGAAGAAACAGAAGTCAAGATAGCAATTATGCTTCTGATACTAGAACTTGATGTTTTTGTGATAGAAGTCAGACAAGATAAGCTCAACTGCTCTCCATCATGTAACTCTGAATATCATTCTTCCTCTGAACATGCCTAAAGAGCTCAAACCCATAAGAATTACATACTCCATTTCAGTGAACAAATCACTTCAGAAAGCATTTCAGGGCAGCTGGGATTCACAGGTCCTGGAAGGTAACAAGCAACATACCCTCTAAGGCCTGAGGACCCAAAGCTACGTTCTTTTATTCTGCGTTTTAGGAGGACAGTGCTCAGTCACCAGCAAGGCCCCACCAGGACAAAGAGGCTCTGTGATTGACACAAGAATACAAAAAAAAGGGAGGACACCCACTTCTTCCTTCCTCTAGGGAAGACTCCGACTGAAATTTTAGAACTTAAAAGCTTCTCCCATTTCCACTCGCTCACCTTGCAAGTAAACACCTTCCTGGTTCAGTGACTCAGTCACACATTGAAACAGAATCTGTGCTGAAAATTGATAATGGTAGAAAAATATTGTTCTACTGTGAATTTCAGCTCATGACAGCTGTGATGTCCCAGTAAGCTATCACTGAACTGGCGTAGCATGAAAAGCAGTCCCCATACATGGATGTGTTATTTGAAGCTCTAAGGATACAGACTGGAATAAATCCAGATAGTCCCAGTTTTCACTATCTGTGATTTTGTTTTAAGAAACATCTAGAAAAGATCATGAAAGAGGAAAAATACGATACGATATTATACAAATATTTCAATTTACTTCTATGCCCTGCTACTTATTTCAATAATTTTCTATGTTAAGGGCAGTGATTCTGAAACACCACCCCCAAAATAAACAGAAAATACAGCAAAATTCTTCTTTAAAATATCATCAATATCAATATATAATCAAATATAATCTATGAAATATATACTCAAAATATAATCAGGTTGAGACGTGATAATTTATATTTTCAAAGACTATAAATATAATTTCCATTCAAACTAAAATGGAATGCATTAGCAGTGGACTTCATAGATATTTAAAGTGCATTCTGGTGATCACAGTCTTTAAATGGTGATGTATGACATTTTATTTTGATCAGCGGTAATGCATCAGACTTACACTTGAGAATATATTCACTAAAAGCCGAAACATTTCAGGCAAATCAATTTATTTCTATTCTCCAATCTTTTTTCCTCCAGTCAGTAAGCATGTCTGTTATTATACCTCTACATATATTTCTGAAATCAGTCTTAGATTTTTTTAAAACTGTACTCTTCAAATGTTACTACCAAGTAAAAGTGCTTTGGACAGCAAGGAGATCAAACCAGTCAGTCCTAAAGGAAATCAACCCTAAATACTCTTTGGAAGGACTGGTGCTGAAGCTGAAGCTCCAATATTTTGGTCACCTGATGCCAAGGGCCAACTCATTAGAAAAGACCCTATCTGGGAAGGATTGAGGGCAGAAGGAGAAGATGGCAGCAGCAGATGAGATGGTTGGATGGCATCACCGATGCAGTGGAGAAAAACTTGGGCAAGCTCTGGGAGACAGTGAGGGACAGGGAGGCCTGGCACGCCACAGTTCATGGGGCTGCGAAGAGTTGGACATAACTGAGCAAGTGAACAACAGCCAAGTAGAAAACACCCAAACTCGTAAGCATCAGAGGCAAATTTGAGCCTTATTACGACAGTGTTGTAATAATGACCTCATACCTGTCTGTGACTTCCACTGTAGCTTCCTCATTGCTACCCGTCTAATTCTAAAGGGCCTCAGAACTAAGAATATGTGTATTTTATTTATTTTTTTAATGTAAATTTATTTTAATTGGAGGTTAATTACTTTACAATATTGTATTGGTTTTTCCATACATCAACATGAATCCACCACAGGTATACACGTGTTCCCCATCCTGAAACCCCCTCCCTCTTCCCCCCTGTACCATCCCTCTGTGCCATCTCAGTGCACCAGTCCCAAGCATCCAGTATCATGCATTGAACCTGGACTGGCGATTCGTTTCATATATAGTATTATACATGTTTCAATGCCACTCTCCCAAATCATCCCACCGTCTCCCTCTCCCTCAGAGTCCAACAGACTGTTCTATACATCTGTGTCTCTTTTGCTATCTTGCATACAGGGTTATCATTACCATCTTTCCAAATTCCATATATATGCGTTAGTATACTGTATTGGTGTTTTTCTTTCTGGCTTACTTCACTCTGTATAATAGGCTCCAGTTTCATCCACCTTATTAGAACTGATTCAAATGTATTCTTTTTAATGGCTGAGTAATACTCCATTGTGTATATGAACCACAGCTTTCTTATCCATTCATCTGCTGATGGACATCTAGGTTGCTTCCATGTCCTGGCTATTATAAACAGTGCTGTGATGAACATCGGGGTACACGTGTCTCTTTCATTTCTGGTTTCCTCAGTGTGTATGCCCAGTGGTGGGACTGCTGAGTCATAAGGCAGTTCTATTTCCAGTTTTTTAAGGAATCTCCACACTGTTCTCCATAGTGGCTGTACTTTAAACTGCAGTTCTGACAGTTCTGGAAAGAGGTGGCAAGCTTTGCGGTACACTGGTCCATCATCCTCCATGGGGGCACTCCTCCCTAAGATACACCTTAGAACAAGACAAGTCTCCTGATGCTCTCTCTCAGTATATGACCACGTGCCCACAAAAACAGTAACATCCCTGAGAGGTGAAATACGGAGGAAAGTACTGCTTTTCACACAAGAAACACCATGCCACTGTGCAGTGAAGATCTATTTCCAGGTCAGATTTTTTTAAATAATAGCTTAATGGATAAAATTAGCATACAACTCACTATTCAAAGTGAATCATTCAATGAGTTATTAATATATTCACAGAATTGTGTCACCATTATCTTAATTACTTTTAGAATATTTTCAACACCATAAAAAAGAAATACCAATTAGTAGTCATTCCCCATAAGTCCCCTAGCCACAGGCAATACAAATCTACTTTCTATCTCTCTGGATTTGCCTGTTCTGGATATTTCCTATAGATGGAATTATACAATATATAATCTTTATAGTTCAGAATTAAATAATAAATATAGCTAGCATTTACTGGGAGTTCACCATGTGGCAGTCATTTAATACTCACAGTAATCCCATGAGGTAAGTACTGTTATTGTCATCACTTTAAGATGAAAAACCTGAGGCCCAGAGAGGCTGAGCAACTGATCCACGATCACAAAGATCTTAGATGGACGAGGGGTCTGAACTGACACCATCTGGCTCCAGAGTTCATGCTTTTAACCAACTCTGCTATCCTAGAGTACCGATTCATTAGCTCGAGGAAAACGCCAGCAGATAATAATGGAAACAGAGACCCAGGCATGAAAACAGCAGTGAATTCCAGCACTCCTTATAACTGGTAAAACAAGCAGTTAAAACTTCATCGCTTCCAATCTGAGTGCTTGCATCAGCAAAGTCCAGTCTAAGAACTTTCTATGATCAGTAATAACTGTCAATTTCACTCATGAAAATAAAGTTGCAACAAGGTTTTGAAAGGCAACTGACCACTTCTGACCTGATTGTGTCCCATTAAGTCCTTACTTTAGTAACTGCATTTTCAGTTCATACCATTTCTCCATTCACTATTACCGTCTGCCTTCTAACAAAATCAATAAACATTCATGTATGTTAAAATTTTTCAGCGGATTCTTTCTCTAGGCATGGGTATCTCAAAGCCTAACAGGAAAACAGAGACTTGCCACAACTTGCATCCAAAGATGGAGCCCATTCACTGAAGAGGCAGAATAATTTTCTCCTCCCAAAAGTAGAGTCAGATAACAGTCATAAGCTTTGCATTCTCAGAGGAAGTGATTCACAACATTTATGAACCCATGTTTCCTATTTGCTTTGAAGAAAGCAACATTCTCCACACTGTCTCTTTTCATAAGACAGGTTTTGTATTTTTCGGTAAGCTGACTGGTTTTATTTGCCAGTTAGGTCAGTACCTTGTTTCACCTGCATGTATCTTTTGAGGAACGCTGGTTTCACAAGTCCATGCCAACTCACTAACAATTCATCTTTCAGGAATGACAATGAATTCAGGAAACCATAAAAGCATTAGATTTTTCTGTTTCCCACTATTTCTATCTATCAGTCGTCCTTCACTTAAACTGTGTGAAGCCTTCAAACAGAGCTTGGATTTCCTCCCGGTTGCTGTTGATCATGATATCTCTCAGATAAGCAGGTTTCACGATCTAGCCATGTATGGTTCTTCTGTGTATTCTTGCCACCTCTTCTTAATATCTTCTGCTTCTGTTAGGTCCATACCATTTCCGTCCTTTCTTGAGCCCATCTTTGCATGAAATGTTCCCTTGGTATCTCTAATTTTCTTGAAGAGATCTCTAGTCTTTCCCATTCTGTTCTTTTCCTCTATTTCTTTGCACTGATCACTGAAAAAGACTTTCTTATGTCTTCTTGCTATTCTTTGGAGCTCTGCATTCAGATGCTTATATCTTTCCTTTTCTCCTTTGCTTTTTGCCTCTCTTCTTTTCACAGCTATTTGTATGGCCTCCCCAGACAGAAATTTTGCTGTTTTGCATTTCTTTTCCATGGGGATGGTCTTGATCCCTGTCTCCTGTTCAATGTCATGAATACACAGAAGACCTGTACAAAAAGATCTTCACAACCCGGATAATCACAATGGTGTGATCACTCATCTAGAGCCAGACATCCTGGAATGTGAAGTCATGTGGGCCTTAGAAAACATCACTATGAACAAAGCTAGGGGAGGTGATGGAATTCCCATAGAGCTATTTCAAATCCTGAAAGATGATGCTGTGAAAGTGCTGCACTCAATATGCCAGCAAATGTGGAAAACTCAGCAATGGCCACAGGACTGGAAAAGGTCAGTTTTCATTCCAATCCCAAAGAAAGGCAATGCCAAAGAATGCTCAAACTACCACACAATTGCACGCATCTCACATGCTAGTAAAGTAATGCTCAAAATTCTCCAAGCCAGGCTTCAGCAATACGTGAACCATGAACTGCCTGATGTTCAAGCTGGTTTTAGAAAAGGCAGAAGAATCAGCGATCAAACTGCCAACATCCACGGAATCATGGAAAAAGCAAGAGAGTTTCAGAAAAACATCTACTTCTGCTTTATTAACTATGCCAAAGCCTTTGACTGTGTGGATCACAATAAACTGTGGAAAGTTCTGAAAGAGATGGGAATACAGACCACCTGACCTGCCTCTTGAGAAATCTGTATGCAGGTCAGGAAGCAACAGTTAGAACTGGACATGGAACAACAGACTGGTTCCAAATAGGAAAAGGAGTATGTCAAGGCTGTATATTGTCACCCTGCTTATTTAACTTCTATGCAGAGTACATCATGAGAAACGCTGGACTGGAAGAAACACAGGCTGGAATCAAGATTGCCAGGAGAAATATCAATAACCTCAGATATGCAGATGACACCACCCTTATGGCAGAAAGTGAAGAGGAACTAAAACGCCTCTTGATGAAAGTGAAAGAGGAGAGCAAAAAAGTTGGCTGAAAGCTCAACATTCAGAAAACGAAGATCATGGCATCTGGTTCTATCACTTCATGGGAAATAGATGGGGAAACAGTGGAAACAGTGTCAGACTTTATTTTGGGGGGCTCCAAAATCACCGCAGATGGTGACTGCAGCTATGAAATTAAAAGACACTCCTTGGAAGAAAAGTTATGATCAACCTAGACAGCATATTCAAAAGCAGAGACATTACTTTGCCAACTAAGGTCCGTCTAGTCAAAGCTATGGTTTTTCCAGTAGTCATGTATGGATGTGAGAGTTGGACTGTGAAGAAGGCTGAGCGCCAAATAATTGATGCTTTTGAACTGTGGTGTTGGAGAAGACTTTTGAGAGTCCCTTGGACTGCAAGGAGATCCAACCAGTCCATTCTGAAGATCAGCCCTGGGATTTCTTTGGAAGGAATGATGCTAAAACTGAAACTCCAGTACTTTGGCCACCTCATGCGAAGAGCTGACTCATTGGAAAGACTCTGATGCTGGGAGGGATTGGGGGCAGGAGGAGAAGGGGACGACAGAGGATGAGATGGCTGGATGGCATCATGGGTTCAACGGACGTGAGTCTGAGTGAACTCCAGGAGTTGGTGATGGACAGAGAGGCCTGGCCTGCTGCGATTCATGGGATTGAAAAGAGTCGGACACGACTAAGCAACTGAACTGAACTGAACTGAGCTATGTATGTAGAAATTTTGGACTGGATCCTAGACCATTTTTCTTTTCTTCCCATTCCCCAATGTACCAATCTCTCTTGCTTGTGCAATCTTCTTTTATCCCCTTAAGCTTTCTCATAATCTAGCTTATCTTGATGAGCTTCGCAGGTGCTTGTGGGAAAGAATCCGCCTGCCAATGCAGGGGATATAAGAGGCGTGGGTTTGATCTCTGGGTCGGGAAGATCCCTTGGAGGAGGGCATGACAACCGACTCCAGTATTCTTGCCTGGAGAATCCCATGGACAGAGGAGCCTGGCGGGCTACAGTCCATGGGATCGCAAAACGTCAGACACGACTGAAGCAACTGAGCACGCACACAGCATCTCTCTTACCTAAATAAATAAATAAAGAAGGAAAGCAAAAGAAAAACCCTTAATTCTATGACAATTTTCCCCCATCTTTCTCTTCTCAAACTCATTCTGCTTGGCCACCTCACATTTTCTGCGTTTTCTTTTTTTTTGGTTGTGCAGTGCGGCTTGTAGAATCTTAAGTTCTCTAACGAGGGACTGAACTCAGAGTCTCAGAAGTTGGAGCTTGGAGTCCAAACCACTGGACTGCCATTTTCTTTTATTTATTTAAAAAGTGTTTCTCAACTTTATTGAGAAATAATGGACAGATACCACTGTATTTAAAAGTACATAACATGGCACATTTATTTCTCAATCTATTATTTCAACTCAACTACAGAAATTTCTCAACAGGTTACCACTGAAATTTCTCAACCAGGTTGCTAGAGCAAACGAGCACTTCTTTAACCCTTATATTACTGGATATATCTACAGCATTAAAAGTAAATATAGTCTCCTTCCTCTAATTCTCTATTTTAATTAACTATCTTCCTTAAGTTTAAAACCAACAAACCCTTCTCAACTCTATTTTTACTAAAATAACAATTACTGTGCTAGGTGCTCACATGTATTAGTCCAGTGGTCTTTCACACTGCTAGCAGTTATCCATTATTGGGGCAAAACAGCTTTTAAAACAAATGAAACAAATTAGAATGGAAACTATCCGAATGTTTACAAGTAGTAAGGTTATATATTATCCAGGGAAATTTATGTGTGTATATGCATAGTCACTGGAGAAGGAAATGGCACCCCACTCCAGTACTCTTGCCTGGAAAATCCCATGGGTGGAGGAGCCTGGTAGGCTGCAGTCCATGGGGTCGCTAAGAGTTGGACACAACTGAGCAACTTCACTTTGACTTCATTTTCATGCATTGGAGAAGGAAATGGCAACCCACTCCAGTGTTCTTGCCTGGAGAATCCCAGGGAAGACGGAGCCTGGTGGGCTGCCATCTCTGGGGTCGCACAGAGTCGGACACGACTGAAGCGACTTAGCAGCAGCAGCAGCATGCAGAGTCACAATTTAAAATACAGTTCTTGTTCTGAGTGACATCCAAAAAAGTTGGAAAGACATTGTTGTTTTAAGTAATTCCCACAATCCTACCTATGAGGTCCATATAACAATTTATACTTTTTAATAATGAAAAAGCTGAGGTATACAGAAGTTGTATAATTTGTCCAAAGTCAAATTGCTCATATGACAAGAATAGCCTCTGTTTATCTCATGAACTCCAAATAAATGATATCTGTATTTCCCTATGTGAACGTCTTAAAAGCAAGTCAATCTCAGTGTTTACAAAACTTGTATGCAATTTCCACACGTTTTCTAATATGCTCACTTTTCAGTGTTTTGCTCTTCCTCCTGTTCTAGATAAATTTACTCTTCATCAGGTCATGACCATAACCTTCAACGACACCCTCACCATTCTCTCCTGAATAATTGCCTTGTTGTCCTCCCATTATCTGGTACTGCTGCTGCTGCTGCTGCTGCTAAGTCACTTCAGTCGTGTCCGACTCTGTGCGACCCCATAGACGGCAGCCCACGAGGCTCCCCCATCCCTGAGATTCTCTAGGCAAGAACACTGGAGAGAGTTGCCATTTCCTTCTCCAATGCATGAAAGTGAAAAGTGAAAGTGAAGTCACTCAGTTGTGTCTGAGCAGCCTACCAGGCTCCTCCGTCCATGGGATTTTCCAGGCGCCAGTGCCTTCTCCATTATCTGGTACTATATCCCCTCAAAACCTCAATTCACTCTCACTCAGCATTGCTGCAACCGATCTCCTTGAAATAAAAATCTAATTATTTAAGACAAGCTCCCCCAGAGCTGAAAGAAACTCTTAAACTCCAAATGCCATATATGATTTTCTAGATTGGATTTTTGTGTCATTTTAGATAATAATTTAAAAATACAGAAACTTCCTGATATTTAAAGGGTTTTTCAAAAATCAGTAAATGGCTGAAAGACCCAGGTCAAAAGTTTTTACTAGTTTTTATTTCAAAAATATTAAGTTTATGTAAACGGATTCAAAGACAATCAGAAACATCTTTTACTCGAGAACTGTAGGGTGTCCAATCAATAAATAGTGTCTTTTTCTTAAAAAAAAAAAATCTACATCCATACGTTGAGACTAATGAAATATTATAGTTTATTAATGTTGGCCTTCACAAAATAGTGCAAATTCATGGACTAGCAGTCATCAAAACTTCCTAAATATGTATAAAACACAACCACAATAAACTTTAATTTGCACTGGCTTTTAACTAAAAATCCAATGTTTATAGCAGATTAACATACGTCTGCTGTGAATCAGTCATATATGGTCTGTGAATTATCTGCTATGACAACAAGTCTGAGCTGTTCAATCTACGTGTTTAAACAAATTGCTGGACTTGTTGTTGCCTTTGCATAGGCAGGCGGAAAGAATTTCTAGCTAGGAACTCACTAAGATGGGACCCAAGTTGCCATAATATGCTTTACGATACTATTTTAAATTAAAGAAAAATGAAACTGGATTACTTCATTTTTAAAAAAGACTAATGTTCTTTATACACAGATCACTAATGTTGACAATAAAACAGGCAAAATAACGTTTAACAGTTGTGAGCAGGATTAAGCATAATAGTTTTGTTGCAGTGTCTGTGTTATTGTTGATTTTCTCCTTTGTTTCTTAGTTAAAACAAGAAAGAGCAAGTGGTTCAAAAGAAACTATTTTCTCCACATTGACTGTTGGGAAGATCCTAAGCAAGCCTGAATCAATAATTATGATAAACCCTTTTACTTGAAAAAAAAAAAAAAAACCTTACATTTCTTTACCCATAAATACACTCTTGGAAGTAAAGAAATACCCTAAAGAGATGCATTTGACAAAACAGTCTATCAAGTTTTCAAGTATGACTTCTGCTTGGTCTGAATTGATAGTGACAGACATGCTCTCAGGCAAAGTTATGACAATAACATACAAAATTATATAATGCTTAAACAAAAAAGGCACAATTGTTATGAATAATGCCCACTGGAACTGTACAGAGAGGCTTTTTCTTTCAAAACACTCTTCAAAATATTGTACCCCAATTCATATCAACAGACAGCTGGATGGCCAACTGGCTAAGAACTGGAACAAGACTAGAACTTTTTCTTCACATACTACTACCTTCCCTCCACCCACACCTGTGAAGTGCTCCCAGAATTTCATTCGAATGTAAGCTTTATTTCTAGGGTACCAATTAAAAATCAAGATCACCATGTATGATGGGGTTTTTAAAATGTCTTTAATATTAACTTCTCATTTTGGTATTAAATCCTTATTTAAATGCTTCCTTCTCTGCAATCACCCTCTGTGTTTTTTCATTCTTCTAATTTTATTGAGGCTTTCAATGGCTAAGTCAAAGGTCTTTCTTGGTAAAGGTTGCATTGCGCTTGAAAATATGTGGGTTATTTTCAAATACTTTTCGATAATGATTTCTAACATAATTTCACAGTGAAAAGAGAACAGACTCTGTATGACTTCAATACCTTTAGACCATGAAATTTTCATACCTTGTTTTATGTCCCTGGATATGTTCCAGTGTCTCCTAGTTTATAGTCTATGGGAACTTGAATAGAATTTGTAGCCTACTGTTGTGTGAAAACTGTATAAATCTTAATTATGTTGAATTGATTCAGTGTTTTTCAGGCCTAC
The DNA here is from genome assembly GCF_016772045.2 of Ovis aries. Classification (NCBI taxonomy): domain Eukaryota; kingdom Metazoa; phylum Chordata; class Mammalia; order Artiodactyla; family Bovidae; genus Ovis; species Ovis aries. The sequence goes on from NC_056074.1 coordinate 7,879,444, forward strand.
TATATCCTTTGACCTTTCTGTATATTCATTCTATTAATTTTTGAGAGTTTGATATTGAAACTCCAACTAAAAATCTTAATTTATCTACTTAAAAAAATAACTGTAATAAATAGTGGAACTGTATGTAACTGCTCTGTATTTTCCAAGTTTCCTGTAAATATGATATCACACTTTCATAATTTAAAAAATAAAAAAGATAAAAAGAGACCATGTATGGGATAATGTGAAAAGACCTATACCTATAAAATAACTAAGAGCTATGCAAAAGTAAGATATTTTCACTACATATTTTAATAACCATGGTTTCAATACTATGAACATTCTGTTGTTTTTTAAGTAAATTCACTTTATAACTATCACATCCTATGTCACTTTAAGGAAATACTTATGGAACTACTTCCTAAGTCCTTTCTTTAAAAAAAACATAAAATTGGCAAATTTTCTCTGTATTGAAACGGGGTCTCATTTCCCTTTTTCCCATTTATGGGTTAGGATAAAAACACAAGTTGATTCATTTCTAACACAAAATGTTTCCCTTATCCTCTTCTTAGTAAAGGTTACCATAAATGGAATCATAGGGACAATATTATTTGATATTTACTGATCTAATTTTATGCAATTAGAATTAAAGTAATTATTAATAAATGGAATAAATAAGTCCTAAGATATCTGTATTTATAATAAAGCTGAATTTCAAAAACAAAATATTCTAATACAATTGGACTTGCTAACTACTAGCTTGTTTGTGCATTCCAAACACATGCTAGAGTTCAGACAAACATATAACACTGTTTTCTTTGGTTGCAGTACATTATAAATGGTTTTATTTTACCATTAACCAAACCTCTTTTGTTGAGTTATTCAAACTAACTTCTGCCAAGAACACTAGGAATTTGGTGATAGTGCTCCTTTTTGGAGAAAAACAACCCCTTTCCTCAGAAAATGGAAAATGTTTATCTTGGCACTAAAACCTTGTATTGAGCCTTCTGGAAAGTATTTTAAATTGTTGTTTTTAACCTAGACTTTGCGACTGAAACAGGAAAAGGTTTCGTAGCTCTGCACCAAAATACGTATTTATAGGGTTGATTTTCCTTCTACACCAAAAATACTAGTTTGATGGCAGCAGTTTTCAAAGTACAATATCCTAAGACCCTGACTAACATTGGGCACTATCACTATATTCAACACAATTGTTTTTTCAAACCTCAAAAACTTCTGATGACTAAGAAATGCTAAATGTTGATCAAACACGCTGTCTTACAGTGCCATATTGGGAAGGACTGTTTCACTTAACAACCTGCGTTTGGTAGGAATTCTCACACACAAAAAAAAACTTTACTTGACATTGTACTTTCCTCCTATGCATGCGAAGAAAAGATATGTTTCTAAGTTTTTATCTTTTTTGTACATCTCTCCCACTAGGTATCTTCAGATTAGACAGAGGATAAAGATAAACTACATGAACTTGTAATACTGTCCGGATAATGCAACTGAATACATTTAAGGTTTTAGAAACTGACAAAATGAAAGTCATTGTTCTCAACTCCCATACCACACTCCTAATTACCAAAATATAAGAAAGCGACCACAGGAGTTGTAAAGTATATATGAAAGTATGTTAAAAACAGTAGGCCATATGATTCCACAAGTGCCCCCAGGTAGCTGCAATGATTTCTCAATCACTAATAGCCGACATAAAATACCATGCACTCCATTATGAATAAGTCCTCTCCACCTTAAAAACTTCATCCATTTTTTCCTTCTAATAGCCTGTCCGTCCTTTACATGAAAAATTAAAATAACATCATTTTATATTTGCACATACCATTTTTTATAATGTCAAAGGAAGTTAAAATTATATCACCATTCTTCAGTTAAGTTCAGTCACTCAGTCCTGTCCAACTCTGTGACCCCATGAATTGCAGCACACCAGGCCTCCATGTCCACCACCAACTCCCAGAGTTCACTCAAACTCACATCTGTTGAGTCTATGATGCCATCCAGCCATCTCATCCTCCGTCGTCCCCTTTTCCTCCTGCCCCCAATCCCTCCCAGCATCAGAGTCTTTTCCAATGAGTCAACTCTTCTCATGAGGTGGCCGAAGTACTGGAGTTTCAGCTTCAGCATCAGTCCTTCCAAAGAAATCCCAGGACCAATCTCCTTTAGGATGGACTGTTTGGATCTCCTTGCAGTTCAAGGGACTCTCAAGAGTCTTCTCCAACACCACAGTTCAAAAGCATCAATTCTTCGGTGCTCAGCTTTCTTCACAGTCCAACTCTCACATCCATACATGACCACTGGAAAAACCACAGCCTTGACTAGACGGACCTTTGTTGGCAAAGTAATGTCTCTACTTTTGAATATGCTATCTAGGTTGGTCATAACTTTTCTTCCAAGGAGTAAGCATCTTTTCATTTCATGGCTGCAATCACCATCTGCAGTGATTTTGGAGCCCAAAAAATAAAGTCAGCCACTGTTTCTACTGTTTCCCCATCTATTTCACATGAAGTGATGGGACCAGATGCCATGATCTTCGTTTTCTGAATGTTGAGCTTTAAGCCAACTTTTTCACTCTCCTCTTTCACTTTCATCAAAAGGCTTTTTAGTTCCTCTTCACTTTCTGCCATAAGAGTGGTGTCATCTGCTTATCAAATATATATTAGAATGTTCTAACAGGACATTAGTTGTTTAAACATTCTGCTATGGTTGACTGTCTTATTTAGGTTAAACAAAAAAGATATCTATCAAATACATCTCACTAAAATCCATAACTGTCTTTGTCAATCACTGTGAATTTTAATTTTAAAAGACTTGTACTTTCTGCTGTGATTGAATTCTGCCTATACCATGAAAAATTAAGAAAGAAGTCTATTCAGATGAGTGTAATAAGACTGAAACAAACAGGAATTACTAGCATTACTTCAAATGAAAGAGTGGACTCTTCCTAATCAAAAATCTTACTCCCATACTGTTGTGTTTATGCAACAATGACAGACACCATATTTATTGGCATTACAATTTTCAGCCATTCTAACACTCCCCCACACTCCTGAGAGTCTCAGTGCCAATGAAAAATACAACTCTGACATCACAAACTAACTTAATGTTTTACAGAAGGTGATTAGTGTGCTAGGTTACCTTTGCAAAAGACTTAGATTAAGCCCTACCATCACTTTTCTCTCATTTAAATTTGAAATGTTGATTGTTTTATAAACAGAGTGATGAATATCTAAACTGAGGGCCAAAAAAGCAAAAATTCACTTATAAAGATCTGAGGACTATTAATTTATATATTCAGCTTTCCAAGATGAACTTATAAGCATAATGTGAAAAAAAATCACATCTTCCTTCCCTCTCTTTCTCTTCACTAAGAAGCAGTGACTTATCTCTGAGCACTCCAGAAAACAAAACAAATCCAACAAAAAATCATGTCATTTGTGGGGAATAATAATTTAGAAAACACATTAGTTATACAGCTGATTTTAAAGTTACTGAGGAAGAATTTTTTTCTATTAAAGTAAATAGATAGGACATACCTGAAAAAGAACATGTACATGGCAGCTGTGATGCAGAACAGAAGGACCTATAAAAAGGAGATAACACATTACTTGCAAGAGAACACTGACATCATCATTTGTGTGTCTTATCAAACCAAAATGCCCACTATTAAACCTTATACCTGAAGCAATGAAAAGGTGTACAAAACCAGTCATATACATATCACATTCCCTGTCTCTCAAAAAGTTATATCAAGGCATAAATGAGTCTGTATATTTACACATATACAAATAAATAAAACTACATACATTATACAATTTATGTGTGTATATATATACATATTTAGACGTATAACACTATATATACATGTGTGCATGTATATCGATTCACTAGAGGGTTCAGATCAGTTCAGTTCAGTCGCTCAGTCGTGTCCGACTCCTTGCGACCCCATGAATCACAGCACGCCAGGCCTCCCTATCCATCACCAACTCCCAGAGTTCAATCAAACTCATGTCCATTGAGTCGGTGATGCCATCCAGCCATATCATCCTCTGTCGTCCCCTTCTCCTCCTGCCACTAATCCCTCCCAGCATCAGAGTCTTTTCCAATGAGTCAACTCTTCTCATGAGGTGGCCAGAGTACTGGAGTTTCAGCTTTAGCATCAGTCCTTCCAATGAACACCCAGGACTGATCTCCTTTAGGATGGACTGGTTGGATCTCCCTGCAGTCCAGGGGACTCTCAAGAGTCTTCAACACCACACTTCAAAAGCATCAATTCTTTGGGGCTCAGCTTTCTTCACAGTCCAACTCTCACATCCATACATGACTACTGGAAAACCATAGCCTTGACTAGATGGACCTTTGTTGGCAAAGTAATGTCTCTGCTTTTGAATATGCTATCTAGGTTGGTCATAACTTTCCTTCCAAGGAGTAAGCGTCTTTTAATTTCATGGCTGCAGTCACCATCTGCAGTGATTTTGGAGCCCAAAAAAATTAAGTCAGCCACTGTTTCCACTGTTTCCCCACCTATTTCCCATGAAGTGATAGGACCAGTAGAGGGTAACAGGGTTCAAAAAAGAACAGCCAATTGTTAAAATTATATCTAAGAATTCCTGAAGAAGCAATTAACTCAAGAACAAAGACAATGGCTTTTATATAGTGAAGTCAGGAGAAAAATCATAAAGCTTAATAACTATTATTTCAAGATAACCAGATTTGAAAATATAAAACACAGCCCAATTGACAACCAATTATAATCAATAAGAAAGGCCCCTAAAAATATAATCCTCCTGTATGGGATATAGACTCCCTATTTTTAAAAAAAAATCCTCTAAAAGCAAGCATCAAAACATATAGGAAATCTGGATTAAAAACACTCCCTTAAAACACATCACACTAAACACAATATACTAAGACGTATATGAAAAGAATCCAAACCCAAATCCTGACCAAAAGCTTAGTTATGCCAAGGAAGTAGATCTCCATAAAACTGTTTTAAATCAATAAAACAGATGTTGCAAAATGTGTTCCAATGTCAACAATAACAGCGTGAATTAAACACAAAAATTAATATCCTCATATCACAGACAAATGACAAGTGAACAGTCATCAACTATTGTTAAAGACTGATCACAAGGAACCACAAAAGCAGTTTTACAAAATAGTGTTCAGCTATTACCAACACAAATTCCAGCTGACCTAAGGAAAATGTAAAAATTTTGCTATTACAAATCAAGCTTGATAGATTTGCCACCTTGGCTTAAGATACGCATTATAAACACAAACTGAGTCACTTAGAGATATATAAGCCTACCAACCCAAAAGAGGATGGGCATCATGCCCTCTGATTTCAAACCATATTTCAAAGCTATAGTAGTTAAAATGGTATGGTATTGGCATAAAAAGAGAACAGAGAATGATACAGAATAAAAGGGCCCAGAAATAAACCCATGCATACATGGTTGATTGGTTTATGATAAAGGAGCCAAGAATACACAATGGGAATACAACAGTCTCTTCAATAAATGGTATTGCAAAAATAGCACAGACACAGGTAACAGAATGAAGCCAGACCACTGTCTTACATCACACACAAAATTAACTTAAAATAGATTACATATTTGAATGTAAGGCCTGAAACCATAAAACTCCCAGAAAACATAGTTGGCAAGCTCCTATACATAGGTCATGGTGATTTTTAAAAATCTGACACCAAAAGCAACAAAAGCAAAAATAAAGTGAGACAGTAAACTAAAAAGTTCAGAAAAACAAAGGTAACCATCAACAAAATGAAAAGGAAACCTACTGAATAGGAGAAAATAATTACAAATTACATAATTGATAAAGGACTAAAATCCAAAATATAAACAGAACTCCTACAACTCAATATCAAAAGAACAAATAATCCAATTTAAAAATGGTGAGAAGATTAAATTTTTCCAAAGAAGACAAATAAATGGCCTACAAATACATGAAAGTCTGCTCAACATTAGGGAAATGCAAATCAAAACCATAACACGATATCATCTAACACTTGTTAGAATGGCTATCATCCAAAAGACTAGAAATAACAAGTGGTGATGAGGATATTAAGAAAAGGGAACCCCTGTGTACTGTTGGTGGGAAGGCAAATTGGTGCAGTCACTATGGAAAACAGCATGGAAGCACCTCAAAAAAGTAAAAATAAAACGGCCATATGGTCCAGCAATTCCACGTCCAAGTATTCATCCAAAGAAAATGAAAACACTAACTGGAAACGACATACTTGAAGCACTATTAATAGCCAAGATATGGAAACAACCTAAGTGTCCATCAGTAGATGAGTGGAGGATTAAACCGTGGTGTACGCAGACACACACACGCACACACAGGTTGGGGGATACTATTCAGCCATAAGAAAGAATGAAATCTTGCCAACTGCAACAACATGGAAGGACCACGAGGACATCGAGCTTTAAGTGAAATAAGTCGGTCAGAGAAAGACAAACATCATATGATCTCTTCCGTGTGGAATGTGAAGGAGGAGGAGGAAGGGAGAAAGAAGAAGGAAGAAAGAGAAATCGAAATTTGAGCTCACAGATACTGAGAACAGATATGTTACAGGAGTGGTGGGAGAAATGGGGCAGCTACATTTTTTTTTTTTAGTTTAATTTTTTAAAAGGATGTGTGTGTTAATCACTTAGTCATGTCCGACTCTTTGTGACCCCATGGACTGTAGCCCTCCAGACTCCCCTGTCCATGGGATACTCCAGGCAAGAATACTGGAGTGCATTGCTATCTCCTTCTCCAGGGGATATTCCTGACCCAGGGATCAAATCCAGGTCCCTTGCACTGCAGGCTGATTCTTTACCATCTGAGCCAAAGGGAAGTCCATCCTTTTAAAAGGATGGGTATCGATTACTACAAAACAAACACTTTTATTAATTTTTTATAAAGTAATATATGAAATCTTTCATTATAAAGTATATCAAATCTAATAACCATGTACACACTCTTCTCTCCTATCTCCTTCTTTTCCTCTCCCAATCTCTCTTGTCTTTAAAAATACCTGATCCATGATGCATAAGGTTCATGTCACTGGTTTTGAAAATGTGACAAAGCATAAAGAATAATTTTCAGTTACTGCTTAATCAATTATAAATTCCAAGCGAGTTTGTTTACTGGCAATAATTTGCTAGCCAATGATCCACATCAAGAAGCTCAATTTTTATTTCCCTTTCCTTGAATCCCCTTGGGGCAATGCCAAGCTTTCCAGATGCGCAGTATTTCATTCTTTCCCTGCACAAGTCATTATCCCCTCACAAACTCCATTCATAAACCACTCCGGAAGCGTCACACAAGTCCTTCCTAGGTTCTCTATCTTCTCCAAAGAAAATTTCCAGAAGTCTCCCTCCAAATGTTTCTATGCTCCATCCTCAGATGCTAGACCTATCTGTGCTCAGATGAAACTAACAATTATCTTCACGAATAATACACTTGAAACTGGGAAAGAATATAATGTTTAAGAACTCAAGCTCTGGAATAAGGCAAATAAAGGTTTGAATCTAGTTCTGTGTGACTTTTGATGCTTTCCAATGAGGTGGAAGAACTTGGAGCCCTATTACACAGAGTGAAGTCAGTCAGAAAGAGAAAGAGAAAGATCATATATTGATGCATACATATGGAATTTAGAGAGATAGTACTGATGTCCTACTTGCAAGGTAGCAACGGAGATGCAGACATGATGTGTTTTTTATAATTTCCCCTAAAATCTTGGATCCCTTATTTGTAAAGTGAGTAGATCACCTCACTTTGAATTGTTGGGAAGATTAAATGAGAAAATACTTGCAGTGTCAGGGATTTAGCAGATTATTTTTATTTTGTTCTGTTATTCATGACAGTGATGTAGATATGAAAACCTCATCCAGAGACAGAGAAACCTGTAAAGGTTTTTAAAACCTTTGTTTAAAAGCAAGTAGGCTTCGCCTTTATGAAATCTTCTCAAATCACCAATATTTGAAGTTCACTTTTTTTTTTAATAGTTTTAAGACATGAAAATCTGTGCAAACAGGAGGAAACATGTAAGGGATATTATTAAAGTACAAGTGATCAACTTGTTGGAGAAATATTCCCACATACCATGCACCAGGCACTACTGTAGAACCTAAAACAGTATACAAAATGGACCAAGTCCTTGCCTTGTGGAACTCATCTTCTGGTAGGGCAAGAGAAGGTATCAAATTAGTATGTCAGACAGTATAGTATGTCAGACAGTAATGAATTTTGAAGCAAAGCAAAGTAGGATAAGGAGATAAAGGGGGGGTTTTACACAAAGCGGTCAAGGAAGCAAAGACTTGTTAGTAGAGACTCTGAGGAGATGAGGAATAAACAAGGGGACTCTATCAACAGAACCAATGGAAAATATTTTTGAATTTTATTGAGAAAGATGATCAGTATTATTTTTAAAGATGCTAAAGAAAGGACTTCATTGTTAGCAACATACAGTTTTCAAAGTTATTTTTTAATTAATTGTGCTAAATCTGTTCAACACTAACTTCAACAGACTGCTTTTCCAAATAAATGCAAATTGTAGTTGAATGAAGAATATAGTCTCTATGTTTCGAATTATAAAGGTAAAAGGTACTTTAGGTAATGTATTTTTTTTTCATAGTAGGAAACACAGATCCTTAAAAAGCCAGTAATACATCCATGCCTACCCTGTTGGTTGTATCTTGCATTTCCTCTATTAAACAAATATTAGTCAAGTGTTACTGTTTCCATTCTATACAGAAGATATTTAAAAATGATTCTAACCCTCAAAGATCTTACAGAACACTGCTCCATAGTTTAATTCTGCAGCTACTTTTCACATGTGTGGCTACTTAAAAATTTTTATAGACATATTGAGGTATAACTGACATTTAATGTGTACAAATTTGTAATTTCTGATATAGGTACACAGCTGTAAAATCAGAATTAAGATAATGAACATATCCTTCACATCCAGAATGGTTTTAACACATTCCTTCATTATCTCTGTAGTAAGACTCTGTGGTGATGTCACCCTTCTCACTCCCATCACTGGCAATTTGTATCTTCTTGTCTTTATTAGTCTATGAATTTATTAATTGTATTGATTTTTATATAAAAAAGAGCTTTTACTTAATCAATTTTCTTTTTCCATTTTCTATCTTGTTTACTTAAATTTAATTATTTATTCCTTTTTGTTTGGTTTGATTTTGTTTTCTTAGTTTCTTAAGGGTAGAAATTTAAGCCATTGGTTTAAATTTTTGCTTGTTTTTTCCCCCTATATAGATGTACGATGATATAAATTTCCTCCTAATATCTGATGTGCAAGTATCCTAATTTTATTTTTTTAATTTAAATTTATTTTTTTAATTGGAAGCTAATTACTTTACAATACTGTATTGGTTTTGCCATACATCAACATGAATCTGCCATGGTGTACACGTGTTCCCCATCCTGAACTCCCCTCCCGCCTCCCTCCCCATACCATCCCTCTGGGTTATCCCTATGCAAGAGTCCATTTTTGTTTCATTCAAAATACGTTCTAATATTTGCTTTTGCTCCCTTTTATGATCCATGGCTTAATTCACTTCAGTTCAGTTCAGTTGCTCAGTCGTGTCCGACTCTTTGTGACCCCATGGACTGCAGCACACCAGGCCTCCCTGTCCATCAGCAACTCCCGGAGTTTACTCAAATTCATGTCCATGACTTCATTAGAAGTGTGTTGTTTGATTTCCAAATACTTGGGGATTTTCAGCTATCTTTTTGTTGTTACTGACTTATTTATTCTATTAGGGTCAGAAAATACTTCATTGGACTTGATTATTCCTAGGTTTATCAAAACTTATTTGATGTCCCAGAATATGTTTTATATGTTTGGTAAATAATCTGTGTGCCTTTTAAAAGAATGTGAATTCAACTGTTGTTGGGCAAGAGTCAAGCTGCTTAACAGTGTTGTTCCAGTCTTATAAACCTTTATTGATTTATCTGTCTACTTGTTCAACAGTTATTGAGACAAAGTATCAAAATATCCTGCTGTAATTATGCAGGTGTCTCCATAATCTCTCCTCACAGTTCTATCAGTTTTTCCTTGGTGTATTCTGAAGCTCTGCTAGCAGGGACGAGACATTTAGAATTACGCTTACTTTACCATGATGAAATTACCTTCTTTATCTCTGGCATTCTTTGCTTTGAAATCTATTTCATCAGACAGTAATTCCAGCTTTCTTTTGGTTACCATTAGTCTTCCACTCTTTTAATTGATTTGGTCTTTATAGTCAATGCCTAGAGGCATCATATTGCTGTTTCTTGCTTTTTTATCCTGTCTGAAACCTCTACCTCTTCATTTGGCATATTTAGATTGTTTGCAATTAAGACGATTATTGGTAAGTTCAGAACTAAATCTGTCCTCTTGCTATTTTTTCTATAGTTTCTTTTTCATACTTTATTTATTTTCAGCCGCGCTGGGTCCTGGTGACTGCGGGTGCTATTCTCCACTTGGGGTACACAGGGGCCACTCTCCAGCTGCCGTGTGTGGGCCTCTCTTGTTGTGCAGCACAGGCTCTAGGCGCCCAGGCTTCAGCAGCTGCAGCTTGTGGGCTCACAGCTGCGGCTTCCAGGCTCTAGAGCACAGGCTCAGCTGCTCTGCAGGAGGTGGGATCCTCCCAGACCAGGGACTGAACCTGGCTCTCCTGTCTTGGCAGGAAGATTCTTTACCAGTGAGCTAGCAGAAAAGCCCTCAATAGTTCCTTATCTGTTTCTTTTTTCGTCCTCTGCCTTTTTTGAATCAACTCAGTTTTTTAAAAAGACTCCATCTTCCCTCCATTGTTGGCTTGTTTGTTTGTTTAAAGGCTTTATAGTAAACATCTTTAAATTGATACAGTCTCCATTCAAGTGATATTATACCACTTAACATATAAAATGGAATCCCTCAATAGTATACTTCTGTTTCTTCCCTGTCTCTAACATTTGTGCTATTACTGTCATCCATTATAGTTCTATATATTTTATAGAAAATATATTTTAAATATTTTTCTTAAAAATGTATGTCTAAAAAAGTTTTGACCTTTGTTTTTAAAGTTATTTTTTCTGGGTATCAGTTTCTAGGTGGATGGATCATTTTATTTCAGTAGTTGGCTCAATGAGTACTGCTTCAGTGTCTGCTTAGAATTTGATTAGGAGGTGTCTTAGAGTAGTCTTATTCATGCTTCTTTTACTAGGGCTTCATTAAATTTCTTTGATCTGTGTATTTATAGTTTTCATCAAATTAGAAAATTTTTAATCATAGTTACATGAAATATATTTTCTCCCTCTCCCTTTCCTCTTTGGGAACTCCAATTATTATACAGTAGGTCACCTAAAGTAGTTCCACAACTCAGTAATTTTCTATTTTGCAAAAAAAACCCAAAACACCCTTTATTCTCCATGATTCATTTTGGATCATTTCTGTTCTTATGTCTCCAAGTTCAATATTTTCTTCTGTAATGTATAATATGTTATTAATGCCACCCAGTAAATTTTACACATGTAATTATTATAGCATAATTAGAAATTTGATTTGATTTTTTCCATTTTCCATGTCTCTAACTCTTGTGAAACTTATACAGAATTCACTTATAACAATGCTTTCTAATGTCACTGCCTGCCAACTAACAGCTTTTGTCAGTTCTCATTAAGTATTAATTGATTATCTCCTCATTACAGGTCAACTCAACTGTTCTCGTTTCTTACTGCATGCCTGGTCATCCTGATTGGATATCACACATTCTGAATTTCACCTTGATGGATGTTGGATATTTCTGTATGCTCATAAATCTTGAGTTTTGTTCTTGGTCACAGTTATTTGGAAACAGTTAAATCCTTTAATGACTTGCTCTTAAGATATTTTAGGAGGGTGTGGGGTAGTGCTCAACTTAGGACTAATTATTCCTAATGGCTGAGATAAGACCCTTAACGTGTCCTCCACCCAGTGCGCCACATGAATCTTGAGATTTTCCAGGCTGGCTGATAGGAACAGACACTATGCCTACTGCTATTTGAATGCCAAGCACTCAATTAAGCACTTCTAATCCTTTCAGGTCATTCTTTCTTTGACCTGGGGTATCTTCCCCATGTACATACCCTAATCAATAACCAGCTGAATACCTTCCTCTCTTATCTTCAGTGGACTCCATCCAGCAGTGGATACCATAACAGACAAGCAGTTACAGACATATCCATAACTGCAGAAAGTTCTATTAGACCTGTCTGGCTAGTAAATGACATGTTCACTCTGCATTGTTGTAATGCTACCCTTAACATATTCTAACTGGCTGTAACGTGTGCATCTCCACACATCTATTTTTATACTTTACATTTTTACGTCTAAATTGACACACAAAATAATCATATCACAGTTTACTCATCTGTGGAAATAATACAATATTAACTATTACACAGATTGTAAGCGTTGAGTGAGATAACATACATAAAGCCGAACAGAATGACCAGTACATCAAAGATGCTCAAGGAATGGTAACTACTGACAAGAAATAATTCCTCGATAATTCCCTTCCATTTCACAATAATTGTACAATATACTTAAACAGGATAAGTGCTTTTGAAATTGCTATTATCACTTTGATTTTTTTTAATTCAAAAAATAATGAAGGGTGTAATACAACATGAATGAACCTCAAAAAAACTATTTAAGTGAAGGAAGCCAGTTACAAAAGACCACATGTTGCATGACACCATTTATCTGAAATTTCAGAATAGACAAATGTCCTTACAGCAAGTAGGACTATGGCTGTCTAGAGCTAGAGGAGTGAGGGCTGATGGAGTTTGTCCATGGTATATGGTTTCTTCAGGGGTCGATGAAAATATTCCAAAATTAGACCACATGGAGACACACACAGTTCTGTAAACATACTAAAAAACCCATGGAACTGACACTCTTATAGCATGTAATATATCTCAAAAACACTTAAAACTTTAAAAAAATTGACACGTATACTTGAGAGAAACAAAAACTCAAACTGAATGACAAAAATACAATGAACAGAAAGGTCCCTTATATTCTAGAGCTCCGGTATTCTGTCTGTATAGAACTGTGTAGGTGTGTCCGTGTATGTGTGTGTACATTTGTGCAAAGATACATGCCAAATAAAGACACTCTTTTATACTTTTTAAGTTCACACACATATACACAGAGGAATGCTAAGGTTTATTTAAATAGTCTGTGAATAAATAGATTGGAGGCAAAATATACTGAATACCAAAGTAAACTTTGTAAACTTGCACCCGTATCTCTGGAGGCAAATCCTTAGAATTGAATTCACTGTATCAAAGATAGGTGCATTTTTAATTCTGATATACTCTCATACCAATGGTATATCAAAGTAGCCATACCCTGACATGAACAATTTCCCTATAGCCACAAAACTGCGTTTTATCCTCGCAATGTGATGGATGAAAGAAACAATATATCATAGTTGCATTCTTTGTATGAATGAAATTGAGCCTCACAGGTTTATAAATCTTTTCATTTTTGGTCAGCTGATTTAACTACTTTTTCATACCCTTTGCCTATTTTTCAACTGTGGATCTTTTAGAAACAATTTTTATTTTTTGAAACTGAATATACCTATGTGAAAGCATAAATTAATTTCATTTTTTTCTATTTGCACCAAGAATAGAGGTGGTTAAATAAAACACTGTGTATTCGAAATTTCATAATGTACTAAACCAAAAGAATATTTAAGTCGAGTGCACAAATAACATGAGAGTAAAGTTCATTCAGCTGAAAAATACTGTTTTCTCTCGAATAACTTTTCAGGAAGTGATAGATTTACAATACATGGCTTCCTGTTAGAGAGCTTACAAAACTTGCAGGGAGAAACTGTACTATGGCTGTCTTCACTATGGCACGTAGGATTATACGAAAACTATCCCTCTCGATGCGCTAACAAAGAAACAATACCATGATATGTGAATACTTTATAAACCTAAAAATAGCCAGAAATACACAAAATGTGACTATGACCCAGTAAAGAAGGCTGTTTTTACCATTTAAGCCTCAAAATGGTTAAAACACATATCCTGAAGTCATTTAAAGTCTACTAGCGACCTAAACAGATGGTGCGTTTAACTACTTCCTCCCACAGAAATCTCCTGCTTTTCTTTAATCTCCTCAATGAAATGTTCCTTAGCCCTGCTCACTGCCTTTGCCCACTCCTGCCTGAGTGTGTCCAAAGATGCTCCTTGTTGCCTGGCCTTCATTGTTCACATCAAGCCTGTTTCCTCCCCATATTCACTGAGCCCCTTTCCTTCCATTACACAAACAAATACTGAAACCTCATCTCTGCTTTCTGGAAAAGAGCAATAAATTTCTCCTTGCCTCATGTGTACTTCATTCATATTTTAGCCATGCATCCACCCTCCCTCCCATTCAAAAAAAAAAAAGTGATCTGCTATTTATGCGTTACTAACACTTCGTGCCTGAGCAAGTCAAAAGGAGAGAGATACAGAGACGATCTGATAAGCTCGAGACTATCAAAAGACCTCATGATCGTCAAGAGAAACAGAATAGACAAGGAACCACTAGCCCCCTTTGCCTATATATTTACTACAGTGCTTGCTATACTGCCAGGGTATTAGGGCAGTAAAACCACATAATATTGATTCTTGTTGTCAAAGTCAGTCTAGTGGAAATGTAATCATATTAACAAATCAGCCCAATACAATATGCTAAGACAGAATATTTACATTTTACCCTACAAGAGGTGCTCACCAAAACATTTAATTATATTATTATTTTAATTATTCAATATATATTTAGACAAAGCTTTTTTGGTTGTCTGTATACCTTTACATCTCTAATGTAAGTTACTCAAAACACGAAGTGCCCAAAAGCAATCGCTATTCTGTGTAATTCCATACAAGGACAGATTCTTGATATTCCATATAAGGCTTCTGATAATAAATTTAATTTCTATGTATAGCAACCATCTTTCAAAAACTAAATACTACTCCCATTCATATACTTTGTAAAGGTGGAACTTAAGACTCTATAAGCATTTTTAATTTTCCTAAAAACAGAGACCATTACATAGCCACTTGGGGAAGCCATTCTTATAAGATCAATTTGCAATGTATATATTTTGCTCTGAACACAGAACAGATCATTATCACAGTACTAATATGCTTTTAAAAATGCATCGTCTTAAGTAGTGGGATTGTTAAATAGCTATGTATTACTTTATAATTTTTAAAAATCCTTATATAATTTGAATCACATAATACATAGTACATCTTTATAATCTGTCCCTTTGTTTTGGATTAGCAGTTTTGCTTATTGATTTTTTTTTTAAGTTTCCTTTCCTTGACATAACAAATACAGGAAAAGTACAAAGCACTTTGGAGCCTTTAGGGCCACAAATAGCAGACTACTAGTAGGAAAGAAGTCTGGGGTCTCCAGATTAAGAGTATAAACTCCATCAAATCACTTCGATTTTTTAAGCCTTAATTTTTCATCTTTAAGGAACAGGGCACTCAAAGCCGGTGTACTGGGACAACCCTGAGGGACGGGATGGGGAGGGAGGTGAGAGGGGGGTTCAGGATGGGGGACACATGTACACCCGTGGCTGATTCACATCAATGTATGGCAAAAGTAATTAGCCTTCAATGAAAATAAATTAATTTTTTTTAAAGAGACATTAGATTAATCTCATGGATCACAACTCCAAAATTCTATGATTCCACAAGTCAGCATTTTTCAGTGCACAACAAAATTATTTCAAAGCAAACTGTCAGTAATATATGATGAGCCAAACCTCAGAATATATGTATATACTAAGCAAAAGAGAGCATTTTCTCTGACTGAACTGAGGGTGGGAAATCACACTAGGTATGCCAGCTCTGCCCAGGCTCCTCCTTGCACTGCTCACCTTTCTTGATTTATACCTTCAAGGTCAGCAAACACAGTCTGGCAACATGTTAACCTTGACATTTTCCAGTTGTGGAAACAGTTATGTTAGATAGAGGCAAGGAAGTACAGACTGTATAATGTCCTGTCCTTTTATGGTAAATAGGTAAGCTGTATTTTGTCTTCCATAAAAGTGAAACAATTTACAGAATCTAACTATGGAACCAACTATAGAATATTTCCGTATGAAGTAACTAATACAACCTGAACATTATAATCCTTATTAGAACACAATTCTAATTTGGCTGGCAAATTAAAAAAAGAAAAAAGCTTTAAATTACAACCTACTATTTAAAGGATTACAGATAAATGTTTAGACATTTAAAAAAAAAAAAGACTTTAAAAGAAAATTCAATGGTCAAGTGAAAACCACTATGTGAATTCACTGTCTAAACAAAATACTTATTGAAAGCATATTCTCTAAATCGGTACTACAAAAATCAATTCAACATTATCATCAAACACCCACAGCACTTTATTTATATCCCTATTATTATCATATAAAGGAAATGCAGTTACTGAAAGCAAAGGTTGTCTGATGACATATTTAAAAGCTTAAAAGCTATCAAGATATTCAGCTGCTTCTTTTCTTTCCTATACCCATTTCTCTATTTTACAGTCAATTAGTTGGTTATTAAAAGTCATTAAAAAGGCAAATCAAAGCAAACAAAAAAGGAAATGTGAAAAGGAAGCATAAGGAGCCAAAAAGAAACCATAAGAGTGTTTACAGTTAAAGGTAAGTTATAAAAATAAATAAAAATGAACCAGAGAACAGAGAGAGGAAAGTAGAAAAGTAAATCAGACAATGGACTGCTACTGACTAGCAACGCCAGGCACTGTGCATTTTTCAGAATATTACCTCTAATCTTAATAATAGCTCTTCAAGGTAGGTGTTTGGTTTCCTGTTGTTGTTTTTGGGGGGTAGGAATTGGAGGATGATTGCTTTACAACATTGCATTGGTTTCTGCTTTACAACATGAGTCAGCCGTGGTCTGCATACATTCCCTCCCTCTTGAACCTCCCTCCTCATTCCCCCACCCCACCTCACCCCTCTAGGTTGTCACAGCACCAGAGCACCAGGCTGAGCTCCAAAGTAGGTTTTTAATCATTCCCATTTTATTTATTTTTTTAATTTTTTTTTTTTTAGTTTTTTTTTTTTAATTTTAAAATCTTTAATTCTTACATGCGTTCCCAAACATGAACCCCCCTCCCACCTCCCCTCCCCATAACATCTCTGTGGGTCATCCCCATGCACCAGCCCCAAGCATGCTGTATCCTGCGTCAGACATAGACTGGCGATTCAATTCTTACATGATAGTATACATGTTAGAATGCCATTCTCCCAAATCATCCCACCCTCTCCCTCTCCCTCTGAGTCCAAAAGTCCGTATTTTTTTTTTAATTTTTATTTTTACTTTATTTTACTTTACAATACTGTATTGGTTTTGCCATACATTGGCATGAATCCGCCACGGGTGTACATGAGTTCCCAATCCTGAACCCCCCTCCCACCTCCCACCCCATATCATCTCTCTGGATCATCCCTGTGCACCAGCCCTAAGCATCCTGTATCCTGCATTGAACACAGACTGGCGATTCGTTTCTTACATGATAGTATACATGTTTCAGCGCCATTCTCCCAAATCATCCCACCCTCTCCCTCTCCCTAATCATTCCCATTTTAGAGATGAGGCAACTGGACTCGGAAAGTACGCTACTCACTTAAAATCACAAAATATTTAAGTGGCTGAACTAAGACTCAGAGCTAGGACAGTCTGATTTCAGATTCAAGGCTTTTAATTATACCCCTCTGCCTCTAGAAAAACTTTATTAATGGTGATCAGGTAGCTACTCTGCTTCCAAGGTAGGGATAATCCTTATAATGCTTCCTATATGTAATATATATACATATACTTTTTTATAAGTATCTGTCCTTTAAGAATGGGGGGGTGGTGAGGGGAAACCTTTCAGAGTTCAGCATAATAACTAAAATAATAGTGTAAAACTAACATCAATTACTGATGTTACTGAATGCTCCCTCTATGTCACATGCTATATTCTGTGCTTGACATACATCACTTTACATAATCCTCGAAATAGCCTTGTAATGTAGGGGTTATTATCCCCACTTCAGAGAAGAGCCTTAGAGAGACAGACAACACAGGGATTAAGCCAGATATGGCAACCAGGTGTGATTGCATGGTCATGGATTTCTCTCAAAAACTTCTTTTAAAATCCCATTAGAGAATTACGGCTTTTATAAATTTCATTCAGCTAAGTATAATAAAATACTCAGCTACGATATAGTCTTTGAAGTGCAAATCAACACTATAATGAGGTATCTCCTCACATAAATCATTTAAAAGTCTACAAATAACAAATGCCAGGAAAAGGAATTCCTATAGTGTTGAGCGTTGGTGGAAATGTAAATGGGTGCAGCGACTATGGAAAATAGCATGAGGGTTCCTTAAAGAACTAAAAACAGAGTTGCCATATGATCTGGCAATCCCACTCCTGGGAATACATCCAGAGAACACTGATTTGAAAAATTACAAGTACCCCAATGTTCACGGCAGCACTATTTACAAAAGCCAGGACATGGAAGCAAACTAAATGTCCATCAACAGAGGAATGGATAAACATGTGGTTGACACGCACGCACGCACACACACACACACACACACACACACACACACACACACAGAGGAATATTACTCAGCCACTGCTGCTGCTGCTAAGTCACTTCAGTCGTGTCCAACTCTGTGCGACCCCATGGACTGCAGCCCACCAGGCTCCTTCATCCATGGGATTTTCCAGGCAAAAGTACTGGAGTGGGGTGCCATCGCCTTCTCCAACTCAGCCATTAAAAAGAATGAAGTAATGCCACTTGTAGCAACATGGATGGGCCTAGAGACTGTCATACTGAGTGAAGTCAGTAAGTCAGTCAAACAGACAAGGAGAAATATCACGTGGCATCCCTTATATGTGGACTCTAAAAAGAAATGATACAAACTAACTTACAAAACAGAAAGAGACTCATAGACTTAGGGAACTTGTGGCTGCAGTCAGGGGAAGGGTGGAGGGCAGGGATAATAAGGGAGTTTGGGATGAACATATTCATACTGCTATATTTAAAATGGATAAGCAACAAGGATCTACTGTACAGCACATGGAGCTCTGCTGAATGTTATATGGCAGCCTGGATGGGTGGGAGTTGGGGCAGAATGGATACCTGTATATGCACGGCAGACTCCCTTAGCTGCTCACCTGGAACTATCACAACATGGTTAATCGCCTATACCCCAAAACAAAATAAAAAGCTTGTTAAAAAAAAGATGTGGTGTGTATATGAAGGTGAAGTCATGAAGGTGAAGTCGCTCAGTCATGTCTGACTCTTTGCGACCCCGTGGACTGTAACCTACTAGGCTTCTCCGTCCATGGGATTCTTCAGGCAAGAATACTGGAGTGGATTGCCATTTCCTTCTCCAGGGGATCTTCTCAACCCAGGGATCGAACCCTGGTCTCCCGCAATGGAGGCAGTTGCTTTAACCTCTGAGCCACCAGGGAAGCCTCTGTGTGTGTGTGTGTGTGTGTGTGTGTGTGTGCGCACGTGTGTGTGTGTGTGCGCGCATGTATATAGTGGAGTACTACTCAGCCATAAAAAGGAAATAACACCATTTGCAGCATTAACATACTACATGAAGTCAGAAAGAGAAAGACAAATATCATATGATATCACTATATGTGGAATCTAAATATGATACAAATGAACCTATTTACAAAACAGAAACATATTCACAGAAAACAAATTTAGGGCTATTAATGGAGAAAGGAGGTGGAGGAGGGATAAATTAGGAGTTTAGGATTAGCAGATACAAACTACTATATTTAAAATAGAAAAACAACAAAGTCTTACTGCATAGGACAGGGAATTATATTCAATATACTGTGATAAATCATAGTGGAAAAAAATACATATATATATAACATCAGTTCAGTTCAGTTGCTTAGTTGTGTCCAAGTCTTTGTGACCCCACAGACTGCAGCACGCCAGGCCTCCCTGTCCATTACCAACTTCCGCAGTTTAGTCAAACTTATGTCCATCAAGTCAGTGATCCATCCAACCATCTCATCCTCTGTGGTACCCTTCTGTTCCTGCCTTCAATCTTTCCCAGCATCAGGGTCTTTTCCAATGAGTCAGTTTTTCACATCAGGTCACCAAAGTATTGGAGTTTCAGCTTCAGCATCAGTTCTTCCAATGCATATTCAGGACTGATAACATATGTATATGTATAAGTATAACTGAATTACTTCCCTCACAGCTCAGTCAGTAAAGAATCTGCAGGAAGGCAGGAGACCTGAGTTCGATTCCTGTGTCAGGAAGATCCCCTGGAGAAGGAAATGGCAACCCATTCCAGAATTCTTGCCTGGAGAATCCCACAGCAGAGGAGCCTGGCAGGCTACAGTCCATGGGATTGCAAGAGTCAGACATGACTTGGCGGCTAAACCACCACCACCATACCATAAACTAACACAACAGCTATAAATCAGTAAACAATTTAAAAATTTAAGAAAGAGATAGTCTCTGTTATAGAGTACACTACTTACATAACAAATCAGATTTAAGAAAAGCAAAAGTGATCAAAAAATTTCCATAATCCTCAAAACTTGTATAAAATATTCATTCTAGTAAAAAAAAAATACATTTTTTACATTTTGAAACTAAGTAACCTAATATCACAATCAAAGAAAGACAGTTTTTACATTTTGAAACTAAGTAACCTAAATATCACAATCAAAAACTTAAAACCTTACACATGGACACATTAGGTGAGAAGAGAAAAAAGTGACATGAGCCAGTTTTCTAATATGTTTACGTAACCATGTAAGTGACCATTCTTCATTCTAATGCTGCCAAACATCTTACTTTTTCAATTCAGAAAACAATACAAACAAATCCCACATGTCATTCAGCACACAGAGGATGGAGAAAGGTTTTATACGGACTCAGAACAAAGTTAAAGCTGAAAAAATATTGTGCCTTCAAGCAGGGCAAAGTAGCGGATCGCCCAAGTGAAACCTCATTATTATGAGTAGACAATTTGTAGTAAGTTAGTTACTTTCATACAAAGGGTGGTATTCCCATTAACCTCAAATAAGAACCAGGCTTAGGGTGACATTATGTTTCTCCCTGAGAGACATAACAAAAATAAATAGGAGCTTCCAGATTACTTCACAGAGGTCACAGCAGGGCCACCTACAAACAGCACATGGCAGTCCCGCAATTCAGGATTTCATCATCTGATGAAGGTAGGAAAGACCATCAGAGCGAGAGTTACTGTAATCCTAACTAAGGTGGCCAGCACGACAGCGCTCACTCACTGCTTCCCCAGACACACTGTGCTGTGCATAAAAGGCCAACAGCTGTCCTCCAGCTGAGTCCCACATGTCTGTGGTGTCCACCGAGAACCAACTCAACCCCAATACACACTTTGCAACAAAACGGCCATCAGTAATAAACAGAAGGATGTATATGATCTCTTTACTGTTGTTTTAAACAGCATGTGTACTGATGGCGTACTCACTCGTGTATTGATATGATGGAATGTGCTTTAGTTTTCCCAAGTGGTATGCTCTGTGCCCACATTCAAGACATCTGTCGGTGATTCGAGCACATGCTCACTCTGGAATTCGTTTGAGAAAATCCTTCCCTGATTAGGCATGGCTTTGCTTCTATCTGCCTTGGTTCTCACTATTTCTATCCAGCTGCAGATTCCTCTCTGCATACTCAGTTCTCACCAACTACCATTTCTTCACGCACAAAATGTCCAAAACCAAACTTTCTTTCTAATGAGCATTTTAAAAGTCTTCAAGCACAATGAAAGCAGGCATTAAAAGAAAAGAAGTGGGGAGAGTACATGAATTCTGACTCAGATGAACTGCGGAAGACTTCACAGTCATCTCCTCCAAAATTATTTCACACACAAGATTTTTCCTTTTATGCCTCCCCAGCTTATTACATCAAGGAATTGGAATAGATCAAGGCCTCTCACTGGGTAACCTTACGAAAACTTCAGTGCTTTTTTCCCTCCCCGGTTAGCATTAAAGATACAGTATCCAGTTTGTCACTAACAGACATAGTGATATTGAGACACATAATTTTTCAAAATACCACAATATCTAGCAGTATATAGATAAGAGACGGATAAAAGAATAAAAAAAAAAAAACACTGCTGATATTTTTTGAAATCCAAAGTCAACTTTGTTCAATATCAAATGGGTCTAGGGCAGTGAGAAGAAATTTAAGTGCTTACCAAGTTTTGTTCCAACAGTAAAAATGAATTATGAATAAAGAGATAAAAATCTAGTGCACCTGTAAAATCAAATTTATATCCAGTATTAGCTATTAGTTATGGATTCCAAAATGATTAAAGAAAAGCAATTTATAGACCAGAGGTTGCATCTATCATGGAAAACTATCTTCTGCTTTGTATTCTACCTAAATGTGGTCAAGAGCTTGCAGGAAATCTGTGTACAGACAGTCTGAAGGATGCGTCTGGACCATATGACCTTAGATTCGGGCAGGCCAATCTGTGTTTATCTAAAAATCAAAGTCAGTTTTCCCAGCACCACTTGTTAAAGAGATTGTCTTTTAATTGTATATAAAGGAAAAATATAAGCAAAACTGACAAACAACTAATCTTATATAGCTCAACTCCCAAATAGACATTTCTCCAAAGAAGACATACGGATGGCTAACAAACACATGAAAGATGCTCAACATCACTCATTATTTTGAAAAGTTCTGAAAACTGGAACAGTCATATATATGGCTTTTGGACTCACATTCTATACTATCAGAATTGAATCGCCAGTCTATGTCTACACATAATTTTAGGCACCAATATCTAGGAATGTCTGTACACACTCTTCATCCCTTAAAAGCACATTACATTGCTGTTGTCAAAATTCTGTTTGAAAGGATGGGTGGATGGATGGATGGATGCGGGGAGAGAGAGAAACAGATTGGCTGACAAGCACAACTCCCCTTCTGAATCCTCTAACCAAAGGATAGTATTTCATGATTTTCTAAATCAACTCAATGTACCTGCAAATCTGAACACAGTTTGTACTTGGAGAAACCTCCACCTCGTTTTCTTTCTCTCCATCTTATTTGCCTTTTTGTGACGCTGTGCCTAAGAGAGCCAGGAAGTTCCAGAATGAAGGATGTGATCCTCACGTGGTACTTTACTTCCTCAAGTATGTTCACAACCTGATAGTCATCCACTTCTATAGACATTTTCATGAAAGGAAATATAAGTTTTGTTTTTTCTTCACATTTTTTTTCCTCCAGAAAACGTCATTAAAAGGCATGGGAAGAAATGAACAAAGGTTTTCTTAAACTTTCTCACAATAGTATTCTTAATGTTCCCACAGTCTTTGTTAGTAACCATTAGCGCAGCTGCAGAGTCTCAGCTTACTTCCCCAGTATTAAACTTTATGAATACATCATATAGGTTCTTTTTTATTTAAAAATACCAATAACATAAATGTATACTTACTCTAGGTTATATTCCAAAGCAATACCTTAAAAATGCAGGTTATTAGACACACAAACATATGGGACATAGATTTCATGGTAAAGAATATAAGAAACATTCATTTTATTCATTTGTTTAAATCATAGACAAGTTTTTCTTTCATCTAACTATCAGATTTTTTTCAAGTGGATATTTTTAAAAGTATCTTACAGTTTAGAAAGTTAGAGACTTCTCAAAACAAAATTCTATCAATCATAGCATATACAAAAACCTCCCTGGCATATTTCTAAAACACCATGTCTAAATAGCATTGCTGTCTCTGCCCATAAAGTTAGAGAGAGATGAACAACCAGTATATCAAGTTAATATCATACTGGCAAGACGGTTAGGAATGAAACAGAGTAGTATCCTCAAAAATAAGTCCTCACAACTCCCAAAGCACTTTGAAACTGATACGACTTGGCCGTCTCAGTCTTCAAAATTTAATTAGTAACAATAAACCACACTAATTGGGGGTGGAAGCTTAAAGCTCTGAAGAGCATTCCAAAATGTAATTTTCTTAGTGTATTAAATACAGGGCATGGCAAAATGAGGCATGTGTGTATGTTAGCCAAATTTTTCACATGGAAATTCTGTCTATAACAACAAACAGTCTGATTAATATTTTAATAGGAAAGGCCCCTAAGGAAAGCAGGTGGTTCCTGGTACACACAGTCGCAGTGTCTGAATTGCTAAGCACACATCCCTTCATCTTAATCAAGCTAGCAGCCAAGGCATGGACTGGCATTTGGGGAGGTGAGGTTTCATTTCTATAAAGGAACAGGGGTAAAATGACCAGTTTTTACTGAAAACTAAACATTAAAATATTACTGCGCTTCAAAATTTTCATCAGAACTAGACCTTTACATGCAATGAGATTCACCTGAAGAAAAAGTAAATTTTGCAGTGAAATATATACTCAGCACTTCATAATATAGTACGAATGACTAGAAGAAAACTTTCCCCTTTTATCTATATAGCAGAGTGACGTGAATTTCTTTTAACTTTTTATTTTGTATTGGGGTAAAGCTGATTATAAAGAATCTGCCTGCAATCCAGGAGACCTGGGTTCAATCCTTGGGTCGGAAAGATCCCCTGGAGAAGGAAATGGCAACCCACTTCAGTATTCTTCCTGGAGGATTCCATGGATGGAAAAATCTGACAGTCTACAGTCCATGGGGTCGCAAAGAGTCAGACACGACTGAGCGACTCACACACTACTGAGCGACTCTTACACACAGCCAATTAACAAACAATGTTGTGACCGTTTCAGAAGAACAGCAAAGGGACTCAGCCACACATATATATCTATTTATTCTCCCCAACACTCCCCTCCCATCCAGGCTGCCATACAGCATTGAGCAGGATTCAATGTGCTATATAGTGAGTTCTTGTTGGTTATTCATTTTAAATATAACAGTGTATACATGTCCATCCCAAACTCCACCAAACTAAAAATCAGAGCATTTTTTTCAACTGATTTTCAATACAAAACTATTGCCTGATTATGTCATTTCTGAATACACAAGTGATTAAAACTTATGGTTGGTTAAGAAAAGTTAAGAGATCTCTACCTTAATTAACTGTAGACCATTCTTAGTATCCAGAACTCGAACTGCTGCCAGTAATATTTTAATATACCTGAGCTGTAGCTCTAATGAGCCTCATGTCAATGCATTTATATACTTCTAATGTCTTGCTTGAATTCCTAAGTAATTTTGAATAGATATTGGACAAGAATCTTACTTAGATATTAGACAAGAATCCTACTTAGATATTGGACAAGAGTCCTACTGTCTTGCTTTAATAAAGTATTCACATGTGATCTATGTGAACAACAGCTTGCAAATAGCCCTGTGAGTAGACAGCTGGCCATCTTGGAAGGTTCCGGTAAAATCACCATGAGTCACTGGAGGAGGAAAAAGGATTCAGGCATGATCATCAATTAAGGAAAGCCCATCAGTATCAGTGGGTGTACACATCTGTCAGATTACCTAGGTAACAGAGAGAAGACATTGAGGAAACAGGCCCACCTGAGCTAAGTCTGATGAGATAAAGAATTACTAGGGACGACAGGCCCAGAAAGGTGTACAGCAGCAGACCTCACAGGACCTGGGAGGAACTGCCAGTGTGATGGACATGGCAAGACACTGGTGAAAATAACTATATTCTACTTCACACATTTGCCTATAGCCAGTATTAGCTGACTTCATCACTGCAGGCCAAGACAAGTCTGAAAGATCAAATGGACCGCCATGTGATCGGCCAAACCACAGTGTTTCACCCTGGGTCCTAGTGACAATGGAGGTGGATAACTCCGTTGCTGGAGGTGGGGCTGAGGGCGGCTGTCCTGTGCGCTGCAGATGCTCACCAGCATCTGTGGCCTCACTAGACCCACAATGGCAGTCCCCCACGACAGGGAGGACAGCCAAAGAGGTCCTCAATCACGGCCAACTACCCTGCCCTCAGCTGAGACCACTGACCAAGAGGAAACCTAAGCATGCTGTATTTGGACCACGCATGCAGTCCTAAGCACTTATAAAGCCCTGAAAGTGAAAAGAATGAAAGTGAAAGTCGCTCAGTCATGTCCGACTCTTTGTGACCCCATGTTGTAACCTGCCAGGCTCCTCTGTCCATGGAATTCCCCAGGTCAGAATACTGGAGTGAGTAGCCTGAGAACTTTCTAATCTAAGCCCTTCTCTGCGACAAACATCCCTTTCTTTTATGACTATAAAAGATCATTGTACAGTGGTTGATTAAGAAACTTCAAGAATGAGAAACTCTCAACTTTACCAAGCCACCAAATCCATTTTTCGAACAGCTCTAGTTGAATATTCTTCCTTACTATTGCAATAAAATCTGCCTTCCTCTAAATTATTCTCATAATTCCTAGTTACATAGAAAATGAATTCTTCCTCTACAAAGTCAGTCCTTCCAATATAAGATGATAATCTCTGTACCTTGATTCCTTTGTAGGTAAGAACTAAAAGGGACACATAAATAATCTCAATTGATATTTTAGGTACTCAGTGGACAAGGAATCACCCAAGTCGTCTCACAGAGGTAGAAACTCCTAGCTCCAGACAGGTCCAGACCTGAATCACATATGCATTTATAACAACATTTTTAAACTCATCTGTTTTTTCAATTATATTTTCATATCTTCAAAATTATACCTATAACTGAGGGAATAACTTTTTATTTTTCTAATTATTTCCTTTTCATTTAAATAGGCAGTCAATGTCTGATAAATATTGTTTTTAATTTAAAAAAAAGAAAAACTCTACTTCCTCACTGGTGGACTAACTAATATGCCTCTGAAAGACTTTTCATTTTGCTGTTTTACAATATTGACTGCCTTCTTAGATATGCTAACCCTTAATTTCATATAATTTTAACTTTTGTGTAATTGATGCTCTGAATTTGGAGCTGCTAAATTATACAATATGTTTTCAAAGTATTTGACAAAATCGAAGCATACAGTCCCCATTTTAGAAAATATATCCTAGAAATGGCTTAAGGCAAAAATATTTTTATAAGACCTTAAGTCATTAGTGTCTTAACTGCATAATTAACCTCATATATCCCAAAGTCAGCTAGCCAACAAGCCTAATTACCTAAAATGGTGGTTTTGTTTTTTAAGCCAAGAAACTCTTTGTCCAAACAAAATCAAACCTGCCAAAACTATACGTAAAATGAATGAATGTCGAAATGCTCTGCTGAGATAGTACTCTGTCTCCCTACCGCACTACCCAGGAGTTCCTAGGAAGCTCTGCCAACTCCGGAAATATGTGAAGAGTATGTTAGAAAACAATATCCTGTCACATGGCAAAGAGGGACAAAAAGCTCAGAGATTGAAATGAGATGCGACAACTTCCGAGCACTTGATTTGAGGAACATCTCAGGTCCCCTGTCAAAGTAAGTCTGTTTCTTAGCTACACATCATTCTATTAATAGCAACATGAGCTAAGTAGTTTTCAAAACTATAATAGCAAATTCAGCATAGGAGGCAAAGGAAAAGGAAAGAGGGGATGCTAGAGGGAGGTATAAAAATAATAATTAAAGAATAATTGAAAGCAAAAGAAAAATTATAAGAATGAGACATTTACAGTTGGTTGCAATGATTTCTCCCACCCTTCCACACAAATCCCCATGCTATTAACTCTGCAGTTCTGCTGAAGAGAGTCAGATAAGAGATGGAAACTAGCTCCCCCTCTATTCCTGGCTTAGTCCTAGGACTTGCTCTGACCAAAGGAATTTGGCAAAAATGACACTGTATAACTCTACTCTCACTTCTTAGACCCTCGAGACCATTACTTAAAGAAGATCATTACTTAAAGAACTTCTTTAACTAATGTCTTCTTCGCTTAACTTGAGATGAGAGACCAGGAAGAGAGGGAAGCAAACAACTAGCTCATCTAAGGCCATGAAGCCCCAATCACGGCAGCAGAAGACTGTAGTTGTGTAACTGATCCCAACAGAGACTAGCAGAAAAACTGTCTGGTTAAGCCGAGACTAAGTTGTCACTGCACCGATTCATAAGCAAATAAAACCGCTGCTGTTTTAAAACTACAACATTTTGTAGTCATTCATAACACGGCAATAGAAAACAATGTGTTGTTCGTTGCTAAGACGTGTCCGATTCTGTGCAACCCCATGGACTGCAGCACGCCAGGCTTCCCTGTTCTTCACTACCTGGAATTTGCTCAGACTCATGACCATTGAGTCGGTGATGCCATCCAACCATCTTATCCTCTGTTGCCTCTTCTCCTGCCCTCAATTTTTTCCATCAGGGTCTTTTCTAATGAGCCAGCTCTTCACATCAGGTGGCCAAAGTATTGGAGCTTCAGTTTCAGCATCAGCCCTTCCAATGAATATTCAGGATTGACTTCTTTTAGGATTGACCAGTTGGATCTCCTTGCTCTCCAAGGGACTCTCAAGAGTTTTCTCCAACACCAGTTAGAAAGCATCAATTCTTCAGCACTCAGCCTTCTTTATGGTCCAACTCTCACATCCATATATGACTACAGGAAAAACAATAGCTTTGACTAGTCAGACCTTTGTCAGAGAAGTGATGTTGCTGCTTTTAAAAATGCTGTCTAGGTTTGTCATAGCCTTTCTTCCAAAGAGTAAGCGTCTTTTAATTTCATGGCTGCAGTCAATGTCCACAGTGATTTTGGAGTCCAAGAAAATAAAATCTGTCACTGCTTCCATTTTTTCTCCATCTATTTGCCATGAAGTGATGGGACCGGATGCCATGATCTTAGTTTTCTGAATGTTGAGCTTTAAGCCAACTTTTTCACTCTCCTCTTTCACTTTCATCAAGAGGCTCTTTAGTTCTTCTTCACTTTCTGCCATAAGGGTGGTGTCATCTGCATATCTGAGGTTATTTGATATTTCTCCCGGCAATCTCAATTCCAGCTTGTGCTTCATCCAGCCCAGCGTTTCTAATGATGTACTCTGCACATAAGTTAAATAAGCAGGGTGACAACATACAGCCGAACACTCTTCTTTCTCAATTCTGAACCAGTCCATTGTTCCATATTCCATTCTAACTGTTGCTTCTTGGCCTGCATAGGGTTTTTCAGGAAGAAGATACGGTGGTCTGCTATTCCCATCTCATTAAGAATTTTCCACAGTTTGTTGCGATCCACATAGTCAAACGCTTTAGTGTAGTCAATGAAGGAGAAGTAGATGTTTCTGTGGAATTCTCTTGCTTTTTCAATGATCCAATGGATGCTGGCAATTTGATCTCTGGTTCCTCTGCCTTTTCTAAATCCAGCTTGTACATCTGGAAGTTTTCAGTTCATGTACTGCTGAAGCCTAGCTAGAAGGATTTTGAGCATGAATCACAGCCTTGTGTAACTCCATGAAAACTATAAGGCATGTCGTGCAGGACCATCCAACTGGATGGGACATGGTGGAGAGTTCTGACAAAATGTGGCCCACTGGAGAAGGGGATGGCAAACCACTCCATTATTCTTGCCTCGAGAATCCCACGAACAGTAGAAAACGGCAGAAAGACATGACACTAGATTAACCCCCAAGGTTGGTAGGTGTCAAATATGCTACTGGGGAAGAGGGGAGAAACAGCTCCAGAAAGAATGAGGAGGATGGGCCAAATAGAAAACAATCAGTAAACAAAATCAAAATTAACAGTCAACAGGAGATCATTTAGTATAGACTAAAGAGCCCTACAGCATTTGATAGGTCCTAAATATATAAATGGGCTTCCCAGGAGGCACTAGTGGTAAAGAACCTGCCTGCCAATGCAGGAATCATAAGAGATGAGGGTTCAAAACCTGGATTGGGAATATTCCCCTGGAGAGGGGCATGGCAACCCTGGAGAATCCCATGAACAGAGAAGCCTGGCAAGCTCCAGTCCTTTGGGTCACACAGAGTCAGACAGGACTGAAGCAAATTACCAAATTGCATAAGGTGTATAGAAATGTATAAATATGATATTATAAAAGAGTTTTATAATAATAATCAAGATTGCATGGAGAAATATCACTAACCTCAGATATGCTATGCAGATGACACCACTCTTCTGGCAGAAAGGGAAGAGGAATTAAAGAGCCTCTTGATGATGGTGAAAGAAGACAAGTGAAAAAGCTGGCTCAAAACTCAAATTAAAAACATTTGCTCCTTGGGAGAAAAGCAATGACAAACCTAGACAGTGCAGAGACATTATTTTGCCTAGAAACATCTGTATAGTCAAAGCTATGGTTTTCCCAGTAGCCATGTATGGATGTGAGAGGTGGACAATAAAAAAGGCTAGGCACCGAAGAATCGATGCTTTTGAACTGCGGTGTTAGAGAAGACTCTTGAGAGTCCCTTGGACTGCAAGGAGATCCAACCAGTCCATCCTAAAAGGAGATCAGTTCTGGGTGTTCACTGGAAAGACTGATGTTGAAGCTGAAACTCCAGTACTTTGGCCCATCTGATTCGAAGAGCCGACTCATTGGAAAAGACCCTGATGGTGGAAAAGATTGAAGGCAGGAGGAGAAGGGGATGACAGAGGCTGAGATGGTTGGATGGCATCACCGACTCAATGGACATGAGTCTGAGTAAACGCCCGGAGATGGTGATGGACAGGGAAGCCTGGTATGCTGCAGTCAACAGGGTCACAGAGTCATACACGACTGAGAGACTGAACAACATTAGTTTGTATTAATAATGAATTATTTAAGTTCTTTAACACATTCTAATTACAAAAGGGACACATGTGACCCATTTTAAAAACAACTGAAATTAAAATAATTTAAAGTATTTTAATGTATCCAAAACTTGGAGAAAACTCAAGGTTTTTGCATTATTAAGTAACAATGGATTCTATTGGTCTTAGACATACAATAGAAATTATAATAGGTAATAGAAAAAAATTCTTTAGGACCTGTATTTCCATATATGTATTCTAACAGCATTGAATAGAAAGTCAGTTATGGATATATAAAACCTAAAACATACTTTTTAATGACCTAATAAAGATGCATATTTTGGCTACAGTCACATTTTTATCCAACACTTTACTCAAAATGTTGGCTGAAAAATATCTTATAATCAGCTGTTGTAACAGCAGAAACTCTGCAGAAGTGAACCACAGCTCCACTCTTCCCTTCCCACAACATTCCACAGTGATGTAATTTATAGGGAAATGTTTTAAATACCCAAAATAAGATCATTTAATTAAGCAAACTCCATAATTGCTAGCATATATATTTTTTGCCTCATAACTTGGTGCTATAGCCAAAAGAAAACATATAAAATTATTTCAGAGTCTGATATACATAGGGAGTGTGTTTTCCTTAAAGAAAACTTTGCTTCACTTAATAATCTATAGCATAGCTTACAAAGATGTGACTTCCCAGTACTGGTCTTCAATGAATAAGACCTGAGCATACCCACCACCAATCCTACTCTAAGCACAAAAAATAAGGAAAGGTAGGTTTTCACTGGCAAGGTCCCTAAAGAAGATTGTCTGGCAGCCAGTCCCTAGCAGAACTGCATTACTTTGAGTGAGTGAGTGAGTGAAGTCGCTCAGTCGTGACCGACTCTTTGCGACCCCATAGACTGCAGCCTACCAGGCTCCTCGGTCCGTGGGATTTTCCAGGCAAGAGTACTGGAGTGGACTGCCATTACTTTGAGGATTCATCAAAATCTAGGACAGAGGTTCTCCACCATTTAGCACTTTGGAGTTAAGACTCAGAACAACATGAAAATCCGCACGGGTTATAATTCCTACAACCGAGTAATGTCTCACAGTTCCTGCGAAAGGATTCATTCTTAGTCTCATTTTTGGTACTTAAAACTCTTATTTTCCTACACTCCATCACTATGGAATGTTACGGGAAGGAAAAGACTGAAGTCATAGTTCACTTATACAGACTTTCGGCTGCAACTGAACAGCTGTAAGATTTTTTTCAGTCGCCATTTAGTAAGGACAATAGATGTGTTATCAGCCAAAATATACATCTTTATTAGGTCATTGAAGACTGTGTTCTACCAAAAAAAAAAAAAAAAATACAGAGAAAGAACAAAGGATGAGGGAGGAGAAACTTTTGGAGGTGATAGGTATGTTTCTGGCACTGACTGAGGTGATGCTATCACAGGTATATATTTATCTTCAACAAATTGTATACCTTAAATATGCTATGCTAGTTGTATGTCAGTAACATCTCAATAAAGTGACTTTTTAAAAATGAGGTGTGTTCGATATTTTATATGTACACAACTGACCTTCCATTCAATGCTGAATATTCATTCTACTCACTCATCCTACAAAAGCTTATTGAACATATATAATAACTACCATACTGGGGTGCAGCACAGAAAAACAGACACAGCATCTGCAAGTTTGGAAGCTTGAAACTGGCTCTTCCGCAGTCTGTGAGTATAATCGAATACTCCTCTGAGTACCTTCACTGAGTCTCCAGGCAAGGTTCAAATGGTCCAGAAATCTTCCTTCGGTGCTGGCTTCTCATCACACCTTTAGGTATCCCACATCGAATCACTTAGCATGGTTCAACAGTTCAATGTGCTGCCATGTGCTGCCATAAAAGAACTGTGCTGTTGCAGCAACAAGAGTTTGTATTTATTAAAATTTAGTAGCACACCTTCCATGGCAGGTGGTACAGTAGATAAGAACCTGCCTGCCAGTGAAGGAACGTGAATTCAATCCCTGGTCTGGGAAGATCCCATGTGCTGCAGAGCAACCAAGTTCATGTGCCTGTGTGCCTAGAGCCTGTGCTCCACAAGGGAAACCACTGCAGTGAAAAACCCACGTACCACAACGAGAAGTAGCCCCCACTGGTGCAATCAGAAAAGGCCTGTGCACAGCAACAGACACAAAAATAAAACAAATAAACAATAAAGCTCTCAGAGACACCTCTAGCCAAAATGTCACTTACAAAATTTAAACTGCCAAAGGGGCTATTCACTCTGAGGCTTTTATCACTGAATGCTCTCCCTGAATGTAAGCTCCATAAGGAGCCAGATTACAATGAGATGATGTATCGGTGAACATAGGGTCATTATAAGATGAATTACAGTTTGAATATATACTGATGTCAAGCTCAAACAAACAAACAAACATTTCTATGATATCAGTAGATACACACCTATCACAGATAGGAAGTTCATATTTTTTGACCCTGGTGTCTCTCCACTGTACTTGCCCTGCTGACCTTAAATTTACCACTTCTCTTTTGAATGACTAACACCCTCCGTATTTACAATGTTTTCCTTTGGAATGATTGGTATATTCAATTGTATCTCGGTGAAATTCTATTCTTACCTAGGAACAATTCTTAACCTTTAGCGTAACTGCATGTCTCTGATTTAATCCATTTTTTGACTCTCACAACTGGGGCAAGAGGTATTCACAACTACCAACAGTTACTGGCAAGAAAGAAATGCAGAAGTTTTCATTTGGATAGTCCAAAGAAATTAAACAAGGAAGTCTTTAGACTGAGATGGCTCTAATGCCTTGGCAGCCTATATAAGCAAAGTCAGGATAAAATTTCTGTAAATGTCTCAAGGCTCAGAAATCCAAACCTAAGAACAATCGATCACAAGTCAACTAGGCTTTCCCCAAAAAGGCAATATTAAGCTAGAGACAATCAAATAATTTCCTTGCTCTGCTTTCACATCTGCTCGTTGAAAATCTTCCTTCCTTCCCTCCCTCCCTCCTTCCCTCCTTCCTTCCACAGAGGAAAGTTTGGCATTGCTCAGTGAGAACTGATGTTTGCTCATGTAAAGCCTTGTAAAATTTAATATGCCTCATTTTATCTTTTAACAGTTCAAAACCAAAAGAAGCCTATAATTCTATTCAAAGCTAATGGCTTTTATGCAGCTTAATTATACTACCAGAAACAAAATGAAAGAGGGAACAAAAAAGCAAGGGAAAAGACCCCGCAGATTATCTGCATAACTGAGTCAAAAATACAAAAAACCAAGAGTCCAGAAATGGGTAATGACTGTGAAGCTGGAAAGAAAAGGATAATTCTGAAACAGATCTGAAAGACTGAGAAGAACCTAGAGAAGGGTACACAGAGGAGAAATGAAAAAGAGACTATTATGTTGAGGTTTGACAGAAAACTACAAAATTCTGTAAAATAATTATCCTTCAATTAAAAAATAAATAAATTTTAAAAAAAGAAAGAAAAAGAGACTAAAAACAAAAATACTTTACTTGGAGAAAGAGTATAACAAAGCACACTTAAGCCACTCACTCTGTCATCCTACCAACACATGATTAAGGGGGAAATTCTGCAGGTCTTTCACATTTTTGCATATTTTATAAGAGGAGTTCTCATTTTTTGTTCTAGACTAGCTTTCAAGTATCGTCTGCATACAGTGACCAACTTTGGGAAGATACAGTGCTAGTGCTTCATGCCTTTTGCTGGAGCAAAAAGGCATGATTACAAAAAAGACGCTGGTTCCTCAGTCTCAGAGTTCTTCTCCTATCATGCAATATACTATTCTACAGGTGTTATTTGGCCCTCTTCACTTCACCTTCTTCCCTGGTGGCTCGGACAGTTAAGCATTTGCCTGCAATGCGGGAGACCTGGGTTCGATCCCTGGGTCGGGAAGATCCCCTGGAGAAGGAAATGGCAACCCACACCAGTATTCTTGCCTGGAAAATCCCATGGACAGGGGGAGCCTGGTACGCTACAGTCTATAGGGTCACAAAGAGACACGACTGAGCGACTTCACTTTCACTTTCCACTTCACCCTAGGAGAATTGAGACTCAAGGAACTATCATATAACAATGATGACATTCTGTCTACTGCTGTTGCTATGGGATGGAGAGGGATGTGGGAGGGGAGTTCAGGATGGGGAGCACATGTACACCCATGGCTGATTCATGTCAATGTATGGCAAAAAACACTACAATATTGTAAAGTAATTAGCCTCCAATTAAAATAAATAAATTGATTTAAAAAAAAAAAAGAGTCTTTTGCCTCTGACCAAAAAACCTCATGTCTTCTGCTATCATTCATGATGCTATGGATAGCTTCAAAAACAAGTTGGTCTGCAAACAGATACTCAGACACTTTTTAACTCTTGACAGTATCCCATTTATCAGGAGTATGATCCTGTGGCAATTAATTAATTTCAAGCCACAGGTTACTATAAAGTGAAAATAACAATAGCATCTACTTCATCAGTTATCATGTTATATACATCACAAGTTAGGATGTTATGTGAGAAAATCCATATAAGTAAATTTGCATAATGCTTGACAACAAAAATCAATCATTATCATACATATGCTCTATGTTATAAACACACATCTGCATAATATTAGTATATTTTATATACATACATGTATGGGTTTGCCACTTGCTCAACAGTTATACAGATTAATAAAAAATGCAAACTACTAAAATGGAAATGATAGAAATAACCATTACAGAATTTTCTTTAAAATAAAAACTAAAAACATGTGTGCATGCATGTGTAGATGTGTTTTAAAATCTACTACGGCTAAGAAAATATAACCATGACAAATTCCACGACAGTACTACATATGTGCTGCTGTTGCTTCGCTGCTGACTCTTTCACAACCCCATGTACAACAGCCCACCAGGCTCCTCTGTCCATGGAATTCTCCAGGCAAGAATACTGGAGTGGGTTGCCATTTCCTTCTCCAGGGGATCTTTCCGACCCAGGGATCAAATCTGAATCTGAAGCCCACAGGGCACTACGCATTTGTAAATATCTCTTCAATGCGCATTAAAATAAAGTTCCTGGATGACTTAATATAAATTCAGTATTAATATATATTAGTAAACAAAGTTAAATTTTTCCAGTATAATATATGTAATTTTTTCTCAAGTATTAGTTTCCTGAAAACATGAAAGAGAAAGGGCACATTAAACATGAACCTAAATCACTTCTTACATTTCTCAAAGAGCCTTCATAAGATACAGCTGACATTAGCTGTCATCATATGCTAAAACTAACTCACCCAAGTAGCAGCCGTCTTAACAATGATCTTAATTACCATGTTATATTCATTGGCTGCATTAGCAAAGATATATAATTCACCAAATTACAAAAGGATGAAAACCAAGGAACACTTTGTAATGAATGAAATCTTAAAGCTGGTGAAATTTCAGCTACACCAACTAAGAGTAGTTAAAACCTCAGCAAAATGGCAATATACACGGTACAGATTTGTTACATTTTCTTTTCCAAAAGTAGCTTATCTTCCATACAAAAAAT
Organism: Ovis aries; assembly: GCF_016772045.2. Classification (NCBI taxonomy): domain Eukaryota; kingdom Metazoa; phylum Chordata; class Mammalia; order Artiodactyla; family Bovidae; genus Ovis; species Ovis aries. The sequence continues at coordinate 7,915,724 of NC_056074.1, forward strand.
GTCAATGGAATATGAAAGATTTAAAAAGACAGCATTTTTAATAAAAATTTACATTGCACTTAAAATGACAACATGTAAGATCTTATATATATTATACAGTCCTTCTAGAAGACAGGAGGATGCAGCAGAGGGAACAAGGTCTTCCAGGATCCACTTCTCAGATGTGAGTTATTTCTTTCAAGTAAGGAATTTCTCTATACCTTAGCTTTCTCATGTGCAAATAGGAATAATTGTATGTTACTTAGCAAGAATAAAAATGAAAATGAAAAATATTTAAATAATAGAATTAACATATGTAGGCTTCTTTCATTCCTAAAAGCTAAGAGAATACAGTGGAATAGTATTCAGCACTAGAAAGAAATGAGCTATCAAGCTACATGCAGTAAGTCAGTGTGGAACCTTAAACGCATATTACTAAGTGAAAGAAGCCCATCAGAAGCAGCTACGCACTACAAGATTCCAATTATACGACATTCTGGAAAAGGCAAACATTGTTAAAAGATCGCCGGTTGCCAAAGATCTTTGAGGAGGAAGGGACAGACAGGTAAGAACACAGGAGATTTTTAGGACAGTGAAACTGCTTTGTATAACACTATAATGATAGACACATGTCATTATAGATTTGTCAAAAGCTATAGAAGGAACACCACCAACTGCAAACCCTAAAGCAAACTACAGACTTTGGTTGATATTGATGTGTGAATGTAGGTTCTTCGACCGTAATGAGGAAGACCTGAGAGGCAGGGGTGGTAGTGAGGTGGACTTCTCTACACCCTCTGCTCAACTTTGCTGTGAACCTAAAATTGCCCGAAAAACCATTTAAAGTCTATTAATGTCAAAAAACAAACAAATTAAATAATAATTAATACACTGTAAAGATGAATCAGTATGCAACTCTGGAAACCTTGAATTCTAAGACTAACAAAAACCTGACAAGATACTTCAAATATCCAGTTAGGTTTCTTTCCAAATGTTAAGATTTCGGATACATGTCGACAAAGCCTAAAGCCTTGTGAATGCCCATATATGTTATAAATGTTTAGATGGATGTGTGTCCTATTAAAAACAAAAACTATCTGATAATCTAAGAACATCATTTCACTCCTGGAAGGTAATTGTTAAGTCAATAATTACTAAAAATTACACATTTTAACGAAGGATTTTAAACAACTATTACCAGGGGGCATGAGTGGTAAAGAACTCGTCTGCCAATGCAGGAGACCTAAGAAAGGAGAGATTGATCCCTGGGTTGGGAAGATCCCCTGGAGAAGGAAATGGCAACCCACTCCAGAACTATTGCCTAGAGAATCCATGGACAGAGGAGCCTGGAGGGCTACAGTCCATGGGGTCGTGAAGAGTCAGACATGACTGAAGTGACTCAGCATGTAGAGCACAATGAGACTTAAAGAAGGAAGCATATTATAGTATGGATTAAAGTGAAATTCCATTTAAATAAATAAACTCAAGAAAAAGATGCAAAAATTGATAATGGAAAGTCTTTTTCCTGGCTTCATAAAGCCAAGTTCTATTTTCCCCTCTTCTATTGACTCAGGCCGGATCTCTCAAATGCCTCAACTAGAAATCTGTAAGGGTCCATCTCATGCCCACAAGTTCAGTGATGTCCTACGAGCTCAGTGATTATTAAACTACCACTACTGTGTGCTCAACTGAGCAAATTATAGTCCGTCCAAGTTCATAGTCGCTAGTTCCAAAGCGAATGCTTGTACATGAAACAAGAGTCCAGAGTAGAGGTCACAGCTTTTTATGTTTACAGCTTCTCCACACAATTAATCTTGCAGCTGCACTTGATTAGTTTTTGACATGAATGCACTGTCTCAGAAAGGTCAGTACAAGGAGGTTTTCATCCTCTTGACACTCCCTCTAACCTCCGCTATTCACAAACATTAAACCACTTGTAACAGCACATTGCACAAGAACTTCCCAGTGTCTAGACTCTAAGAAAGCTCTCTGTTGGGAGTGCTGCATGCTTTAGACGGGAAAAGGTATCTGAACATGTCCTCTTCTTTATGAATAGCTTTTTGAAAAAACAAGAGTTCATTATCAAGCAACAGCCCAAATTTCCAATGACAATGTCACGCCATTTCAGCAAAAACAGAGCTGAAAGGGTTAAGGATAATGATTGCAAACCTCAGACAGGAGGTGAAATTCCTCTCCCCCAAAATATAAATTATAATTTGGGTAACAAAGGAAAAGTGATACATGAATATGAAGTCATTCAAGTACTGAATTATGATTTAATTTTCCCCAAAGGTGTTTCCTATAATATTTCACAATTTTTTCCAAATATAGTAAAGAAGAAAACATATAGTTCAGGCCATATGTGTGTGTGTATATATATGTGTATATATAAAAAGTATCACACTACAGAGTAAGAGTTAAAATGAGGGGAAATGTTTTAAAAAGTTATATACAGTATATGTGTATATACATGCATACAGAGGCAATTAACATACATCCTATAAGTATATTCTTCTCATAAAATTAGAGATTTTAATTATATCTCTGTAAAGAGGTATAACTGCACACTAGGAGGCAGGATATATCTAATTATAGAGAAAAGCTCATTTCTATGATTAAGGATTGATAGTTTGAAAATACTTCTATGTTAAAAAAAATAAGCTAATAAAAAATTATAACTTCATTTTTACAAAGTAAATAAAAACAATTTCATGCCCAAGTCACCATATTTGTTGCCAAATATGGCATAACTTCATGTGATCCTTATAAATGAATGTCTTTGCTTATGACCCTTAGGTCAGTATCTATAAAAATTGCCATATGCCTTCCATTCCACTGGTGTTGAGTTTTAGTGGAAACTTAATCAACTGGAGAGGAACACTACCACAGACTTGACAGATTACAGCAACTAATAATTAGCATTCTTGAACTTTCTAACTCTACTAGTAACTTATAATTGACTTTTGGGACGTGGGGTTGTAGGTAAAAAGAATTACTATTGTAAAACAATTCATTTAGAAGATACATATAGGTACTACTCAAAATCTCGCAAACAAAATGCTTTGGAAATGCAAAAACAATTATTACGAATCTCAAGAAAAACATTTACTCATTACTTGAAAACTTCTCGGACAATTTTAGTTCGCAATCATTAAGAATCCAATTTAAGCCAACAAGAGACATACTGACCCAAAGTAACACAGAACACAAGCTTTAACTCAGGTTGAATTCTAGTGCCTTTCATGGTTATTTTAATTCTATAGCTACAATAGCATCAGGCAAAACATTTATAAAAGCTAAAGCTAGAAATTATAACTCACAGGGCCATCCTAAGAGTTCGTTATTTTTCTTGTAACCTGTATTTGAAATAAGACACTCCTAATTTACTCAAAATGACCGAGAAGCTTAACTTACCAAAACCTTTCTTCCAACATATTATGACTCTACTTAAATCTTTTATATTTCCTATCTTCGAGTACTATAAATTCTATTTATAAACATGGCTGAACAGATTGAGTACACCTAACAGAAGATGAAATTTCTGAAAAAGAACACATCTTCATTATCTCCCCAAAAAGGAAGTTAAAAATCTTCATTGGAATTTTCTTCCCTAATTATGAAGCCAAGGAAAATTGGAACAACAACTAATGAAAGACAAAAGTTGAGAAAGTAAAATATTCTCAAAGATGTCACTCTGGTGTTAAATAATCAGCATGACTTAAATTGAAAGCAAATCATAATGCTTATCTAGGATTTCTTATTTCCCTTCCCAATGACTTAGCTTTAATTGAAGAGCTTTCCTGTTTTCTCAGTATTGGCTATTCACTTGATTGACAGTCTTATGATTGATCCCTAGAGAGAACTGTGTTTAAAAATGAGCAATAGCAAAAATTTTATGCTGATGTTAACTTCCTTGAAACACCTGTATCTACCCAGGGTCTTTGAAATGAAAATGCTTGGACTTGGCAATAAAAAGCAGGATCTCCAGAAGTATATTTTTAAGTCTACAGAAATTATTAATAACGATTTAAGTTTGTATGTTCTAGGGCAATTTAAAACCTTTCCAAATTGTGATCTGAACCTTTAAATAGTGTCATCTAAAAGTCTATTTTTAATATGAGTTGGAGGAAATATCAATACTACTATATGTTAGGTCCAATACAAACTTTTAAGAACAAACCTTCGAATCTAAAAATCTTAAAAATATTTTTAAGGTAAATATTTTTGGGGTAAAAGTAGTGGCAAGAAGATGAGGAACTGTGGTCCATATGTAAAATAACAGAGGGACATATGTTCTGAGTATAGATCTAAGCCATTCTTCACTATAAACCAAAACAAACATTCACTTCATTCATTTTCTGAATGAAACACATCTTTCCCTATTGCCAGGACACAACTGTGGTCACTGTGTACTCCCCAGAATATGGGTAAAAGAAAACTCAGTAACAGTAGAGGATGTTGGGATTTCCAATGGTTAAGACTTCGGCTTCCAATGCGGGGGATGCAAGTTCAATCCCTGGCTGGGAGGCTAAGATCCCACAGCCTTGGGACCAAGAAAACAAAACATAACACAGAAGCAATACTGTGACAGACTGAACAAAGACCTTAAAAATCGTCCACATCAAAAATTCTTTAAAAAAAAAAAGTAGAGAATGTTTTTCCCACTGCCAGTCACCCAAAACTCTAGAGAGGCTAGGATAGCATTAAGGCTGTTTCTGGGGAAATGTAGGCTTGAAATTCATAAATTCTGATTTTAACTAAATAAATGGTAATGACACATGAAATGTCTGAGCAAGGTTTTCAAATCAGAGCATAAAAAAATCTTTTTCAAAGGCTAAGATGCTCCCTTCTCTTTACCCATGGCATTTTGTAAGGACTCCCCTTATAGTACCGAATATATTTAAATTATGGACCTCTTGTAGGCAAGAAAACCCCCAGAGCCTAGCAAAGTAAAAAGAGACATTCAAATTATAATTGAATGAGTTTATAAAACTAGCTACTCAGTCAAATGTTCTTGATTTTTAAGTATCTTTTAAAAATTTTTTCCATTAGTTTTACTTGTCCCTACCACCTAGTAAAGTACCTGAACAAGGTAGGTATTCAGTCATCCTTTATTAATTCATTAAAGAACAAAAGAAAGGAAGAGAATGTAAGAGAGGGAAAAAAGAAAGACTAGGAGAAATAAGGATAGGAAGGAAGGAAAGGAGGGGAAAAGGAATGGATGGAGCAAAGAAGGAAAAGAAGGAATAAAGGAAGGGGAGGAATAAAAGGAAGGACCAACTAACCTAACTCAGGAGATGGGTGTTTTAAACTAGGAAAATAACCTGCTTTTTTTGTTTTTGTTTTGTTCTGTTCTGTTTTTCTCTAGAACACTATAATGCATTTCAAGTTTCCAAGGTTCCTGCTCTAGTATGCCTCCTCTCTCCTAAATAAATTTAGATTGAAAAGAGATATTTAAAAAAAGAGGTATCTTAATATAAATATATAAGACAAAAATGCATTCTGAGATGAAATTTATGCTTCAGCTGTTTTCCAAATACTGTAAATAAAATGTCAACTTTCTTCTCTGATAACATTATACAAATTTTAAAACCACTTTATAACTTTTTCATCCTATCAATTAGAAGCATTATATTTATATGACACTCTTGATAAAACTGATTTGCAAGAAATGCTTCAAATAACTAAATATGAACATAAAATTTAAGCTTAGATTCAGGCCAACCTAAGTGACAGCTTTTTGCCAAGCCACTGGCTACAAATAAGCCATGAAAATAATGAAAAACTAATAATTTGAACAGAACTGTTAAGTACCATGATAAAGAAATCTTTCTCATCAATTGCACAAATTCAACAAATTTCACTTGCTAATTCAAAAAGAGATCTGTTTTTAAGTCAAATTATAGGTACCATCTTCTTTCTTGATTCTGACATGGGAATAAAGTGTTTATTCTTTGATATGACAACACAAAGGAATTTAGTGTACTTTTCCTTTTACACTATTTACTCAGTATAAAAGTCAGGTATGTTTTATCGTTTAAGTTTAATTGGAATTTCTTGCATTAAATTAAAAGGATATATAACCATGCAACTATTGTACTTTCCTTTTTATATCAGGAACTTCTAAAAAGAGGGAAATAATTTAGCTTTGTTTGTCTGAAGATAAAAACAGCCCAAACCTGAAAAATACTTCCTTTCCTTTTTTGGGGGTACCATAAATCAGGGTCATTCTTTTACCTCAGAGAAATATAACCATGCTCCATCAATATCCCTTCAATGTTCCAAATTTGTAATTTATAAACATCAATACTTAATATTAGATCATGTGTCCCAAAATAAGTATCTATTCATAAAGTAACTTTAATCCCTTTGGGGGTAGTAATTTTTAAAAATTTCTTAGTGTTTTTTAAAGCCCACTAAAAGTATACACTGTGTTATCCCACTTTAAGGATTATGCACTAAAGTCTAAAAGTTCAGGTTTCACTGAAAATTTCACTTAATCTGGGCTGTCTTATCACAAAGTCAGGAAATACTGAATAAGTGGTCAGACTGCACAATTATACGTGGAATCTACTTCCCGACAACTCTGAAAAGATCTTCCTGTAAGACTAAGCCTCAATTTCAGGTTCCCCTCACGAAACTCTGTGAAAATAATGGCCCCCAACTGTGCACAAAAGAAAAAGAAAACATTCCAATAGTCAGGCATCTAAATCTGACATAGTCAAATTACAACTTTTTGGACAGAAAGACCACCATAGTCTAAAATAATCAAACATACAGTGGATTTTAGTGACTTTATCATTCTTACTTTCTAAGCATTTGTGCCTAGCTAAGTGAACTGTAGTGAAAAAGTCTATTAAATGATAGCTAACGTAACTTTAATAACGTTCATTTTACAGTATACCAAAAGTTATAATTTATATAAATAGATATGTTACATATCTAACCCTGAATCATCCTGTTGTACACCAGAAGTCAATACGACACTGTAAACCAACTAGGCTTCCATTTCTTTAAAAAGAGTAGAACTATAAAATGTACAGGAAACTACAATAGAAAATACATAGTTCCAAACAAGACAGGATATACTATAATAGAAAAACTTTATAAAGTCTTTGCCTATTAAAAGATTTGAGAGACTCTGTTTTTAAAAATTTGCAGAATGATACTCAGTTGGCTGAACTATAATACTGCAGACTTTCGGATAGCAGATAGTTTTGTAAGTTCAACCACAGCTGCTAGCTGTCTTATGAAAGTATTCTGTTGATTTTAAGAATATGTGCAAGAAACAGTAGCTTTCCCAACGTGTCATTCACTACATCTTCTTTTTTTTTTTTTAATTTGAGCAAAGAAAACGTTGCCTCTCGTGTGAAGCCAAAAATAAACTTCCTTTTTCACTAAATCCAATGGAAGTAAAAATCATTAAACGGCTTAAAATTTACAGTTCTTTTCAATGCATAGGGCTGATTCAAAACAGACATTTTATAAAGATTTTAAAGAATGAGCATCAATATAATTTAAACATTACATTAAGCTTCCCTGCTGCTGCTGCTGCTAAGTCGGTTCACTCACGTCCGACTCTGTGAGACCCAAAGATGGCAGCCCACCAGGCTCCTCAGTCCCTGGGATTCTCCAGGTAAGAATACTGGAAAGGGTTGCCATTTTCTTCTCTAATACATGAATGCATGATGTCACTTCAGGTATATCCGACTCTGTGTGACGGTATGGACAGCAGCCCACCAGGCTCCTCTGTCCACGGGATTCTCTAGGCAAGCTTCCCTCAGTTCAGTTCAGTTCAGTTCAGTCGCTCAGTCATGTCTGACTCTTTGCAACCCCAAGAATCGCAGCATGCCAGGCCTCCCTGTCCATCACCATCTCCCGGAGTTCACTCAGACTCATGTCCATTTAGCGGGTGATGCCATCCAGCCATCTCACCCTCTGTCATCCCCTTCTCCTCCTGCCCTCAATCCCTCCCAGCATCAGGGTCTTTTCCAATGAGTCAACTGTTCCCATGAGGTGGCCAAAGTACTGGAGTTTCAGCTTTAGCATCAGTCCTTTCAATGAACACCCAGGACTGATGTCCTTTAGAATGGACTGGTTGGATCTCCTTGCAGTCCAAGGGACTCTCAAGAGTCTTCTCCAACACCACAGTTCAAAAGCATCAATTCTTCGGCGCTCAGCTTTCTTCACAGTCCAACTCACACATCCATACATGACCACTGGAAAAACCACAGCCTTGACTAGACAGACCTTTGTTGGCAAAGTAACGTCTCTGCTTTTGAATATGCTATCTAGGTTGGTCATAACTTTCCTTCCAAGGAGTAAGCGTCTTTTAATTTCCTGGCTGCAGTCACCATCTGCAGTGATTTTGGAGCCCATAAAAACAAAGTCTGACACTGTTTCCACTGTTTCCCCATCTAGTAACTAAAAAGAACCAAAATAACAAGACCATGCCTAACCACAAAAATATTTTATTTTCCACAGCAATGCATCAAACATGCAAGCTGAATTATTGAGTATCTACTGTATGCTAGCATGATCCTAGGCCCAGTAAAAATTCAAAACAATTATAATATATAATTTTCCTTATTAGTGAACACTTAGGACATGAATGTGAACCAACTCAAAAAAATAATAGAAAACTGAGTTCTTAGGAGTTTGCTGGCAAACCAGCTGTTAAGACTCTGTACCTCCACTGCAGGGGCTGTGGGTTCAATCCCTGGTTGGGCAACTAAGGTCCTGCATACTTGTGTAGTGTAGCCAAAAAATAATGGCAATAATAATAAACTGGGTTCTTCATTCTTTTTCTGATTATACGATGAAGAGAAAATTCACTTTTAATCTCATAACCACAAAACTAAAAGCTTAACAATTTATTCCTGGGTACTAAGTGGCAACAAAGGCCCATCTAGTCAAAGCTATGGTTTTTCCAGTGGTCATGTATGGATGTGAGAGTTGGAGTGTGAAGAAAGCTGAGTGCCGAAGAATTGATGCTTTTGAACTGTGGTGTTGGAGAAGACTCTTGAGAGTCCCTTGGACTGCAGGGAGATCCAACTAGTCCATTCTGAAGGAGATCAGCCCTGGGTGTTCATTGGAGGGACTGATGTTGAAGCTGAAACTCCAATACTCTGGCCACCTGATGTGAAGAGCTGACTCACTGGAAAAGACCCTGATGCTGGGAGGGATTGGGGGCAGGAGGAGAAGGGGATGACAGAGGGTGAGATGGCTGGATGGCATCACCGACTCGATGGACATGAGTTTGGGTGAACTCCGGGAGTTGGTGATGGACAGGGCGGCCTAGTATGCTGCGATTCATGGGGTCGCAAAGAGTCAGACACAATTAAGCGACTGAACTGAACCGAAGTGGCAGTTAATAGTTATTTCTACACCCTCTGCAAAATAGGGTTTATTTCCATTTCTTAGTACCAAACTAAAACAATTCTTGTATTTAGAATTTCATTAATATTTAGCTCTATGGGAAAGTAAAATGAAAATAACCTGAAAAACAAAATAGATAAATTACAAGGCAAACAGTTAAAAATTAACATAGACTAAGTTATTTAATAATCTACATTTTTTTATCAGGAAAACTATGGGCAAAGTGATTTTATAAATTTCTCTCAGAACTTTTCAGATACCTCCTAAATGGTTCTCAAATCAAATTTCACTACTACTGACCTAGTTTAGAATCACCTGTATATGAACTCAACAGCAGATACCATGTGATCTTCATGGTTACGTATCATCCAACCTAACTTAATAATGGATTATAATATTAATATTTGGTGCCTTTTTCATTTCTTTTTATGAGTAAACAAAGCATGAAAACCTGACATCCAAAATATTGGTTATAAACAATATCACATAGCTTATTCACACCTAAAATCACATTCTCACCACTATGCAAAGTTGATTTTATAGAGAAATAAACTGAAAAAGACAGTTTAAATGAGAATAGATGATAAAATGAATTCAAATCACTGTATCAAATAACCTGGAATAAACTTATCTCTGTTATTTATAAGCAATATGATGACTAATGTCTTCAAATATCACATACACTACAAAAAAATGTTTTTTTGAAAACTCTTATATTCACTCATATTTACCTAATTAGTAATGCCTTCAGTACACGTTAAAAAACAAATACTTGTAAGAAAGCTATACTTCTCTTTAAAGAAATGATATATTGCTGATGGTTGCCTATATATAAAATATGTAAGTATGTAAGTTCATTTATATTCTCATAGGCTTATAGTACAAAAACAAAAGATATGGTCTTCTAAGCATAAATCTGCGTTCAAATCTTATCTTAAAACATACTGGAATTGGTACCAGAGATGGTTTTAATCAAGATGGAAAGTCTGCATAAATCAAATATTACACAAAGTATAGGAAAAATAGTTATACAGCACCCAAGAAAAAGCTCCAGGCCCAGATGGTTTCTCAGAATTCTAGTGTACTTTTAAAAATTGTAAACACCCAATGAGACTTGAAGCTACTCCAAAAACACAAGGAAAATTTCCAAGTCATTTCTGTAAACTGAGTATAATAACACTGATTGCAAAACCTAAAAACAACTTCAAAAACAAATTACAGCACATCTCATTTATCATCACTGCTGCAAACAAATCACAAATAGACTCTCACAGCAATTTTAACAAATCATGTATCATGACTGTAGTGGTTTTAAAATACTTTGCACAAAGTCTGTATACTCCTCCCTTCAAAGGTAGAACCCAATTCCCCTCCGAAGTGTTGGCTATACTCAGTGACTCACTTCTAACATGTAGAATGAGCCAGCAGTGATTCTATGTGGCTTACAAAATTAGGACATAAAAGTGGCTTCCTCCTTGCTTTCTCTCAGAACATTCAACGGATAGGGTATTCCTTTTTGTAAACCTTTGAAACTCCAAAAGATTTCTAAGTATTGGGATGTGATCGTCTAAGAGTCAGTTTACAGTTTTCCAATTACTAAAACATCATCAAGAAAGATACTGCCACCACTTCTCTTTTAATCAGATGTTTTTTCTATTTTTCCACAGCAAATCTATAGTAATTCTCAGAGACAGCAGTGAAAGATAAACTGGAATTAGGCAGTGATAGTACTTATCAAAGATGGTGATTGTTCATCAGGAGTTGGAACAACTTTGAAATCTAGACAGTATCTGTAAACATGTAAGGAAAAGAATTTGAGGGGTCAATCAATTTTGGCCCTATCCAACAAGGATACAAAATAAAGTAAAAGAGATTTTGGGAACAACAGCTCTCTTACTTAGGAATCAGTAGATTCCAAAGTATTAAAGCAGCAGTTCTTTGTTCCGCATGATTGGATTAAAAAGAAAATCTGGATCTGCTGCTCCGTCTCTGGCCATTCAACATGACTTTTTAAAATCCTATTTTAACAGCAGTTTCAGAATTCACACTTACCAGTCCTATAAATATTTTTGTCAATAAACTTTACCAGAGGAATGCTGCCCACTGAGACACTCTTCCTACCATCTCCAACACTAACCAAACTCTTTTAACACGTAATAATGATTACAATGTGGTTGAGAACACCTGGAATTCCTCAAAGGGAAGCCTGAGAAAGGTCATGAGTACAGCTGGTGTATGATAGGTAATAATCTTATGCATGGGGTTGGTTAAGCCCTTAAAAAGCAGAATACCATCTAATAAGACTTGTAAAAAAGAAAAGTAAAATAACATATTTGTACTTTGTGCAATCATTGAAGGAATATATTACACTAGAAGAATGTAAACTTTTATGTAATTCAAAGAATGACAAAGATAGTTTCTGAGTTCTGAAAACTTATGAAGCTGATGAAATAATATACTGAAAAATTTGAAAGCAATACAAAAAAAAATCAAGGAAAAAATGACTAGCATGGAACAGAATACTTAGAGGAGAAAAGTTAAAACATAAGCAAGAAGGCATATAAAATACATGGCGTGTATAATCTTAAATATAAAGCTTGGATTTGCATTTGAATTTATTTTAAGCAGTAGTCGCTTCTGTAGCAAGTTTATATTCACAATATAGTCTTTGTGGGATGCTCAGAAGGATCAGTCTGAATTCCCTTGGCAAACTATAGGAAGCATCAGAAAATTATATCAGAGGAAAATATTTCAAAGATGGGGGAACAGCAGAAGACTGCAGTTAATCAAGACTCAAAACTGGCCATAAATACATTTCATAAAAGTAATTATTTGCCTTCCAAGGCAGGCAAGAGCTGACTGTGTTTGGCAAAAAAATACTATTAAGTAAGACTTCACTTCTTTGAATATGAAAATTTGAAACTTTTTCAATAAAGACATTCCCTTCATGAATTTACAGGATAAATCAGTGTTCAATGTCAAATAGTGGATTGTAAGTCAACCAAAATCAATAAATTCTTACCAAGGAGTATCAAGATTCTGTGGAGCAAAACACAGAAATAAAACATACTACTTTGCCCTGGGAGCTTCCCTGGTGGCTCAGCTGGTAAAGAGTCTGCCTGCGATGCGAGAAAGCTGGGTTCAGTCCCTGGGTTGGGAAGATCCCCTGGAGAAGGGAAAGGCTACCCACTCCAGTATTCTGGCCTGGCAAATTCCATAGACTGTATAGTCCATGGGATCGCAAAGAGTCAGATATGACTGAGCGACTTCTGCTTTCACTTTCACCTTGCCCTGGAGAGCTTACTATCCCCTAGTTTAAAAAAATTAAGTAAGACTAGAAACTTTAAAACGAAGGTTCAGGATTGGGAACACATGTACACCCGTGGCGGATTCATGTTGATGTATGGCAAAACCAATACAATATTGTAAAGTAAAAAAAATAAAAAATAAATTTTTTTAATTAAAATAATAGGAGTATCTTACAAACCAGTAACTGTTAACACTTTTATCTCTGTGGGCATTTATAAGTTATGTAGAAAAATACTTATTTGTTAAACACTCCCTCATGAAATTATTGACAGAGAAAAATCAAGCATTTATCAAAAGTAGCCTTAAGGGAAATGGGAATTTTAAAGTCATCTAATTAATTGTTAATGCAAATAACAAAAATAGTAGATGATATGCTTATATTGGTAATGGGGTATCAGGCAAAAATATAACTGCATATTTAAAAAAAAGAAAAAGATAAAAAGAACTATTAAGTTTCATTAACATAATGGTTTTGGAAATGTGCTACCACAGTATGTCATTTTTCATCATTCATCTTCGAAAGCCTTCAGTTTAGTATAAATCACAGAAATATAAATGTTAACAAACGTGATCTGATCCTTCAGCATGAACATAACAAACTTGATTCACATTTGAGCAGTAAAAATAAATACTCAAGTCACAAAGAGAAGTTTTCAAGGATGCCAAATAACTGCAGTTGTTACCCTTTCTCATTTCTTCAGTGAAATCTCTGACTATTGCCTGTATTCCTCACAGGCATGTGTGCGGGCTCCATCCTGCCCAACTCTTTGTGACCCCATACACTGTACCCACCAAGCTCCCTCCATGCATGGGATTCTCCAGGCAAGAATGCTTGAACAGGCTGCCAACGCCTCCTCCAGTGGCTCTTTCCCACCCAGAGATGGAACCCACGTCTCCCGTGGCTGCTGTTTTGGCAGGCAGGTTCTTTACCACTGAGGTCTGCATTCTACAAACTGTCAATAAAAGTCACAAATCCGAGGAATAATTCAAGAAGCCTAAGAAGCAGAATTTAAAAAGAAGGGTGAAAACAATGAGTTTTTTATTTTTATTTTTAAAGGCCAATGGTTAAGAGCCAGTGTTGGCAAAGGTATCAGACAAAGAACATTCTCGTAATGTGTGCTGGGGTACAGACTAGTCCTAACCCTTGACCCAACAGTTCTTCCTCCAGGAATCTATCTAACTTAAGAACAAAGAGAAGTGCCTAAAAGTAGTATGAGTTCATGGATGCTTGTTTTACCATTAGAGAAATAAAATATTGAAAACAAACCAAATGTTCAACTATAAGAGCAGTACATAAATGACGAAGAATCTGTACTACACAATTATTACACAACTGTTATTAATACAAAGAATAAGTTTGGTATATGTACCAACTGGAAGGATAGTCATGATCTATTTAGATGTGAAAAAGGTTATATACAGAAAGTATATGATCCTACTTAATTATTCAAACACATAGGTAATGTACACAGCATTTTCCCATGTTCATATAGACGTACGCTTATACATATAGATGGATACAAAACAGTTAAGAAGGCTGCAACATCAGACAGTTAACAGTGGTTAATCCAGAGGGTGACAATAAAAAAGTAAAAACAGGTTCATTTTTCCCTTTATACACTTATATACAGCTTAAAAATGTCATATAAGTATAATACTTTTATAATTTTTTTAAATCCAAAGGAAACATTAATAAGTGATTCAAAAATATAGACTCTTAAGACTATAATTCATTTTTTCAAATTTCATTTCAAATAGATTTAATTCAATTAACCCAGAAAAATTACATGATTTTTTTTTTTTTCATTAAAAAAAAATTGTCCTCTGTAGGAGACTGGGTTGGGGCATGAATAAAAAGATGACTGCAAATTGCATTGGCTCCCTTTCTACAAAATTCTAAAGAAACAGGAATCCTAACACCATGTGGATCACAATCAACTGTGGAAAATTCTGAAAGAGATGGGAATACCAGACCACATGACTGAGAAATCTGTATGCACATCAGGAAACAACAGTTAGAACTGGACATGGAACAACAGACTGATTCCAAATAGGAAAAGGAGTACGTCAAGGCTGTATATTGTCACCCTGCTTATTTAACTTATATGCAGAGTACATCATGAGAAACTCTGGGCTGGAAGAAGCACAAGCTGGAATCAAGACTGCCAGGAGAAATACCAATAACCTCAGATATGCAGATGACACCACCCTTATGGCAGAAAGTGAAGAAGAACTAAAGAGCCTCTTGATGAAAGTAAAAGAGGAGAGTGAAAAAGCTGGCCGAAAACTCAACATTCAGAAAACTAAGATCATGGCATCAGTTCCCATCACTTCATGGCAAATAGATGGGTCAACATTGGAAACACTGACAGACTTAATTTTGAGGGGCTCCAAAATCACTGCAGGTGGTGACTGCAGCCAGGAAATTAAAAGACGCTTACTCCTTGGAAGGAAAGTTACGACCAACCTAGACAGCATATTAAAAAGCAGAGACATTACTTTGCCAACAAAGGTTCATCTAGTTAAGGCTATGGTTTTTCCAGTAGTCATGTATGGATGTGAGAGTCGGACTATAAAGAAAGCTGAGCACAGAAGAACTGATGCTTTTGAACTGTGGTGTTGGAGAAGATTCTTAAGAGTCCTTTGGACTTCAAGGAGATCCAACCAGTCCATCCTAAAGGAGATCAGTCCTGAGTGTTCACTGGAAGGACAGATGTTGAAACTGAAACTCCAATACTTGGCCACCTGATGCAAAGAGTGACTTATTTGAAAAGACCCTGATGCTAGAAAGATTGAAGGCTGGAGGAGAAGGGGACAACAGAGGACGAGACGGTTGAATGGCATCACCGATGCAATGGACATGAGTTTGAGGAGGCTTCAAGAATTGGTGATAGACAGGGAGGCCTGGAGTGCTGCAGTCCATGGGCTCGCAAAGAGTCAGACATGACTGAGCGAAGGAACTGAACTGAACACCATGTACTTATCTGCTAAATTTTATCATCACAACAAAGAGGAGTCTGTGGTGATAGTCTCCGTCATTGTTCAACTCTGAACTTGTAGCTGGGAATTCTGAATAAATAACCTTCTTTACAAAATCCTTTAACATAAATACAAAGTACTCTTTCTAAACAGGTCAGATATAGTCGTTAACTGACTTTCAAAGTTCAACACAGCCTAAGAAGGTTTAACTTTGAAAGACTAGCAATTAACAGCCTCTAGCTAGGCATAAGTAATATTCAATATTTTGTGCTAGATGAATGGATGGGAAAGGAATCTGACTTTATTTTACTACAAACAATAAGCACTTGTTGAAACAGCATGGTGACTAGGCATGTCCTTTAGTTTTACAGTTTGGATGAAAAATGCTCCAATCTTTGAAATCTAAATTTGTAAAATACTTCCCCAAAATTGTCCAAAGTCAAAGCACAACACATATAAAGCAAATCAAATGCTATTACATGCACACACACAAGTGCACACAGAAACACACATGTACACAGCATGTTTCAGGTTATCTTACTGTAGTCATGACAACCACTCACATTCTGATTGTGCTCAAAGGCTCCATGGTGGTTAGGGTCAAAATACAAAAAAATCCACAAAGCCCGTGGGAGGGTTACACATTGAGTTCAACAGGATCTCTTAGATTTGGCAGTTTCAACCCCACTGCAGTACTTTAGGACAGACAGTAACTACTTCACCATTCCATGTTTTCATTCCACGAAAACACATTAATCAGAGTCTGGCCACAGGTACTCCGCTCGGTCAATGTGGGGACACATGCTTTGCCTGTTTGGCCTCTCTAATGCAGTGTGTTTACCTCAGAGACTTTCTGTAAAGTACTTCTATGTAACCTCTGACATAAACTCAAGCTAACTCTCTGTGGGAAATAAATTATAGGAGTTTTATTAATGAATTCTTAGTTGGTTTGACTTATCTCCCTTTGAGACACAAACCAACATTTTAAACATTTAAAACCTCAAAATCAGAAAAAGTCTGAGAACCCAACAGGATAAAATATTCTCAATTAATTATATAAGCAGTTGGTTAAACTACTATTATGGCTAAAAGACTCATTTAATTATAAACCATGAAAACAAAGTATTCATAATATTGGGTTAGCAAAAATGTTCGTTCATGTTTTTCTGTAACATTTATGGAAAAACCCAAACGAATCTTTTGGCCAACCCAATATTAACCATACAATAATAATCATAATTTCTAATACATCATCTTTAAACATTGGGCTTTTATCCTTGTTTCCCTCTCTTGTTTAATAAAATAATTTTCTTTTCACTCCTACACCAGTTTTAAACCTAAAAGTGATACATCAGTGAGTGAAAAATACTGAACTATAAATCAAATGACTCAAATTCCTTTCCTTTCTACAAAATGGAAGTAATTATTCACAAATATATATATAAAGCTAAATGGGCATTATAAGACTAATCATTCACATTCTTATCAGAAAAATCCTTTCATAATGTAATAAATGGCACTCTAAACTTTTATTTAGCAAAGAGGATATCTGCCTACTGAATTTTCACAAAGAGAGGTAAACCAATGTGTATTATATTTTTCTCCTGGGTATTTTAAAATCTTATAAATTAATGTTCCCTCATGAGAGTGTGTAACACTTTTTATTGCTCAATATACCACATATCAATAACCTCAGATATGCAGATGACACCACCCTTATGGCAGAAAGTGAAGAAGAACTAAAAGCCTCTTGATGAAAGTGAAAAAGGAGCGTGAAAAATTTGGCTTAAAGCTCAACATTCAGAAAACTAAGACCATGGCATCCAGTACCATCACTTCATGGCAAGTAGATGGGTCAACAGAGGAAACAGTGTCAGACTTCATTTTTGGGGGCTCCAAAATCACTGCAGATGGTGACTGCAGCCATGAAATTAAAAGACACTTACTCCTTGGAAGGAAACTTATGACCAACCTAGATAGCATATTCAAAAGCAGAGACATTACTTTGCCGACTAAGGTCCGTCTAGTCAAGGCTATGGTTTTTCCTGTGGTCATGTTATGGATGTGAGAGTTGGACTATGAAGAAAGCTGAGCACCGAAGAATTGATGCTTTTGAACTGTGGTGTTGGAGAAGACGCTTGAGAGTCCCTTGGACTGCAAGGAGATCCAATCAGTCCATTCTGAAGGAAATCAGCCCTGGGATTTCTTTGGGAGGAATGATGCTAAAGCTGAAGCTCCAGTACTTTGGCCACCTCATGGGAACAGTTGACTCATTGGAAAAGACTGATGCTGGGAGGGATTGGGGGCAGGAGGAGAAGGGAACGACAGAGGATGAGATGGCTGGATGGCATCACGGACTCGATGGACATGAGTTTGAGTGAACTCCGGGAGTTGGTGATGGACAGGGAGGCCTGGTGTGCTGTGATTCATGGGATCGCAAAGAGTCAGACATGACTGAGCGACTGAACTGCACTGAACTGATATATAGGTCTTCAGTTTCTTTAGGTAGATATATTCCTAAGTATTTTATTCTTTTCATTGCAATGGTGAATGGAATTGTTTCCGTAATTTTTCTATTTTCTCATTATTAGTGTATAGGAATGCAAGGGATTTCTGTGTGTTGATTTTATATCCTACAACTTTACTATATTCATTGATTAGCTCTAGTAATTTTCTGGTGGAGTCTTTAGGGTTTTCTATGTAGAGGATCATGTCATCTGCAAACAGTGAGAGTTTTACTTCTTCTTTTCCAATTTGGATTCCTTTTATTTCTTTTTCTGCTCTGATTGCTGCGGCCAAAACTTCCAGAACTATGTTGAATAGTAGTGGTGAAAATGGGCACCCTTGTCTTGTTCCTGACTTTAGGGGAAATGCTTTCAATTTTTCACCATTGAGGATAATGTTTGCTGTGGGTTTGTCATATATAGTTTTTATGATGTTGAGGTATGTTCCTTCTATTCCTGCTTGGAGAATTTTGAGCATTATTTTGCTAGCATGTGAGATGAGTGCAATGTGAGATGGGCACAATAAAGGACAGAAACAGTATGGACTTTTAGCATTAGAAACCCCTTTATTTGCTATGGGGACTAAACAGTAATTCTCTAAAAATCATTCTGTATCACTGCCATTTTTAAAGACTTAAAGTAATCAGATACTCCTACAGAATTATGTCTAAAAGTCATTCTGTCAGGCAAAACTACAGATTAATTACTCACTATGCATTTTCAAAGAGCAGCAGTTAAAGGCATACTCTATTACTACTGAAGATTAAAAACTTTGTGGATTTAGAAAATAATTAACCCAATTATGTAGGTAATTCCTGGAGAAGGAAATGGCAACCCACTCCAGGATTCTTGACTGGAAAATCCCATGGACAGAGAAGCCTGCCAGGCTACAGTCCATGGGGTCGCCAAGAGTTGGACACAATCAGCAAATAAACCACTACCACCATGGAGGTAATAACAAATATCAAGTTTATCTGAAATTAAATTGCTTTTTAGAACATATACTCATGTAACCGCTTTTTTCTGGCTTTATAGTAATGGCTTAAGAAACTGGCATCTTTTGTTCTCAGTACTCCAAGGGCAAAAACATTAACAGCTGTCAGTCATTACCAACCTCAGGAGAGGGCACATGCATCCGAGTTTATACTGTGTCCTGCACACCCAGCCTAGACTGAGCACACAGAGGGAGAAAGGGATAATAAGCACTGGTTTTATATGCCAGGTACTTGGATCTTTAATCCCACATGTATCTTTTCAGTAAGACACTTAACTTCTCAGCACCTCAGATTCTTCTTCCACCAAGTGGGAAAATGAATAAAACCTTTTCTGTCTGCACCAAGTGTGCCTATGAGGACCGAAAGAGATAGCAAAGTGCTATATCCTGTGCTATCAAGAGCCTTGTTGATAGCAGAAGTCAGTGCTATCATACTTAATAAATCGATGCTTAATAAATGACTTCTGATTTGGGTGATATAAAGCAGCTGGCGTCCCCTCCCAGGCAAGTAGGGGGCCAGGTTAACCAAAGAACAGAGGGATCAAAGGCTGAGTCTTGGATGAAAGCAGCCAAGAATGAAGAGACTGTTCAAAACACCACTGTTCTGGAGTGAAGGGTCTGCAAAGAATGATAGTCAGAACTCAACTGGATCTAGGAGGCAGAATCCAAGGACAGTCACACCATAGATATTAAAGATTTATGGAGACTCAAATTCCTGCCCAACGAAAATATTTCTCATCACTTACAATTTACAGAACCCTAATTATGGTGGCACCCTTTAAATCATTATAACATAATAGGTACATGTGACTATTACAGATTATATTGAACAGCCTTCCACCTAATACCACAAATTCAACAGTGAATGAGAAACTAAAACCTAATCATACCTAACAAGAGGGGACTGTCATTTTTAGTTTTCTCCTCTTAATTTATTGTCAGTTTGTTGTTATTAACTCACTGAACATAAACTGGAATTACGCACCAAGTGTCATCTAAAGGAATACAAAGGAAAATTAGACGCAAAAACCGTCCTTATGGAACTTAAACACTAGCCAGAAACATAAAGCAAACTGACAAACGCATTTTCAGGAAATACTCTTAGAGGGTGCAAATACTGTGCTGTTACACTGCTGAAAAAGGAAAAATGATTTCCAGCTGGGGAAAGAAACATACTTCACAGAGGAGGTAGCAACTGAGACGGGTCTCACTTGAGGAGTGAGTAGGATTTGAGTATGAAAAGTGGAAAAAACAGGAAAGGGCATAGAGTTCTTTTCAACAAATATTTACTTGCTATTGGGTCTTTCATCATCTTCTGACGTGGCAGAGCTAGCTATAACCATCTGCTTTTTAGCGTTCTGTGAGGTAAGCAGACATCGTGATTCCTTTCTCGTTTGGTGGTGGTGGTGAGGGAAGGGGCTGTCGTATTTTGCAGCGTCTGGGAGTTTCCCTCCCCATGGAGTTGCACAACCCAGTAGCACCAGAAAAGGAAAACACCTTCATACACTTTCACTGTAATTCTTTGGTCTTAACACCTTTGGTAAATTTGCCTTATTTAAAATGTGAATTTACTACGGGGCCTTAGTAATAAGCCATGTTTAAGGAAACTATAGAAAAGACTATACCTAGTATATAACGTGATTTTCTTCTCAAGGGTTTTTATTCTACTTAGCATTTATGTGAAAATATAACACAATGGTTTTTAAAAAATACTAAATAGGACTGCTAAACCACTGTTGACAAAATCCACGCACAATAAAGCTAAGTACAGCTCTTAAGGCAGCAGAATCAGTATTTTTAAAATGCAAAATAAACAATACTGTAAGATAGCTGTCAGAACTAAAAGATCTGGAGCTAAAATGTGATTAACTAGAAATTCTTATTTGCATCGGTAGTCCTCCACTTAATCTACCTGGCTTTCTACTTCATCAAGCGCAACCCAATATCACAAGTCTGAGCAGTAAACAAGAAACCGTAACTTAACATAGTTACAGAAAATGCTTTTGTTTATTTCCCTCCACCTAATTTGAATATAGAATTTTAAAAAGAGACATAGAATGCAGGTCACAAAATGCACATTGTATACAACTACTCTTAAAAAGAAACATAAAACACACATATATATTTCATTTTAATATATAAATTTACAAAGTCTGCATGGGAAGAATAAAGATTTCACTTTAATACTGTTAAAATTTTTATTTTTTGATAAATGCTTTTCAATTGCCTTTTTTTTTTTTTTCAGCCATGCCACATGGCCTGCAGGATCTTAGTTCTCCAACCAGGGATCAAACCCTTGGCTCTTTTAGTGGAAGTTCAGAGTCTTAACTGACTTTGAACTTTGATAAAGGACTTTTCAACTTCTTTCTTGGAATTTATTAAAGATAGTAAGATTTATTACTCCTATTTCAAACACTCCATGTTATCAATCTTCTCTTTAACATAAAAATTGGAAACTTAGTTGAAAAGGAACTAAATACTCCAACATCATACAGACGTGAATATGGACAAATCTGGGGGACTTAGTTTCTAGTGCCATAGGGGAGGAACTTGGAAGTTGCCACTCCAACATAGTAATTAAAAAGTTGAACAAAAGAGACGCAGATGTAAAGAACAGACTTTCGGACTCTGTGGGAGAAGGCAAGCGTGCGATGCTATGAGAGAACAGCACTGAAACACGTACATTACCATATGTAAAACAGATGACCAGTGCAAGTTCGATGCATGAAGCAGGGCACTCAAAGCCGGTGCTCTGGGACAACCTGGAAGGGTAGGGTGAGGAGGGAGGTGGGAGGGGGGTTTAGGATGGGGGACACATGTACACCCGTGGCTGATTCATGTCAATGTATGGCAAAAACTACCACAATATTGTAAAGTAATTAGCCTCCAATTAAAATAAATAAATTTAAAAAAAATTTTTTAAGTTGAACAAAAAACCCAACAACTCTTGGAAACAGAGCAAACCACTCCCCAAAAGCTGGAGAAACAGACGAGCAAATACAGAGTCACAGATTACCCCAGTAGAGACTCAGAGTGGAAACCATGGGAACCAGTGTGCAGTAGGAAAACCTACACTGCAACCGACCGAACTGCAAAAGGTCCAGTATAGACAAATCGGAGAGTTAAAAAGTCTAGGGGTACCAGTCATATGGGGAACCTCACACTTCTGTGAGTTTTATCTCCAGGAGCTGAAATAGGTTCTCACAGCAAATAGAGAAAAAAATCTCCCACTTCAGATCACGGGGAGGGGAAAAGGAACCACTTTAAAATAAGCCAGAGCACTCTGCTCTTAATAAAACCGGCCTTTAGGGAAAACTATATTAACCAGAGTCTAACCTGATGGGTGCTTCCCAGGTGGCTCAGTGGTAAAGAATCCACCTGCCAAGCAGGAGATGCAGGTTTGATCCCTGGATTGAGAAGATACCCTGGAGAAGGAAATGGCAACCCACTCCAGTATTCTTGCCTGGGAAATCCCATGGACAGGAGTCTGGTATGCTATAATCCACAGAGTCACTAAGAGTTGGACACAGTGATTAAACAACAACAAAACCTGATGGGTATTATGAGAGCCTAACTGGTCTGGAATAACCCAACTCCAGTCTACTTAAGCCTTTCTGCCCTACCTAAAGGGAGAGTAACCAAAAAAATGAAAAACACCTGCAAAGCTTACAGTCCAGAGCACAGGCTTACTAAAGGACTATAGATTGCTTCATCCCCTATCCCCCCAACCCCCACATCTCAACATCACATTACTAAAGTCATATTTACAATGGTTCCTTTTACCCAGTATGTCATGTCCAACTATCAAGAAAAAATTACAAGACATACTAAAAGGTAAAAAACACAGCTTAAAGAGACAAAGCAAGCATCAGAACCAAACACAGCAAAGATGTTGGAATTATCAAACCAGGAATTTAAAACAACTATGATTAATATGCTAAGGTATCTTTCTAAAGGACAAAGGAGTCTACATACAAAAAGATGGAAATGTGAGCATAGAGATGGAAATCCTAAGAAAGAACCAAAAAGAAATGTTAGAGATTTAAAACCCAAACAAACCCAGATTGTAACAGGAATGAAGAATGCTTTCTTGACAGACTTATTATATAGTAGATATGACATGGCTGAGGAAAGAGTTTCTGAGCTGGAGGCTGTATCCGTAGAAACCTCCAAAAACTGAAAAGCAAACAGAAGAATTAAAACAAAAACAGAACAGAATATCCAAGGGCTGCGGGCAACTACAGAAGGCATAACATATACATAATGGGGATACCAGAAGGAGAAGAAAAAAAGGAACAGAGCAAATATTTGCAACAATGACTGAGAACTTCCCCAAATTAATGTCAGAAACCAAATAGATTCAGCAAGCTCAGAGAAAACTAGGCAGGATAAATGCCCCCAACAGGCTGCCAAAAAAATACACCCAGGCATATTTTCAAACTAGAGAAAATCAAAGATCAGGGGGATATTCTGAAAGAAGCCCAAGGAAAAAAATAATTTGTAGAACTAGCCTCCTAATTATGCTCCTTAATCTTAAACAGTAATAGTACTATCTTCCAAAACAACCACTGATCTGTTCTCCCATCCCCTCAAGTTTTGGCTTTTGCAGAATATCATATAAACGGAATCATACACTGATGATGAAGGTTTTGCTGAGCTTTATGAATATGTAGATGTTTGTCTTCACCAAATTTGGAAGTTGTCAGCCATTTCTTCAAATATTTTTTCTTCACAAATGTCTTTGCCTTCTCTAGTATACATAAGACACAAATGTGAGACCTCTGCTATTGTCCTTCAAGTTTTTAAGCTCTGTTTATTTTCTTTAATCTTTCCTTATTATTTAGATTGCACAACTGAACTATCAAGTTTCTTCAACATTTCCTTCCTCTGTCTTCTCCATTCTGCTATTGAAATCATCTAATGAATTCTTAGTTATTTCAACATTTAATATTAATATTTGAGCTATTTTAATCTTCTGTCCCCAAATTTCAACTTGGTTCTTTTTATAGTTTCTTTTTCTCATCGAACTTCAGACTTTCCATTCATTTCAAAAGTGTTTACACACTTTTTTACACTGGGTTACACAGTGTTTTACACAGTGTTTACACAGCATTAGAATGACTGCTCTGAGAACTTTTATTGTATTTCCAACAGCAAAGTAATTGCATAATTGGTACCTGTTGATTGCTGTTTTCCCCCACAATTGACTACGATTTCCCTAGTTTTTGGTATATCAAGTACTTCTGGACTATATCCTAGAGACTTACATTTTGACACTCTTAGTCATGTTAAAGACTCTGCAGAACTAATTTGTTGTTTTTGTCATTGTGGTAGGCAATAAACGCTATTCGGTTCCAACCGCAAGTCCCAACCCACCGCTTGTGGGCTGTGGTTTCAATATTATTTTCAGTTTTCCAAGTCTTTCCAGTATTATTTAGTCTCTCCCCATATGCGCCACCAAAAGGCAGTGGTCTATGCTATAGTTCAGTTCTCAAAACCTTAACGCTTCCTCAAGTAAGTTCCACAAATGCTTAGCTCAGGAGTGAATTTCAGACTATATACAGATTTAGATCATCTTTTTCTCTGTCTTCTGCCTTACCATGGTTTATCCATAGTCTGCTTCCTACATCCCTTTTCTCAGTCCTCTGCCTACATTAAATTTTTTGATTCCCCATTCAGTTGCATATTTGTTGCAATGACATCTGCCTCAGGGATAAAGCGGTAAGGAAAACAAAGGAAGCAAAAAAGTAACACATATTCTCTCCATACTCTTCGGACCACAGGAGACCCTTTTCCCAGCTTCTGATTAAAGAGGAAGATGATCTTTCAGGGTTTTAAATGGCCGCCCAGTGCCATCGCTACCAGCCCTGGAGGACAGCCTCATGATCGGGGCCCACCTGCTGTCCCAGCAGAAGGACAAAACCAAAACACAAAACAAAAAGAAAGGCTGATTTTATGCAGAATCTTCTGTATGCAAGAGCCCTATTTTCCAGGTCTCTGACCATACATACACAGAGGAAGAGGGGTTTCTCTTAGAGCTTTTTCTGCCTGGATCCATCGTGGGGATCAAGAACAGGGGGTTCCCTAGAGTTCAAGCCAGGAGACAGGGGACAGTGGGTGGGAGCGAAAAGGAAACTCACTGCTGATCAGTCACCAGTCCCAATTTTGACTTCCTTGCCTACACCTCCTGCGATTATTTACTCTTCAGAGGTCTCATGGTAGCTCTATGTGTTCTGTTCAGAGTTTTTAGTTGTAATCAGTGGAAGAGACAAGAATGTGTTTCCTCCTCCATCTCAGCAGAACTGGAACCACAAAATTTCCAGAAATAAATTCCTAACATTTACAATCAGTTGATCTGTGACAAAGGCGTCAAAGCAATTCAACAGGCAAAGAAGAGCTATTTCAACAAATGCTGCTGGGACAACAGGATATCCATATGCAACATAAATAGATAAAACTTTGCCTCACAATGTATACAAAAGCCAACTTAAAATGGATCACAGATCTAAATGTAAAACCAAAAATTATAAAACTTTTAGAAAAAAACATAGGAGGCTCTCAGTTAGCTTAGAAAGATTTCTTGGTGATGATACCAAAAAACCCAACAAAGTGAACCTCATCAAACTTCAGACCTAGACAATAGAAAGACAGACAACAGACTGGGGAAAAAAATTTTTCTTCAAGTTGTATATTTAATAGATTTGTATCCAGAATTTTTTTTTTTTTTAATCACCTCCTACAGAGGATATGGACAGAAGGGAATCCTCTTACACTATATTGGTGGGAATGTAAACTGGTACAGCCATTATGGAGAAGAGTATGGAGGTTCTTTAAAATACTAAAAGTAGAGCTACCATATTTTTTTATTTAAGTCACTTCAGTCGTGTCTGACTCTGTGCGACCCCACAGATGGCAGCCCACCAGGCTCCCCCGTCCCTGGGATTCTCCAGGCAAGAACACTGGAGTGGGCTGCCATTTCCTTCGCCAATGCATGAAAGTGAAAAGTGAAAGTGAAGTTGCTCAGTCATGTCCGACTCTTAGCGACCCCATGGACTGCAGCCTACCAGGCTCCTCCATCCACGGGATTTTCCAGGCAAGAGTACTGGAGTGGGGTGCCATTGCCTTCTCCCATTCCTGGGCATATATCCAGAGAAAAACATGATCCAAAACGATACATGTACCCCAAGGTTCACTGCAGCCCTGTTCAGAATAGTCAAGATGTAGAAGCAACCTAAATGTCCATCAACAGAGGAATGGATAAAGAAGATGCAGTAAATATATCCACTGGAATAGTACTCAGCTGTTAAAAAGGTGAAATAATACCATCTGCAGCAACATGAATGGAACCAGAGTGTTAGTGAGTCAGATAGAGAAGGAGAGAAATATCATGACATCCCTCATATGTGGATTCTAAAAAAGAAATGATACAAGTGAACTTACTTACAAAACAGAAAGAGACTTAGAAAATGAACCTATGGTTGCTGAGGAGAAGGGACAGTTAGGGACACTGGGAAGGTCTATATTTTAAATGGATAACCAACAAGGACTTATTGTATAGCTCATGGAACTCTGCTCAATGTCATGTGCCAGCCTGGACCGGAGAGGGCTTTGGGGCAGAATGGACATAGGTGTATGCATGAGTGAGTCCCTTTGCTGTTCACCTGAAACCACCACAACATTGTTAACCAGCTATATCCCAATACAAAATATAAAAAGTTCAAAGTTTGAAAAAAAATTACCTCCTACAACTTGAGAAACAAAACACACAAAACTTGGCAAAAGATTGTAGCAGACATTTTATCAAAGATATACCAATGACTAATAAGCACAAGGCAAGATTCCCAACATCATTAGTCACTGTTGTTGTTTAGTTGCTAAGTTGTGTCCTACTCTCTTACAACCCCATGGACTGTAGCCCACCAGGCTTGGGACTGTAGCCCCCTCTGTCCATGAGATTCCAGGTAAGAATACTGCAGTGAGTTGCCATTTTCTTCTTCACGGGATCCTCCCAACCCAGCAACTGAACCCACATCTTCTGCATTGGCAAGTGGGTTCTTTACCACTGAGCTACCAGGGAAGGCCCGTTAGTCATTAGGTAAAGGCAAATTACAGCCACAGTGAGATATAGCAACATATTTTTAGAATGGCTATAATCAAAAAGACTGGTAATACCAAATGCTGGCAAAGATGTTGACAAACTGGACCTCCTGTCCATTGCCACTTGGAATGTAAAATAATATAGCCACTTTTTCTTTTAAAAGTTCCTCCTATTATAATAGGAGGGAAGGGGGCAGGGCACAACTTTTGAAAGAGTGGCATAGCCCAAGGACACAACACAAACCTACTAAAATCAAATGGGCCCAAGATGGCAGACAAGTCAACTTCCACTAGACCTTGACTCTCAATAAGCAAGCTAAATGGCACACCCAAAGGCACCATGACAGTTCCGAGGCACTGTCAAAAGACCAAGGAGTGGGCAGTGGCCCAATTCCTGGAAATCTCCACCCATTCCCCAAAATAGTTGGAATAATCCTCCCAATCATTAGCATATGAAATTACCCAGCCCACAAAAACTAACCATGTCACATTTTCGTGCCTACACTTGCCCTCTGCTATGGCCCACACTCTGTGGAGTGTGCTTTTCTCTGAATCCAAATAAACCCATTTCTTACCTATCACTTTGTCTCTCACTGAATTCCTTCTGCAACCAGATATCAAGATCCTGAGCTTCTTTAGATCCTGAAACCAGGTACAGTGGGTTTTGGCTTGGGTTGAGCACATGGGTCAACGCCCTATCCAAGGTAAACGGTTTCAATATGACTGAGCAATTTCACTCTCAGTATCAAACCAAGAGACATTAAAACATATGTCAACACACAAGTCTTCTATGCAAATGCCCACAGAAATATTATTCATAATAGCCAAACACTGGAAACTGTCCATATGTTCATCAGCTGGTTAGTAGATGAACAAAATATTATCCACACAATGGAATACTACTCAGTCATGAAAAGGAAAAACTACTATGGATGAATCTCAAAAACGTGCTAAGTGAAAGAAGTCAGACATGAAAGAGTATATATTGTGTGTATGCATGCATGCATGCTAAGTCACTTCAGTCGTGTCTGACTCTTTGCGAAACTTGGACCATAGATAGCCCACAAGGCTGCTCTGTCCATGGGATTCTCCAGGCAAGACACTGGAGTGGGTTGCCCTGCTCTCCTCCAGGAGATCTTCTTGACCCAGGGATCAAATCCGCATCTCTTATGTCTTCTGCATTGGCAGGCAGGTTCTTTACCACTAGTGATACCTAGGAAGCCCCATATATTCTATGATTCCATATATATGAAACTTTCAGAAAAAGGAAATCTATGGATTTGTGCTTTAATAAAGAATATATCTGTGTTTTGCTCCCTGTTCCTGGTACACAGCTTTAAACATCCTTGGAATTTCCTGAGTGGTATAAGTATCTGTTATGCTAATGAAGTGATTCATAGCTTTAGGATCTGGGCTGATCACCAGAAAGACCAACCACGCCATTTAACACAAATCTCAAGTTCTGCCACATCCTTACTGTCTTTACATTGCAAACTCATCTATTGAGAAAAAAGCCAAGAGTCAACAAAGAAAGAAAAAAAGATGTACAAACAAAATGGTAAAACTTATAATTGGACAGACATTTTTATAAATAATTAAATTTTTTGGAAATTCAAAATGTTTCAGTTACTTGCTGCTAAATTCACCCCAACACTACACACAAAATTCATTTGGTATATGAGATACAAAGAAACATTTTCTGTATATCTAAAGACTTGATTTTCAAAAGAGAGCCTACATTCGCTAATGCTCTCAACCACATACAGCTATATAACCAAAGTAGGCAAGTTTAATAAGTTCAGGGGGAGGTAGTTGGAACTGGCCTTACCCATGTGGAAATAATCGCCTTCCTGGCCTACAGCTCTTCCTATTAGGATCAAAACAGACTGATGTTATCTTAAGAACCCTTCCAATTTTTGAAAAATAAAACCTAAGTGTTCCATAGTTAGCCAGATATTGTCCAGATATTGTTTGTTTTGCTTAAGGAGAAAATTATGGCACATTTATTTCTGTACTTAAATCAAAAGCAGAGTTACTATTATGAAGAAAATAAAGGCATTCTGAAAGATAATTATCTCAGTATAGAAAGCATATACAGAGTTGGTATAGACAAGGCCACCAAGCTTAAACACTGTGATCTGATATTATTAAAACCTCACCTTGGCCCATGGCCTTCTTTGGATCAGAATTTTCAAATAAACTGTTTGTTCACCAAGAATATGAAATAATGTGATAGCATACAAATGGTGAGCCATTTAAATTCAATACAGTGACAA
The DNA here is from genome assembly GCF_016772045.2 of Ovis aries. Classification (NCBI taxonomy): domain Eukaryota; kingdom Metazoa; phylum Chordata; class Mammalia; order Artiodactyla; family Bovidae; genus Ovis; species Ovis aries. The sequence goes on from NC_056074.1 coordinate 7,945,240, forward strand.
GGATAAACTATTACAGCAAGAATAAAATACAAATTCTGAAGCTCAATGTTTTACAATGCCATTCTGGCATGGATTCTAAATTTTCTAAGCACCTGCCAAAATATAACATGTTGTTTTGATTCATGGAATTGGAAGAGTGGGAGAAAAAAAAAAAATGAAGTCAGACAAGTCTTCTGCCCCTGGCAGTTCAGTATCTATAGCATCTAGACTGATGGCTATTAAGAAACACAACTTTGTAAAAGCAAACAATATAGTCAACCCCAGACCTCCTTGAAGTCTCTTTTTAATGTTTCACCACCATGAAATCATGACTAATGACTCCAGTTATCTCCAACTTTCTGTCCTATAATCAAAACTCATTTCTTCCCACCTCATCAAGAGACAGGAATGGGACTTCTTTATATATACCTTGCTTATCATAAACACTCCCTAGCCCTTAACCTTGCTCTCTATATCCTTTTCTGTATTTGTTTTCTCCTTACCAGGGTGTTATCCATTTTCCCCATATGCTTTTTTTAAACTACACCCTACTTGCTTCTTGAAAGGAAAAAACATTACAGTAACTTTTCTAGGCTCAACTCTAATAAACTACAGTCACCTGTCAGCATCCACAGGGGACTGGCTCCAGAACTGCCACAGATGCCAAAATCCACAGATGCTCGGGTTCCTTACATAAAACGGCTTAGTACAGTCAGCCCTACACACATGCGGATGTGGAAACCATGAACATCGAGGTCCATCTGCATTTGCACGGTTTACCACTATACGCAGAATGAGGAAATCCCTGCCAAAGGAAAAACAATAAACTTGAAGATATTGTTTGGAGACACTTTAAAGTGGTCAGAATTTTTTTTTCTCCCTTAGTGATACGGGGATATGAGAGGAAGCTAGTCAAGTTAACAAAGAGCATATTTCAATGGCAACAGATGTGTAAACTTATCTTCATATTTTCTTCCCATTAAAATGTAATACATAAATCAAAGGTGTTATCATAGAAGAGATAGTCCAGTTTTCCTGGACAGAATTCTTCACTGCTGAGCCACCAGGGAAGCTCGCAGCTATTGGCATAGCTATGGATCCAAAATATCTATCTCCCATTACCAGCAGTTAGAGATACCCATATACTCACGTTAATATAGAAAATATATCATCCTACTTAATTCAATAAATAGTTATAATTTAATACAGGCTAAATCCTAATAGGCTTACTTTGTATTATTATACTAGCTGCTTTATAAATCTATTTTTTCACAGAGTAAGGCATGAGTGGATGCTTTTAATCCTATTTAAAGAAGACAACAGGACAGTGCATGGCAAGGCCCTAAGTGACAGGCTTATGGACGCAGTCATGGGCCTGTAAAGTTTCCTGAGAGCTTAAACCAGATTAGTCTTGTTTATAATTAAAACCTAGCACTTTGCATAGCACCTGGCACTCAATACTCAGGGAAGAATGGAGGGGAGGTAACACTCGATCTGCTACCAGCGCCACGTGTTACATCTACCTTTAAGATGTGCTCAGCAAGTACTGCTCACTGATTAAATTTTGCAAGCCCCTAGGTACCGGCACTCTAATAGCTTCAGAAACTTCCCTATTGAAAATACTAATACACTGCTTATTAAAGACATGTATTTCCTGTGTTTCAGTCGTTGCGATCATGTCCAACTCTCTGTGACCCTATGGACTGTAGCCCACCAGGTTCCTTTGTCCATTGGATTTTCTAGGCAGGAATACTGGAGTGGGTTGCCATTTCCTTCTCCAGAGGATCTTCCTGACCCAGGAATCAAAAAAACATCTCCTGCTTCACAGACGGATTCTTTACTGCTGAGCTACCAGGGAAGCGCATATATTTCCTGAGGTGATATTAAAAGAGAAATAGTTAAAAAATATACTTAATTAAGCAAAAATACATGTAATTTTTAAAATATAAATAGAAGTTTACTTCTAGGTTTCCTTATATAAAGAACTTGCATTCATAATAGGAAATTCTTGATTCAAGTATTATATTAAATTGAACATAATTTTAACATAATTTCAAGTTTTGGACATGTATCTAATATCTTAATGATCAGTTAACTTTGTGACTAAGAGTGAATGTATGTATATTTTATAGATTCTTCAAGCACTCCTTAAGGCATGAAAAAATTTTGTTTAAAAATGTATCATTCGACTTACGAACCTTATGATTTTAGAATAATCAGTTCAGTTCAATCGTTCAGTCGTGTCTGACTCTTTGCGACCCCATGAATCGCAGCACGCCAGGCCTCCCTGTCCATCACCAACTCCCAGAGTTCACTCAGACTCACGTCCATCAAGTCCGTGATGCCATCCAGCCATCTCATCCTTGGTCGTCCCCATTTCCTCCTGCCCCCAATCCCCCCCAGCATCAGAGTCATTTCCAGTGAGTCAACTCTTTGCATGAGATGGCCAAAGTACTGGAGCTTCAGCTTCAGCATCATTCCTTCCAAAGAAATCCCAGGGTCGATCTCCTTCAGAATGGACTGGTTGGATCTCCTTGCAGTCCAAGGGACTCTCAAGAGTCTTCTCCAACACCACACTTCAAACGCATCAATTTTTCGGTGCTCAGCCTTCTTCACAGTCCAACTCTCACATCCATACATGACCACAGGAAAAACCATAGCCTTGACTAGAAGGACCTTAGACAGCAAAGTAATGTCTCTGCTTTTGAATATGCTATCTAGGTTGGTCGTAACTTTTCTTCCAAGGAGTAAGCGTCTTTTAATTTCATGGCTGCAGTCACCATCTGCAGTGATTTTGGAGCCCCAAAAAATAAAGTCTGACACTGTTTCCCCATATATTTCCCATGAAGTGATGGGACCAGATGCCATGATCTTCGTTGTCTGAGTGTTGAGCTTCAGGCCAACTTTTTCACTCTCCACATTGACTTTCATCAAGACGCTTTTGAGTTTCTCTTCACTTTCTGCCATAAGGGTGGTGTCATCTGCATATCTGAGGTTATTGATATTTCTCCTGGAAATCTTGATTCCAGCTTGTGTTTCTTCCAGTCCAGCATTTCTCATGATGTACTCTGCATAGAGGTTAAATAAGCAGGGTGACAATATACAGCCTTGACGTACTCCTTTTCCTATTTAGAACCAGTCTGTTGTTCCATGTCCAGTTCTAACTGTTGCTTCCTGACCTGCATACAGGTTTCTCAACAGGCAGGTCAGGTGGTCTGGTATTCCCATCTCTTTCAGAATTTTCCACAGTTCATTTGTCCACACAGTCAAAGGCTTTGGCATAGTCAATAAAGCAGAAATAGATGTTTTTCGGGAACTCTCTTGCTTTTTCCATGATACAGTGGATGGTGGCAATTTGATCTCTGGTTCCTCTGCCTTTTGTAAAACCAGCTTGAACATCAGGCAGTTCATGGTTCACGTATTGCTGAAACCTGGCTTGGAGAATTTTGAGCATTACTTTACTAGCATGTGAGATGAGTGCAATTGTGCGGTAGTTTGAGCATTCTTTGGCATTGCCTTTCTTTGGGATTGGAATGAAAACGGACCTTTTCCAGTCCTGTGGCCACTGCTGAGTTTTCCAAATTTGCTCGCATAATGAGTGCAGCACTTTCACAGCATCATCTTTCAGGATTTGAAACAGCTCAACTGCAATTCCATCACCTCCACTAGCTTTGTGATGCTTCCTAAGGCCCACTTGACTTCACATTCCAGGATGTCTGGCTCTAGATGAGTGATCACATCATCATGATTATCTCAGTCATGAAGATCATTTTTGTACAGTTCTTCTGTGTATTCTTGCCACATCTTCTTAATATCTTCTGCTTCTGTTAGGCCCAGACAATTTCTGTCCTTTATCGACCCCATTTTTGCATGAAATGTTCCCTTGGTATCTCTAATTTTCTTGAAGAGATCTCTAGTCTTTCTCATTCTGTTCTTTTCCTCTATTTCTTTGCATTGGTCACTGAAGAAGGCTTTCTTATCTCTTCTTGCTATTCTTTGAACTCTGCGTTCAGATACTTATGTCTTTCCTTTTCTCCTTTGCTTTTCATCTCTCTTCTTTTCACAGCTATTTGTATGGCCTCCCCAGACAGCCATTTCGCTTTTTTGCATTTCTTTTCCATGGGGATGGTCTTGAAAGCCATTTCGCTTTTTTGCATTTCTTTTCCATGGGGATGGTCTTGATCCCTGTCTCCTGTACAATGTCACGAACCTCATTCCATAGTTCATCAGGCACTCTATCTATCAGATCTAGGCCCTTAAATCTATTTCTCACTTCCACTATATAATCATAAGGGATTTGATTTAGGTCATACCTGAATGGTCTAGTGGTTCCCTACTTTCTTCAATTTCAGTCTGAATTTGGTAATAAGGAGTTCATGATCTGAGCCACAGTCAGCTCCTGGTCTTGTTTTTGTTGACTGTATAGAGCTTCTCCATCTTTGGCTGCAAAGAATATAATCAGTCTGATTTTGGTGTTGACCATCTGGTGATCTCCATGTGTAGAGTCTTCTCTTGTGTTGTTGGAAGAGAGTGTTTGCTATGACCAGTGCTATATTATTTAGAATAATATAGCCCTAATATATATATATATATATATATATATATATATATAAATCCACAATGGAGAAGGAAATGGCAACTCACTCCAGTATTCTTGCCTGGAGAATCACAGGGACGGGGGAGCCTGGTGGGCTGCCGTCTATGGGTCTCACAGAGTCGGACACAACTGAAGCAACTTAGCATCAGCAGCAGCATAAATCCACAAAGGTATTTATGATTATATTTATCTTAAACTGAGGGCTGCACTACAGCAATTACACTAAAACTAAATATTATATATGACTTTTTAAAAAATCACATAGAAAGGCAAAAAAAGTTTTCCATTCTAATAAAACATACAGAATACCTAATACCACACAGTAACATAAAACAAAAGTAAATACTATGTCAAGTCCCATATCCACCTTTCCAAAACAACAACAAACCATGCTACAATGTTCTATTTACACACAAAAAAATTTAAATACACCTCAAATTTCTTTCGTATTTCTTTAACTGTTTAGTCTAACTCAAATTTTACATTCCCTGAATTCACAGAAGCCATAAGATGGTAAATACTTCTCTAAGACAGTAGTTAATATTAGTAGCTAAGCTTTAAAAATCAGTGGATGTTTTAACAAATATAGGTACTAGAGCTCTAGGTTAGATCTAACTGACAAAGTCTTTGGGGATGAAGCCCATGGACCTACAGTTTATCAGAGCTCCCTGGGCAATTCTCATACATACTCAAGGCTGAGAACCACAAAAAAGAAAGGGTATACAAAGGTATCTAGAAGCAGAAAATGTTAAAGCTAAATAGGACTGTAAAGATCATCTTATCAACTCATTTTCCAAAGTTATGAATCTGAAGTTGTGAGAAAGTAACTAAACTGTCCCAGATCGCATAGCTAGTGATGCCAGCAGGAGAAACGGGGCTAGCGGCAGGCAGTCTAGCGCTTTTTCTGCCACACAAGGCTGGCTTCTCCACTTGGGAGAAAGAAAAAGTATTAACTCTTGACTATACCACAAGCTTAATCAGTATCATCATAAGCATTCAAATAGCAAATTCTCAGGGAAATGTGACTTTTATAAAATACCCTTTCTTGAACCTCAAATATTTCCTTTGGAAAGAATGGTGATAAAAAGATCTAAAATGAAAGGTTGTTATAATCTATAAATGAGCTGAATAATAAAAAAGTGCCTGGAAAAGGCACTCAACAAATGTTTCTCTCCATCAACAGCATGATCTCCTCCCTTCCTTTTGGATTCTACACCAAGATATCTCTCCCTAACTCTCAACTATGTCCCTTTTTCTATTGTTTCTCCTAACTGGCAATGCCTTTTGACCTCTTCTTCTTCAGCGATGCTAATAAATTTCTTTAACACTCAATTTAAGACGTCCCTTCTAACAAATCTTCTGAACTAACTTCAGTTCAGTTCAGTTCAGTCGCTCAGTCATGTCCAACTCTTTGCGACCCCATGAATCATAGCACGCCAGGCCTCCCTGTCCATCACCAACTCCCGGAGTTCACTCACACTCACGCCCATCGAGTCAGTGATGCCATCCAGCCATCTCATCCTCTGTCATCCCCTTCTCCTCCTGCCCCCAATCCTTCCTAGCATCAGAGTCTTCTCCAATGAGTCAACTCTTCGCATCAGGTGGCCAAAGTACTGGAGTTTCAGCTTTAGCATCATTCCTTCCAAAGAAATCCCAGGGCTGATCTCATTCAGAATGGACTGATTGGATCTCCTTGCAGTCCAAGGGACTCTCAAGCGTCTTCTCCAACACCACAGTTCAAAAGCATCAATTCTTCAGTGCTCAGCCTTCTTCACAGTCCAACTCTCACATCCATACATGACCACAAGAAAAACCATAGCCTTGACTAGACAGACCTTAGTCGGCAAAGTAATGTCTCTGCTTTTGAATATGCTATCTAGGTTGGTCATAACTTTTCTTCCAAGGAGTAAGCGTCTTTTAATTTCATGGCTGCAGTCACCATCTGCAGTGATTTTGGAGCCCCAAAAAATAAAGTCTGACACTGTTTCCCCATATATTTCCCATGAAGTGATGGGACCAGATGCCATGATCTTCGTTGTCTGAGTGTTGAGCTTCAGGCCAACTTTTTCACTCTCCACATTGACTTTCATCAAGAGGCTTTTTAGTTCCTCTTCACTTTCTGCCATAAGGGTGGTGTCATCTGCATATCTGAGGTTATTGATATTTCTCCTGGAAATCTTGATTCCAGCTTGTGTTTCTTCCAGCCCAGCGTTTCTCATGATGTACTCTGCATAGAGGTTAAATAAGCAGGGTGACAATATACAGCCTTGACATACTCCTTTTCCTATTTGGAACCAGTCTGTTGTTCCATGTCCAGTTCTAACTGTTGCTTCCTGACCTGCATACAGATTTCTCAAGAGGCAGGTCAGGTGGTCTGGTATTCCTATCTCTCTCAGAATTTTCTGAACTAACTTACCCTACTCAAATTACTTGTTTCTTCCCTTATCATTTAAACTGCTCATGCTTTTAAACCATATACTTGCTTATCCCTCCTTTTGAAGCTCTGCAATTATAATTACTTCCCCCATTGCTTTGTACTTTTCAATCTTCTTCCATAATTAGAACTAAGTTATCAATGGATTAGAATACAAGCTCCCCAAAGACAAGGATATTTTGCTTACTGTTGGAATGCAAGCACCTAAAACAATGCCATCAGTCTATCCTAAAGGAGATCAGCCTTGGGTGTTCATTGGTAGGACTGATGTTGAAGCTGAAACTCCAATACTTTGGCCACCTGATGCGAAGAGCTGACTCATCTGAAAAGACCCTGATGCTGGGAAAGATTGAGGGCAGGAGGAGCAGGGGATGACAGAGGATGAGATGGTTGGATGGCATCACCGACTCAATGGACATGGGTTTGGATGGACTCCGGGAGTTGGTGATGGACAGGGAGGCCTGGTGTGCTGCGGTTCATGGGGTCGCAAAGAGTCAGACACGACTGAGTGACTGAACTGAACTGAAAACAATGCCAGGAATATTAGAAGCTGCTCAAAAAATACTTTCAAGGATTATTTCTCCTTCCATTCATCAGTCTTTCTAACATAAAGACACAGATATGAAACACTAAACTTTTTGGAAAAATGAAGATAGATATGTTTGTACTTTAGAAATTCACAAATTTTTTTAAAGTTAATAGAGCTGTAACAGATGAATCAACCTGATGGCTATAGGAAGTCATTACCTTCTTCACTACATAATACTCTGTGATTCAGTGGATATACAACGGCAGCTAACACAGAGAAAGTAAAGGCTTTAAGTGTTTAAAGTCCTAGAGTTTAAAATCCTGCATTTCTATGGTGAAGAACTGCTTAACTTTGCTCTCTTTTAAAACTATGAATTAAGAATAAGTGAAAGTCACTCAGTTGTGTCCGAATCTTTGAGACCCCGTGGACTATATAGTCCATGGAATTCTCCAGGCCACAGTACTGGAATGGGTAGCCTTTCCTTTCTCCAGGAGATCTTCCCAACCCAGGGATAGAATCCAGGTCTCCCGCATAACAGGCAGATTCTTGACCAGCTGAGCCACCAGGGAAGCCCAAGAATACTGGAGTGGGTAGGCTATGCCTTCTCCAGGGGATCTTCCTGACCCAGGAATCGAACCAGGGTCTCCGGCACTGCAGGTGGATTCTTTACCAGTCGAGCCACCAGGTAAGCTCCTGAATTAAGAACAACCTAATGAAAAAACACTGATTTCTGGATTATTCAGGTTCAAGTTATACAACAGTATATAACTCTTGAAATACATAAATTAAAGAGAGCAATTTTATCTCTTTTTTTTTTTTAATTTTTTTTATTTTTTTTTATTTTTAAAATTTTAAAATCTTTAATTCTTACATGCATTCCCAAACATGAACCCCCCTCCCACCTCCCTCCCCATAACATCTTTCTGGGTCATCCCCATGAACCAGCCCCAAGCATGCTGCATCCTGCGTCAGACATAGACTGGCGATTCAATTCACATGATAGTATACATGTTAGAATGTCATTCTCTCAAATCATCCCACCCTCTCCCTCTCCCTCCGAGTCCAAAAGTCCGTTATACACATCTGTGTCTCTTTCCCTGTCTTGCATACAGGGTCGTCATTGCCATCTTCCTAAATTCCATATATATGTGTTAGTATACTGTATTGGTGTTTTTCTTTCTGGCTTACTTCACTCTGTATAATCGGCTCCAGTTTCATCCATCTCATCAGAACTGATTCAAATGAATTCTTTTTAACGGCTGAGTAATACTCCATTGTGTATATGTACCACAGCTTGCTTATCCATTCATCTGCTGATGGACATCTAGGTTGTTTCCATGTCCTGGCTATTATAAACAGTGCTGCGATGAACATTGGGGTACATGTGTCTCTTTCAATTCTGGTTTCCTCGGTGTGTATGCCCAGAAGTGGGATTGCTGGGTCATAAGGTAGTTCTATTTGCAATTTTTAAGGAATCTCCACACTGTTTTCCATAGTGGCTGTACTAGTTTGCATTCCCACCAACAGTGTAGGAGGGTTCCCTTTTCTCCACACCCTCGCCAGCATTTATTGCTTGTAGATTTTTGGATCGCAGCCATTCTGACTGGTGTGAAGTGGTACCTCATTGTGGTTTTGATTTGCATTTCTCTAATAATGAGTGATGTTGAGCATCTTTTCATGTGTTTGTTAGCCATCCGTATGTCTTCTTTGGAGAAATGTCTATTTAGTTCTTTGGCCCATTTTTTGATTGGGTCGTTTATTTTTCTGGAGTTGAGCTGCAGAAGTTGCTTGTATATTTTTGAGATTAGTTGTTTGTCAGTTGCTTCATTTGCTATTATTTTCTCCCATTCAGAAGGCTGTCTTTTCACCTTGCTTATATTTTCCTTTGTTGTGCAGAAGCTTTTAATTTTAATTAGATCCCATTTGTTTATTTTTGCTTTTATTTCCAGCATTCTGGGAGGTGGATCATAGAGGATCCTGCTGTGATTTATGTCTGAGAGTGTTTTGCCTATGTTCTCCTCTAGGAGTTTTATAGTTTCTGATCTTACATTTAGATCTTTAATCCATTTTGAGTTTATTTTTGTGTGCGGTGTTAGAAAGTGATCTAGTTTCATTCTTTTACAAGTGGTTGACCAGTTTTCCCAGCACCACTTGTTAAAGAGATTGTCTTTACTCCATTGTATATTCTTGCCTCCTTTGTCAAAGATAAGGTGTCCATATGTGTGTGGATTTATCTCTGGGCTTTCTATTTTGTTCCATTGATCTATATGTCTGTCTTTGTGCCAGTACCATACTGTCTTGATGACCGTGGCTTTGTAGTAGAGCCTGAAGTCAGGCAAGTTGATTCCTCCAGTTCCATTCTTCTTTCTCAAGATTGCTTTGGCTATTCGAGGTTTTTGTATTTCCATACAAATCTTGAAATTATTTGTTCTAGTTCTGTGAAAAATGTGGCTGGTAGCTTGATAGGGATTGCATTGAATTTGTAAATTGCTTTGGGTAGTATACTCATTTTCACTATATTGATTCTTCCAATCCATGAACATGGTATATTTCTCCATCTATTAGTGTCCTCTTTGATTTCTTTCATCAGTGTTTTATAGTTTTCTATATATAGGTCTTTAGTTTCTTTAGGTAGATATATTCCTAAGTATTTTATTCTTTTCGTTGCAATGGTGAAGGGAATTGTTTCCTTAATTTCTTTTCTACTTTCTCATTATTCGTGTATAGGAATGCAAGGGATTTCTGTGTGTTGATTTTATATCCTGCAACTTTACTATATTCATTGATGAGCTCTAGTAATTTTCTGGTGGAGTCTTTAGGGTTTTCCATGTAGAGGATCATGTCATCTGCAAACAGTGAGAGTTTTACTTCTTCTTTTCCAATTTGGATTCCTTTTATTTCTTTTTCTGCTCTGATTGCTGTGGCCAAAACTTCCAGAACTATGTTGAATAGTAGCGGTGAAAGTGGACACCCTTGTCTTGTTCCTGACTTTAGGGAAATGCTTTCAATTTTTCACCATTGAGGATAATGTTTGCTGTGGGTTTGTCATAGATAGCTTTTATTATGTTGAGGTATGTTCCTTCTATTCCTGCTTTCTGGAGGGTTTTTATCATAAATGGATGTTGAATTTTGTCAAAGGCCTTCTCTGCATCTATTGAGATAATCATATGGTTTTTATTTTTCAATTTGTTAATGTGGTGAATTACATTGATTGATTTGCGGATATTGAAGAATCCTTGCATCCCTGGGATAAAGCCCACTTGGTCATGGTGTATGATCTTTTTAATGTGTTGTTGGATTCTGATTGCTAGAATTTTGTTGAGGATTTTTGCATCTATGTTCATCAGAGATATTGGCCTGTAGTTTTCTTTTTTTGTGACATCTTTGTCAGGTTTTGGTATTAGGGTGATGGTGGCTTCATAGAATGAGTTTGGAAGTTTACCTTCCTCTGCAATTTCTGGAAGAGTTTGAGTAGGATAGGTGTTAGCTCTTCTCGAAATTTTTGGTAGAACTCAGCTGTGAAGCCATCTGGACCTGGGCTTTTGTTTGCTGGAAGATTTCTGATTACAGTATCAATTTCCGTGCTTGTGATGGGTCTGTTAAGATTTTCTATTTCTTCCTGGTTCAGTTTTGGAAAATTGTACTTTTCTAAGAATTTGTCCATTTCTTCCACGTTGTCCATTTTATTGGCATACAACTGCTGATAGTAGTCTCTTATGATCCTTTGTATTTCTGTGTTGTCTGTTGTGATCTCTCCATTTTCATTTCTAATTTTATTGATTTGATTTTTCTCTCTTTGCTTCTTGATGAGTCTGGCTAATGGTTTGTCAATTTTATGTATCCTTTCAAAGAACCAGCTTTTGGCTTTGTTGATTTTTGCTATGGTCTCTTTTGTTTCTTTTGCATTTATTTCTGCCCTAATTTTTAAGATTTCTTTCCTTCTACTCACTCTGGGGTTCTCCAACTCTTCCTTTTCTAGTTGCTTTAGTTGTAGAGTTAGGTTATTTATTTGACTTTTTTCTTGTTTCTTGAGGTATGCCTGTATTGCTATGAACTTTCCTCTTAGCACTGCTTTTATAGTGTCCCACAGGTTTTGGGTTGTTGTGTTTTCATTTTCATTAGTTTCTATGCATATTTTGATTTCTTTTTTGATTTCTTCTGTGATTTGTTGGTTATTCAGAAGTGTGTTGTTCAACCTCCATATGTTGGAATTTTTAATAGTTTTTCTCCTGTAATTGAGATCTAATCTTAATGCATTATGGTCAGAAAAGATGCTTGGAATGATTTCGATTTTTTGAATTTATCAAGTTTAGATTTATGGCCCAAGATGTGATCTATCCTGGAGAAGGTTCCATGAGCACTTGAAAAAAAGGTGAAATTCGTTGTTTTGGGGTGAAATGTCCTATAGATATCAATTAGGTCTAACTGATCTAATGTATCATTTAAAGTTTGCGTTTCTTTGTTAATTTTCTGTTTAGTTGATCTGTCCATAGGTGTGAGTGGGGTATTAAAGTCTCCCACTATTATTGTGTTATTGTTGTATCTCTTTTTTTTTTAAACAACTTGTTTCATCCTATACATAAATAAGGCTGAAAATACGATTATCCCTTTCTCAAAAAAGTTTTAAAACCACAATTTTTGAGTCAAGTACATTTAAAAACTATTTTTGATAGTGATAATTTTACAAGTTAGCCTTCCAGATAAACACACTACAAAATTCTACTCCCCCAAATTACCTGCTTTATAGCATTTTTATGCAATTTAATCAAAATACAAAAATCCAGCTAGCCCATACACAGGACTGTACAAAGAACACATCAACATGGTCAGGCATTCAGTGACAAAACAGAATTGTGAAGGGTGACTATTTTTCTCTCTTCATTTTAAGCCATATATTTCACGACACATATGAAAAGACAGCAGTGATAATTAGAATGCATCAAAAACATCTGGCTAATTACATAACCTCAGAGGTCTTAGCTATTGAGCTATAGCTATTTTTCAATTGTCAAACTACAGGACAACTGAATGAATAGAAAACTCTAAGTAAGTGAATACACTGAGGGAGATTATATTATATAGTGGAATGAATGGGTTTTGGAGACACACTGGAGTTCACATCTCAGGACTCCCATCTCCCAGTTGCAAAATGTTTAACTTCTCTGAGACTTGGTTTATGTATAAAAAGGGCATATTTCTCCCTTGCAGAGTTGTGATGAAGATTTAAAAGGATAATGCGTCATTCATTTGCTCAAATTCTCTAATGATTCATTATAACTTAGAAAAAAATTACAAACCCCTTCAAAAATTACCTTCTTATTTTCAAAGAAAGGAATCATGTTTTCTGGTCTCAACATTTCTTAAAATATGTTCAATAGGTAGACAAAACATAGGCTTAAAGTCAGAATTCAGGGAAGGGTAGGACTTCTCTGGTGGATCAGTGGTAAAGAATCCACCTGCAAAGTAGGAGATGTGGGTTCAATCCCTGAGTCAGGAAGATCTCCTGGAAAAGGAAATGGCAACCTATTCCAGTTTTCTTGCCTGGGAAATCCCACAGATAGAGGAGCCTGGTGAACTACAGTCCATAGGGTCACAGAAAGTTGGATACAACTTAGCAACTAAACCACCACCACCACAGGGAAGGGTACACAAGAGACAAGCAAAGCTCAGTGTCATCAAGCATTCAGATCACAAATTTATTCAAAGACTACTATCTTTGTAAACTTGATACACCGGTCTTCATTCCTCCTACCTGATATCATTGTCATGAAGTTACTTATTAATGCCTACTTAACAAATACTTTCACAGTAATGAGCTAAAACAATTTTCCAACTATCCTAGAACAAGTAAGCTCCTTACTAACCATCTCCCTTAGCATGTCATAAGTTTCCTAAATTCTAAATTTCTAAATTTGCTTTAAGTAGACCAAAAACTTTTAGTTTATCTCCTACCTCCAAAAACTCTCTATTATTGACCAGACACTAAAATTTAGCACAGTCCTAGGTGGCGCAAGTGATAAAGAACTTGCCTGCCAATGCAGGAGACATAAGAGACGTTGGTTCTATCCCTGGCGGGAAGATCCCTTGGAGGAGGGCATGGCAATCCACTCCAGTATTCTTGCCTGGAGAATGCTCATGGACAGAGGAGCCTGGTGGGCTACAGTCCATGGGGTTGTAAAAAGTCAGACACAACTGAAGTGACTAGGCTTGCATGCAAGTGGAATCTGGACTCGGACTCTAGTTACTTCCAGACTCAACCTTAACTAAACATTTCTACTCTTTTTCAGGTTTTTTCCCATGTATTGATGCCACTGTTTCCCCCACCAGAGAGTAAGCTCCCCTAGAGGCAAGAACCATATTATATCATCTATTCCCACAGCACTTAGTCTATTATGTCCAAAAATATCTATGCCACTTGTACATACATATATTCAATAATTTATTTGTTTTCCTTTGTCTTAATTGTTTAGTTCCCAAAGTTAAATAATTAAAACTAATTTGTAGCCTATCCCAGCTACCATTTACCAAATACTCACTATGTATCACTCTGTATTTTTTTAATCTACAGAATATTATCATATTTATCAACCCTAAAATATCATAGACTTACTTTTAGAGGAGTTAAAATGTGAAAAATAGTAAATGGTGACTATGAGGTGTCACTGATTAGACGACATATTCCATTTTCAGAGATCTTAAAATGCAAGAAAAAATGTGCAAGAGAGGGCTTAAAAATTTTGTCCTCATTAATACCTGTTAACCAGGTATTACTCTTACAATCTTCAGTTACAATCTTCAGTAACTGGGGGAGGAATGAATCAGAAGCAAGCTGATTTAACTACTTCCTCTCCATAAAGTAAAATACATACATGCATACTATGTGTTGATATGCTCAGAATACTTATAAAACTGTCTTGCATATATTTACTTCCCCAAACTTTTTATAAAGTTCAAAAGATCACTGATAACTCCCATTAAAAAAACCATAGTAATTACTAAAACCTAAAATTCATACTGACAAATTTTAGGCAGATAAATATGCCCAACTTTATTAATGGCAATATTTTTTCTCTCAAAATGGCAACACAGACTTTAGTTTGTTGAGAATACAAAGAGATGAATTAAGTATTTTTCATAGACAAAGTATACATTATAAATCAATACCAAAGTAACTTGCCAATATACATACAATTAAACATTTAAAGGCATATAATTTCCAAATGACTGTACATTTTCACCTAACAGACTGATATATCTACTGCTGCTGCCAAGGCACTTCAGTCGTGTACAACTCGTGCGACCCCATAGACGGCAGCCGACCAGGCTCCGCCGTCCCTGGGATTCTCCAAGCAAAAACACTGGAGTGGGTTAAGTATTTGCTAGTAGAATACAAAAGGGAACAGGGCAACGTGACATTATGTTCAACTTCAACCTAAAGATATCTTAGTAAGGAAGTGAATAAAGAAAAAGCAGACAGAGTGGTAATGGAACCAGTAATAATTTGGTAGTGAAAATTTATTTCAGGTACTAGATTTTTAAAGAACTGGTAGGAGCATTTAGACAAATCTAAACTTAGACTCTTAGTTGAGCCGCAACTACAAGAAAGGACAGACTAAACTCCATTTCTCTCCCTCCCACTACCCTTCCTTCTGTGATAAATACTAATATTTCAAATTATTTTATGATAAGAAAGAAGTATTACAATTGTAGAACAAAAAAACAGGAAGAAAGAAAGAAAGACGGGGCTATTTTCAATAAATATATATGTATTTGAAGAAGTTATTATTAAATGTTATTTTCTTTTAAGAGTAAAAACAATTGGTAACCAAAGATTAAAAGGTTCAGCAATTTATAGTCAACCAAAGATCAGGTTCTAATATGACTTAACTGAAATCAATTTGTAGGTCAGATTCACTCAGCATTATGTACTTCAGATATTTTCAATTTGTTATATTAATTTAAAAAACTGTGAATTAAGAACTAATAAGTACACAAAAATTCTCATCTTACTTCTCCATTTCTTAATGTTGTGATGACTCCTCTTGCTACACCCATTCTAAATAATGTTTCCGTGGCCTGTGAATTTAAAAGAAAAAAAAAAGCAAAGATATATCATCTGTAATCTGTATTTAACTGTACATTCCAACACCAAAATGCAAAACAATATTACATTTTTCAGGAACTTCTAAAGGAGCATGAATAACGTATAATAAACTTTATACTATACTCCAAAATATCATTTTGAGAACATTTTAATGTTATAAAGAGCTCAAACTGCAATGTTTCAAAGGTTATTTTGATCTGCTATTTTCACTTCACACCTATAGTTTCAAATTAGAACACTTAAGTAAGTATAAAACTTAGTTTGGCTAACAAAAATTAAATAAGAACTTAGAACTTGAATTCAATTCAGCAATTACCATTTATTCTGACTGGTATACAAATACCAGTCCAAATAAGTTGACTGGTACTGAAATACTGACAGAAAATGAAGTAATTCTATGATGTCGTGTATTAAATAGCACCCGAGAAGACTTAATGCTTTCTATACACTAACAATGAACAATCCTAAAAGGAAACTAAGAATTTTGTTTATAACAGTATCAAAAAAAATTTTTAAGACATAGGAATAAATTTAACCAAAGAAGCAGAAGACTTATTCCCTGAAAACTAAAAAACACTGCCCAAAGATCTAAAAATATAAATAAATGCAAAGACAACCTGTGTTCATCAATTAAAAGACATAATATTGTTAAGATAGCAATACTATCCAAAATGACCTATAGAGTCAATGCTATTCCTATCAAATTCCAATGATTTCTTTACACAAATATACAAATCCATCCTAAAATTCATATGCAACCCCAAAGATCCCAAACAGCCAAAACAATTTTGAAAAAGAAGAGCAAAGCTGGAGGACTCACACCTTCCAATTTCAAAACTTACTTTAAAGCTACAGTAATCATAAAGATATGTATAGGCCAATGAAATAGAAGACAGAGCCTGAAAACAAACTTTCTGAACAGTCTAATGATGTTCAAGCAAAGTACTGAGACCATTCAATGGAGAAAGGACAGTCTTTTTAACAAATGGTACTGGGAAAACTGGACAAACACTACTAAATTTGTGAATTCAGCACATGAACATAATTTCAATCCATAACTCAGAGTTAAAATAGGCCACTAATAGGGAGGAAGAAGGGTTATCCATACACACAAACAAAAAACAAGCAATAAATGAATGACTTTGCTATGACAGATTTTTACAAATGCATATATAACTAGAAGTTGAGAGATTTACAGACATTTGCATTAAAAGAAAAAGTTTACCAATAATACATTGTAATTTTTTCTCATTCTTAATGATTTGTACACTAAATTACATCTTCCATCTTCCTGTTTCTTTTGAAAACCTTATTTAATTTAGTGATGTGATTAACAGGCCTCATCTAGGTCAGGTTAGTTACTATATATATTTGAGAAGCAAAAGGGGAAAGGCAGAGACAGCAAGCACTTGGGATAAAATACACAACTTCTCCTCTAAACCACATCAAACTACTTTACTCTTTTGTGACTCACAAACCTGAAGTAGTTTGAAGATTTAATTATTCTTTTGCACTTTCTCCAATAGAGAAAGAACACTAAATTCAATCTTTTGTTTCCAACTAAATTGATTTATTTCATGAGCTCTTCCCACCAACATTTTTAAGGACGTCTCATTCTGACAACTCTCTGTCAATTCAGCTCAACTTCCTTTGATTCTATAGGAAAGCACTGGAGTGGACAACATTCTTTTGACCTCTGCTAAAGAGACTGCTTTTAATTTACTTGTACCCAAACAACAACTAACAAGTGTCCGAAACAATGAGATACAGGGCTAATTCTCAGCATCTGTAAATTTATCACTAACAAATTCTTCATTGAAATTTCCCTCTTTTCGAGTTTTAATAATAACTAAAATGATTAACACTAAAAACATTCATTAGACGTTTGTCAGTGGCAGAGAAAAAAACATCTGTAGGTTCTCAG
Organism: Ovis aries; assembly: GCF_016772045.2. Classification (NCBI taxonomy): domain Eukaryota; kingdom Metazoa; phylum Chordata; class Mammalia; order Artiodactyla; family Bovidae; genus Ovis; species Ovis aries. The sequence goes on from NC_056074.1 coordinate 7,962,807, forward strand.
TTAAAAATAGGTTAGCGAGAGAGACTGCTTTTAGGAAACGTGTTGGATGAAGCAACTCAGGGACATGAAATCTAGATGGAAGAAATGCAAAGTTGAAGAATGGATCCTTGTGTTTGGGTATGTGGGTGTATGTGTGTGTGTGTGTGTGTGTGTGTGTGTGTGTGTGTGTGTATGTGTGCATGCACAAGCCAAAAAAAGATCCAGAAGGATCTTTTCTAATATTCTATCATGCACATATACCATTTGCTAACAGTAAAAAGAAAAAGGGAAAAATAAAAGCAACAATTGTTACACACTAAAAGATGAAATAGATTTAAAACAGAATTTTGGAACAGTGTAAAATATTATAAGACAAGCAATACTACTTTGAATGGCTCCCAAAGTGAAAATAAACAAAATTCAACAGAGACTCATGTTCTTATAGTCCAATGCATTTTAATTCATTATATCAACACAAAATAAGTCATCCTAACAGGAAATATATACTTAATAGACTTCACCTTGAAAATCATCCTATTATAGAAAGACTTCAATGGGTTAAATTAATATGCAGTTTATACATATAAATAGAAAAGCTGTATTTAGCATATATTTATTTCCTATTTCCTATATTTACTTCCTATTAGTGAAGCAACTAGAATTCTAGTTATCTTATTCCCACTATTTACTATCTTGCTAAGCCTCAGACAGGTTGCCAAGATAGTGAATAAGACCTGACCTCCTCTGTAAAAAGGTGACAGTTAATATCAGCCTGTTTTCCTGTGTTGGTTAGTGATTATGTTAATGTATGTGAAAAGCTCAGTAAAGAGCTACATAAAGGTAAAATAGTGAATCCAGGATCTACTTTAGGACTTCATGAGACGAAAAGATGTTTCATAAAACACACATGTTTATGTATTTCCAGGGCCTTAAAAAAAATAACATAACATAAAGATTAAGAAAGCAAGTTTTAGAAACAGGCTGTTCAATTCAAAATCTAGCTTTGCTATTTGTAAGATGTGTGATCCAAACAAGCAATTTATTTCTTTGAGTGCAACTTCACAATTAACAAAATCAGGATAACAACAGTATGGAACTCAAAGAAAATTAGAAGTGTTCAATAGATAATTTTATTGCTATTAATATCCTAAAGGAAATACAAAATTCCAATCCTACCTTAAAAAGTGGTCATCAGATTACAGTTAAAATACAATTAAAAACTACATCAGATGGGAATTAAAAATGTACTATATAAAACAGTCACCGCAATTAACACGTTATACCATATGGCTATTTATTTATGCTAACATTCTTGACAAGACAACAGAAAATAAAGAAAACCTACATTATTTCAAAAAGATTAACTTAGCAACAGAAATAATATGTAATAGTCATTCCCCAGCTGTTTATCCTGGCCACAGAAGAAAAAGATATTTAAATACTGAAGCTTTTAAGCACCAGCTGCTTTCCCTCTTTATGATGATAAAAAGACAAAGTAAAAAATAGGAAAATTGAGCATTAGCTATCTCAGTTCAGTTCAGTTCAGAAGCTCAGTCGTGTCCGACTCTTTGCGACCCCATGGACCACAGCACCCCAGGCCTCCCTGTCCACCACCAACTCCCAGAGTCCACCCAAACCCATGTCCATTGAGTTGGTGATGCCATCCAACCATCTCATCCTTTGTCGTCCCCTTCTCCTCCCACCTTCAATCTTTCCCAGCATCAGGGTCTTTTCCAATGAGTCCGTTCTTCTCATCAGGTAGCCAAAGTACTGGAGTTTCAGCTTCAGCATCAGTCCTTCCAGTGAATATCCAGGACTGATTTCCTTTAGGATTGACTGGCTAGATCTCCTCGCAATCCGATGGACTCTCAAGAGTCTTCTCCAACACCACAGTTCAAAAGCATCAATTCTTCAGCACTCAGCTTTCTTTATAGTCCAACTCTCACATCCACACATGACTACTGGAAAAACCAGAACTTTGACTAGATGGACCTTGTTGGCAAGGTAATGTCTCTGCTTTTTAATATGCTGTCTAGGCTGGTCATAACTATCCTTCCAAGGAGCAAGCATCTTCTAATTTCATGGCTGCAGTCAACGTCTGCACTGATTTTGGAGCCCAAAAAAATAAAGTCAGCCACTGTTTCCACTGTTGACCCATCTATTTACCATGAAGTGATGGGACCAGATGGCATGACCTTAGTTTTCTGAATATTGGGCTTTAAGCCAACTTTTGCACTCTCCTCTTTCACTTTCATCAAGAGGCTCTTTAGTTCTTCTTCACTTTCTGCCATAAGGGTGGTGTCATCTGCATATCTGAGGTTATTGATATTTCTCCCGGCAATTTTGATTCCAGCTTGTGCTTCATCCAGTCTCGCATTTCACATGATGCATAGAAGTTAAATAAGCAGGGTGACAATACATAGCCTTGAGGTACTCCTCTCCCGATTTGGAACAGTCTGTTGTTCCATGTCCAGTTGTAACTGTTGCTTCCTGACCTGCTTACAGATTTCTCAATGAACTACAAGGGAAGCCCAAGAATACTGGAGTGGGTAGCCTATCCCTTCTCCAGTGAATCTTCCCTACCGAGGCACTGAACTGGGGTCTCCTGCATTGCAGGCGGATTCTTTACCAACTGAGCTATGAGGGAAGCCCTATTAGCTATCTGCTCCTAACTAAAGAATCACAGCATGACAAAAATCTAGCCATATACCTTCAAAATACATAAAGGCATTAGCTTAGCAACCAAGACCTTTATGAAGTCCCCAAACCTTTCTCATACTCTTCGCTCCAGGCAGCTGCCTACACCTCACCGCTTTCCAGCTCGCAAATTACAGTTCCTAACCTCAGGGCCCTTGCACTGCAGCAGCTACAGCCCAGGGAGCAAAGGCTCTGAGAGGAACTCTGTCTAGCCAGGAAGTAGGGAAGAGGGGCTCGAGTGAAGCAGAGAATGTGTAGGGAATTAATTTCTAGCTTGGGGGGGGCAGGGGCAGGCGGGGGTGGACAGGAGGTGTTTTCATTTTTCCTCTGACTCTGCCCCCAAGGACGGGTCCCAATTATATGATAAAGCAGCACCAGTGCAGGTAGTTAAAACTACAAAATCAACCCTGTTTTTCTAGGCAAGGGCCCATGGAAAGGGGACACTTGTAGTCCAAAGAAGAGAGGAAGAATCTTCAGTTTTGTTTTGTTTTTTCCCACTGTTTTTCTCTATTCATTTTCTCCCAACAGCAGACCCTGGTCGGTGTGTGCAGCTGAGACAGCAGAGCAGACAGCTAGAGCTCTGAGAGCAATCTGTCTTTCTGGCCAGAGGACCAGGAAAAGGAGACTCAGTGAAGCAGAAACTAAAGAGGTAATCCCAGAAAGAAGAGCTACAAAAGGGAATCCCGTAACTAAAGCTGTGTTTGAACTAGCAAAACTACAGAGCTCACTCCCCATCAGCTGATGCATGGAACAGACCGAAGTAGCAAAGCAAAGGCTTTGAGAGGAAAACTACAATTAAAACTACCACCCAAATCCTAGCACAGCCCACGAGGGGCACACAGCCAGGACCGCGACAGAGCAGCACAAGAACTAACACTGGAACTAACTAACAAAGCAACTGACACTGGAACTCCTGCTCACTGGAGACAAGACAGAACTTGCAGTCTGAATCTAACAGGTGACTGCTAACTACCAAAGTAAAAAATAATGAGTAAAAATACATAAAAATAAAAATGGCACTGAAGCAGGTATATTATCATATGTGAAACGAATCACCAGTCCAGGTTCGATGCATGTTACAGGGTGCTCAGGGCTGGTGCACTGGGATGACCCAGAGGGATGGGATGGGGAGGGAGGTGGGACGGGGGTTCAGGATGGGGAACACATGTACACCCATGGCAGATTCATGTCAATGTATGGCAAAACGAATACAATATCGTAAGGTAATTAGCCTCCAATTAAAATAAATACATTTACATTTTAAAAATTAAATTAAAATTAATGTTTAAAAAATCATCACTCTCTAGAGCATTTTAACATGACCCAGAATCACACAGCATTATATTCAAAATACCCAGAAGCAATCCAAAATTACTCAACCTGAAAATACAAAAATCTTGACCACTTCTCAAAGGAAACACAATCAGACGCTAAAATTACCAGAAAGGACTGGTAAAGAAGCTATAATAACCGTGTTTCATGAAGTAAGGTTAAACACACTTGCAATGGATGGAAAGAGAAGTTCTCAGCAGAGAAACAGAAATTGAAAAAAAATGGAATTATTGGAACTGAAAAATAAAATATCTGAAATAAATTTAGTAGATGGGAACTGAAGACCAGAATGAAGATGACAGAGGAAAGAATCAGTGAACTTGATGATAAACAGATAAAAATAATCCATTCTACAGAACAAACAGAAAAGATTGAAAACAAAAACTGAGCAGAGCCCACACACTTACAGGAGAATAACCGAAGATGTACCATTTGTAATCAGAGGCCTCAGTTCAGTTCACTTCAGTCACTCAGTCGTGGCCAACTCTTTGGGACCCCATTGACTGCAGCAGGCCAGGTTTTGCTGTCCATCACCAACTCCCGTAGTTTACTCAAACTTATGTTCATTGAGTTGGTGATGCCATCCAACTGTCTCATCCTCTGTTGTCCCCTTCCCCTCCCACCTTCAATCTTTCCCAGCATCAGGGTCTTTTCAAATGAGTCAGTTCTTGACATAATATGGCCAAAGTACTGGAGTTTCAGCTTTGGTATCCATCAGTCCTTCCAATGAATATTCAAGACTGATTTTTAGGATGGACTGCTTGGATCTCCTTGCAGTACAAGAGATTCTCAAGAGTTGTCTCCAACACCACAGTTCAAAGCATCAATTCTTCAGTGCTCAGCTTTCTCTATAGCTCAACTCTCACATATATACATGACTACAGAACAACCATACCTTTGACTAGATGGACCTCTGTCAGCAAAGTAATGTCTCTGCTTTTTAATATGCTGTCTAGGTTGGCCATAGCTTTTCTTCCAAGGAACAAGGTCATTTAATTTCATGGCTGCAGTCACCATTTGCAGTGATTTTGGAGCCCAAAAAATAAACTCTCTCACTATTTCCATTGTTTCCCCATCTGTTTGCCATGAAGTGATAGGACCAGATGCCATGACCTTAGTTTTCTGAATGTTAAGTTTTAAGCCAACTTTTTCACTCTCCTCTTTCACTTTCATCAAGAGGCTCTTGAGTTCTTTGTTTCCTGCCATAAGGGTGGTGTTATCTGCATATCTGAGGTTATTGATATTTCTCCCAGCAATCTTGATTCCAGCTTGTGCTTCCTCCAGCCCAGCGTTTCTCATGATGTACTCTGCACGTAAGTTCAATAAGCAGGGTGACAATATACAGCCTTGACATACTCCTTTCCCAATTTGGAACCAGTCTGTTATTCCACGTCCAGTTCTAACTGTTGCTTCTTGACCTGCATACAGATTTCTCAGGGGGGCAGGTCAGGTGGCCTGGTATTCCCATCTCAGAATTTTCCACAGTTTGTGTTGATCCACACAGTCAAAGGCTTTGGCATAGTCAATAAAGCAGAAATAGATGTTTTTCTGGAACTCTTGCTTTCTTGATGATCCAACAGATGTTGGCGATGTGATCTCTGGTTCCTCTGCCTTTTCTAAATCCAGCTAGTTCATTTGGATATTCACAGTTCACCTATTGTTGAAGCCTGGCTTGGAGAATTTTGAGCATTATCTTGCTAGCCTGTGAGATAAACACAGTTGTGCAGTAGTTTGAACATTGTTTGACATTGACTTTTTGGGGGATTAGAATGAAAACTGACCTTTTCTAGTCCTGTGGCCACTGCTGAGTTTTCCAAATTTGCTGGCATACTGAGTGCAGTACTTTCACAGCATCATCTTTTAGGATTTGAAACAGCTCAACTGGAATTCCATCACCTCCACTAGCTTTGTTCATAGTGATGCTTTCTAAGGCCCACTTGACTTCACTCTAGGTGATATCTGGCTAATAGGTCAGTGATCACACCATTGTGGTTGTCTGGGTCATGAAGATATTTTTGTACAGTTCTTCTGTGTATTCTCGCCACCTCTTCTTAATATCTTCTGCTTCTGTTAGGTACATACCATTTCTGTCCTTTGTTGTGCCCATCTTCGCACGAAATGTTCCCTTGGTATCTTTAATTTTCTTGAAGAGATCTCTAGTCTTTCCCATTCTGTTGTTTTCCTCTATTTCTTTGCACTGATCACTGAGGAAGGCTTTCTTCTCTCTCCTTCTTACTCTTAGGAACGCTGCATTGAAATGGGTATATCTTTCCTTTTCTCCTTTGCCTTTAGCTTCTCTTCTTTTCTCAGCTATTTGTAAGGCCTCCTCAGAAAACCATTTTGACTCTGCATTTCTTTTTCTTGGGGATGGTCTCGATCACTGCCTCCTGCACAATGTCACAAATCTCCTTCCATAGTTCTTCAGGCACTCTGTCAGACCTAATCCCTTGAATCTATTTGTCACTTCCACTGTATAACAGTAAGGAATATGATTTAGGTCATACCTGAATGGTCTAGTGGTTTTCCCTACTTTCTTCAATATAAGTCTGAATTTTGCAATAAGGACTTCATAATCTGAGCCACAGTCAACTCCCAGTCCTATTTTTGCTGACTGTATAGAGCTTCTCCATCTTTGGCTGTAGAGAATATAATCAATCTGATTTCGTTGTTGACCATCTGGTCATATCCATGTGTAGTATTTTCTTGAAGTGAACATCAACATTTTAGGAATCAGCAAATTAAAATGGACTGGAATGGGTGAATTTAACTCAGATGACCATTATATCTACTACTCTAGGCAAGAATCCCTTAGAAGAAATGGAGTAGTCCTCATAGTCAACAAAAGAGCCTAAATGCAGTACTTGGATGCAATCTCAAAAACAACAGAATGATCTCTGTTCGTTTCCATGGCAAATCATTCAGTACCACAGTAATCTAAGTCTATGCCCCGACCAGTAATGTTAAAGAAGCTGAAGTTGAATGAAGAGCAGAAGACCTTTTAGAGCTAACACCCAAAAAAGATTTCTTTTTCATCATAGGGGACTGGGATGCAAAAGTAGGAAGTCAAGAGATACCTGGAGTAACAGGCAAATTTGGCCTTGGAGTACAAAATGAAGCATGGCAAAAGCTAAGAGTTTTGCCAAGAGAACACACTGGTCATAGCAAACACCCTCTTCCAACAACACAAGAGAAGACTCTACACATGGACAGCAGAGACCTAGAAAGAGGAAAAACAGATTGATAAAAAAAGATAGCTAGAAACTTCCAAAATTTGGTAAGAGACAAACATTTACAGATTTAAAAAGCCCAGTGAATCCCAAGTAAGATATGCACAAAGAAACCCATATCTAGATATATCATAAACAAAAATAATGAAATCCAAACAGGAAAGATCTTGAAAACTGACCAAAAAAATACATATTATATAGTGGAATAATTATTAAAATGATTATGGTTTTGCCATCAGAAATCACAGACGAAGAGAAAATATTTTTAAAGGTTTTGAACTATAAGCCCAGAATCCTATATCCAGCAAAAATATGGTTCAAGAATGGAGCCAAAATAAAGACATTCTCATGTAAAAGAGACTAAGAATCTGTCACCTATGGAACTGCTCTAAAGGAAATGCTGAAGAAATTTCTACAGGCTGAAGAGAAATAATCCTAGAAAGCAAGCCACACTGTATACTCAATTGATTGTCTACAAAAGTATCAAGGTACACAGGAAAAGAGTAGTCTTTTATACCAATGGAGCTTTAACAATTGAATTTCTAAACTAAAATATATGAACACTGACCCACATCTTACTCCATGCACAAAAATGAACTTAAAAATGGAACACAGATTTAAATGCTGACATTCAAAACATAAACTTCTACAAAAAAAAAAAAAAAACACTGGAAAGAAACACTTTATAATTTGATTTAGGCAAAGATATGATACAAGGAGGGGAGGAGAATAAAACATTAAAGAAGAAATCCATTATGGCAGATAGTCTGAAGATGGCCACACTAATTTATATCCTATCTCAGATGTACTTCTTTAAATGTGACACTGACTCTCCTCCATATGTCAAAAACATTAAAGAAGAAATTCATTATGGCAGATACAGTCCAAAGATGGCCACACTAATTTATATCCTATCTCAGATGTACTTCTTAAAATGTGACACTGACTCTCCCCCACATATTACATATTCCCTGCCTTTGGGCCTGGGACCTTTCAAACTACCCACGTAACTGTAATTTATATATAATGAGGCAGAAATGATGCTGATTTTCAGGGCTAAATCGTAATTGGGCAAAATAGTTTTTCCCTGGTGTTCTCACTTTGCACAAGATCCTTTGGAGCCCTGAGCTACAATGTAAGAAATCCAACTACCTTGAAAAGATAGTATTTATATACTTTTTAGATAGTTCTTCACCATGCTAAAAAACCTATGTAAAAATAGAGGGAGATGCTTCAGCTATGCCAACACACAGCTATTTTTTTAATTAATGAATTTATTTTAATTGGAGGATAATAACAATATTGTGAAGGTTTTTGCCATACATCAACATGAAACAGCCACAAGAACACATGTTTTCCCCCATCCTGTATGCCTCTCTCACCTCCCTCCCCACCCTATCCCTCTGGATTGTCCCAGAGTACAGGCTCTGAGTGCCCTGCTTCATGCATCGATCATGCACTGGTCATCTGTTTTGCATATGGTAATATACATGTTTCAATGCTATTCTCTCAAATCATCCCACCCTCGTCTTCTCTGAGTCCAAAAGTCTATTCTTTACACCTGTGTCTCCTTTATTGCCCTGTATATAGGATTGTCGTTACTATCTTTCTAAATTCCATACATATGAGTTAGTCTACAGTATCTGTCTTCCTCTTTCTGACTTACTTCACTCTGTATAATAGGCTCCAGTTTCATTCACCTCATTAGTGAAGTGAAAGTCACTCAGTCATGTCCGACTCTTTGCAACCCCATGGGCTATACAGTGCGTGGAATTCTCCACACCAGAACACAGGAGTAGATAGCCTTTCAGTTCTCCAGGGGATCTTCCCAAGCCAGGGGTCAAACCCAGGTTTCCCACATTGCAGGCAGACTCTTTACCAGCTGAGCCACAAGGGAAACCCAAGAATACTGGATGGGGTAGCCTATCCCTTCTCCAGCAGATCTTCCCAAGCCAGGAATAGAACCAGGGTCTCCTGCACTGCAGGCAGATTCTTTACCAACTGAGGTATCAGGGAAGCCCTCCGCCTCATTAGGACTGACTCAAATGTGTTTCTTTATAGTGGAATAATATTCCATTGTGTATATGTACCACAACTTCCTTACCCATTCGTCTGCCGATGGACATTAGGTTGCTTCCATGTCCTGGCTATTTTAAATAGTGCTGCAATGAACATCGGGGTACATGTGCCTCTTTCAATACTGGTTTCCTCAGTGTGTATGCCCAGCAGTGGGATTGCTGGGTCATAAGGAGTATGTCAAGGCTGTATATTGTCACCCTGCTTATTTAACTTCTATGCAGAGTACATTATGAAAAACGCTGGACTGGAAGAAGCACAAGCTGGAATCAAGATTGCAGGAGAAATATCAATAACTTCAGATATGCAGATGACACCACCCTTATGGCAGAAAGTGAAGAGGAACTAAAAAGCCTCTTGATGAAAGTGAAAGTGGAGAGTGAAAAAGTTGGCCTAAAGCTCAACATTCAGAAAACGAAATTCATGGCATCTGGCCCCATCACTTCATGGGAAATAGGTGGGGAAACAGTGGAAACAGTGTCAGATTTTATTTGGGGGGGCTCCAAAATCACTGCAGATGGTGACTGCAGCCAGGAAATTAAAAGACGCTTACTCCCTGGAAAAAAAGTTTTGACCAACCTAGATAGCATATTCAAAAGCAGAGACATTACTTTGCCAACAAAGGTCCGTCTAGTCATGGCTATGGTTTTTCCAGTGGTCATGTATGGATGTGAGAGTTGGACTGTGAAGAAAGCTGAGCACCGAAGAATTGATGCATTTGAACTGTGGTGTTGGAGAAGACTCTTGAGAGTCCCTTGGACTGCAAGGAGATCCAACCAGTCCATTCTGAAGGAGATTCCCTGGGATTTCTTTGGAAGGACTGATGCTAAAGCTAGTACTTCGGCCACCTCATGTGAAGAGTTGACTCACTGGAAAAGACTCTGATGAGAAGGGGACCACAGAGGATGAGATGGTTGGATGGCACCACTGACTCGATGGACGTGAGTATGGGTGAACTCTGGGAGTTGGTGATGGACAGGGAGGCCTGGCATGCTGTGATTCATGGGGTCGCAAAGAGTTGGACACAATTGAGCAACTGAACTGAACAGATGGCAGTTCTATTCCCAGTTTTTTAAAGAATCTCCACACTGTTCTCCATGGTGGCTATACCAGCTTACATTCCTACCAACAGTGTAAGAGGGTTCCCTTTTCTCCTCACCCTCTCCAGCATTTGTTGTTGTAGACTTTTTGATGATGGCCATTCTGACCGGCACAACGCACAGCTATACAACTACTCCTAGCCAAGATGACATTTGTGTGAGTCATCAGATGATTCCAGCCTTCAGCTTTCAAGCTGGACCAGCCAACATCAAGGAGAACAGTCACGGGCTATTCTGCTCAAGGTTTTCCCAAACTGCAGATTCATGTAAAGTAAACACCATTATTTTTAGCCACTACATTTTCAGTGATTTGTTATACAGCATCAGATAACTATACATTGATAAAAATGTGCCTCGTAAAAATTGAAGGGCTTTTTCTCATTCAAAGACTCAATTGGGAAAATGAAAAAGCAAGCCACAGACTCACAGAAACTATGTCTAAAAACATATCTGACAAGTACTTGCATTTAGAATATACAAATAATTCCTACAACTCAAAAATAAGACATATAACAAAAAAATTAAAATGAGCAAAATATTTCAACAGGCATTTCATCCAAAAGAAAAATGCACATACACACATCCATATAGTATATTCATATATATGTATGCATGCATATATGCGTGTAAATACCGTGTGTGCACATATACACTCCTAAACACACAACACGCACATATTTGAATGGACAAAAAGTCAACAAAAAGATGTTTTAAGTCATTAACCTTTAGGGAAATGCAAATTACAACCACAGTGAGATAATACGATACACGCACAAGAACAGGTAAAAATACTAAATGGAATGAGAAGAGCAAGTGACAGCGGGAAAATGGAGCTACTAGAACTCTCACATGTTGCTGTCAGGAACACAAAATGGTACAGTCACTCTGGAAAACAGTTGGGCAGTTTCCTATGAAGTTACCTGAGACACGGCAATTCTATCCCTAGGTATCTACCAAAGAGAAATGAAAACATATGTCCATTTGTATGAACTGTAGAAAAGCCAAAATTATAGTGACAGAGAGCAGATTAGCGATTGCTTGGAGCCTGAGAAAGATGGAGGGCGGGAACTGACGGCCAAGGAGGAAGAGGGACTTTGTTAGGGAAAAGACTGTTTGCTTATGGCTGTAGTCACATAACTATAAACAGCTGTCAAAACTCATCAAACTGTACACTTACAACAGGTGATATTCATTAAATACAAAGCTGTTTTGAAAAAATGCACACCTGTCCCCCTCCCCCTCCTCAAAGCAGTTCCCAACTAACTGGTAACTTAATCACCACCAACCACTACTCTAATGACAAATTTTATAGGATAAACATATACATGCTTTAGATGCAGATTTCATCTTAAAGCCATATAAATTGGGGGCACAGATAGAGGTTGACCAAAGCAGAAGAAAATCAGCAGTAATACTAAAGCCAACAAGAAACACAACAGATGAATAATCTAGGAAACATACAGTCTGTATGTCACACTCACGGGAAGACGTAGGGACCCACTAAAAGTAAACTGTATGAAAACTCTGCATTCCATACAAAATTCTACATTATCACCATTTAGGAACCACTGCCCTACCATACACGTAACTTGATAATTAAGGAAAATAAGTACTATATATAAAAACTAAGCAACTGGCAAACAAAAATCACCAACCTTACCATCACTTGCAGGTGAGTGTTCTTAGACCTGTGTTTCCATCCACTTATTTGTCCAAGGAGAAACCTGAGTTACCCCTGAATCTTTCTTTTCTCTCAACAATTATTTTACTGTAAGTAATACTTACTACAGTATTTTATGTATAATGCTTATTAGAGTATAATACTTATTAATTACTTATTCATCTAAAATTCTCACTAGATTGTAGTTTATATTTCACTCATCACTGCACCCCTAGCACCTAACATCTGTGGGGGGGGGGGACACTTAATAACTGCTGAATGAATGCAAGAATTAAGAGATAATGAGCAAGTAGTCATTTGGACTACGACAAGTAAGCACTTATAGTTTGGGGGTATATGTTTTACCAAGGTGTAAACAAATATGTCCCAAACTGTATTAAAACAATTTCAAATGCTAAAAGTATAACTCATTAGCCTTTCATGTTAATGAAACCAACTTGATCATTTTAGACATCACAAATGACATAACAGGTTTTACTTCAATACACAGGAAACATGCATTACATATAGGAGACAACCGACCTTAGCAGTGGTTTTATGGTTACAAAGAATATTACTTCTGTTTATAGATGAGGGTTGGTTTAAGTTATCCGGAAGTTTAAACAATAAGCAGATGGTTTGTTTCCAAATTGATAGCAGTCATCTGGCTCTAAAGAAGATCGTACTTTTGTAAATACACATTCTTTCATGTTCTATCCAATATGACATGATGAAACAATGTACTAAGTTATGTTCTGCTTTACCTCTCTGAACATAGTAAAATTTAAGAAAAGCATGGATTTCTCCACCACATTATCTTCTTAGACTGAGAGTCAAAACAAACTAAAAAAAGGCAACACGGAACAAAACTGAAAACACAAATGCTGAGGTGTAGAGGGAGATTTCAATTGTTTCGAAACAAAGTAACAGGGTTTTCTCAACCATTAAATGGTGATGATATCAAATATAATAGCTGAGAGTGTTTAACTTCAAATAAGAGTGAGGAATAAAGGACCGTCTCTAAATCTGACCTTTTGTGTTATTAGCATATAAAGTAGTGTAATGCAGGCAAGATTAGTATGTGTAATAATCATGAGACGATTATACAATATCCCTCCCTGTTCCTTCAACTCCTTCCTCTACTCTAAAAAGATTCCGATTTTGTTTAGGTCATCTATCTTCTTTCACAAGGCTACTGGCTTAACTAAATCAGGAATGCCAATCCCGTTCCTCTTGCCAGTGACTTTTTTAGATGCATGCGTGTGATACCAGAGATAAGGCAATTTCACGAAAATAAAGTGGTCAATTCATCAAGAGGACATAATAAATTTAAATATTTATGAATCTAAAAACAAATATTCAAAACATATGAGTCGAAAACTGATGTGACTATATGGACAAACAAGAAAAACCCACACTAGAGTCCGAGACTTCAATGCCCTCTACAATAACTGATGAAAAGTATAGAGAAAATCAGTAAAGATGTGAGCCTGGAAGAATACTATTAATCAACAGAGCCTCACTGATGTTAATAGATACCACACTAAACAAAAGCAGAATAAACATTCTTTTCAGATCCATACAAAACATTCCCCAGGGTAGACTATAGTCTGGAAAAAAGAAAGAAGTCACAAGTTACCATTATCAGGAATGAGATTAACATCACTACTAGTTCTTCAGAAGTTAAAAGGATAACCAGAGAATACAGGAACAATTTTATGCCAATTAATTTGACAACTTAAATGAAATGGAAAAATGGCTTGAATGGCACAAACTACCAAACCTCACAAAAGAAATTGAAATAGCAGCTACAGATCGTCCCACAAAGGAAATTCCTAGTCTATATGGCTTCACTGGTAAATGCTTACAAACATTTAAGGAAGCAATAATTCCAGTTCTACACAAACTTCCAGGAATTTGACAAGAAGGGAATGCTTCTTAACTCACTATAAGAGGGCAGTGTTACCCCAACAGCAAAACCAGAGAAAGATATTACAAGAAAATTACAGACCAGTATCCCCTATGAACATACCTAACAAAATTTCAGCAGACTGAATCCAACAATATATAAAAAGAATAGCACATCAGAGGGGTTTATTCCAGGATACAAGGCTAATTTAAACATAAAGCAATATAATTTACTATACTAAACTAAAAAAGAAAACTACAAGATTATTTCCATAGATATGGAAAAAACATCTGACATGAACATCTATTCCTGATAATAAAAGCCAGGAATAGGAAGGGACTATCTCAAACAGAAAATGAGTATCTACAAAAAATCTATAGCTAATATATTAAAGGATGAAAAGATTGAATACAGTGCCCTTAAGATCAGGAACAAGGCAAGATGTCAACCTGATTTCTATTCAATGTGACAGTGGAAATCCTAGCCACTGCAATAATGCAAGGAAAAGAAATAAAACACATCCAGATTACACAGGAAGAAGTAAAATTTTCTTTATTTTTACACATGGCATTCTAACAGCTAAGATACAAATAAACAGATCGTACTCTCCTAGAAACTATGGGTTCTAATTAATAATAATGTATTAATATAGGTTAATCAAGTATAACAAATGTACCAGAATAATGTAAGATGTTAATAACAGGGGAAGAAAGAAAGGGAGAATGTGGAAATTCAATTTTTCTATAAACCTAAAACTGCTCTGAAAATTAAGTCTAGTTTTAAAAAGTATATACACACAAAATAAAAAAAGAAAAAATAAACAAAACAAAAGGTTATATACCAAGGTAAAAAATAAAAGAAAAAACTCTTTAACTAAATTAGAAATAGATAGCACCTTTTTTACAAGCAAATTAACTTAATAAAAATCAACATATGAGAGAAGTTAGATGATAGTGTGAATTTAAACTCATTTAAAACATCTAACAGCTACTCATTCCATATTAGAATATTTAGAGTCATTACAATGACTATCATAGCCAGATATGCAGAACCAATCTCTATAGACCATGAAAAGGATAGTAAGAAAAGAAAGGGCAAAAACAGAAGGAAGAACCAAAAATATGGAAGGGCATTCTTTTTCCATGATATCAGTATTTCACTCATGTGATTTCCAAAATATCAACGGAACATGACTTTAAAGAGTTATATTCTAACTTCCAATCTATTTATTCAGATCTTCCCAGAAAAATTAGAAAAATAAACTGCATGTCCTTTACCACCATCACGATCATCATTACCATGGAATTTATTGACAAGCACAAATGTAAAAGGTCAATGAACCAAAAAGGATAGAGTGGAAGGATTTAAGTAGCCTGAGTTCTTGATAACATCACTGAATTCTGAAACTCCTACTGTGGAGACTCCATGTAATTTATTTAAAAAAAAATAAAACATACACTAAGTCACTTGTAGTTGTTGTTCAGTCACTAAGCTGTGTCTGATTCTGTGACCCTATGAACTGCAGCATGCCAGGATTCCCTGTCCTTCATTATATCCCGAAGTTTGCTCAAACTCATGTCCAATTCAGTCAATGATGCTATCTAATCATTTTGGCGGGGCTCCAAAATCACTACAGATGGTGATTGCAGCCATGAAACTAAAAGACGCTTACTCCTTGGAAGGAAAGTTATGACCAACCTAGACAGCATATTCAAAAACAGAGACATTACTTTGCTGACTAAGGTCCATCTAATCAAGGCTATGGTTTTTCCTGTGGTCATGTATGGATGTGAGAGTTGGACTGTGAAGAAAGCTGAACGCTGAAGAATTGATGCTTTTGAACTGTGGTGTTGGAGAAGACTCGGGAGAGTCCCTTGGACTGCAAGGAGATCCAACCAGTCCACTCTAAAGGAGATCGGTCCTGGGTGTTCTTCTGAAGGACTGATGCTAAAGCTGAAACTCCAGTACTTTGGCCACCGCATGTGAAGAGTTGACTCATTGGAAAAGACTCTGATGCTGGGAGACATTGGGGGCAGGAGGAAAAGGGGACGACAGAGGATGAGATGGCTGGATGGCATCACCAACTCGATGCACATGAGTCTGAGTGAACTCCGGGAGTTGGTGACGGACAGGGAGGCCTGGTGTGCTGCGATTCATGGCGTCTCAAATAGTCGTACACAACTGAGCGACTGAACTGAACTGAACTGAATCTTCTCATGCACTGCCGCCCCCTTCTCTTCTTGCCTTCAAACTTTCCCAGTATCAGGGTCTTGTTGAATGTTGGGTATTCAGCTAACTGCATCCAAATAAATCTATAATCCTAGTGAAGAACTTGCCTCAGAAGTTGTTGAAATCTTTATCTCAGAGTGAAACTCTAGACTTACATATCGTGCCTTATGCACGATAGAATGCATCTGCATTCTAGATGTCTGGGAAACTATAAAATAATTTCCTAAATATTTATATCTCTTAATTTGGGGTTTATTTTTATCAAATGAAAAATGTAAAGTTTTACATTACTTGTGATAAAAAGAATAAGGAACATCTATAACAAAAAATAAACTGTTCTGGTAATATAAACCTTGTTGTTCTGTTAATCTACAGCTGTACCACTAGTAAGTTTTTTATTTTTATTAATTTTTATTAATTTCTATTAAAGTACAGTTGCTTTACAATGCTGTGTTGGTCTCTACTGTACAGCAGAGTGAATCAGCTATATGTAAACATATACCCCCTCCTTTTGGGTTTCTTTCCCATTTAGGTCACCACACAGCACTGAGTAGAGTTCCTTGAGCTTTACAATAAATTCTGACTTGTGCACTGTATCAGCAGTGTATATATACCATTTCCAACCTCCCAATCCATCCCACTCCCCACATTCCCCCTTGGTGTCCATAGATTTGTTCTCTGCATAAGTGTCTCTATTTCTTTTGTAAATAAGATCGTCTGATATTGATGATATATGTTTTTCTGGATTCCATATATATGCATTAATATACAATATTTATTATTTTTCTGACATACTTCAGTCTGTATGTGGTCTCTCGGTCCATCCACATCTCTACAAATGACCCAATTTTGTTCCTTTTAACGGCTGAGTATCACTCCATTGTGTATATGTACTACAGCTGCCTTAATCACTCTCCTGTGGACGGACACTTCAGCTGCTTCCATGTCCTGGCTATTATGAGTAGTCCTCCAGTGAACACTGGGGCACATGTGTCTTTTTGAATTATGGTTTCTCTGGGTTTATGCCCCATAGCACAACTGCTGGGTCATAAAGTAATTCTATTTTTAGTTTTTTAAGGAACCTCTATACTGTTCTCTATAGCAGCTGTATCAATTTACATTCCCACCAACAGTGCAAGCAGGCTTCCTTTTCCCCATACCCACTCCAGCATTTATCGTTTGTAGATTTTCTGATGATAGCCATTCTGACTGGTGTAAGGCGATGCCTTATTTATATTAAGCTTCATGAGCTAGTTCTATATTTTGAAGATTAATCCTTTATCAGTTGCTTTGTTTTCAAGTATTTTCTCCCATTCTGAGGGTTGTCTTTTTGTCTTGTTTATGGCCTCCTTTGCTGTGCAAAAACTTTTACGTTTAATTAGGTCCCATTTGCTCATTTTCCTTACTCTAGGAGGTGGATCCAAAAAAAAAAAAAAAAATCCTGCTGCAATGTATGACAAAGATTACTCTGCCTATGTTGTCCTCTAAGAATTTCAGAGTACCTGGCCTTCCATTCATGTCTTTAATCCATTTTGAGTTTATTTTTGTGTATGGTGTGAGGGAGTATTCTAATTTCATTCTTTTACCTGTAGCTGTCCAGTTTTCCCATTACCACTTACTGAAGAAACTCTTTTCTCTATGGAATATTCTTATCTCCTTTGTCATAGACTAGGTGACCAAAAGTGCATGGGTTTTTCTCTAGGCTTTCAATCCTGTTCCACTGATCTATATTTCAGCTTTTGTGTCGGCACCGTACTATATTGATTACTGTAGCTTTGTAGTATAGTCTGAAGCCAGGAAGCCTGGTTCCTCCAGCTCCGTTTTTCTTTCTCAAGATTGCTTTTGCTACTCAGGGTCCTTTTTTTTTTCCATGCTTATGTGTTTTTTAAGGAAAGTAGAGGTTAAATTATAAAATCAGAAAGTGTGAAGATATGAAAACCCAAATAGCAATGAAGACCCACCACAGCCAAATACTCAATGTAAAGCCATAACTCTAAGAAGAATAAACCTAAAGCTACTTAATTTCCAAATAGGAAACTACATGGGTATATGGAAGAAGTAATTCACTGAAGCTTCTTGGAACCAACCTGAAGCTCCCATGCCATACGGTATTCTAGTATACGAATTTGTTATAATTATAAAACTATAAATTTGCCCATCTGTTTAACTGCAGGTGGATCCTTGAGTTGAATTGTGTTTTTATAATTATGAACACACTACTCAAAATATTCTTGTTGGTTTCTCCTGTTACACATAAGAAAAAAAAAATCCCCTAATATATATTTAAATAATAGACTGATGCATTGTAAGATGTATATTCAAATTTGCTGCATGTGTGCGCAGTCACTTCAGTTCTATCTGACTCTTTGCAACCCTATGGACTGTAGCCTGCCAGGCTCCTCTGTCCAACTGTCTTCTAAACTGAGTGTACAAATTCGCACTTCTACCACCAACAGATAACAGTTATTATTTCTAGTAATATTTTCCTCCGAGTTAACAAAAGAAAGTTCATCAAGCATCCTGTAAGTATCTAACAAAACTTCAGAATGAAGTTATTTGTTTTTTCATGTATTGACTACCTACCTAATGATACTATATATGTGGTAGGAACTCAGTAATCAAAAGCATTTCATAAAGACTACAAGTAATAGAAACCTACCAAAAGAAAAAAAAAAAAAAGAATATTAAGTTGAAACAGCTGGAGCACCGATCTAGCGACACAGGGGTAGAAGGTTCATAGGAAGCATATGCATGGTCATATGCACGGTCATATGCACACACATAATCATACCTCTAACATGCATGCACGCATACGCAATGAATACTGGGGGAGAAAGTGCTACCGAAGTGTAGAGGGACTATAGTTTTGTTTCCAGCTCTAATGTTCTTAACAGGAAATTATAAAAGGTTAGAAGTCAAGAGTTTTACAAAACTCATCAAGTATATCTACAGCAATTTCTCTACTAACTATGTAATCGACTCAGAGTATAACTGGAACTAGACACAATAAAGCCAACACGAGACTCTAGAACCAGCATGATCAGAGAGTCAGAGAACTTACTTATTTGCCTATTTCGATTTAAGAGATGTTGAAAGTCCCTCTCACGTCCAAAACAGATCTTCATGTCCTCTCACAGTGCCTGAAACCACATCTACACTACTGAATTTTGTTGAACATTCAGCATTTTTCATTCATTAACAAATATTTGCATGGTACTGCAAATATCTCTGGACCTCAGAAACTTAGGAATAATTAGCTGACAAGGATAGGACCTAAAGAAAAACAGAAACAGGAACAGAGATGCTGAAAAAGAAGGTGGGAAACCAAACCAAAAAATCTGAATACTTTCACTGTTTTACTGGTATCTGGGCCCAAAATTACTGTTGTCTTTAACTGACTGGAAATTTCATCTATTGGAGACCAATGTCCTAAATTTGTATAAACTTTTTTTGTATATATTTATTTATTGTTATAACTTTTTAGTGTGTTCTACAAAATTAACCAAATTACTCTCAGTTCTAACTGCATTAGAGTACAAGCATACAGGCTCAATTTTACACATAACTTAAAATGAGAGAAAGAACTAGGGATAAAATCCTTCTCCAGGGGATCTTCACAACCCAGTGAATGAACCTGGGTCTCCAGCATTGCAGGCAGATTCCTTACCATCTGAGCCACCAGGGAAGCCCAATAAAAACAGAGAAGCTAATAAAAAGAAAAACAGACATTTCAGATACTAAAATGCTAGTGCCACAAAGCCTGGAGGACATGAGTCTTGATTAGTCCCCAGAAAAGCTTGCTTATGGAGACTGTGTGGCTGGCACCTATGGTGCAAGTAACTTAGAATGAATGGAACCCTTAGTATTTTGTAGTAATTCAACTAAAACATTTAAGAATCTGGCACTTCAACTGGTTAGTTCACACTAATTGAACACAATGCTAAACATTATCCTTAAACACCAAACAAATACTTAACAACCTTTAAACAGTAACTCAATATTGAATTCCTTGTCTTATTTAAGTCAATAGGAACCAGATTACCTCGTTACGGTTTTAACAAAGTAAACAGTTGAGAAAAATCTAAAATTGCTAAATCAATGCTACTCTCTACAGGCTCAGGCTGTTAATAAATATCTCGTAAATGAACTTAGGTTTTTTAATCTATGTGTTTTTAAAAAGAAGGTAATAGATCCCAATTCTTAATCATTCCCCCTAAATCCACAATTTCTCCCCATTTCCTGTACTAATTTGCTTCTGTTGTGGACTTTTATTTCTATCATAAATTACCCTAATAAGAATTCAGAATCCAAACATAAATTTTATAAACACATACAGTATATATGCCTACTTAATAATCAAAACCAGCCTTCTTAAAGTGTTAATGTTTCCTTTCCAGTACTTCCAAATATGCATATACTTCATAGGGTCTTTATTAGCAATTTTTAACACTAAAAATGGAAAACATGCCCTTTTTTAAAGTTTATATACTTTTTTTACATTTTTATTTTTGGCTGTGCTGGGTCTTTGTCGCTGCACGGGCTTCTCTCGAGCTGGGGTGAGCAGCGCCTACTCTCTAGTTGAGACACAGGAGCTTCTCACTGCAGTGCCTGCTTGTGGAACGTGGGCTCTAGAGCACAGGCCAAGTAGTTTTGCCAAATGGGGTTAGCTGCTCTGTGGTATGTGGGATCTTCCTAGGCCAAGGATCAAACCCATGCCTCCTGCATTGGCAGGCAGATTCTTTACCACTGAGCCACCAGGGAAACCCAAACATGTCTTTTTAAAAACATCAGATTCATAATAGTACAATCAATAAGTCCCTTTCTCCCTAAAGTGTTTATATACACAAACAGTGTCCTATATGAACAAAAAAATAGTACTGCTAAATCTATGTTAAGCAAGGACTAAATTTCTCAAAAAAAAAAAAGGCAGAAAAATACAGTATGATAAATTTTTGCTAGAAAGTTAAATAATGCAATTGCTTTAATTATGATTATTTAAAATCATTTTTAATACAAGGATGAGTAATTATCAACTGTTGGATAAAATACTTTAAAATATCTGATGAAAGTGAAATAAAATTAAGGAAAATTTTCTATACTACTATATATGTAAAAATATCCATTTACATACGTAGGCACAATAGTCTAAACTTCTAAAGAGACAGAAAAACTAAGTTTCAAAACCCTACTAATAAAGATGTGTATTATAATTATTCTTCAAAACAACTAATAAAGTCTATACTGACCCTGTGAATTAAAATTCTCTGTACGTGCGTGTGTGCTCACTCAGCTGTGTCTCTCTGTGATCCCATGGACTCTAGCTTGCCAGGCTCCTCTGTTCACGTAACTTGCCAGGCAAGAATACTGGAATAGGTTGCTACTTTCTGCTCCAGGGGATCTTCCCAACTCAGGGATAGAACCCACAACTCCTGCATCTCCTGCTTTGGCAGAAGAATTCTTTACCACTGAGCCACCCAGATAATTTGCAGACATTATGGTCTAATTTTGAATAATTTCTAACTCTAATAAAAAATTGATTAATAAAAAAAATGGTTACCTTTCATTTGGAACAGAGATTTTAATCTGTTTTGTGTCATGACCCTGAAGTTGTTTAATTTAACATTCCCCTGGGTGTTTCCAAGATTATGGATAATTAACATCAGGCTAACGCTAATTTGACCCTTGTTTCCCACTGAAAAAAGTGTATCAGGATGTAATTCAGGAAAAGTTATGTTACTAAATAGATACTTATTTTCACTAGTATAAGCAAAATTTTACTGGCACAGGCCTCATACAAGATCTTAGCACAATATTGTTTCTTCATACAGTTGCTGAAAGTAACTGCTACAACAGAAAGGGAAGGAGGCAAGGAGAGAGTAGTTACATTCCATGTACTGACAACAAATTTTGCTTCAGTAAAAGAATAAAACAAATTAGTATAAATTTTTGCAGTTAACCAAAATTTATCTATCTACATGATATTTTAATTTTCTAGAGCTCTTACAACAGCTTGAGAACTGCCCCTAAGGCTTCCAATACTGCTGCCCATCTTCCCTACAATTATTTATTCCCAAATTAGCTATGAATAACTGTTTGAAAAGGCAAACCATATTCTATGGATTTGTATTATAAATTTGTATTTACATTTGGAATACAGTGTAATAAAAAGCAGAGACATCACTTTGCCAATAAAGATTTGTATAATCAAAGCTATGGTTTTCCCAATAATCATGTACAAATGTATGAGAGTTGGACCATAAAGAAGACTGAGAGCTGAAGAACTGATGCTTTCACATTGTGGTGCTGGAGAAGGAAATCAACCCTGAAATTCACTGAAAAGACTGACGCTGAAGCTGAAGTTCCAATACTTTGGCCCCCTGACACTAAGAGTCAACTTATTGGAAAAGACCCTGATAAGAAGGCAAAAGGAGAAGGGACAGAGGATGAGATGGTTAGGTAGCATCACCAACTCAATGGACATGAATTTGAGCAAACTCCAGAACAGTGGAGAACAGAGGAGCCTGGTGTGCTATAGTCCATGGGGTCGTAAACAGTCAGAGAGAACCGAGTGCCTGAACCACAAATTCCATCTGACTCTCTGAAAAGGCAAATCATATTCTATTGTTCTTTTGTTTAAAAGTCTCCAATGGTTTTCATAGCACATACACACTACTATATAAAATAAGTAAACGACAAGAACCTACTATATACACAGGGAATTACACTCAATATCTTACATTGATAATAACCTAAAATAGAAAAGAATCTGAAAAAGCATACATATATATACATATACACACACACTTGAATATATACATATATATACAGTTTAAACTAACACAACATTGTAAATTAACTATGTCAATTGAAAATGCATAAAAATAAATTTTTAAAAAAGAATTTCAAAAATTCTCCAATGCTTTTCTATAAAATGCAAAATAAACTCTAAACTCCTCACCATGGCAACAAAATCCTAAATGTAAACTGTCTTTTGCTTATTTCATTTTATACCAACCTCATTTTATACCATTCTGTCCACCCATAACAGTCTTCTTGGCTACAAATCCAACGCACCAAGCTTATTCCCATCTAGGGATCTAATTTATTTACTGTTCACACTCCCTGAAAACACTTTCATTAAGATCTTCTCAAGCTCTGGCTCACTGGAATACAGCTGGGACTAAAATAACATCTCTGCTCTAGAAGAGCACACCAATAATAATGCCAGAGAAATGAAAGAGAAGGGAAAAGATGGGGGCGGGGGGAACACTGCTACTACAGAATCGCAAACTAAGTGCCATAGGACAACAGAAGAGAACGTAACCTACTCCAGAGGAAAGATTTCTAAATTCAGATTTGTCACTGTCTTAGATACATGACCAGGAAATAACAATGACACACACTATTAAATGGAGACGATTCCATTTTGATGTTCTTAAAGTGCCACACTCCATATGTCAGCAAACCTGGGAAACTCAGCAGTGGCCACAAGACTGGAAAAGGCCAGTTTTCATTCCAATCCCAAAGAAGAGCAATGCCAAACAATGTTCAAACGATCGTTCAATTGTGCCCATTTCATAGGCTAGCAAGATTATGCTCAAAATCCTTGAAGCTAGGCTTCAGCAGCACATGCATCAAGAACTTCCTGATATACAAGTGGGTTTTGAAGAGACAGAGGAACCAGAAATCAAACTGCCAACTGGATTGTGGAGAAAGCAAAGGCATTCCAGAAAAACATCTACTTCTGCTTTATTTATTATGCTAAAGCCTTTGACTGGGTGGATCACAACAAACTGTGGAAAGTTCTTAAAGAGATGGGAGTACCTGTCTTAGGAGAAACATGTGCACAGGACAAGAAGCAACAGTTAGAACTGGACGTGGTTCCAAATAGGGAAAGGAGTACAACAAGGCTGTATGCTGTCACCCTGCTTATTTAACTTATATGCAGAGTTTATCATGTGAAATGCCAGGCTGGATGACTCACAAGCTCCAATCAAAACTGCCAGGAGAAATACTAACCATCTCAGATATGCAGATGGTACCACTCTAACGGCAGAAAGAAAATAATAACTAAAGAACCTTTTGATGAGGGTGAAAGAGGAGAATGAAAAAGCTGGCTTGAAACTCAGTTTTCAAAAAAGCAAGATATGGCATCCAGTCCTAACACTTCATGGCAAACAGAAGAGGAAAAAAATGGAAACAGTGACAGATTTTATTTTCTTGAGTTCCAAAATCACTGTGGACAGTGAGTCAAGCCATGAAATTAAAAGATGCTTGCTCCTTAGACAGTGTATTAAAAAGCAGAGACATCACTTTGTCAACAAAGATCTGCACAATCAAAGCTATGGTTTTTCCAATAATCATGTACAAATATGAGAGCTGAACCATAAAGAAGGCTGAGAACTGAAGAACTGATGCTTTTGCATCGTGCTGCTAGAGAAGACTCTTGAGATTCCCTTGGTCTCCAGGGAGATCAAACCAATCTTTCCTAAAGGAAGTTGACCCTTAAATTCACTGGAAGGACTGATGCTGAAGCTGAATACTTTGGCCCCTGACACAAAGAGCTGACTTACTGGAAAAGACCCTGATGCTGGGGAAGACTGAAGGTAAAAGGAGAAGGGGATGGCAGAGGATAAGATGGTCACTGACTCAACGGACATGAATTCGAGCAAACTCCAGGAGACAGTGGAGGACAGAGGAGCCTGGTGTGCTCTCGTCTATGGAGTTGTAAAGAGTCAGACACAGCTGAGTGACTGAACAACAACAAATTCCACTTGACTCTGCACCACACAGAAGCCCCATTAATGTGCATGAATAATAGATGTCATTGAAAAAATTTAGGATGTTATTTAATTCATAAAAATACTTCAGAGCTTACATTTGGGCTATGCCCCCTCCTTCGTTGCCCTCCAAGGCCTCTCTATGGTCGTTTGACCTGGGCTCAGATACACTACACCTGAAGTAGGTCAGTCAGATTAGGGTAAAGGCAAAGGGGAAGAAGACGAGGTAGATGTTCAGATCCAAGTCACTTTAATGACAGCATCACATTTTTTTTTTTAAGGTGCTACTGCTGAGCTCCCCACAGCAGCCCTGGTTCCAGTCTTTCCTGAGACATGATTGTTTAGTACATCCTTCAATTCTGTGAGCCTTCTCAAAGTCCTTGCCTTAATCCCTGTTTTTATCTTGGTTTCTTTTATTAAAAAAAACCCAAGCAACTGTGAAACACTTCAAATATACAATCATCCTAGTGAAAAGCTAAAACAGAGATTAAGGTTTATGTCTCTATTCCAAGTAGTGTGAAGCTACTACATACCTAAAAACTGTACTGATATAATAGGAAGAGCAAAACATTAGTGTCACTCACTTTCAGATGCAGATTCAACTTCTAGATTCACTATCTGCTACCTATCTGATGGGAGTTTGAACAAGTAATTTAACATTCTCCAGCTCCTAATCTACTGGTGACAACCCTCAGAGGGTTGTTGGAAGATTAATCAAGATAAAAGATGTCAAAACAATCAGCAAAATGTCTGCAAGATAGTAGGGGCTCAATAAATGTCAATCCTCACCTTGTTTCCCAATAAGGAAAAGATGTTTAATCAAAAATAAGTGAAAAGCCAACTCTGGCTAGAG
Organism: Ovis aries; assembly: GCF_016772045.2. Taxonomy (NCBI): domain Eukaryota; kingdom Metazoa; phylum Chordata; class Mammalia; order Artiodactyla; family Bovidae; genus Ovis; species Ovis aries. The sequence continues at coordinate 7,988,649 of NC_056074.1, forward strand.
CGAAAGTGAAAGTCACTCAGTCGTGTCCACTTCTTTGCAACCCCATAGACTATCCAGTCCATGGAATTCTCCAGGCCAGAATACTGGAGTGGGTAGCCTTTCCCTTCTCCAGGGGATCTTCCCAACCCAGAGATGGAACCCAAGTCTCCCACACGGCAGGCTGAGCCACAAGGGAAGAGGATTAACAAATAAAGCCATGAGTTAAATACACACCCTCATCTGTTTTGTTTTGCACGGCCCACAAGCCAAAACTGGTTTTCAAATTTTTAAATAGAGCTGTGCATTGAATATTGTGTGCCGCCTCCTCCCCTAAAATTAAATATATCTATATATGTTGGAATCATAACCTGTGGTATCTATGTGAATGTGATCTTACCTTGAGATAGGGTCTTGGCACATGCAGTCAAGGTGAAATCATCCTGGATGAAGGTAAGCCCTAAATCACAATGACTGGTATCTATTGGCCTAAGAAGGCCATGTGCTGGTGAAGGCAGATTGGGACAATGTGGCAAAAAGCCAAGGAATGTCCAGAATTATCAGGAGCCACCTGAAATTGGAAGAGGTAAAGACAGATTCTTCCCTGGACACTTCAGGGAGCATGGTTCTGCCAACATCTTAATTTCAGGTTTCTGGTCTCCAGAAGTACGTGAGAACATATTTCTGTTGTCTTAAGCCACCCAGTTTGTGGCAAATTGTTATGGCAGCCCTAGAAAACTAAAATGCAAAGTTTGATCATGGTATCTGTTTTGTATGGCCCACAAAACAGTTAATTCTTTTAATGTTATTTAAATTCCTATACTCAGTATATAATGACCTACTACAAATAGGTTTTGTTTTTAATCAAAACAATAGCATTTCCCAACATGTGAAACTATAAAATTCAAATCTCACTGTCCATAAATAAAGTTTCACTGCTCACAGCCACATTCATTTGTTTATATCTTTCCTATGGCTGCTTCTGTCCTACAAATGCAATGTTGAATAGTTACCACAGAGACCACATGGCCCTCTAAACTGGTTACTATCTGGCTCCATGTAGAAAGTTTGACTATCCTCAGTCTTAAGCATTAATGCTGAAGACATGAATAGTAGCTGGACAGGTTAAAAACTGGAAGGAACAAACACAAGACCTAGGAATTTTTATCATGGGAAAAAGGTTTAAAGTTTTAAAATAAACCAAGATTTAAGGGGAAAAAAAGAGTAAATAACAGAGGTGCTAGTCAAGAACAGTCTGATTCCTATCTCGTGAAGTAAGTTAGATGACAACAATCATTATTATGGAGAAGCTGGCTACAGTGTAAGGACGTGGAACAAGACTACTAATTTGCTTTATGATGTATCATTTAAGATAGGCAGAAGACATCTACCTGAAGCCTCCTGAAAACAGTATAAAGTGGCAGAGAAAAATGGTTTAGAAAATCAGACAGAAAGACACATCCCAGTCTTCTCTTCCCAGTCTAAATGTCAATTCTGAGCAATGAAATTGTTTATTGACTAAACATTATAAAAATGTCCCAACTGGCCACATTATAAATCTATCCCTACTATAATCCATCCTTAAGAGTACTTTCAGAATGATTGTCCTAAAATACAAAGTTTGATCATGCTATCTGTTTTGTATGGCCCACAAAAGTTAATTTTTTAATGTTATTTAATTTCCTATACTCAATATATTAACACCCTTCACAGTAAGACCCAAATCCCCAACCAGTCCCATTTCATACCACTCCTTAATAATCCAGAAGCTTCTCCTATATTTAACTTTGTTATACACATCTATAACGTTCTTGGTTTCGCTGTCTGTAAACCCGCTATGATTTTAATTACTTGTTTATTCTTTCACACTAAACTGAATTTTATGACAGAGCATGTCTGTCAGGCTATGATATACAGAGCACTCACCACTGTACCTAGATGCATAGTAAGTATAAGCCGAATGAAGAATGAATAAATTGACAAGGATGACTGCCTATGCGAGGGCTCAGGACTCCAATTTTTTTGCATGTATTGCTACCGCTCTCCCGAGAATTACCTTTGCCTGGTTTACCTATCTGGGAAATTCTTTACTCATCTTTCACATGCAGCCTCCTCAGGAAACCCTTTCCTTACATTTTCCTGCCAACTGTTCTTTCCTCCACATCGCTAAAATAATATGTTCCATATGATACTGTAATATATCTACTTGCTGGTACTTAGGCTTCATTAAACCTTCAGTTTCTCAAGGACAAGAACCCTGTTTAATTCAGTATTGCTTTCTCTGACACTTAGTTCAATGTATGGAGCATGTGAAGAATAAAAATGTATTTGCTGAGTACATAAACTAAAATTATTTCACAAATGTAACAAAGCTCTAAATCACAGAACGCTATATATTTTAGTATTCTCACTGTAAGTTAAATTGTTTTAACAATTTATTAAATAGTGTTTTAAACAATTGTGACTACATATTCTAGTTTACATAAAATTTATAAATGAATGAAATTTCATCCGTTGTAAATTATTACAGCAATAATGCTGTTGTTCAGTCACCAAGTCATGTCCGACTCTTTGTGACCCCACTGACTGCAGCATGTCAGGCTTCTCTGTCCTGCACCATCTCCCAGGGTCTGTCCAAGTTTATGTCCATTGCATCAGAGATGCCATCCAACCATCTCATCCTCTGTCGCCCTCTTTTCTTTCTACCTTCAATCTTTCCCAGCATCAGGGACTTTTCTAATGAATCAGCTGTTCACATCAGGTGACCAAAGTACTGGAGCTTCAGCTGCAGCATCACTCCTTCCAGTGAATATTCAGAGTTGATTTCTTTTAAGATTGATTGGTTTGACCCTGCTATCCAAGAGACTCTCAAGAGTCCTCTCCTGTACCACAGTCTGAAAGCATCAATTCTTTGGCACTCTGCCTTCTTTACTGTCTAGCTCTCATATCCTTACATGACCACAGCCTTGACTATATGGACCTTTGTTGGTAAAATGACGTCTTTGCTTCTTCACACTGTCTAGGTTTATCACAGTTCTGCTGCAAAGAAGCAATCGTCCTCTAATTTCACGGTTGCAGTCACCATTCACAGTGATTCCAGAGCACATGAAGAGGACATCTGTCACTGCTTTGCTCCTTTTCCCCTTCTGTCTGCCGTGAAGTGATGGGACCGGGTGCCATCTTCTTAGTTTTTTAATACTGAGTTTTAAGGTGGCTTTTTCACTCTCTTCCCGCACCCTCATAACGACATTCTTTAGTTCCTCTTCATTTTCTGCCATTAGAAGCTCAAAATATTTAGAATAAAATCTAAAATTCTTTTTTTCACCAGCATTTCAATTTATAGATATTAACAACAATTAAGCCATTAAGCATTTTCAAATAATCCTTTCTCTACACATTTATATATGTACATATAGATATGCTGTGTGTGAACACACAATATAAATGTCAGATATTAATCATAAATTACATCAATCCTATTAAGATAGTTCAACTGAAATACATCCAAAATAAATATCATAATTTAATTGCAATTTTCTAATATCTGGATTCAATTAAGTTCAGGAAAGTTTCAAGAAGGCCACCCAGTAATAAACACAAAATAAATTGTGTCTGCTGTCTTGTTAGTGATAATTTTTTATTGCTACCTCAGTTTCAGATGTCAGAGTAATGACTTCCATATTCTGATTAAAATGCAAATTGAAACCATATGTTAGAAAAGCATACGCTTTCAATGTCACTGTTTTCTGAATTTAAGCACAATAAAAGTATAAAGGCTAACAATTACCCCAATGAATTCTATTGATTCTAGATGTAGAAAACACAGACTTTTCATTGCACACTATGTCAACACATGAAGTTATGGCACATCAATTAACAGTTATGGTCATACACACACACATATATATACATATATATGTATGCATATGTAATTGATGAGAGGTAAAAATTATAAATCAATATGAATCTTGAAGTGAAGTGAAGTCACTCAGTTGTGTCCGACTCTTTGCGACTCCATGGACTGCAGCCTACCAGGCTCCTCCCTCCATGGGATTCTCCAGGCAAGAGTACTGGAGTGGGTTGCTATTTCCTTCTCCAGGGGATCTTCCCAACCCAGGGATCGAACCCTGGTCTCCTGCATTCCAGGCAGACACTTTAACCTCTGAGCCACCAGGGGAGTCCTAACCTTAAAACAGAATGAAACTTAATTGATTTGATTTTCTTCAAAAGTGAAAACCAAAAATGATTTTATAAACCTCTTTGTAATCTTCAGATTTACTAAAGAAACCACAATTACTTTAATCTACATTTTCAGGAAAATGAAAAGGAAACAATAGACTGATGTGTTTGTTTAATTTTGCTAATGAATTAATCAAATTCTACATAAACCAATTTAACATTTAATGAATTTCTAAGACTATGCTATGAGTTTCCCAAATATCTTCTGAGATTGATTCAAAACTAACAAGCCCAATAATTTAAATATTACAAGCTTTGCTCTTCTTCATTTTGATTTGTGACATTAAAACTGCTGTGTGCATAACACTTTCTTTTGTTTTGAAAGGAAAATTTTGAAGTGATTAAAAAAAAAACTTTTCTTATAAATGTAACTCCAAAAAAGGCTGAATCATGAATATTCTATTCAAGAGTGAATATTTCTGGAACTTCCCTGGAAGTTCAGTGTTTAGGACTCAAACACTTTCACTACTGCAGCCTGGGCTGAATCCTTGGTCACGGAACTAAAATCCCACAAGGCATACAGCCACAAAAAGACGGAGTATTTCTCTTTTTTTCTTTTCTTTTTGTTTCGTAAGAGTGAGTATTTCTAAATTTAACATATTTCTTCCCAATATCAGCTAGATGTAAAAAATTAAAAGTCAATGCCAGCTAAGTTTACACAATTTATACACATCAAAGGCAGTAAACTCAATGTAAGTATGGTTCTGTTGCGTAAGAAAAAAGTGAAGGTAACCATAAGAGTGTTACCTGAAAGAGAGACTGGGATGAGGTAGGGTAGGGGTAAACCGCAGCTCTCAAGATGAATAAAATCATTTGACTGTACCTTAAGAAAACGTTCAATTTGAAATACAAATGACACCTTCCTGTATTGCAGCCTATACTTCAGTTGCAGACTAATGAATAATCAACGTCTCTGATCAGTCTAAAACGTGACTCTGGTGTCTCACAACAGTTCACCTTTTCCTTGCTTTCTTACACATTAGCAGAGAACCCCTATATCTTATTTACCTGATAATTTCTGGACAAATTCCTTTTTTTTCTTTTTATAATATCCATAGCAAAGAGAAAAACAAGGGAGTAAAAATATTTTAGCACTTGCAAGTTCCTCAGATATAACAAATATTCTCCATTGTTATATCTCCCACATTTCACCTCAGCAAAAAAGAGACAATTAAAAATGTCTATAATATGTTGACACTTCTAAAATGTTTTGTGCTTCTTGGAGGAAAGACAGTACAGTCTACCATACAGTATTATCAATGACTGTGTTTCCATTTCTAATTCAAACCTACTAAAACCACATAAAAATAGACATCAACTCTTCTTTATCTAATCAATACTCTATATTCCTTGAAGGAAAAAGAGGAGTGACATGAATTACTTTTAGATACCTAAATAGTTGAATTCTCTATCAGAATGTTACAAGACCAGATAAAAGTACGAAGATTTTGTTCTAAAATTAAGGAAACCTGTGCCTCCATAGAATACAAGTTTTCCAAAAATACACCTTTCCTGGAAGAACAGATAACATTTTTCCATGCTTAGAAGACTTCACAAACATGATCAAACTCAGTCAAAACAATGACAAAGACAATGATAAAAGCAAGTATTATTGAGACCTTCCTACTCTACTAGTAAGTCTTATATGTACTATCATATTTCATTTTCACAATATTGCTCTGTGAGGTAGGAGCTATTATGATGTCATGCCAGCTGAGAAAATGGAGGTAGAAGCAAAACGGTTTGACCAAGATCATAATACAAGCAGTAAGTAAACAGCCGTGGCTGGGAAGTCTTTCTTAGTAACAAAATACAGTACTGAATTAACACTGAAAAGATCTCGGGGTTCCCAGACTAACAACCAGGGGCCACAGAGTCAAAAGATATGAACACTAGTTGGTGTGGACAATGATCTCAGGATTTGAGTCTCCAGACTCCACACCATATTCCTTCTTCACGGCCCTGTTTTCATCCGTCTCTTGGCCTGCACCAGGTTGCTGCCATAGTTTCAGGGCTAGAAAGTCAACTAAACACTAACAAATACAATAAACCAGATCCTGTCACCAGTGCCGACTGTACAGAATAGAATTAAATCTTTAAAGTGTCTCTATTAAATGTCTATTTATAATAAACATCTAACAACAATAACAGAATAACTGCAAAGGTAAAATAATAAATGCCAGATCTGAAAAATTTAGGTCTGTGTAGCCCAAGTACATTTTTAAGTAAATGCCTTTTTATTTTCCTTTTCACTTTTTTCCTTTCTCTGTTTCTATTTTTCTTTAAATAAATACTTCACAAGTACGAGGTCAAGTTTTAGTATGAATAGTCCTTACCTGCAACTGTTTCAGCAAAATGAAAATAATAGAGTCCATTATTTTTCATCAAACGATATCTATCAGTTAGGCCAGGACATTTCATCCTCTACTTTGATAATTGCTATTAGAGGTGTAAAGGGCATACCTTAAAAGCATATTGCAAATGAGCTATTTTCCTCCTACATATTAAACTCAGTTGTATCTTCAATTTCTTCACTGTACTGCTCACTTTACTGAACCAATTAAGTTAAGTCGCTCAGTCGTGTCCGACTCTTTGCGACCCCCTGAACTGTAGCCCACCAGGCTTCTCCGTCCATGGGATTCTCCAGGCAAGAATACTGGAGTGGGTTGATGAACCAATTACAGCATATCTCATGTCAGAATGCAAGAAATTCAAGAACCCATACATTGTAGGATACATCTAAATGTGATTTCTCAAACAATGTATTTATTTCTGATAAGAAATACAACTAATTGTTAGTTTAATCTCATGCTATGTTTATGAAAGTTGCTAAGAAATATCACTAAATGGTACAAGATTAGCTTGTAGAAAAAAAAAATCATAGACCCTTTTTTTATCACATGCCAGTCATATAATTTAACAAATCATACAAAATCTACATCTTTTCCTCCAAAAAAATTTTTAACATATAATGCATTATTTTTAATTAAGGTATTTAAGACCTTAATTAGTATACTTTTACTTTTTACCTTTGTATTTTCCTTAAGGGTGACAAACATTTTAATGATTTTGTATAGATGATTAAAAGATGATATTTAGCTTTGTAACTAAATTTGTATCTCACAATAAGAATGAACATGATAAACGCCACACTACAAAAGTCATAGCTCTTTGCTTCTGTTTGAAAAACTACCAAATATTAACTAGATTACATTAGATCATATTTTTGAATATCAAAATACAAAAAAAAAACCTTAAATATCATAAAACCCAGTAGAATACTGACAGATGACCAAGGAGCTACAAAATTTAGTAAAGCACTAAAAGAAGCTTTTTCAGAACTTAAATTGTTGGCTAACTGAATATAAATAAGTAATTTATTTTTCCTTTGACTTTAAAACATAACATACTCGAATAACTTACCTCCTAGAAATATAATTAATGCTTACCTTCCTGACCAAAGTGACATAAAATGATTTAACACAGAAGTGCATTGAGTTAATATCCCATGCTACTGTCTAAAGCTGTCACAGCAGTGCTAAATTTTTTTAAATACTGCCATTACATTCCAGACCTCCAGATTTAACCTTAATTAAAAGACCGTAAATGAAAACAATCATGCTCTGTACTGCAACTGTTGCCACATTTAAGGATTATTTTTAATATTCATTTAAAAAGTCTAGGTTCTAAAAAGTCATCAACCAACACCTTTCAGGTAGGATACAGTAGCCTAGAAAAAGCACTAAATAAACCCAGTTAGAACCTGAAGTTTCAATATTACCTTATTATATATCGTCAATATGAGATTAGAAGTCACATAACCTTCCACGCTGTTTTCATAATCTACAAATGGTGTAATAAAAGCTATCATGCCTATTTTTAACTGGGTGGCTTTGGTACATTAAATGCAAAAAGGTATGTGAAAAGCGTTTACAAAGGCATTAGATAAACATGATACTATGGAGGTATTATTCACTGAATACAAACATTCTGGTTATTCCTGCAAGAAATTATAAAGACAGACATAGAAGACAAAATTCCAGAGAATGAAAAGATTGTTTTAGTGAAAAAAAAAAAAAAGAAATCAAAAACTGTAAACTCATATATTAAATACCTGAAAGCCAAAAAAAATTAAACTTCATTCATAATTTCCCTTTAAATTCATGCCCTACACACACACACAGACACACACACACACACATATGCCCTCAATAAATAATTCTTGGCTTAGCTAAGGAAAGCAGAGAGAAGGACAAAAATAAATTAACCCTTTCTTCTGTCTTCCTCCCTGCTAGGACTGTCACTTCCCAGTGCAGATTTACATATACTCTGTAGCCATGTTAAGGACAGCTATGTTTCCAGACTTTAAGAATAATGACTTGCACAGTCTGGATTTAGTAAAAGAAGACAGAACTGGAAAAGCGAATAGCTAGGTTCAAGTAAGCAAGGTGACTATGGCAGGTTGGGTCCCAGAAGTGAAGTGAAGTGAAATCGCTCAGTCGTGTCTGACTCTTCGCGACCCCAGGGATTGTATGTAGCCTACCAGGCTCCTCTGTCCATGAGATTTTCCAGGCAATAGTACTGGAGTGGACTGCCATTTAGCTTTCAGGCAAAGCATCCTGAGAAACTAATCACACATTATGAAAATCACTATGCAATGTTAATGACCCAAATATTATTTCCTCTTTGGAACAATGTCTATAATTTTAAAATGTTTCTATGATCGATGTGGTGATGTCACGCTCTCCCAGGCCAGACTTAAGCCATAATGGTAATTAGTTACTGATTTTATCATAATATAGATATAGATATAGATACACTCACATCTTAAACTCTCTGTGCAAACAAATATTTTTATGAATTATGTATTTTTTCTCATTTATTAGAGTAATTATCACAGTAAAGAAATGTTAGGTTTAAGGGCTTCTTATTCCTCTTGGACGACATTAATTAATCTTCATAATAATCACACAAAAAATAATGTATTAATTACTCCATTTGACAGAGGAGGAAACTGAGAAAAAGGTAGTAAGTGGTAAACCAGGATTCAAACTGATGAGTGCCAGCAGTGCTCAGTCCTGAGAATCAAGACCATCTCCGTATCTTGCCAATATCAATCACTCCCAGGGTATGAAATCACTCCTGCTGACCGAAAACCACTGATCTAGTTTTATGAGAACTTTTTGTCAACAGTTTCTGAATTTTGTCAAAAGTTTATTCAGACTCTGTTAAGATGACTTTTCTAAGTATGTTAATAAGTCCATTACGTTAATTGTCTTCTGAATGTTAAGCTAAATTCCTCACTTGAACATGGTATTATTGGAATGATCTGCTAAAATTTTGTTATCATGAGGATTCTCAGTCCGTCGTTCCCGTTTTCTTGTAGTGTCTTTGTCTTGCTTTGGTATCAAAGTTATGCTGGCCTCAGAGAAGGGATCCTGAAGTGACTGCTTCTCTTCAACCTTCTGATGCAGTTTGAGTGGAATGAGCAGAACTTGTATCATGTCTTCTTTAAATATTTACTGAAACTCTCCAGGGAAGTTACCCAGGCATGAAATTTTCTTTGGGAAAAGGTTTTAAATTACAAATCCAATTTCTTCAATAAATAGAGGGCTGATCAGTTTATCTATTTCTCTTTGAGTGAGTTTTATATCTTTTGAGATACAAAGGAGAAAGAGGCAGTAGAGAATGAGATGGTCGGATAGCATCACTGATTTACTGGACATGAATCTGAGCAAACTCCAGGAGAGAGTGAAGGACAGAGGAGCCTGGCAGGCTAGAGTCCATGGGGTCCCAAAGAGTCGGACATGATTTAACAACCGGACAACAGCAACAATCTTTAAAGAAATATAACCTTTTCACCTAAGTTGACAAATATATGGACATAAACTTATTCAATTACCAAGTTACTATACTTTAATTGGTCGGCTCAAAAGTTCGTTTGGCTTTTTCGTAAGATTCTATGGAAAAACCCAAACAAACGTTTCAGCCAACTCAGTATCAGCTGTATAATCTATAATGGAATAACCTCTCTCATTCCTGATGCTGGTAATTTGTATCTTTTCTCTTTTTCCCCTCATCAATCTGGCTTAAAGGTTTGTTAATTTATCCATTTTCTCAAAGAACTAGCTAAAGTTATGTTGACTGACTGGTTTTGATTTTTTTTTCACCTATTTCCACTCTAATATTTACTATTTCTTTACTTATGCTTACTTTGGGTTTAACTGCTCTTCTTTTTCTAGCTTCCTAAGGTTGAAACTGAAATCACTGACTTAAGACCTTTCTTTTTTTTTCTAAATAGGTATTTCGTGTTATAAATGTCCCTCTAAGTAGGCAGTCAATATCTTACCAATTTTGATATGTTTGTTTTTTCATTTAATTCAAAATACCTTCTACTCTACTTTTGATATCTTCTGGTATCTTCAAATATTGGGGGATTTTCTAGATATCTTTTGGTTACTGGTTCTAATTTAATTTCATTGACATCAAACAATAAATTGTATGACTTGAATCATTTGAGATTCATTTTGTAGTGCAGAATATGGTAAATTTTGATGATACTTGAAAATAATTTTCACTCCATACTGCTGTATAGAATGATCTATAAACATCGACAATGTCAGGTTAGTTAATAGGGTTACTCAAGGCTTCTGTGGTGGCATCACCAACTCGATGGACATGAGTTTGGGTAAACTCCGGGAGTTGGTGATAGACAGGGAGGTCCGGCATGCTGTGATTCATGGGGTCGCAAAGAGTCAGACACGACTAAACGACTGAACTGAAGGCTTCTGTATCCTTCATGATTTTCTTTTTACATTCTATATCAAGGATGTTGTTTATTTCTCATTGCAGTTCTGTCAGTTTTTGCTTTATTTATTTTGAAGCTCTCTTATTAAATGCATAAACATTTAGGAATATTATGTCCTCTTAATTCATTTATCCTTTTACTGTTATGAAATTACCCTCTTTCTCTCTGGTAATATGCTCTGCTTTGAAATCTACCATGCACGAGCACCTGTTAAGTCCCTTCGGTCGTGTCCAACTCTTTGCAATCCTATGGACTGTAGCCCTCCAGGCTCCTCTGTCCATGGGATTCTCCATGCATGAACACTGGAGTGGATTGCCGTGCCCTTCTCCCGGGGATCCTCCTGATCCAGGGATCAAACTCGCATCTCTTACGTCTCCTGCACTGGCAAGCAGGTTCTTTACACTAGCACCACTGTTACTACAGCCACTCTAGCTTACTTCTAACTAGGGTGAGCATAATATATCTCTTATCAAAACTTTTAACTCATTTTAAATTTATTTGTCCCTTTACTTTTAAAGTGACTTCTTGTAGGTTACATATAGTTGAGTTATCTGAGGTTTATAATATACATACCTTCAAGTGATTTACACAGTGTCCCATATGGCATAAAAATCTGTTATTACATTTCTATTTCTTCCCTCTTGAACTCTGTATCAATGTTGTTAAACACTACTTCTACATATAACCCTCACAAACTACACTGCTATTATTTTTGCAATCAATTACACTTTTAAAGGGGGATATATAAGAAAAGTATCTTTTATATCTACCAAGGTGTTGATAGTTACCATTTTCAGTGCTCTTCATTTCTCTGTGTAGGTCTAGATTTCCAACTATATTGTTTTCCTGAAAACTTCCTGACAAACTTTAACATTTCCTCTAGTACAGGTCTACTGCTGATGAATTCCTTCAGGTTTTCTCCGTCTGAAAAAGTCTTTACTTTGTACGTACCACCTTCAAGGAAAACTGAAGCACATATTACCTTCACAAGCCAAACAGTTATATAACTAGGTGTATAAAGACTAATTATGATGAAATCTCACACCTAAAGAAAGATGGCACCTTTTTTTCCTTTGGCCTAATTGATCCTGTAGTGGTTCCTCAAGGCACTTGGAGCAGAATACCTACTAGATTCAATGTCAACCTCCAACCCCAAAATCTCTAGTATGAACTATCAAATTATTCAAATAGGAACACAGGACAAAGAAACACAGGACAAAATTATCTCCTAAAGAACCAATAAATCTATGTTCAAATGAACTACTAGAATAGTGATACTTCTCACATTCCAAGCTACTCTGTCCTTTTACCAGAAAGTACCGAATCTAAAAATATACGTTCTTAGCTTTTATCCATGCACATCCAGAGAAATTCACAGAACAGTCATGTACAAAGATGATTATCACCATATTGATCGTGACACTGAGGAGTTGGAAGTAATCTGGATGTCCATCACTGAAAGAATGAACAAGTAAAATGCACTAGATGAACCAGATGGTGTTCATGGTGCACAATCCTGTGAATGTGCTAAAAATCACTCCAAAGGGGTAACTTTTATGGTATGTGATTTATATCTCAATAAAGCCATTATAAGGCACATACAGGGGATCAAGGGATGAATATTCTGGCACACTAGGTGGCAGTCAAAGCAATACATGGGAAGGACATAAAGGAATACACATAGGTCTCAAAAACACAGCATCAATAGATCTTCAAATGCATGCATGCTAAGTCACCTCAGTCGTGTCTGACTCTGCAACCCTATCGACCAGAGTGCACCAGGCTCCTCTGTCCATGGGGTTCTCCAGGAAAGAATACTGCAGTGGGTTACCATGCCCTCCTCCAAAGGATCTAAAACAGAAATTAAATTGCTCAGTATAAGAAAATGAGAGGGAGTCTCTAATAATTCCCCTTTGCATGCTCACAAGTCCTCCTCTATGTCTGCCTTTGGATCAAGTGGCCCATGACAATTTTTAAGAATCTATTCACTTTGGGTAGCAAAGTATCTCATCTTCTACCACATGAAGATAAGAGCACAAGATGAGCCAAATGTTATACTGGGCACCAAAAGCACATTCCTCAATGTGACTTAAAGAATCAGAGTAAGAATACAGAGAAAAATAGCATCCCTAATTCTGGTACTCATAAGAAACCATCCAACAAAGGAATCTACTAGCTCAGGAGATCAGCTGATAACAGATCTACTTACTCTTTTGTTTACCTTCCCTTGAGAAAACAAGGTCATTTGGGTTGGCTTAAAAGAACTTGGGTCTCAAAGTTAATGGAAGGAAAGAAGAATAGGTGTTATTAATATGTTCACCAACTTAGAAGATAAGGGTCATTCTCTCTCATCTTTGCCATTTTCTAGAGTATTTGCTCCCAATCTCCATCCATTCAGTATTCATTAAGCACATATTATATTCTAAACACTGTGGATACTAGGGATGTCAGTGAACGAGCAAGAAATCTTGCTGTTAAGCAGCTTATATACAGTGCAGGGAAAATGAAGCAAACAAATAAGAACATTTCTAAATTTTAAAATTTAATTTACTTATAAGAGCCATGAAAAAGAAGAGTAAAGTTAGAGAGGTAAGGGGAAGCTGCTTTAACTATAACAGTAAAGACTCTCTTAGGATGTATTTCTAAATTTTAAAATTTAATTTACTTATAAGAACCATGAAAAAGAAAAGAGTAAAAGTTAGAGGGGTGAGGGGAAGCTGCTTTAACTATAACAGTAAAGACTCTCTCAGGATGTAACAATAGGTTGCTGCTGCTGCTGCTGCTAAGTCGCTTCAGTCGTGTCTGACTCTGTGCGACCCCACAGATGGCAGCCCACCAGGCTCCCCCGTCCCTGGGATTCTCCAGGCAAGAATACTAGAGTGGGGTGCCATTTCCTTCTCCAATGCATGAAAGTGAAAAGTGAAAGTGAAGTCACTCAGTCGTGTCCGACTCCTAGCGACCCCACGGACTGCCGCCTACCAGGCTCCTCTGTCCATGAGATTTTCCAGGCAAGAGTACTGGAGTGGGTTGCCATTGCCTTCTCCGAACAATAGCTTAAGAAGCATATAAGGAGAAGGTGCTAGCCAAGAATATTTTAGGGAAATGGATTTCTAAGCCCCCACCCCTGTCCCCCCAAAGTGCTGCAGCTATAAAGGACTGCTACTGCTACTGCTAAGTCACTTCAGTCGTGTCCGACTGTGCAACCCATCAAATACTCTACAGACAAAAACAATCCAGTGTAAAGAATAAGAAGAGCAGATGAGGTCAGAGAGATACCAGCTTTGTGAGGTGTTTGTATTGTACATGGGTGCAGTGAGAAGTGGGAAGAGAAGGTTTTAAGCAGATCAAGAACCTCTAATTTGTATTTCCAATGACTCTAACTGTTATGTGGAAAACAGACTGTATAAGAAGACAGGAGTGGGAAGATGTAAACGAATGAGGCTATTCAGGCAGCTGAGGTGAGAGATTTTAGGCTCAGACTCTAGTTATAACTGTGTTGGTAATGAGTCACTATCAGATGCAGGGTGTATTTTCCAAGGAGAATAAGATTTTGCAATGGACTGGACCAAGAGTATAGATGAAGAAAAGAGGTAAAACACCTAAGTTTCTGGCCTGAGCAACTAGATGGATGGTTGATGTCTTTTGATGCAAAAGGAAGGCTTAGGGGAGCAATTTGAAAAAGTATTTATAATTGCTTTTTGAATTTAATACTTTCAGTTTACTTTTTTTCGAGTTCATCTATCAAATTTCTCCAACTAGTTTACAATCCACTTTGTATTTCTTTTGTATCCTCACGTGCCTAGCATAGCTGATACATAATAAATACCTGCTGAATCTAATTAAATTGAAGTAGACTTACAAGAAAACATATGAGTCAACATTTTCAAACCGTATGTTTGAAAAATCAAATACAGATGTTTTAATCAAAGACACTGCATGTTTAAAATTAAAAAACAAGTGCTAGAGACAAGCCTGTAGATGTATGTTTACAATTTTTAAATGTATGCGTTGTTGAATGCTTGGTGGCATAAAGGAAATTGCAGAAAGAAGTTTTCAAAAGACTTACATAGAAAGATTGGTAAATGTCATAAATTATTTTTAAACTAAACAGAAATGAACTACGTTTGACATCACACCCTAAATGTTAGCAGCAAATTATAAGTTTTGAAAAACTGGAATCCTCAGTCATCGTCACAACCAACTAAATAAAAGGAACTCATGTAAATGCTAACTTTTATGCGTTTTCTTTTAAATCAAACTGTGGCAAAGTTGAATCCCAGCAGCTGGTGTTCTTGTGGGTAATTGGTTCTGGCATATTACCTTCACAAAAACACTTCTATCATCTTATAGACATATCTTGGGCAAAAGCCAGAGAATATATTTAATTCTTTTTTGTATATCTTCTCTACATTTTGCCCTTTAACAACTAATTCTCTATCAACTCTAAAAATCTGGGGGAAAAAACTGTACAATTTTTAAAATTTTATATTTTTCTTTCCAAAATTTGCTAACATAGAACTTAAAGACTTTCACATGGGCATTCATTAAACTGTATTAAACTGTAAGACTTCATAATTTTTAAAACCGTTGGTTAAATTATAATGTTTGACATTTATAGCTAAAGCTACAAATCACTTAGGTTTAATAACTGAGAATTATCCAGGCTTACTTACAGATATTATGAATAATAAGAACAGCCCAAGAGAATATCTTCTCATAAAAGCAAAAGTATCGATAGAGATGTCCCTTATTTAGAATATACAGTTCCTCACCCATTCCCTACGACACGTAGCATAACACAGTTCACAAGCACAACTAGCAAGATTTATATTCACAACGACACAGTTTAAACACTGTACTGTTTTCTGCTTTGAGACAACTAGCAATGTTAAAAAACAGAGATGAGTTTTTACATCTCTCTCTCCCCTAGTAAAGTATAAGGTCCTCAGAATCAGGAACTATACCTTGTTTATTTCGGTAACCCCAATTTTACCAATTATGTCTAACAGAGTAGAAACTCAACAAATGTTACTGATTCTTTTCTTTTCCCCTAAATTTTGGCCTCAACTTAGCAATTATTGGAAAGGCAAGAACTTTGTCTTACGATCACCAGAGACATGTGTCAAAGATACAGCTACCTCCAATTTCTTGCCTTTCTTCAATATTCAGGTCCCATGCAATTCATAGGACCTTCTTGGGGACTTTCCTGGGGGTCCAGTGGCTAGGACTCCAGGCTCCACATACAGGGTGCTTGGGCTCAATCCCTAGTTGGGGAACTAGATCTCACGTGCAGCAACAAAGACCTACTGCGGCCAAATAAATAACATATAAAGTGTTGTCGCTGTTCAGTTGCTCAGTCATGTCCGACTCGTTATGACCCCATGGACTGCAGCATGCCAAACCTCTCCGTCCTTCACCATCTGCCACAGCTTGCTCAAACACATGTCCATCGAGTCGGTGATGCCATCCAACCATCTTGTCCTCTGTCATCCCCTTCTCCTCCTGCCTTCAATCTTTCCCAGCATGAGTGTCTTTTCTAATGATTTGGCTCTTCACATCAGGTGGCCAAAGTATTGGAGCTTCAGTTTCAGCATCAGTCCTTCCAATGAATACTCAGGGCTGATCTTGTTCAGAATAGACTGGTTGGATCTCCTTGCAGTCCAAGGGACTCTCAATAGTCTTCAACACCACAGTTCAAAAGCATCAATTCTTCGGCACTCAGCTTTCTATATGCTCCAACTCTCACATCCATACATGACTGCTGGAAAAAGTATAGCTTTGACTAGATGGATCTTTGTAAGCAAAGTAATGTCTCTGCTTTTTAATATGCTGTTTAGGTTGGTAACAGCTTTTCTTCCAAGGAACGAATGTCTGAATATTCTTTGGCATAGCCCTTCTTTGGGATTGGAATGAAAACTGACCTTTTCCAGTCCTGTAGCCACTGCAGAGTTTTCCAAATTTGCTAGCATATTGAGTGCAGCATTTTCACAGCATCATCTTTTTTTTTTTACATTTATTTTTTTTTGTTTGTTTTTGTTTTTTATTTTAAAATCTTTAATTCTTACATGCGTTCCCAAACATGACCCCCCCCCCCACCTCCCTCCCCATAACATCTCTCTGGGTCATCCCCATGCACCAGCCCCAAGCATGCTGCACCCTACGTCAGACATGGACTGGCGATTCAATTCTTACATGATAGTATACATGTTAGAATTCCCATTCTCCCAAATCATCCCACCCTCTCCCTCTCCCTCTGAGTCCAAAAGTCCGTTATACACATCTGTGTCTTTTTTCCTGTCTTGCATACAGGGTCGTCATTACCATCTTCCTAAATTCCATATATATGTGTTAGTATACTGTATTGGTGTTTTTCTTTCTGGCTTACTTCACTCTGTATAATCGGCTCCAGTTTCATCCATCCCATCAGAACTGATTCAAATGAATTCTTTTTAACGGCTGAGTAATACTCCATTGTGTATATGTACCACAGCTTTCTTATCCATTCATCTGCTGATGGACATTTAGGTTGTTTCCATGTCCTGGCTATTATAAACAGTGCTGCGATGAACATTGGGGTACATGTGTCTCTTTCAATTCTGGTTTCCTCGGTGTGTATGCCCAGCAGTGGGATTGCTGGGTCATAAGGTAGTTCTATTTGCAATTTTTTAAGGAATCTCCACACTGTTCTCCATAGTGGCTGTACTAGTTTGCATTCCCACCAACAGTGTAGGAGGGTTCCTTTTCTCCACACCCTCTCCAGCATTTATTGCTTGCAGATTTTTGGATCGCAGCCATTCTGACTGGTGTGAAGTGGTACCTCATTGTGGTTTTGATTTGCATTTCTCTAATAATGAGTGATGCTGAGCATCTTTTCATGTGTTTATTAGCCATCCGTAGCATCATCTTTTAGAATTTGAAATAGCTCAGCTGGAATTCCATCACCTCCACTAGCTTTGTTCGTAGTGATGCTTCCTAAGGCCCACTTGACTTCACACTCCAAGATGTCTGGCTCTAGATGAGTGATCACATCATCATGGCTATCTGTGATTACCAGGACCCAGGGAATGGAGCAGTGACCTCCACAAGAGATTCAGCCAGACCTGCCTTTGAAGGTATGAGTGTCTCCTGCAGAGGACAGGTCAGCAGTGACCTGCCGCAGGGACAGGGGCTCTGGCTGCCGCAGACCTAGGAGGCGAGGCGTGTGGTGTACGTCTTCTTGGTGGAGGTCACCATTAACTCCACTACAGACCTGCCAGGCAGACTACCCACAGACTATAAATATTAAAAATAATAATAATAAAGTAAAACTTTCTCATTTCCCCAGCGCAAAGCTAACTCCCTTTCCTAAAGTTCTTAAAACTGTACCGTCTAACCACATATTTGATGATGAACAAACTATCATTGCCATGAAATTAAAAGACGCTTACTCCTTGGAAGAAAAGTTATGACCAACCTAGATAGCATATTCAAAAGCAGAGACGATCTTTGCCGACTAAGGTCCGTCTAGTCAAGGCTATGGTTTTTCCTGTATGGATGGATGTGAGAGTTGGACTATGAAGAAGGCTGAGCGCCAAAGAATTGATGCTTCTGAACTGTGGTGTTGGAGAAGACTCTTGAGAGTCCCATGGACTGCAAGGAGATCCAACCAGTCCATTCTGAAGGAGATCAACCCTGGGATTTCTTTGGAAGGAATGATGCTGAAGCTGAAACTCCAGTACTTTGGACACCTCATGCAAAGAGTTGACTCATTGGAAAAGACTCTGATGCTGGGAGGGATTAAGGGCAGGAGGAGAAGTGGACAACAGAGGATGAGAGGGCTGGATGGCATCACTGACTCGATGGACGTGTCTGAGTGAACTCCAGGAGTTGGTGATGGACAGGGAGGCCTGGCGTGCTGTGATTCATGGGGTCGAAAAGAGTCGGACACGACTGAGCGACTGAATTGAACTGAACTGAAACTATCATTTTAATTATTTTTTTACAGCTTATAGGTCAATACCAGTTCTTTTTTAAAAAACGTTTTATTTTGTATTGGGGTCTAGCAATTAACAAACAACGTCGTGATAGTTTCAGGTGAACAGGGAAGGGATTCAGCCACACATATACATGTATCCATTCTCCCCCAAACTCCTCTCCCATCCAGGCTGCCACATAACACTGAGCAGAGTTCCATGTGTTATACAGCAGGCCCTTGTTGTTTATCCATTTTAAACAGAGCAATACATTAACATTTTAAATCCAGATCTAGATAAACCTTATTGCCTCAACTAAGCTACTTTCAAGAACAGAATAATGACTTATGTATTTTTTGTTATTTGTTTGGTCACTATATTATGTCTGCCTCTTTGCAATCCCACGGACTATAGTCCTCCAGGCTCTTCTTTTCATGGAATGTCCTAGGCAAGAATACTGGAATGGGTTGCCATTTCCTTCTCCAGGGGATCTTCCTGTCCCAGGGATCGAGCCTGCATCTCCAGCATTGGCAGGCAGGTTCTTTACCACTGAACTATCAGGGAAGACCATAATGACTTATACTTGGGTCCAAATACACAGGACAGTGCTTTGCACCCACTAAATGTTCATTGATAAAAATAAAGACAAAGATGATAAAGATAATATGAAGCCAGTTTTCCACATTTTTCTCAGATATTCATTCAAAGGCATGGCAATGCCTTTGAAATTTTCTGATCAAAATAATTAAGGAATGTATAACTGTTGCAGCCAAAACTAACAAAATGACATTAATACTAACCAAACAGTAATCTACTGTCATCCAACATTTTAGTGGGTATATGTGTATATATACAAAACCAACTCAATGTAATGAGGATATAACCAAGAATTAGGTGAAAAGGTATGATTAGGCTCTCCAAAGAATGGCTACTTTATACTATGAGCTACCAAAACTATATGGCATGGTAACAAAAGACGTCACAAAACAATATGCCCCCAATTTTTAATTGGGTATATAATGTGTAATGTGAATATGCATCTATGTGTATTTATGTAGGGACATCGGAGGAAAGGGAAAGGGATAAAATAATAAACACTAAAATGTTAGCAGTTACTACATGGTAAAACTAACTTTTACTTTCTTCTTCATGTTTTTCTCTACTTTCTAATTCAGAAACACATACCCAAATACAATAAGTAACTTTCTTAAAATAAAAGCTCCCAACATTTAGAAATTTTTTCATTGATGTTAAAATCAGCCAACAATCTCAACTCAGTCTAGTGAGCAATATAATAGAGTTCTAGAATTTAGTTATTTCTTAAGGATAAATTCAGGCTCTGAAAATACTTCTTACCTATTCCACACTAATCACCCTCTTACTTAAATAACAGTTACATAGCAATAGTAAAAATAAAAGGTTCTATTTAGAGGAAAGGGAGATGAAGATGAAAGAAGATGAAGATACTAAGACTATCATTAGTATCCCAAATATATCATGTATAAATTTCTTTGAACACAGTCAAAAATCCATGTGTGAGGCTTTGATCTCATTAAATTTTTAAATTACAGATCTTGGATGACAAAAGATAAAAGACCAATCTATATTCTGCACTTTCTGAAAAGCTTTCCTAATACTGAAATTTATTAATCTGGACATAAAAAGTACAAATCTACTTAATAGACAAATGTTACTCCCCACACACACAAAGTTTCACATTTAGACAGAACTAGAGATTCAAAGGTTTATTCTAGATTCCAAATGCTATCAAAACAATACAGTACAGCCACTCTGGAAAACAGTTTATCAGTTTCTTTAAAAACTAAACATTCGGCTACCATACAACCTGGCAACTGTATTCCAGGGCATTTATCCCAGAGAAATAATAACTCCTATTCACACAAAAACTTGCATGTGAATATTTCTAGCATCTTTATTTGTAATAGCCAAAAACTGGAAGCAAGCCAGATGTTCTTCAACAGGTGAACAGTTAAATAAACTAGTACATCCATACCATGGTATACCTACTCAGCTATAAAAAGGAATGCACTACTGATATGCCCAACAACTTGAATCAATCTCCAGAGAATTATGGTGAGTGAAAACAGCTAATGACAAAATATATGTACTATATAATTCTATTTATAAAACATTCTTGAAATGACTATAAAAACTAAAGAATTATAGAGATAAAGAATAAATTAGTGGTTGCCAGAGGTTGGGCAATAGGAGGGAAAGGTCAGAGGTAAGTAAGTACTGGGTTGACCAAAAAGTTTGTTCAGGTTTTTTTGTAACATTTTAGGAAAAACTCAAACTTTTTTGCCAACCCAATAAACGTAGCTACAAAACAGCAACATGAAGAAAATGTTCTCTATCTTGACTATAACAAATATCAATGTAAATATCCTACTTTTGATCTTCGATAGTTTTGTAAGACACTACTATTAAGGGAAACTATAGAGAGTACATGAGATCTATGATTTCTTACAACTGCATAGGAATCTATGATTATTTCAAAGTAAAAAACTTAATCTTAAAAAAACAGAGTATTTTTAGGGCACTTTCCAACATTGATTATATCAATCAAAATCAAATAGCTTCTCTCCAGGAATTTCCAGTCTAAACCAGGCAACACAAAAAGTTTGTGGAAATTTACTTCGAATTTAAGAAAAGTGTATAAATACATATAGTATCTGGGTATTAAAGCATGACCATGTGGTCATATAAAAAAGCATGTGTACAACTAAAAGGAAAACAAATGGATTAAAACTCAAATCCATTCTGGGTATGCAGATGTAATATTTTTAAGTTTTTTACAAAATAAGAAAGGAAAGCAGCACCTAGAATAGTTTAGTGCTCCTATTATGTTTCCATAGCACCCTATAATTCATCTTTCAGTTCTGTTCAAACATTATTATTTCTACTGTGACTTTTCCACTAGACAGCAAACTCCATAAACACAAAGACTGTCTTCATCTTGCCTTCTAGCACATAGCACAGTAACTTACCCAGAGCAAAAATTAAATATTTTAAAACTGAAATAAGTTGCTAAATACAATCCTGAACTACAGTCTCCTCTGTTACAGAACTCAAAAACCTATCCTTAGGTAAACAATTATTTATCTTTTCTTAACTGAATTTTTCAATGTTGCCTATAATTTCTGTGAAACAACTTTAAAAGCTTTTAATACACATGTTTTTAAAATATGAGCTTGACAATGAAAATCATATGCCCTGAATATATATCTACAGCAAAGAGTATTAAGACAACATTAATTTCAATTCTGAAAACTTAAGAAATTTTTTAGAAGCCTAGACTATCATATTATTAAATTTATTCAGTATATTCAAAAATAGAATCAATGCTATTTTGAAATCCAGGAAAACTGTACATCATAAAAGCTTATCCTTAAATCATTTTTTCCGTAAGAAGTGAGCAATAGAAGCAGAATATGAAATGAAATTAAAGATACATAGAGAGAGGATACAGATACAGATATGCACACTACCAAAGATGAAGACCTAAGCTTAAAAGAAAAAAAAAAATCATGAAAAACACACGGCAGTGAGTCTATTTTCCTCCTGAAATGAGTACAATTCAGTCATATAATGTAACAGGAATAAACCAGAGAGCATCAAAGCTATTTTAAACATTTAAGTCTATCCTTTAAAACAAAAACAGACAACATTATCAAATTTAAGTAAGTTTCCTTTTTTAAAGAGAATTTTATTCTAAAAACAAAAAAATAGTTTTAAAAACAATGCATGAGAAAACCTCAAATGCAAAAAAAAAAAGATTTACTTACCAAGTTGGCCATATAAATTGTGAGCAGCCCTCTCCTGCAAGTAATTTTAAGAAGACAGACAGTGAGACTAAGCACAAATTTGACTTAATAATCACTTCATCACTTTTTTCAGAAATCTACCAAATCATTTCTCAGGAGTGGTGGGAAAGGGGTAGATTGTGCAGAACTAAGTTTTTAGTACTGTAATAGTTCACTGTATAAATCAGTTCTACAAGTCATTCTGTTTGGCAGGCATTAAATATTCTGTTTAATGCTCGTTAATTAGAATTCTTTAAAATTACTATTGCCTGGGACTTCCCTAGTAGTCTACTGGTAGAATCCACCTTCCAATACAGGCAATGTGGGTTCGATCCCTGGTCAGGGAACTAACATCCCACATGCTGCAGGGCAACTAAGCCCACGGACCATGACTACTGAGCCCATACGCCACAGCTACTGGGACCACACACCACAGCTAGAGAGCCCACAGGCTCAACAAGAGAGAAGCCTGCACGCTGCAACTAGAGTAGCCCACGTGCCGCAACAAGACCAGCACAGCCAAAGTCTTTTAAAGAACTAAAAAAATCAAGTCAAAGCTCTAACATTTCTTTAAAAATGACTAGTAATTGCTAACTACACTTTTGTAAAGATCATATATCTAACAAAATTAACTAATACAGTGTTAAATACATGTCAATTACATCTCAATGTTTTAAATTACTGATACTTTATTATTTATTAATAGGAAGAGAGGTACAATTTGCTATTAGTCTATCTTTATGTTAGAGAATTTTAAGCTTAATGAAGAATCCTAGCAAATTCATCTTGCCCAGAAGTCAAGGCCATAACAATTCTAACTAAATGCAAATTTATTTTTAAAAAAATCAGGTCTTCTATCATTTTACACATAATGCAACTGTTCATTAGACATTGTTACAAATCATTCTAAATCACCTTGTTTTAATTTCATTGCTAAGTGAAAAGTCAGGTACTAAGTGAACTCTTTAACACCAAAGGACAAACAAAAGCTCTGTAAACACTTGCTTTACAGAAAAACTACATATTTACTAAATGTATATTAACTCTTAATGAGAATTCACCTAGAAACTCAAAGATAAGGACAACTGTATGCCCTTATAACTTTACCTTACACTGCACATGAGACCATAAATGACGCACATCCCTCTAATAAAGAGGTCTTTAATATTTAAAGCATTCAAGGGCAGGGCTCAAATAAACTCTAAAAATCATAGAAATACATCTGAGTTTCAATAATGAACATTTTTAGTACTCAAACAATTACTTTGTAACATAAAAAAGTAAGAATATCAAATCACTTTCATTTAAATATCATGCTAGATCATGGTATTAACATCATCAATCAATCTTCTTGATGTCAGATCCAGTTATACAAAACCTTGACTGTTCATCACTTAAAATGGCTTAACAGGATTTTCAATTTACTAAAGCCATTTGGAGGCAGTATGATATAATTGAATAATGCTGAAGTGAAGTTAAGAAATCAAGGTTCCAGTTAACTTTCTCTGGTACTCTAGTTTTGTCATTAAAATGAGAAAACTAGTTATCTAACTTATATTTTTAAATATAAAAACAATTTAAAGAAAAAAACTTATATTTATCACTAATATATAAAACATAACTCTGGGTCCATCATGGTTGAAACGGGGAGGCGCCCTAGGCATACCCACTGGGCCATGCCTCCAGTAATGTCCCTCTTCAGCAGGTCCTACTGTACCTTAGCAGAACAACAGAATTCCACTGCTCCTCTAAAAATGAATTTCAAAATCAGTGATAAGATGATCTCTGTAAGGTCCCTTTTAAGTCTTCTTTTCTATGATTTATACATACCAATTGAAATTGTTCTTACTAATCCTTACCAATCTTTAGTTCCTACCAAATTTTAAGTCAAAGATGTTCCAATAGTACTTATTTTAAATAAATCATATCAAGGAAAATCAGGGTAAGATCATCATCTAAGAGTCACACATACATGGAAAAGCTAAACGCTTCTCAAGGATTTACTTGTTCTTTTCAATTGCTGGTTCCATATGAACAAAAAAAATAGTATTCTTCATTACAAAACCAAAGTAAAAATATTTCTGTAATTTCAGTGGTAGTGTCCCAAAATACATTTCACTATGAAGTGAAATTAAAAGACACTTGCTCCTTGAAAGAAAAGCTATGACAAACCTAGACAATGTATTAAAAAGCAGAAACATTACTTTGCCAACAAAGGTCCATCTAGTAAAAGCTATGGTTTTTCCAAAAGTCATGTATGGATGTGACAGTTGGACCATATAGAAGGCTGAGCACCGAAGAACTGATGCTTTTGAGCTGTGGTGGAGAAAAAACTCTTGACAGTCCCTTGGACTGCAAGGAGATCCAACCAGTTAACCCTAAAGGAAATCAGTCCTGAATGTTCATTGGAAGGACTGATGCTAAAGCTGAAACTCCAATACTTTGGCAACCTGATGTGAAGAGCTGATGCATTAGAGGAGACCCTCATGCTGGGAAGGATTGAAGACAGGAGGAGAAGGGGCGACAGAGGATGAGATGGTTGGATGGCATCACCGATGAGATGGACATGAGTTTGAGCAAGCTCCAGGAGATGGTGAAGGACGGGGAAGCCTGGCGTGCTGCAGTCCATGGGGTCGCAAAGAGTCAGACACAACTGAGTGACTGAACAACCACAACAATGAAGTGAACTAATATATGATGCTATCTTCAAAACCTTTGTTCCACTAATTTCATTCTGTCTCTGATAATAACAGTAACCCAACTCTAGAATCATCACTAGCTTCCATCTATAACTGTTTATCTCTACTGAGCAAAGATGATCTTGTTTAACTGTTACATTTTCACAGACCTGCAATAGTACCTGGCATCTAACAGACACTAAACAAAGGGTAGAATTACCAAGCAAAGTGTTACCAGGAACCCAGTCTTACAAGAAGGAATACATTATAGACATATAGTTTAGAAACATAGTCACAAAAGACAGCCACTAGACGGAGGGATGACTGGCTAAAGACACTAATTTATTAGCAACCAAAAACATGATCTATTTGCATAAAATTTAATAATTTACACAGTATAATTAATAGTTTGAAATCAGATTTTATACTCTCAGTAGTTATACAAAGTATAAAGCAGACACTATCGTCCTCACTATTAAAAACCAAGAATCAGAGAAGTGGTTTATTTAAAAATATGAAGACAACAAAAAGCAAGTTCTTCTGACTCAAGTTTCACATTCTTTCCAAGGTACTGTTTCTACAGTAGAAAATCTTTACTAAGTTATCTTTCAATTCTAAGATTTACTGATTTAATATGGCATCCTAGCACGCTTCTACGCAGCCAGGATAAACAAAGCCTTGACACAGCCTGCTGCTGCTGCTAAGTCGCTTCAGTTGTGTCCGACTCTGTGCGACCCCAGAGATGGCAGCCCACCAGGCTCCCCCATCTCTGGGGTTCTCCAGGCAAGAACACTGGAGTGGGTTGCCATTTCTTTCTCCAATGCATGAAAGTGAAAAGTGAAAGTGAAGTTGCTCAGTCGTGTCCAACTATCAGTAAAAAACCAAGGATGTATTGCTATTAGAGTACTACTATTAGTAGTAGTAGTACTATTAATTATTATTATTATATGTAATTATGATACATAATAATTAGTAGTAGTAGTACTATTCTAGTACTAATAGTATTAGACTATTATGGTCTCAAGCTTCAATGTGTTGTTGTTGTTCAGTTGCTCAGTCTTGTCCAACACTTTGCAACCCATAAACTGTAGCCACCCAGGCCTCTGTCCATGAGACTTCCCAGGCAAGGATACTGCATCGTTTGCCACTTCCTTCTCCAGGGGATCTTCCCGATCCAGGGATCCAACCCACATCTCCTGCACTGGCAGGCAGATTCTTTACCCACTGAGCCACCTGGGAAGCCCCAAGTTTCAATTCACCATTTCCAAATAATGAGGAAGATCACCTCCTCCTCAGCTTTATCTGAATTCCAACCGAAAGCTAACAGCCTCAAGAATGAGAGGACGGTATTTTATTTGGCAGATTGTAATATCAGAACAGTAATTTATTTTATCATTTCTCCAGAGATGGTCAGTATTACAGGAAATGGATAAGTTGATTAAATACCATTTTATTATTTAACCCTTGACTGTATCTAGCCTAAGTCTGAAGACAAACAAGTCACTCCCTTCCTAAAGAGTAAATTCTCTCTGGAAACCAAGTTACACATTAAAACACTACTACACCAGTGACGGGGAAGCGGGGGAGATGCCAGTTAGAAAAAAAGTGAGCCTAGAGGAAGGGCTGGGGCCAAGGAGGACAATAACTTTTTAAGCTTCACAGGAGGCTCTGATACACAAATACTTCCATTCTTCTAATCTAATCACTAGATTAGAAGACTGGCGAAACTCCGTGAATAAGCGGCCTAAAGTTAGTCAAGTATTTCTTTCAACCACAGATAAGCTTTTTTTTTTTTTTTGGATGGGGAAAGGAGGTGAATCTTTTAAACTTCCATTAAAAATGTAAGTGGGTGTGTACATCAAGGGGTACTATCTAAAAACATTAAGAACCACGGTTGTGAGAACTGCGCAATCAGAGTCTCACTATTCCTTACGGGGAAATACTAAAGTAATTAAATTTTCTTAACATCTCAGTCGAACAAAAGGTATCCTCACATTCTACTGAAATTTCAAGGATTATCTTCTAACGACATTATTTTGTCTAGTTAGATGGACAATAATGCTTTTTATTTTCTGGAAACTTTAGTGTAAATATTCTTTAGTTAACTTTCTCAAACTTCTGAATGACACTGTATGTAACACATTTCATAACTAAGGTCACTAGGGAATACAGTAGGAATAGTATAACTTCTAAATATTTATATATACATATAAAATATGTCTGTGTTCAATGGATAAGGAGAAATTAGAGATTAAAGAAAAAAAAGTGAATGTTCCTAAACACTAAGTTTATCATGATATTTTATTTAATCATTTCAGAAAGTCTTTCAAAATAAAATAGAATTTCATTTGTCAAAATATTTCAGAACAGTATAAAATACTTCTTTAAGGAACAGGAATGGGTAAGACAAACTTCTAGACTAGAGAAAGACACCATAATTATATTCTATGGTATACAGTGGATAATAGAGAGGTAAGCTTTTCAGAAGATTGCCAGGTAATTGCATTTTCTTCCTGTGAACAAGACACTGAAACTTGAAGGTACCAAGAATTTATAAGCCAGTTTATAGGTATTCTTTTACCCACATAGTACATAGTTGATTCCTTTTGGTCACATCTGCTTAGGAGTTTCATAATTACAACAGTGTAATTTAACAACTTAAACCATGAATATGCTTAGAATAAATACCCAATTTTCGATACTTTAATCCATGTCCTTGTTTGAGCACCCTGCAGTTTTAACTTATCTAAACTAATACTAAATATCAAAGCAAATCCACAACAACTCTACAAAACAAAATCCATCAGAACAACTCCTTTCTGAACCACAAACAAAGCACTTCCTAGAAAAAGAAAGAGAAGACTAGTTCTTAACAGCCCACCTAGGGATAAACTAGATGTTACCAAAGCTTCCCGCTGAGTTACTAAGATCACAGTTCTTTGTGGCACAGATTTTTTAAGCAACCCTGGAAACAACTTCAAAGCTTTCGCAGAGCCCCATAGTGATGCGATTAAGACTGAAGTAAGCTGCCCTCTTACAAGGCGTTAGAAACTAGCTGGCAGAGCACGTTTAATTCCGTAGATGGAAGGAGACTGAGAAAGATGGACAGATGGATGGGTGGATGGACGGATGGATGGGTGGATGGATGGGTGGATGGGTGGATGGATGGGTGGGTGGGTGGATGGATGGATAAAAGGACAGATGAGTTGGAGAGAGGGAGAAAAAAGTTGTGAGGAAGTAAATTTAAACCAATATAGATGAAAACATATTCACGAATATAGATAGATTTTCACTAATATATCTATACCTACAACACACACACACATATATATCCATCATACATATGTGTGTATATAACCATGTTGTATGTTTGTACCTCATTAAATGTTTTTTTAAAAGGTGATTATACAATTGAGTACAAAGCACATAACTTTAGTAAAGATTTCATTATTGAATAGAGCTTCAGAGATTTAAAAATTTAAATTACCATGATTTGCTAACTTGGAAAAAACTGTTAATCCTCCACATTCTTCCTCTTCTATCCTAATATATTACTGATATTTACTTTTAAAAGGATGAACTAATAACTGATCAATTAATTTAACAATTGGTTCAAAACTAATTCCTTAAATGTTGCTATTTCCCAACTTCTAACCTCAGGCTTCCTATTCTGAGCTTTGAGACTCTAATCTCCAATAGCTTCAATAATTACCTACGGGAGGAAACCTCCAATTTTATTTATATAGCTACCATGCTTTTCCTGAATCTAGACTCACACTTCAAGCTGCCTACTGGCCACCTCCAACAACATATCATTGACTTTCTTTGGGAACTAAAGGCATAATTATAAATTCCTCTTCCTTAAATGCTATAATATTAATATGTTTCATTTGGGGCTAGATGTAGTAATTTTGAAATACACCTATCTTCAACCTTTGTAAATTACTTATATAAAACATAGAAAAGCAAATCTTTTAGCTTTATTTCTTTATAAGTTGTTTTATAGTGTACCTTAGTTTTAAAAACTCTCGTAGATTACTTTCTACCAGATTCTACTCAGTAATCTGAGTAGATTACTCAGGTATCTTGATGTTTAATGAGATCTTAAGAAAAATTTGTTGCTAAATAAAAAATGTTTTCAAAGCAAATAAGACCACTTGTTAACTTTTGCACAATTTCAGATAAACAGAGACCAGACTTTCTTAAAGTAAGATACACTATATAACAACTTATAAAGAAACAAAGCTAAAAGATTTGCTTTTCTATGTTTTATTGTTAAAGCCAGAAAAGTTTTTTAAACCTGCATTTTAAAAAGTCACTAGCTTCTGACCAATGCTATAAAATTTAATTTTAAAGTTTTTAATTAGACCCCAAACCATTTGTGCTTGATGAACATATGTACACACAACACTTAAAAAAAGAACTTAGAGCTATTTCCAGGTTTTTTAATTGCATCATCTAATTAAGAACAGAACGAAATCAACACCTGTCACAAAAAGTTCAACTACTAAACAATCACATCAAGATAAGGATCATTTTTTTCTTCAGAAACCATGGGATAATACTCATAAAGAAGTTAAAGTTCTAGAGAGAGAGAGAGAAGTCGCTCAGTCATGTCTGACTCTTTGCGACCCCAGGGACTGTAGGCTACCAGGCTCCTCCATCCATGCGATTTTTCAGGCAAGAGTACTGCAGTGGGCTGCCATTTCCTTCTCCAGGGGATCTTCCTGATCCAGGGATTGAACTCAGGTCTCCTGAATCACAAGCAGATGCTTTACCATCTGAGCCACCAGGGAAGCCTCAAAATCTAATCAGGTCTCAAACAGAGTAAATCCACTCAACTAATATTTAGAACAAGTCATAATTTAGGACAAATCTTCTATGAATCCCTAGTGTCTGCGAATAAAATACTAGTGCAATAGCTCACTTAAATAAATAAAAACAGAAAACTTAAAAAACAGTTTACTATCAAATGTAAAAGGAGAATAGGAAATAAACTACTTCCAGGAAACCTCTTTATGTCTTAAGGAGTTATAGCTTTTAATATCAATAACACAATTTTATTTTGGCACTATCATGGTATTTAAATAAATGTTGCTCTTCAAAAAAGAGTTTGACTTTTTGAAAAAATTTAAAAAGAAAGAAATACATAAAAATGAAATTCCTAAAAAAAAAAACTCTTCTTCCAGTTTCCAGTTTATAAGTAAGGAACTTAAAAGTGATCACTTGGTCCTTAAACCAAGTAAAAAGCTGAAAAGTCAACTTCCACAAGAGAAGTAAGATCACACTGCAAACTGCTGCCCCCTAAACTGCAGAAACTGCAAGCAGATACAGAGAATAAGACCATAACAGAGCACAAACTCACAAGCTGAAACTTCTGAGGAAATGAGTCAGGAGAGGACAATCTGCACTGTTACTGATATACAGCAGGGGGTTCAGTGTGGGAGTCAGGATAAACAGAGGGAGGCACAGTCTGGGAGTTAAAAATTCCACAGGTATTGGTCTTAAGAGGGGCCCACACTTTGGTGCGTCTTACCTCCAGGAGCTTGACTATCACATCTTATTGAAAATCTGAATGAACGTTTTTGCCAATCCAATACATAAAACGTTCAATTAAAACCACAAAAGGCAGAATAAGACTGAAAGATAAAAATCAGAACAAAGAACAAAGGCAACAAAGAAAAAACAGTAACAAATATGGTAGAAATCAATCCAACTATATCAATAATCACTTTGCTAGCTATGTGCATGCTCAGTCATGCCTGACTCTGCAACCCCACTGACTATAGCCTGCCTGTCTCCTCTGTCCATGGAATCTTCCAGGCAGGAATATTGGAGTGGGTTGCCATTTCACACTCCAGGGGATCTTCCTGACCTAGGGATCCAACCCACATTTCTTGGGTCTCCTGCATTGGCAGGTGGATTCTTTATCACTGCACCAATTACTGTGAATGACAGTTAAAAGACAGACTGTCAAAGCTGATCTAAAACATAACCCAATTATACGTCAAATACAAGAAACCTACTTTAAATATATATATGTACATAGAGATATTAAAGTAAATAAGCATGAAGAAATGTCTCATAACATACATATATTATCAAGGAAATGCAAATTAAAACAACACTTCAATACTACCACACACATATCAGGAAGCCCAAAATTCAGATAATACTAAATGCTGCTGAAGACATGGAACAACAGGAATAGTGAGGATACAAAATGGCCCAGACCCTTTGGAAAACAGTAGGCAGTTTCATACAAAATTAAACAAACTTAGTATATGATCCAGCAATCACAACCCTTAGTAATCATCCAAAGGAGATGAAAATTTTTGTCCACGTAAAAACCTGCACCTGAAGGTTTACAGCAGCTTTATCCATAATTACCAAAACTTGGAAGCCACCAAGATGTCCGTCAGTAGGTCAATGGATAAATAAACTGGTACATCCAGACCATGTAATATTATTCAGTTCCAAAAAGAAATGACCCATCAAGCCATGAAAAGACTTGGGGGACACTTAACTGCATATCACTAAGTAAAAGATGTTAATCTGAAAAGCCAACATACTGTATGATTCCAACTATACAACATTCTAGAAAAGATAAAACTATGGACACAGTTAAAAAATTAGTGGTTACTACGGGTTAAGGGGATTAATAAGCAAGCACAAAGGGTTTTTAAGACAGTGAAATTCCTCTGCAAGATACTATAATGGTCTATATGTGTCCTTATACATTTGTCCAAACCCATCAATGTATAAAACCAAGAACCCTAATGTAAATTATAGATTTGGACTGATAATGACACGTCTATGTAGGTACATCAATTGTAACAAATGTACTACTCTGTTGGGTGATATTGATAATTAGGGAGGCTATAAGGGATAGGCTACCCACTCCGGTATTCTTGGGTTCTCCTTGTGGATGAGACAATAAAGAATCCACCTGCAGTGTGAGAGACTTCGGTTCAAACCATGGGTTAGGAAGATCCCCTGGAGAAGGGCATGGCAACCCATTCCAGTATTCTTGCTTGGAGAATCTCCACGGACACAGGAGCCTAGTGGGCTACAGTCCATGGGGTCACAAAGAGTTGGCCGTGAACTGAGCAACTAAGTACAGCACATCACATCCATGTGTAGGGATCAGCATATATGAAAAATCATTATACTTCCCCTTTAATTTTGCTTTGAACCTAAAACTCCTCCCCCCAAAATATAGTAATTTTAAAAAGGGAGTGGAGGACAATTTTTTTAAAGTAACACATAGTATCACCATCTACAAAAAAAAAAAAGAAAAAATTCAAATAATGGGGAAAAATGAAGGAAAAGGAACAGAGAAAGAAAAATAGTAATAAAACAGTGGATCTAATCTAGTCACATCATAATAAATATACCAAATGTCAATGGACTAATTAATCTAATTAAAAGACAAAAATTAGCAAAAATAGATTTAAAACACCAAGACAAGGGAATTCCTTGGCAGTTGAGTGGTAAGGATTTCTCTTTCACTGCAACGGGCCAAGGTTCAATACCAAGTCAGGGAAACAACAATCCCCCAAGTCACGTGGCTTGGCCAAAAAAATCACTACTTAATTTTTAAACACAAAATTTTTAAAAATTAAAAAATCAAAATCCAAGACCCACTTACATGCTATACACAAAAATCACATTTCAAATATAAAACTAAGGGATTTGAAATTAACTGGAAAGAAATTCAATACAATGCAAACACTACGATCCAGCTGGAGTGGTTATAGCAATACCAAATAAAACAGAATTCAGAGCAAAGGGAATTATCTGAGCTATAGAGAAACATCTTATATTGATAACAAGTTCAATTTATCATTGAAGAAATGACAACCATAAATGTGTATACACCAAACTGACAGCATTAAAGTGAGAACCAGACAAATCCAGAACCACAGCAGGGCGATTTTAATACCTTTCTCTCAGCAAATAATAAAACTAGACAAAAAACTCAGTAATGATATACATTGGTAGTTTTCAACAAACGGGGGATTTATCCCATGGGGGTAATTGTACTCATCTCACACACTAGTAACCTAATGCTCAAAATTCTCCAAGGCAGGCTTCAACAGTACATGAATCATGAACTTCCAGATGTTCAAGCTGGATTTAGAAAATGCAGAGGAGTCAGATATCAAGTCGCCAACGTCGGTTGGATCAGCAAAATACAAGGCAGTTCCAGAAAAATATCTACTTCTGCTTTATTGACTATGCCAAAGCCTTTGACTGTGTGGATCACAATAAACTGGAAAATTCTTAAAGAGAGGAATACCAGACTACTTGACCTGCCTCTTGAGAAATCTGTATGCAGGTCAGGAAGCAACAGTTAGAACTAGACATGGAAAACAGACTGGTTCCATATAGGAAAAGGAGTATGTCAAGGCTGTATATTGTCACCCTGCTTATTTAACTTATATGCAGAGTACACCATGAGAAACGCTGGGCTGGAGGAAGCACAAGCTGGAATCAAGATTGCTGGGAGAAATATCAATAACCTCAGATATGCAGATGACATCACCCTTACGGCAGAAAGTGAAGAAGAACTAAAGAGCCTCTTGGTGAAAGTGAAAGAGGAGAGTGAAAAAGTTGGCTTAAAACTCAAATATTCAGAAAACTAAGATCATGGCATCTGATCCCATCACTTCATGGCAAATAGATGAGGAAACAGTGTAAACAGTGACAGACTTTATTTTCTTGGGCTCCAAAATCACTGCAGATGGTAACTGCAGCCAAGAAATTAAAAGACATTTGCTCCTTGGAAGAAAAGTTATGACCAACCTAGACAGCATATTCAAAAGCAGAGACATTACTTTGCCAACAAAGGTCCAATTAGTCAAAGGTATGGTTTTTCCAGTGGTCATGTATGCATGTGAGAGTTGGACTGTGAAGAAAGCTGAGTGCTGAAGAATTGATGCTTTGGAACTGTGGTGTTGGAGAAGACTCTTGAGAGTCCCTTGGACAGCAAGGAGATCCAACCAGTCCACCCTAAAGGAGATCAGTCCTGAATATTCATTGGAGGGACTGATGCTGAAGCTGAAACTCCAATACTTTGGCCACCTGATATGAAAAGACCCTGATGCTGGGAAAGATTGAAAGCGGGAGGAAAGGGGGACGACAGAGGATGAGATGGTTGGACAGCATCACCGACTCAATGGACATGAGTTTGAATAAGCTCCAGGAGGTGGTGATGGACAAGGAGGCCTGGCATGCTGCAGTCCGTGGGGTCGCAAAGAGTCAGACACGACTGAGCGACTGAACTGAACTGATCCCATGGGGACATGTTTCCTATGGAAACATTATTTGTTGTCCCAATTTGGTGGGGAGGGGACGGGAGTGCTAATGGTATGTATGAATACAATACACAGAACAGTCCTCTCCCAAACAAAGAATTACCTGGTCCAAAACAAGTCAATAGTGCCAGGATTGAAAACCCATCCTAGATATGATAAACTATATCAATCTGACCTCATTGATATTCTTAAAATGCTAGAAACAGGCTAAAATACAGCACAAAACCCCACATGATCCTATCAATGGATCCAGGAAAGACATTTGACAAAATGCTATACCCATTCATGCTCAAGGCTCTCACAAAACTAGGAATACATCTGAACTTCCTAAACTTGATAAACAGTATCTTAAAAACACACCCTACAGGTAACATCATACGTAAAGGTGAAAGACTGAATTCCTTCCCCTAAGATCAGGAACAAGGGAAGGATGTACCAACACAATAAAAGGAAATAAAAGATATACAGACTGGAAAGGAAAGAATAAAATTGGCCCTATTTGCAACATTATTTTCAATGTAAAAAATCTCAAGGAATATGCAGAAAACCTTATTAGAACTAACAAGTAAATTCCGCAAGAACCGAGGAATCAAGGTCACATTCAAAAACTCAATACACTTTCATGTATAGCAACAAACGTGAAAAATGATACTAAAAATATAGTATGCCCCTACCTCACATCACAGACAAAAATTAACTTAAAATGGATCAAAGACTGAAATATGAAAATTAAAACTATAAAACTCTTAAAAGAAAACATAGAGACAATCTCTGTGACCTTAGATTTGATAATGGGCTTCTTAACTATGACACAAAAATATAAGAATATAATAAAATATATAAATTGGACTTCCTCAAAATGTAAAATGTACGTTCTTCAAATGACATGATCAAGAATATAAAAAACAAGGCACTGAATGGGAGAAAGAATTTACAAGTCATATATCTCATAATGACTTTTATTTAGAATAACTAAAGGATGCTTACAAATCAATAATAAAAAGATAAATAACCCAATAAAAAGCAGGCAAATGATCTAAATAGACATTTTTCCAAAGAAGATCTACAAACAGCTAGTAGGTACATGAAAAGTTGCTCAATACCAATAGTCATCTCGGAAATGAAAATCTAAACCACATCTTAAGTACTATTTCACACTCTCTACGGAGAAAGCAATGGCAACCCACTCCAGTACTCTTGCCTGGAAAATCCCATGGATGGAGGAGCCTGGTAGGCTGCAGTCCATGGGGTCGCTAAAAGTCGGACATGACTTAATCGACTTCACTTTCACTTTTCACTTTCATGCTCTGGAGAAGGAACTGGCAACCCACTTCAGTGTTCTTGCCTAGAGAATCCCAGGGACAAGAGAGCCTGAAGTGATTAGCAGCAGCAACAGCAGCAGGGAAACCATAATCAGAAAGCATATAATTACAAGTGATAGTCACAGTGTGAAGTAATTAGACTCATTACTGCTAGAGAGGATGAACAATGGTACAATAAACACTTTGGTAGTTCCTCAAATGATGAAGCATAGTCACCGTGAAGTGAAGTGAAGTGAAGTCGCTCAGTCATGTCTGACTCTTTGCAACCCCATGGACTGTAGCCTACAAGGCTCCTCTGTCCATGGGATTTTCCAGGCAAGAATACTGGAGTGGGTTGCCATTTCCTTCTCCAGGGGATCTTCCCCACCCAGGGATCAAACCCGGTCTCCTGCATTGCAGGCAGACCCTTTACCGTCTGAGCCACCAGGGAAGCCCAGTTACCATGAGCCAGCAATAACAAAAAGGTCTCTCCATTTCAAGCTCTCTACTAAATAATTCTTATATCAAAGGAGAAAAACAAAGTAAAATTACAGAATTTCTAGAAAATTATGATTATGTAAATACAATGTATCAGAATCTGTATATAATCAAAGAGGAAAATTCATAGCCTTAAATACTTATATCAATAGAACTTAAAGAATGAAAATAAATAAAGCCTCAAACTAAAAAGATATTTATTATAAAAGGAAAGAAAATTAGCAAAAAAAAAAAAAATGGAAGGAAAAAAAATGACAGCAAGAAATAAATTAGAAAACCAAAAAACAGAACTAATAAATGATTCATTGAAAAGCAAAATCAACAAAATTAGTAGCTACCAATAATACAAAATAATGAATTGAGAAATAACTATTGAAAACAGAAAATTCAATCAAATCATATCAGACTATTTTGTATGAACTTCATGCAAATAAATATAAAAATCTTTATAAATGGATAATTTGGGGGAAATGGAAAATTTTTAAGAGATGGATAACTTTCTGTTAGAGACAGAGTTGAGTGAGTTTAAGCAGACCAGTTTCCACAGAGGAAACTTCTTAAGAACTACCATGCCCAAAACAGTCACCATGGCCAGGAGGGGCCACAGAGGATCAGACTAAATACTCAAAGGCCAGAAAATTCACTGCCACTTAAATTACACCAGAGTAAGGGGGAAAACAACAAAACTTACAAAACATTTTCTAAAGTAAATATGACAATGACGCTAAAATGGATAAAGAACACACAAACATGCAGCACACACAAGTAGCCATCTCACAGATAATGACGTCTTAGTGAGGTCATGATCAGCTGAGCTTTATTCCAGCAAAGCGGAGATTATGGAATATCAGGAAATCCATTCATCTAATTCATCATCAATAACAATTCATTGGAAAGATCTGGTGATTACCACTTCAATCACATATTTAAACTTAGAGCTACTCAGAAGTTTGGGCCCCCTGATAGCGTCAGCCTCATCTATGAAGTAAACTCTTACCAAGAATATTTAATTTGAATCTAATCAAAGATTTCGACTGAACTTCAAGTTCATAGAAAATACTATTTAAACAATTCTGTGAGGAAAAATTTCTGACAAAATCAGAAATGATTTTACACACAACAAGATAACTGGCCTGGTCATATCAATAAGTCACTGCCATGGATGATAAAAATGGGATGGATGATTAACCTAGATAAAGAGAAAATAAAGAAACAGAACACCCTACATCAACTTGGACTAGATTTCGGTTCAAAAAAACCAGCTATAGAGTATTTTAGGACAGTATGGACAAGACGGTAGTTGGAAATGACTGCTAATTTTCTTATTTGTGATAACAGTGCTAGAATTATGTAAGTAAGTATTGTTTTAGAATATACATGATGATAACATATTTAGGAGTGAAAATATCATGATGGCAACAACATACTTTTATGTGGTTCAAACACACACACCTAATACCACACATACATAGATTTAGAACCACATAAAAATAAAGTAAAAATGGTAAAACAGTAACTGTGGTTGACTCTAGGTGATGATTATACAGGTATTCATGTCAACATTTTCTGTTGAAATGCAGGCAAATGACTTCAAAAATGCCACCTTATCGTTCAAGTGCTAAAAAATAAACCAAAGTAAACTTGGTCTAAAGCATCTTTAAAGTTTCATATATGAGTAATATACTTTGAAATCATACTTCCAAAAACAGATATTGGTATGTATAAGCTGATCAAGAAGTTACAATCACCACAAAAATACTCTCGTTACTTATGGGGGAGAAAACAATAAAAATACTTAACACAACACAGTTATCATGTGTCAGACACTCTTCTAAGCACTTTTTACATAACTAAGTCATTTAATTCTCTGAACAACTATATGAGTACTTAATCACTATCTCCATTTTTCAGATAAGAAATAAGCCATAGAAGTCACACAGGAAGTGGCAGAGCTAGTCTCCCAAGTCAGATAATATAGGTCCAGTATCCACACTTATTTAGTGACTACTCTGTACTCTCCTCTTGGCTAAGGTAATCTATATTCCTGAGCAATGTTTTTGTTTAGCCTCTTAGTCGTGGCTGACTCTTTTGTGACCCCATGGATTGCAGCCTACCAGGCTCGTCTGTCCGTGGGATTTCCTAGGCAAGGTTACTGGAGTAGGTTGCCATTTCCTCCTCCAGGGCATCTTCCCAACCCAGGGATCAAACCCATATCACAGCATCTCATGCATTGCAGGAGAATTCTTTACCACTGAGCCACCAGGAAAGCTCATGTTCCTAGCAATACTGACTTGATGTTGCTGGGGTTATAACACCCTTTGATTTTAGTAATTTTGCTAATCCAAAAGCATGATCAAACAGAGAATCACAAAAAGTTAGACATTATTACATTTACAAAAATGCATTAAAATGGCCTCAGGTAGTTTAGGGCTTCCCTGCTGGCTCAGCGGTAAAATAATCCACATGCCAACACAGGAAACTTGGGTTCAGATCTCTGGGTCAAGAAGATCCCCTGGAGAAGGAAATGGCAACTCACTCCAGTATCCTTGCCTGGGAAATCCCATGGACAGAGGAGCCTGGGAGGTTACAGTTCAGAGGGTCGCAAAGACTCAGACACAACTTAGTGACTTAAAAATAACAAGTAGTTTAGGTAAATATTTAGTTATATTAAAAGATCTATCTATATTCTTACTAGAGGACCGATGATTATAACAAACATCTTCATCAGCTGAAAGATGACCCCATCTTGATTAACACATGACACTGTCTTGATTATCTGGGATAAAGGTGGAATCAAAGCAGGTCTCAGCAGTAAAAATAAATATTCTTGAGATGGCAAAAATTATTTTATGCCAAATGTTTAACTTCAACAGTTTACCTGACTGAAAAGCTTACATAACATTTGTAATATTTTGCAGAAACCTTATTATTCCACATGGAACATTTTCAAATTGAAAACAAAATGTTTTTTTAAATGAGAAGATATTTTAAACATAATAACTGATTTAATAGAGGTAATGAGTCTAAAGCAAATTACAAATCTAGATAAATAAAGAAAATTATTGTTTATTTTCTTAGGTGTGATAAGGGAATTGTGGTTACAGAAAAGATCTTTAACTGGAATTTATGCATGTCATGCTTTAGTTTGGCACATCAGAGGACTCTCTAGATTTTTTGTAAACAAACACTAATGGGTATTATTACTGTATAATGTCAATCTTCTTTTTCACAGGCTTAAAAACATAAATAAGTGTAAAATTAAATTCTCCATCAAATATTTGCAAGATTGAAAAATATATGTGGAAATATTTCTCTTCCCTGGACCACAATAAACACTAAGCAAAAAAACAAAAACAAAACTCTAATTTGGGTGAGAATGGTTCTACTAAATATGTAGATATGCAAAATTTTACCTGCTTTTTCTCTCAACTAGAATGGCCACATAAGATGCTGGCAAAGCGGCACCAAAGCCGGGACTCCATAAGTAGAATTTTCCAAGAATCTTCCTGAAATTGAAATTTGGAAGGATTAAATAAAATTTCTTGTTGGTCACTGCAGTTATTACACACAGAAGTTCCCCTTCTCAGTTCACCCTCTGTCTACGTGTCCCACAGCAAATCAAATTCAACATGGCCAGAGCCAAGCTCATTCTTCTTCTCCCCAGGCTCCATGAACTTGCTCTTCCTTGTCTGTTCCTAGGTTAATGACATCAACAACCACTTATTCACCTACGTGTGGCATTTGGAGACATCCTTGGCTTCTCTGTCTTCCATACATGAAATCATCCACTTAAGTTCATCCATATACAACTTCTCTCTCAAATTCCTCTCCAACCTACCACCTTTGCCTCAGTTAAGTCCCTCACCATCTCTTCTTCGGGCTACTACAACAGCAAACTAATAGGTATCTCTCCTTGCAGTCATTTAATCTGTTACATTCATTCAGACCCAATATTCATTCAGACCCTGGACCCAACACTGTTCACTCTGCAAACCCTCTAGGTTCCAGTTTTCTCATTTTTCAAATGGGAATAAGTATATTACCTATCTCATACATAATTGCTATGGTGGCTACATGAGATACTTCCCAGCACCATGCATGGCACAAATGAAACACTCAGAAAATGTTAGCTATTGTTTTATTATCACTACTACAATTTTTTCAGCTTTTATTGATATATAATTGATTTACCATAGCATGTTCATTTCATTTGTATAGCAAAGTGATTCAGTTATATATTTTTTTTCAGATTCTTTTCCCTTATAGGTTATTGTTAATACAAAATATTAAGTAGAGTTCCCTGTGTTACACAGTAGGTCCTTGTTGGTTACCTATCTTATATATAGTAGTGTGTATATGCTATTCCCATAGTCCTAATTTACCCCTCACCTTTCTCCTATCATAAATTTGTTAGTTCTATGTCTGTGGGTCTCTTTCTGTTTTGCATATAAGTTCATTATATCTTTTTTTTTTTTTTACTACTCCTATTTTTTAACACATGATAAATAGTCAACAAATGTCTCTCTTTTGCTTCTACAACCCTGGATAAGTTTTCCTTACATCATTTACTAAAATATTTCATATCTTTTAGTTATATGTGTATATAAAGCTCTTCTTTTACTAGAATACATCATTTGAAAGAAAGAATCTACAAAGTGTCTCACTATGGTATCTCACTACAAATGGCCATTAACTTCTTGGGTTTTCAAAGAGAAAATAAAAAGAAGTCTGGAGATATTAGGATATTCTTTTTTCCTTTCAAAGATGATATATTCCTAAGAAGGGGAGAAACAAAAAAATAATAAGAAAGTATCTGAACAAAGGTGCTCAACTGCTAAATGATATATTATAGGAAAAAATATTTACTAGATACATACAGATAAGGTTCAAGAATCACAGATAAAATTATCTTTTCAACTGAAGCTTAGCTTTAAAAAAAATTAGAAAATCTACAAATAACATGGGTATTTCTGCAATGGGCATCAGAAACTATCTGCCTGAGAAAACTGGAGGTGGTTCTCCCTCTAATAAAATCCACAAATGACTTACTAAATTATTGAATGTAAGAATTAAAGGAAAATAACTCAGTGACTCAGGTATAGGAGGAATATAGGTGTTACCTTATAACTAGTATTTAATGCTTTCACAACTTAACCAAAGGGTTCATATAACATAAATATGCTTCAGGAACAATTTATTATTATTATTAAATCTAATTACCCTACAACTCTATCTCTAGAGTTTTAACAAGTATTAGAAACTTTCCAGAGACTATGTGATAAAGAGTTTCTTGCACGAATTATTCAGGTCAATTTAAAGGCATGATTTATTCAATAGTATAAATTATATCAATTATTTTCTGTATAATTTAAAAGTTTATAAATGTTATTGTTCTTAAGGGAAAAGAATCTATGAAAGACACCTGGAAATTATCTTTCTACCTGCAAAATTACTTTGGGCAATACTAAGTGGGTAACAGAATATTAACAGAATGTGAAGTATTTCAACTTGACAAATTAAATAACTAGTTTGGGTTGTCTGAAAGATAAAGAGTAAATATCTACTAAATATGTTAGGTACATCACAACACCAAAAACTGAATTTTAACTGCATATATATAGCATGAAGCATGTGACACAGATAACACAATGAAACAGGACCACAAGTTTCATCAGTAGGATATGCCAGAAGTTTCATAGATAAACACAAGCACCTTACGGCCCTTTTGAAGTGCGTTCACTACATATGGACCTAAGCTACATCATGGACAGTTGCTTTGAATTTCAAATCTATAAAACTGAAAAGTTAAGAAACCCTCATTAACAACTCAGTAAATATAGTGGGCCCCAGAAAATATATGATGTATTACAGCACTTTTGTTACATAATCACAGCAATGATTTGAGGTTTATATCACATCTTAGGCCAAGAAGGCCACAATTCCTGGTTTTGCAAGCTTTCTTTGAGATAAATAAATGCCATGTCCCAGAGAGAAAAAAATAAACAAGGAGTGACCTGCACAACATTTCTATAAACATCTGTTTATTTCAATTTCAATCAAGGAAATTTGCATTAATCTCCACTGGTTATTATGAGTACCAACCTTAAAATGCAAAAGAAAGCCATAAATAAGGCCCCATTAGCAGTCAGAAATGAAGCAGACTGTAGGATCTCAGGGAGCAGTTTGTGTAAATAATAGTCTAATTTTCGTTTCCGGAGAATTGCAGCAATCTGAAAAGAAAAAGGGTCTTTTGTTTAATCCAACCAACTTTTCCCACTTAAGTTAGCTCTTATGTGGAAGATACTGAAATAATAGCATATATTTAAAAATTAAAGTAAAAACCCTGGTATTTTATAGATCCTCTATGAAAATTCAATTGTCAGGACAGAAAGAAGACACTTTAATTTATTGAAGGTATAACAGGTAAAGGACCACAACATGGATCAATCACATGATAAGTAACCTCCAAATTTGAGGTAAATATTTATAGTGCCTTAAAAAGTTTTAAACTGAAAAATAAGATATATTTTTAAA
Organism: Ovis aries; assembly: GCF_016772045.2. Taxonomy (NCBI): domain Eukaryota; kingdom Metazoa; phylum Chordata; class Mammalia; order Artiodactyla; family Bovidae; genus Ovis; species Ovis aries. The sequence continues at coordinate 8,031,779 of NC_056074.1, forward strand.
CAGAAAAAAAAAGTGAAGTTCAATTCAAACAGAAATTGAATGCTAAACAAAACTGCATTACAGATATTATCAACCTGAATATTAGAGAATTTCAGTGACAAAAACTAGAAAATGATAAAAACCATTCATTCAGTTTCACTGAAAAGGGAATATGAGCTAGATCAGAGGCATTCTCACAGGTACCATGAAGAAATGCTGTTCTATCAAGGTGAAACAATATGATCAAAGGGACAAAAGATGACAGAATTAGGGAATGAGGGAGGAAATGTAAGAAAGGGCAAGACAGACTTGAGCAAAGGAAGACCCAGGGAAGCCTGCATTCACTCCTCACCATTCTGGGCAGAACACCTTCCCTGTGCTAAGGGAAATCTAACGGCCTCATCTCGGTTCTTTTCTTCTTCTACCCCTTAGAAGCTTCTGATGATCTACTTCACTCAATTATAAAACTGTTATTAAGAATTAAGCCATACACAGGAAACACAACGGCGAGTAAGATCTAATTCTTGCCTGCAAGAAACATAAAGCCTTGATAGAGAAACACACATATAAACAATTAATGACAGTATGGCAGTGTGGTAAAGCTAGACTAGAAGAAGAAGAAACTGCTATGGAACTACTATTAGAACATGACCAAAACGGAGATGGGACTGTGCAGACAGTAATATCTGGAAGATGGATCTTGGCACATAGGTAAAATGCTGACAGAAGAGACGTTTCTATGCTTCTGTGACTGCAGTCTTCTCATTCTCCCATGATATCTCTACATGCTCTTCCTTTGTTAGCATGTCTTCCTCAGATCGCTACTCCTCCTGTATATGTCCCCTCCCACAGCATCATCTACCATATCAAAGTAAAAATTCCAATATAATCCTAACATTTCCACTAAATTCTTAATTCATACTTCAAATGTCTATTGGACATGTCAATAAAGATGCACCAGAGACATCAAAAAAAAAAAAAAAATCAGCCTGTCCAAAGCAGAACTTCTTTTGTTTCCTCAAAATGCCTTTACTTCTAAGTTTCCCACCTCAGATAATAGTGTCACATTCACCTTATAATGTAATTAAGGAACAAAATGTTGGTGTTATCTTCAATTACACCCTGGATTCTCAACCATCTCCTCAGCTCTAATGGTCTTCTACTATCTTCAGGGTTTAGAAAGTAATCTCTTTCATTTTAGGCTTTTGGCATACAATCCCATCACTTCATGGGAAATAGATGGGGAAACAGTGGCTGGCTTTATCTTTTGGGGCTCCAAAATCACTGTAGATGGTGAGTGCAGGCATGAAACGAAAAGACGCTTACTCCTTGGAAGGAAAGTTATGACCAACCTAGATAGCATATTCAAAAGCAGAGACATTACTTTGCCAACAAAGATCCCGTCTAGTCAAGGCTATAGTTTTCCAGTAGTCATGTATGAATGTGAGAGTTGGACTATGAAGAAGGCTGAGCGCCGAAGAATTGATGCTTTGGAACTGTGGTGTTGGAGAAGACTCCTGAGAGTCCCTTGGACTGCAAGGAGATCCAACCAGTCCATCCTAAAGGAGATCAGTCCTGGGTGTTCATTGGAAGGACTGATGTTGAAGCTGAAACTCCAACACTTTGGCCACCTGACGCACAGAACTGACTCACTGGAAAAGACCCTGATGTTGGGAAAAATTGAGGGCAGGAGGAGAAGGGGACGACAGAGGATGAGATGGTTGGATAGCATCACCGACTCAATGGACATGAGTTAGGATAAACTCCGGGAGTTGGTGATAGACAGGGAGGCCGCGTGCTGCGGTTCATGGGGTTGCAAAGAGTCGGACACGACTGAGCGGCTGAACTGAACTGAACTGATGGGCACAATATGGTATGCTGCTTCATACTCAAGTAGTTGAACAGAAAAAATTTCTTCTGTTCCTGGAAACACACATAATACCTCTTATAACAATCAGGTTGTGTACAAATATCCCTATAACCTGATTGTCTAGTAAACATAACTCCCAAGCAATTTACATACACATACACAAACACACACACACACACACACACACACCCCTCCTAGAACTAATAAAGCAGTTGAGCAAGGGATTAAACTAATAAAGCAGTTTAGCTTTTAGATACAAGCTAAACATACAAAACTTACTGGTATTTCTATACGAGGCTGATGAATACATGGACCCCCGAATTAAAAATACAACAGCATTTATAACTCCTCAGAAACCAAAACACTTAGGGGGAAATCCATAACACCTGTGTAGGACGTATATGCTGAAAGTTACCCAGTGCTGATGTTAGAAATCAAGAACATATAAATAAATATTCATAGACAGAAAGACTCAATATAGAAAGACATCAGTTGTGCCCCAAAGTGATAAATAGGTTTAACACAATTCCTATTACGAACTCAAAAAAAGTTTTGGAGAGGTTGAGAAGATTATTCTGAAATGTACATAGAAAAGCAAAGGAACTATAAACGCTAAAATAACATTGCAAAAAATAAAGTGAGAGGAATGAGTCGAGGCAATTTCAAGACATATCATACAGCAACAGCAATGGTTTTGCGATACTAGCAGAGGGCCTGACAAATAGATTAATGAACAGAATAGAGAACCTAGATACAGACCCACCTAAATAGATCCAGCTGATTTTTGACAAGGTACATATGCAATTCCACGGAGGAAAAATAGCTTTTTCTGCAAACAGTACTGGAGTAAAATGAACTCCATAGGCAAAAGAAAAAAAATTAACTTCAAAGTCTCACAGTTTATACAAAAATTCAAACTATCAGAGACATAAGTGTAAAACCTAAAGCTACAAAACTTTTGAGAGGAAAAAAAATCAGAGAAAATCTTAGAGATCTAAGTCTAGGCAAAAGCACAATCCATAAAAGGAAAAACTATAAATTACACCTCAAAATTAAAACTTTTTCTCTGTGAAAGACCTGATAGAAGATAACAAGCAAAGGCATAGAGTGGGAGAAGATACCTGTAAACTACAGACCCAGTGAAGGACGAGTATCTAGAATACAGAAGAGAATCTCAGAATTCAACAGCAAAAAAATAAATGACCCAATCAGAAAATACAAATGCTATGAACAGATATTCACCAAAGAGAATACGCAAGTGGAAGATAAGCGCATCAGTCATTAAGGAAAAGCAAATTAAAACCACAATAAGCTATCACTAAAGAACTGCCAGAATAATTAAGTTTAAAAATACTGAAAACACCAAATGCTGGCAAGAATGCAGAGAAACTGGATCTCTTGTGCATTGTCAAAGGGAATGTGAAATAGCAGAAGCATTCTAAACAACAGTTTGATAGTTTCTTTAGAAACTAAGCAAGCAACTATCTTATGACTCAGCAACTGCAGTCTCAAATGTTCACCTTAGAAAAATGAAAATGTTCGCCCCAAATTTGTTCACCCCAAATTACAGCAGCTTTGTTCGTAACAGTCAATAAATGGAAACAACCCATATGTCCTTTAAGAGGTAAATGGTTTAAAAACTAAGTTGTATGTATCCACACTATGGGTTACCATCGGCAATAAAAAGAAATGAGCTGGTGATACACGACACAATATTGATGAATTTCCAGAGAATTGTGCTAAGTGAAAAAAGCCAATCACCAAGGACTACATATATATAATTCCATTTATATAACATACATGAAATGACAAATTTATAGAAATGGAGAATAAACCAATGATGACCAGGAGTTAAGAGGAGGTGGCTAAGGGGGAGGGAGTAGTAACGCTATGAAGGGGTACCCTGAGGGATCCCCGTGGTGATGGAAAAGTCCTGTACGTGACTATGCTACTGCGTGGTCTCCAACTCAGTCTGACTCTTTCTGACGCTGTGAATGGTAGCCCTCCAGTCTCCTCTGTCCATGGGATTATCCCAGCAAGAATACTGGAGTGGGCTGCATTTCCTCCTCCAGGGGATCTTCCCAACCCAGGGATCGAACCAGTGTCTCCTGCACTGCAGGTGGATTCTTTACCACTGAGCCACCAGACACTATATTAAGGCAGTTATTTAGGTTCTGTTATTTTACTATCATTTTGCAGGATGCTACCACTGGGAGAAACCAGAAAAAGTGTACAGAGAATCTATTATTTCTTCCAACTACTTGAAAAGAAAGTTGTTGCTCAGTTATGTCTGACTCTTTGCAACCCCACAAACTGTAGCCCACTGGGCTCCCCCTGTACAGTCCATGGAATTTTCCAGGCCAGAATACTGGAGTGGGTAGCCTTTCCCTTCTCCAGGGAATCTTCCCAACCCAGGGATCAATCCAAGGTCTTCCACATTGCAGGTGGATTCTTGAGACACAAGGGAAACCCTCCAACAACTTAAGAATCTACAATTATCTCAAAATTAAAAGTTCAATGAAAAAGCAGCCATCCACATGGCCAACGGGCATATGAAATATGCTCAGCATCACTAGTCATCAGACAACTGTACAGTGAAATACCACTACACACATACACACACACACACCAGAATGTCTAAAACAAGGAGAAACGGCAATGCAAAGAACTGTCAGGAATAAAGTAACTGGAACTTCACACACTGCTGATGGGAATGTAAAACTGCATACTTACTTCAGAAAACTATTATTATCTAATGAAACTAAATGTACTCTTTCCTATGATCTGGCAAGTTCACCCCTAGGAATATAACCAAGAGAAATAACTGCTTATTTCCACCAAAAGTCATATTCATAACATTAAAAAAAAATACCACAAAACACCTAAATGTCCATCAGCAGTAAGGTAGATAAATTGTACATATTTGCAACACTGGTAGATCAAACTAACAGTACATTGTGAGAAAAAGGAAAAATCTGACACAATACCAGAGGAAATAATCTAAGACCTTATCAACACTGTGCTGTAACTCAGAGCTTTCAACCAGGATTTTCATGTGGCCAAAATACTGATCCTCGCATCAGTCTGGGTAGCCAGGCCAGGACTCAGGCAACAGAGCAACATGATAACCATCTCAGTTTTCCCTAGTATGCCACACAATTGTTATCATTTACTAGCTGGGGAAACAATGGAAACAGTGAGAGACTTTATTTTGGGGGCTCCAAAATCCCTGCAGATGGTGACTGCAGCCAAGAAATTGGAGAACGCTTGCTCCTTGGAAGAAAAGTTATGACCAACCTAGACAGCACATTAAAAAAGCAGAGACATTACTTTGCCAGTAAAGGTTTGTCTAGACAAACCTATCATTTTTCCAGTAGTCATGTATGGATGTGAGTTGGACTATACATATAACGAAAGCTGAGCACCGAAGAATTGATGCTTTTGAACTGTGGTGTTGGAGAAGACTCTTGAGAACCCCTTGGACTGCAAGGAGACCAACCAGTCTATCCCAAAGGAAATCAGTCCTGAATATTCACTGGAAAGACTGATGCTGAAGCTGAAACTCCAATACTTTGGCCACCTGATGTGAAGAGCTGACTCACTAGAAAAGACCCTGATGCTGGGAAAGATTGAAGGCAGGAGGAGAAGGGGACAACAGAGGATGAGATGGTTGGATGGCATCACCGACTCAATGAACATGAGTTTGAGTAAACTCCGGGAATTGGTGATGGACAGGGAAGCCTAGTGCACTGCAGTCTATGGGGTCGCAAAGAGTCAGACACAACTGAGCAACTGAACTGAATTGTGTATACCACAGCATGCTACAGTATGAAAAAAGTTTAGAAGCACTGATCTAAACAAATAACAGTAATTGTACTAGCCATGTAAGAATTATAAGGGTACACGCACATGTGTATAAAATTATCAGACACCATCAGACACCTTTACAAACTTCACATTTTATAGCAAAATAATGCTGCAGTGTTCATATACTTTGATAAAGTAATTCCACAGTAGTAAATTCCTTATCAGGACTTCCCTGGTGGCTCAGATGGTAAAGCGTCTGCCTACAATGCAGGAGACCTGGGTTCAATCTCTGAGTCGGGAAGATCTCCTGGAGAAGGAAATGACACCCCACTCCAGTACTCTTGCCTAGAAAATCCCATGGACGGAGGAACCTGGTAGGCTACAGTCCATGGGATCGCAAACAGTCGGACACACTTCTTTCACTTTCAAATTCCTTATCAATTTTCCAAATATGCATAAAAACACTTAGCTCAACAAAGTAAATAATAACACTATGATTAAAATATATACTTCTACTTGTTTATTTATATTGATATAACTTTTGAAGACTAATGACCAGGAAAAAAAAAACAATCAAAATATATACAGCAATAAGACAGACTACAAAACAATATTTTCTAATGAACATATGAACCAAATACTAGAACATTATGCATTGGGTTATCTTTGAAAGGTTATAACAGATTATTTTCAGCTTTTTGTTTGGGGTACTTTCTAGATATTCTGCAACCAACATGTTACATTTATAAAACTGGTAGGAGGGGAACAAGTATGAGAAAGAGGGGACTACAGGAAAAGATCTGAATAGAGAATAGAAATATTCAGCATGACAGAGTATAAAATAATTAGGAGGTACAATTTTACTCTAGTTTTACAACTAACAATTTCTATGAAGGCTACTTGTTTCAATGCTCTTTAGATTTCATCTTCCTCATTTATTCAATAAAGAGGCATGAAACAAGAGTGACATCGATAAGATGGCAGAATAGCAGTTTATAGCACTCATCTCCCTGCAGAAGCATCAATTTGAACAAATATCCCCATGCAAAATTACCTTCATAAGAGCTAAAGATTCCAGGTGAGAAATTAAAGCACCAGGTGATACACAGAAATAAGAAAAGATGCATTCAAAAGGGTATCAAAGACAATCTCATATTACTCACATCTCCCCACCTCCAACCCCAGGCAACGCAGCATGCAGAGAGACACCCACCAAGCAGGAAGAAGAGTGAAGTGTGCATCCAACATCGCCACAAACCCCAGCTCCACACCTGCCAAGGAAAACCAGGCACCAGGCCAGGCCACGCAGATCAAGGACTCAGCTGTGCCTCCACTGACTCAGACTCCAGGCCCGTCCCGACGCCAGGTCAAACTCCAAGAAACCAGGCTCCAGGTTTACCCCATGAATGCAGGTTTCAGGCCCCAGTCTGAAGTCTCAAACACCAGGCGTGCTGAGGGCGACTCACGTATAAGGTACATAGCAGCGAACTCAGGTTTCAAGCTCACCCCCAGACACCAGAGTAGCCTGCCCGAAGGCTCCAGCAGCAAAGCCACTCACAGACTCCACCAAATGGCTCTCACTGCAGAAGAAAGTGTAGAGACCGGAAGAGGCGCTCACAGCTCCAACTGCACACACACCAAAACAAGGCTGCAGCAACAACGGATGTTCAAGAAAACAAGACGTAAGAGCGGAACAAAATAAAGCACCAGTTTCCAACCCTAAATAAGTGGAGATCAATGAACTGCCAGCCAAGGAATTCAAAACAATTGTCTTAAAGAACTGCAGTGAGCTCTAAGGGAACACAGATAGACAATTAAAACCAAAATCAGGAAAGCAATACGTAACCAAAATGAGAAGTTAAACAAGAGACCGAGAGAAGGAAGGGAGGGAGGGAAGTAGGAAAGAAAGAAGGGAGGAATTCTGGAATTAAAAAACATAATGACTAGATTTGACCAAGCCAAAGGAAAAGAAAACCAGGGCGCTCAAGATAGATCATTTGAAATTACACAGGCAAAAGAACAAAAAGAAAAACAATTGAAAGAGAAGGGAGATAGCCTGAGAATTACGGGATGCCATCAAAGGAAATTATGGATACCTTGAGGAATCCCAGAATAAGAGAGAGAAAGGGTTAGAAAGCACAGAAATAATAGGGGAAAAAAAGAAATATTGACTGGCAACTTCATCAATCAGAAGAGGAAAAAGGACATCCAGATTCATGAAGTCCAAAGAATCTCAAATAGATTAAATACAAAGGACTCTATTTCTTATTTTTCTATTCCACTAATTTTGAGATGATGAATGTTTACTCAGTTCAGTTCAGCTCAGTCGCTCAGTAGTGTCTGACTCCATCACCAACTGCCAGAGTCCACCCAAACCCATGTCCATTGAGTCGGTGATGCCATCCAACCATCTCATCCTCTGTCGTCCCCTTCTCCTCCTGCCCCCAATCCCTCCCAGCATCAGGGTCTTTTACAGTGAGTCAGCTCTTCGCATCAGGTGGCCAAAGTATTGGAGTTTCAGCTTCACTAATCATAGCATAATAACCATTTCATGATGCATGTAAGTCAAATCATTACACTGTGTACCTTAAACTTACACAGTGCTGTAAGTTGAGTATTTCCCAACAAAAATGAAAGAAAAAAGTGAGACATCTTCACCTCGACACATTACAATCAAATTCTCAAAAATCAAAGACAAAAAGAGAATTTTGAAAGAAAAAAAAAAAAAAAACGCCAAATAAGAATACTTTATCTGCAAATCTGTCCTTCAAAATGGAAAAAGAGATAAGGACTTTCTAAAAAAATCAAAAGCTAAGTGAGTTAGTCACCACTAGCCCTGCCTTATAAGGAATGCTAAAGGGAGTTCTTTGAGCTGAAATGAAAAGATACTCACTGGAAATATAAAACTCACTGGTAAAAGTAAAGTGAAGTGAAGTGAAGTCGCGCAGTCGTGTCTGACTCTTTGCGACCCCATGGACTGTAGCCTACTGGGCTCCTCCATCCATGGGATTTTCCAGGCAAGAGTACCGGAGTGGGTTGCCATTTCCCTCTTCAGGGGATCTTCCTGACCCAGGGATCGAACCCAGGTCTCCTGCATTGTAGGCAGATGCTTTACCATCTACGCCACAAGGGAAGCCCTTGGTCAAACTAAATATATAGTCAAATATCATGGAATATCCTGTCATGGTGCTGTGTAAATCAAGTGACTAAGAATAGAAGTTGAAATATAAAGTATTTAAAATAACTATAGCTATAAAAAATCTATTACTGGATAAACAATATAAAAAGATTGTGACATCAAAATTGTAAAGTGGGGAGTAACCAGATAGATTTCTTATATAAGACTGAAGTTATCATCAGCTTATAATAGACTATTATAAATATGTTGTTTTGGTTTTTTATCAGTATGTTTTATATAAACTTCACAGTAGCCACAAAGCAAAAATCTATAACTGATACAGAAAAGAGAAGATGAAAGGAATCAAAGAATACCACCACACCGCAGGCATCAAATCACAAGGGGAGGAGGAAGAAAGGAACAAGAGAACTGCAAAACGGTGAAAACAGAACGAGCAAAATATCAAGGGTAAGTCTTTACACTTCAATTAACTGCTGCCGCTGCTAAGTCACTTCCGTCGTGTCCAGCTTTGTGCGACCCCATAGACCATGTCTCCTGAAAGACACATAGCGACTGAATGAATTTTAAAAAAAAAAGACACAATACACACTGCCTTCAAACGTTAGCTCTAAGGACACACAAAGGCCAAAAGTGAAGGAATGGGAAAAAAGATATTAACGCAAATGATAACCAAAATCGAGAAGGGGTGGCTATATTTATAGTAGACCAAATAGACTTTAAGTCAAAAATCGTAAAAGAGCCAGAGAAGGACACTGTATAATAATAAAGGTGTCACCTCATCAATAGGATATAAAAATTGCAAGTATACATGGGTCCAAATCAGAGCACCTACACATATAAAGGAAATATTAACAGAATTGAAGGGAGAAATAAATAGCAACATAATAACAGGGGACTTCAATACTCCACTTTCAACAATGGACAGATCGTCTGAAGAGTAAATCAATAAAGAATATTTGGCCTTGAACAACACTATCAATTAACTGGAAGTAACAGACATATAGAGAATATCCCAATCAACAAAACAAAATACACATTCTCTTCAAACCATTGGGAACATTCTTAATGACACATCATGTTTTATGGCTCAAAACAGGTCTTCTATGTGGAAATGTAGAAACTAAACAGTATAAAAAAAATAATAATTCAAAGAAAATAAAGAAGAAAATAAAAAACTATCTTGAGAAAAATGAAAAAGGAAACAATATATCAAAACTTTTGGGATACAGCAAAAGCAGTTCTAAGAAGGGAGTCTACAGCAATAAATTCCTACCTTTAGGGGAAAAAAGATTCTCAAATAAACAACCTAACTTCATATCTCAAGAAACTAGAAGCAGAACTAACTAAATCAAATGTTAGCAGAAGGAAGAAAATAATAAAAGTCAGAGCAGAAATAAATAAAACAGAGACTAGAAAATAACACAAAAGATCAATGAAACAAAAAGTTGTCTGGAAAAGATAAAATTGAAAAACCTTTAGCTAGCCTAACTTTTTAAACAAGATATTAATAAATAAAATTACAAATGAAAGAGAGGACATTACAACTGACATCAGAGAAATACAAAGGGTCATAGAGACTACTACTACAAAGAGACTATTCTGAACAATTATACAGCAAGAAACTGGATAACCCGAAAGAAATGAAGCATACAACCTACCAATACTGAATCATGAAGAAATAGGAAATCTGAACAGACCAATAACTAACAAGGAGATTGAATCAATAATCAAAAACCTCACATTCCCAAAATTTAATGGCTTCATCAATTAATTCTACCACACACTGAAAGAAGCAAATCCTGCTAAAAATTTTCCAAACACTTGAAAAGAACATAAAACTTTAAAACTCATTTTATGAGGCCAGCATTACCATCATACCAAAGCCTGATAAATAAGGACACTAAAGGAAAGAAAACTACAGGTCAATATCCTTGATGAAGACAGATTAAAATTCTCAACAAAATACTAGCAATCCAAATTCAACAGCACATATATCATGTTCAAGAATGACTTACCTCTAGGGTGTAAAAATGGTTCAATATATACAAATCAATAGGTGATACATTAACAAAATGAAGGCTAAAAATCATGATCATTTCAGTAGATAGAGATAAAGTATTCGACAAAACTCAATACCCTTTCAAGATATAAACATCAATAAACTTCATCATAATAAAAGGTCATAAATGATAAGACCACAGCTAACACCAAACTCAAAAGTGAATAAATGAAAGCTTTTCCTCTAAGACCAGAAACAACGCAAAGATGCCCACTCTCACTACTGTTATTAAACTTTATTACAGGAAGTCTTAACCAGAGTAGCAAGTCAAGAAAAAGAAATAAAAGCTATTCGTATCTGAAAAGCAGAAGTAAAATTGTCTCTGTGTGCAGAAACCTTGAAATTTCTACCAAAAAAAGAGAAAAAGACATCAAAACTAATGAATTCAGTAAAGCTGTGGGATACAAAATCAACATACAAAAATCAGTTACATTTCTAAACATTTACACCAAACAATCTGAAAAAAGATACTAAGAAAACAATCTCTAGCTGTTACTTCTTAACCTGCATATAGATTTCTCAGGAGGCAGGTCAGGTGGTCTGATATTCCCATCTCTGGAAGAATTCTCCACAGTCTGATGTGATCCACACAGTCAAAGGCTTTGGCACAGGCAATAAAGCAGATGTTTTTTCTGGAATATGCTTTTTTGATGATCCAGTAGATGTTGGTAATTTGATCTCTGGTTCCTCTGTCTTTTCTAAATCTAGCTTGAACATCTGGAAGTTCACAGTTCACATACTGCTGAAGCTGGGCTTGGAGAATTTTGAGCATTACTTTACTAGCATGTGAGATGAGTGCAATTGTGCGGTAGTTTGAGCATTCTTTGGCATTGCCTTTCTTTGGGATCGGACTGAAGACTGACCATTCCAGTCCTGTGGCCAATGCTGAGTTTTCCAAATTTGCTGGCATCTTTCAGGATTGGAAACAGCTCAACTGGAATTCCATCACCTCCACTAGCTTTATTCATAGTGACGGTTCCTAAGGCTTGCTCCTTGGAAGAAAAGCTTAACCAACCTAGACAGCTTATTAAAAAGCAGAGACATTACTTTGCCAACAAAGGCCCTTCTAGTCAAAGCTACGGTTTTTCCAGTAGTCATGTATGAATGTGAGAGTTGGACTGTAAAGAAAGCTGAGTGCCGAAGAATTGGTGCTTTTGAACTGTGGTGTTGAAGAAGACTATTGAGAGTCCCTTGGACAGCAAGGAGATACAACCAGTCCATCCTAAAGGAAATCAGTCCTAAATTTTCACTGGAAGGTCTGATGCTGAAGCTGAAGCTGAAGGTCTAATACTTTGGCCACCTGCTGTGAAGAACTGACTCATTTGAAAAGATGCTGGGAAAGACTGAAGGTGGGAGAAGGGGATGACAGAGGATGAGATGGTTGGATGGCATCATCGACTCAATGGACATGAGTTTTAGTAAGCTCCAGGAGTCGGTGATGGACAGGGAGGCCCGGCATGCTGCAGTCGATGGGGTTGCAAAAGTCGGATACGAGTGAGCGACTGAACTGAACTGAACTGATAGTCAATAACTTGGATGAATTCAAAGATATAATGTTGGGAGAAAAAAGTCAGACACAAAAGAATATATACCACATGATTCTATCTACGTGAAGTTCAAGAACAAGCCAAATAAATCTATAGTGATATAAATCAGAAAAAAAAAGAAAACAATCTCATTTACAATTACATCATCAATAAAATACTCTGGAATAAAGTAAACCAAGGAGGTGAAAGATATATACACTGAAAACTTTAAAAGAGTAATGAAAGAAACTGGAGAAGATGCAAATAAACTGAAGTCAAGTGAAAGTCACTTAGTCATGTCAGACTCCTTGCAACCTTTTGGACTGTAGCCCGCCAGGCTTCTCTGTCCATGGGATTCCCCAGACAAGAATACTGGAGTGGGTTACAATCCCTTCTCCAGGGGATCTTCTCAACCCAGGGATCAAACCTAAGTCTCCTGCATTGCGGGCAGATTCTCTACCATCTGAGCCACCAGTCTAAATAAATGGAAAGACAGTCCATATTCATGGATTGGAAGACTTAATATTGTTAAAATGTCCACACTACTCAAGGCCATCTATAGATTCAATGCAATCCATATCAAAATCCCAAAGGCATTTTTCATAGAAATGGAAAAAAAAATCCTAAAATTCATATGGAATCACATACATAAAAATGTGAATAGCCAAAGCAATCTTGAGAAAGAACAAAGCTGGACACAATGCACTTATACTGGATGTCAAAATACACTACAAACCCACTGTAATAAAAAATAGCAGAGTACTGCCATAAAAACAGACATGAAGACCGAAGGAACAGAATAGAGCCCAGAAATAAAATCTTGCATTTATGGTCAAAGGATTTTCATCAAAGTTTCCAAGAACACACAACAGGGAAAGGACAGTCTTTTCAATAAATGCTCTTGTTTATCCACATGTTGAAGAAGGAAACTGAACCCTTACTTTATTCAATATACATAAAACAATTCAGAATCATTAAATCCTTCACTGTAAGACCTGAAACTAAACTACTTAAAGAAAACAGAGATAAAAAGCTTCTTGGCATTTGTTTGAACAATACTTTTTTGGATATAATTATAAAAGCACAGCAACAAATGCACAAACAGACAGATGAAATTACATCCAACTAAAAAGCTCCTCCATAGAAACTAAAAAAGTTATTAACAGAGTGAAAAAATAACCTACAAAATGGAAGAAAATATTTGCAAACTATTTGCAAAATTTTATGAGAGTAATGTCCAAAACATAGAAGAAACTCAAACAAAATAGCAAGAAAACAATAACCATTTAAAAACTGAGTAAAGGGCCTAAACACACATTTCTCAAAAGAAGACACACAAGTGGCCAACAGGAGCATGAAAAGATGTTCAACATGACTAATTACATCATGGAAATGCAAATCAAAACAATGAGCTATCACCACACAGCTGTTATAACGGCTACTATCAAAAAGACAAAAAGTCATGTGTTAATGAGGGTATGGAGAAAAGGGCATCCTTGTGGAATACATACACATGCACACACACACAAACACACACACACACACACACAATGGATTATTCAGCCTTAAAAAAGAAGGAAATCCTGTCATTTGGGACAACTTGGATAAACCTGGGGGAAATTATGCCAAGTAAAATAAACCAGGCACACAAGGACAAATTCTACATTATCTCAGTTTTTTGTGGAAACTAAAAACCCACAGAAGCAGAGTAGACGGTTGCTAGTAGCTGAGGGGGTAGGGGACACAAAGAGATGTTGATCAAAGGATACAAACTTATAGTCATGTAGGATGAACAAATCCAATACAAGATCAAGCATCATGACTACAGTCAATAACGCGGTACTGAACACTGAAAATATGCTAAGAAGGCAGATGTCAGGTGGCGCTGAAACGTCCACGTTGCTGTGACAGTCACTCCACTGCAGTAACCTGAAACGGCACCCGCAGTGTCCCTCAAGTATGCATGTGTATCAAAACGCCATGCTGAAAAGGAAAAATGAAAAGTCAGTACTAAAAAGATGACACAGAGTTCTTCTGTCCCACTTTTAAATTATATCTTTCTTTCTTTTTTTAATAAATCATACTTAAGGAACTTGGAGAAGGAAATGGCAACCCACTCCAGTATTCTTGCCTGAAGAATCCCCTGGACAGAGGAGCCTAGAAGGCTACAGTCCGTGGGGTCACAAGAGTCAGACACGACTTACTGACTAAAGAAGTAACTGGATATCTATATAGAACGAAAAAGTTACCTTTTTTGTTAAATTCTTCTTCACACTATACATAAAACTTAGTTTGAGATGGATCACAGACGTACGTACGCAAAGTATAAACAATAAAGCATATGGAAGAACACATAGGTGAATATGAACATTCCGGGCATAAGTCAAAAGACTGAGACAGCATTAAGCATAGTTTCCATGAAAGGAAAGTATGGAGACTGACTTGACTATCACAAAGGCTACAAACTGAGGACTGCTGCAAAATTATAATGACAGACCCCCAATTTAGGAATTTCCCTTTACAAAAATATCACAATTAGACATCTATCAGGCCTATACACATTTCATCTTATTCCCTTATTCTCCCTTGTCTGTTTCCCCCTGTGATTAATGCTGTATATTTGCCATACAAATGGTTAACTAGTATTAGGATTGCATGGCTATGGAACAGAACACAGTTAACTGGCCCTCACAAGGGACTGACCCATGATCCTAGCCTTACTGTACCCAATTTTAATTTAGTAGTCTTTGTTAGCCTGGGAGCTTGATCATTAACTCTCTCAGATGACTATTTCTAGACAGTCTAATAAACCAAGTTTTGTGAAAAATAAAGTATGCAGTAGGAGTTGATTTTATGTTTTGTTTATTAGTTGCTGTTGATGGTCAGTCGCTGTCATATTCAATTCTTTCTAACCCCATGGATTGCAGCATGCTAGGCTTCCCCATTCTTCACTATCTCTCAGAGGTGGCTCACGTCCATTGAGTCAGTGACGCTATCTAACCTTCTTATCCTTTGCTTCTGTCTTCTCCTCCTGCCTTCAATCTTTCCCAGAATCAGGGTCTTTTCCAGTGAGTCAGCTCTTCATATCAGGTGGGCAAAGTACTGGAGCTTCAGCATCAGTCCTTCCAGGGAATTTGCAAGGAGTTCATTTCCTTAAGGATTGACTGGTTTGATTTCCTTGCTGTCCAAGGAATTCTCAAGAGTCTTCTCTAGCATCACAGTTGGAAAACATCAATTCATCAGCACTCAGACTTCTTTATGGTTCAACTCTCACATCTGCATATGGCTACTGGAAAAATCACAGCTTTGAGTAGAAGGACCTTTGTCAGCAAAATGATGTCTTTGCTTTTTAATATGCTGTCTGCATTTGTCATAGCTTTCCTTCCAAGGAACAAATCTCTTATTTATTTAATCACCAGCAAATAATGATTGCTTTAAAGCAGAGTCTCTCAACCTTAACACTAACTACATTTTGGGTCAGATAATCCGCTGCTTTGGAGGGTTCTCCAACATATTATAGGATGTTTAGCGAGCTTCTACTCTATAAATGCCAGTAGCACAGCCTGAGCTGTGACGACCAAAAATGTCTCCATGTAGTGCCAAGTGTCTCCGAGAGGGCAAAATTACCTCTTATTGAAAACAATGTTTTAAAGAAAAGAGCATAATATAAGGATTCAGGCACAGTTTTTTTTTTAACTTTTTATTTTATATTCGAGTATAGCTGATTAACAGTGTTGTGACAGTTTCAGGTGGACAGCAAAGGGACTCAGCCATGCATACATATGTATCCATCATCCTCTGAACTCCCCTCCCATCCAGGCTGCCATATGACACTGACCAGAGTTCCTTGTACTGTACAGTAGGTCCTTGTTGCTTATCCATTTTAAACACAGCAGTGTGTACTTGTCGATCCCCAAATCCCTAACTATCTCTTCCCCCCATTCTTCCCACACGTGACCATAAGTTTGTTCTCTAGTTTGTGAGTCTGTTTCTGTTTCATAAATAAGTTCATTTGTATTATTTCTTTTTAGACTCGAACTATAAGAGATGTCATATGCTATTTCTCCCTCTGTCTGACTCATTTCGCTCAGCACGACAGTCTCTGGGTCCATCCATGCTGCTGCAAGTGGTGTTATTTCACTCTTTTTAATGACTGAGTAATACTCCATTGCATGCATGTACCACCTCTTGTTTATCACTCTGTCAAGGGACATTTAGGTTGCTTCCGTGTCTGGACTATTACAAACACAGCTGCAAGGTATGCTGGGGTGTGTGTATTCTTTCATACGATGTTTGTCTGAATAGACCCTGTATATTGAGCTGAATGGACCCTGTATATAGCAGGGCCATATGGAAGCTCTATTTTCAGTTTTCCAAGGAACCTCCATACTGTTCTTCACAGTGGCTACACCAATTTACATTCCCACCAATAGTGCAGGAGGGTTCCCTTCAGGACTGAGGCACTTTTTGAAAAAGGGTCAAATATGTCAAACATCCTATACATAGTACACATGATAGGACTATCTCAAAAAGTTAAAACTAGTCCTGAGAGTGCAATAAGACTTCTAAATAGCCTATCAGTCATACAGGTGAAATACTTGATCACTGTGACCTGGGTCTAAAACTTAATTTCATCTTACAAATGAACACAAAATAGTTTTGTAAGATTTTAATATTTACTAAAAATTTTAAGAATAAATCTAGTATGTTAAAAAAGGGGGAGGGGAGAAAATGGCATAATGAATTTACATCTTTAAAATATTAACAGAATATCTACTTTATTTAACAAACACTTGTAATACTTTCTACAGGCCAGGCAGTGTTCTAAACATTGTACAAATGTTAGCTCAGTGCTTCTTAACAATCTATGAGATGGAATGATCAGTATTCCACTTTAGAGATAAGAAAACTTGGGCACAAGAGATTATGTTGCCCAAAGTCACACAGTGACTAAGCAGGAGCAAAGGGACTGCACACAGGTAAGTGGCTCCAGACTCACTGAGGACTCAGTGCTCTTAAGCACCACACCTGCTGCTCAAGTCTCACATTCTAAATGAGGGGAAGAATGACACACAGTGAGTGCTACCAAAAAAAAGCAAAAACCAAAAAAAAGCAAAAACCCAGCAACAACAGCAATTTGTGACTAACTAGACCCTACAGGAATTAACTGTGGAAAATTCTGAAAGAGACGGGAATACCAAACCACCTGAATTGCCTCTTGAGAAATCTGTATGCAGCTCAGGAAGCAACAGTTTTAGAACTGGACATGGAAAACAAACTGGTTCCAAGTAGGAAAATGAGTACATCAAGGCTGTATATTGTCACCCTGCTTAAACATCTATGCAGAGTACATCATGAGAAACGCTGGACTGGAAGAAACACAAGCTGGAATCAAGATTGCCAGGAGAAATATCAATAACCTCAGATATGCAGATGACACCATCCTTATGGCAGAAAGTGAAGAGGAACTAAAAAGCCTCTTGATCAAAGTGAAAGAAGAGAGCGAAAAGTTGGCTTAAAGCTCAACATTCAGAAAACGAAGATCATAGCATCCGGTCCCATCACTTCATGGGATATAAATGGGGAAACAGTGGAAACAGTGTCAGACTTTATTTTTGGGGGCTCCAAAATCACTACAGATGGTGATTGCAGCCATGAAATTAAAAGACGCTTACTCCTTGGAAGAAAAGTTATGACCAACCTAGATAGTATATTCAAAAGCAGAGACATTACTTTGCCAACAAAGGTCCTTCTAGTGAAGGCTATGGTTCTTCCAGTAGTCATGTATGGATGTGAGAGTTGGACTGTGAAGAAGGCTGAGCACCGAAGAATTGATGCTTTTGAACTGTGGTGTTGGAGAAGACTCTTGAGAGTCCCTGAGACTGCAGGGAGATCCAACCAGTCCATTCTGAAGGAGATCAGCCCTGGGATTTCTTTGGAGGGAATGAGGCTAAAGCTGAAGCTCCAGTACTTTGGACACCTCACGTGAAGAGTTGACTCATTGTAAAAGACTCTGATGCTGGAAGGGATTGGGGACAGGAGGAGAAGGGGATGACAGAGGATGAAATGACTGGATGGCATCGCTGACTCAATGGACGTGAGTCTGAGTGAACTCCGGGAGTTGGTGGTGGACACGGAGGCCTGGCGTGCTGCGATTCATGGGGTCGCAAAGAGTCAGACACGACTTAGCAACTGAACTGGAATGAACTGAACAGGAATTGAGGCTGCCCATCCTGAAAGACGAAATACTAAAATACAGTGAAAACACAACATACATACATATCCTAATAAAATAGTCATAAATTTGGTATATACATATGCCAGTTCTATAACTAACTAAGGTAGCATGACGACTCCAGGACTAGAAATTACATTCCCAGTATACAAGAGCTAAAAATGAAAGATGACAGAAATGAAAATGAAATACTATGTTCAAAACACTAAGTCAAGGAAAGTGGAACCAACCAGCCATGCGCCTATTTACTCTGCTTCCCTTCTTCCAATATCTAGGTTCAGTTCAGTTCAGTGCAGTATCTCAGTCGTGTCCGACTCTTTGCGACTCCATGAATCGCAGCACGCCAGGCCTCCCTGTTCATCACCAACTCCCGGAGTTCACTCAAACTCACATCCATTGAGTCCACGATGCCATCCAGTCATCTCATCCTCTGTCATCCCCTTCTCCTCCTGCCCCCAATCCCTCCCAGCATCAGAGTCTTTTCTAATGAGTCAACTCTTCTCATGAGGTGGCCAAAGTACTGGAGTTTCAGCTTCAGCATCATTCCTTCCAAAGAAATCCCAGGGCTGATCTCCTTCAGAATGCACTGGTTGGATCTCCCTGCAGTCTCAGGGACTCTCAAGAGTCTTCTCAGTTCAAAAGCATCAATTCTTTGGCGCTCAGCCTTCTTCACAGTCCAACTCTCACATACATACATGACCACAGGAAAAACCATAGCCTTGACTAGATGGACCTTAGTCGGCAAAGTAATGTCTCTGCTTTTGAATACTATCTAGGTTGGTCATAACTTTTCTTCCAAGGAGTAAGCGTCTTTTAATTTCATGGCTGCAGTCACCATCTGCAGTGATTTTGGAGCCCCAAAAAATAAAGTCTGACAGTTTCCACTGTTTCCTCATCTATTTCCCATGAAGTGATGGGACCAGATGCCATGATCTTCGTTTTCTGAATGTTGAGCTTTAAGCCAACTTTTTCGCTCTCCTCTTTCACTTTCACCAAGAGGCTTTTTAGCTCCTCTTCACTTTCTGCCATAAGGGTGGTGTCATCTGCATATCTGAGGTTATTGATATTTCTCCTGGCAATCTTGATTCCAGCTTGTGTTTCTTCCAGTCCAGCGTTTCTCATGATGTACTCTGCATAGAAGTTAAATAAGCAGGGTGACAATATACAGCCTTGATGTACTCCTTTTCCTATTTGGAACCAGTCTGTTGTTCCATGTCCAGTTCTAACTGTTGCTTCCTGACCTGTATATAGGTTTCTCAAGAGGCAGGTCAGGTGGTCTGGCATTCTTGCCATCTCTTTCAGAATTTTCCACAGTTTATTGTGATCCACACAGTCAAAGACTTTGGCAT
Source organism: Ovis aries (assembly GCF_016772045.2). Classification (NCBI taxonomy): domain Eukaryota; kingdom Metazoa; phylum Chordata; class Mammalia; order Artiodactyla; family Bovidae; genus Ovis; species Ovis aries. The sequence continues at coordinate 8,051,743 of NC_056074.1, forward strand.
AGTCAGTAAAGCAAAAATAGATGTTTTTCAGGAACTCTCTTGCTTCTTCCATGATCCAGCAGATGTTGACAACTTGATCTCTGGTCCCTCTGCCTTTTCAAAAACCAGCTTGAACATCTGGAAGTTCACCATTCACATATTGCTGAAGCCTGGCTTGGAGAATTTCAAGCATTACTTAACTAGCATGTGAGATGAGTGCAATTGTGTGGTACTTTGAGCATTCTTTGGCATTGCCTTTCTTTAGAATTGGAATGAAAACTGACCTTTTCCAGTCCTGTGGCCACTGCTGAGTTTTCCAAATTTGCTGGCATATTGAGTACAGCACTTTCACAGCATCATCTTTCAGGATTTGAAACAGCTCAACTGGAATTCCATCACTTCCACTAGCTTTGTTCGTACTGATGCTTTCTAAGGCCCACTTGACTTCACATTCCAAGATGTCTGGCTCTAGATTAGTGATCACATCATCATGATTATCTGGGTTGTGAAGATCTTTTTTGTACAGTTCTTCCATGTATTCTTGCCACCTCTTCTTAATATCGTCTGCTTCTGTTAGGTCCAGACCATTTCTGTCCTTTATCGACCCCATCTTTGCATGAAATGTTCCCTTGGTATCTCTAATTTTCTTGAAGAGATCTCTAGTCTTTCCCATTCTGTTGTTTTCCTCGATTTCTTTGCATTGATCGCTGAGGAAGGCTTTCTTATCTCTTCTTGCTATTCTTTGGAACTCTGCATTCAGATGCTTAGATCTGTCCTTTTCTACTTTGCTTTTCGCCTCTCTTCTTTTCACAGCTATTTGTAAGGCCTCCCCAGACAGCCATTTTGCTTTTTTGCATTTCTTTTCCATGGAGATGGTCTTGATCCCTGTATCCTGTACAATGTCACGAACCTCAGTCCATAGTTCATCAGGCACTCTATCTATCAGATCTAGGCCCTTAAATCTATTTCTCACTTTCACTGCATAATCATAAGGGATTTGATTTAGGTCATACCTGAATGGTCTAGCAGTTTTCCCTACTTTCTTCAATTTAAGTCTTAATTTGGCAATAAGGAGTTCATGATCTGAGCCACAGTCAGCCCCTGGTCTTGTTTTTGTTGACTGTATAGAGCTTATCCATCTTTGACTGCAGAGAATATAATCAATCTGATTTCGGTGTTGACCATCTGGTGATGTCCTTGTGTAGAGTCTTCTCTCTTCCAAGATCTCAATACATTTTAAATAAATGAAATAATAAATATAAGTATTCAGCTGGTGGCTCAGACGGTAAAGCATCTGTCTACAATTCGGGAGACCTAGGTTCAATCCCCAGGTTGGGAAGATCTCCTGGAGAAGGAAATGGCAATCCACTCCAGTACTATTGCCTGGAAAATCCCATAGACAGAGGAGCCTGGTAGGCTACAGTCCATGGGGTCACAAAGAGTTGGACACGACTGAGCAACTTCACTTCACTTTCTTTCAGAAGGCACTTTGAAAAGTATCAGTTTCCTTCACTCTACACAATGGCTCCCTGCTCTAACCTCAGTTAATTTTTGTGCTGCGCAGGTCTTTTCTGGGCTTCCACGGTGGCTCAGACAGTAAAGAATCTGCCTGCGATGCAGAAGATTCAGGTTCGATCTCTGGGTCGGGAAGATCCCCTGGGCAAGGGAATGGCTACCTATTCCAATATTCTCTCCTGGAAAATTCCATGGACAGAGGAGCCTGGCGGAGATGGTTAGATAGCATCACTGACTCAGAGGACATGAATTTGAGCAAACTCTAGGAGATTGTGAAGGACAGGGAAGCCCGGTGTGCTGCAGTCCATGGGATTGCAAAGAGTCGCACATGACTTAGTGACTGAACAACAACAACCTTGTCTGTTCTATGAAGTGTTCTGAAGACATTTCTCTCTCTAGTAATTCAAGATGTTTGGAGAAAATGAATGGCAATTACAGCAACTATAGAAAAAATTGAGTGGTCCTCATGAGAAACAAAACTAAACTACATTCTTATATAGGACAAACTGATTCAAAATAAAAACAGAATTTCAATGAACAGAACCGAAGTAGAACATTCATCTCAGGTCAGAAGACTTCCCCTATTTTTTCTCCAACAAATTTCAAAACTCTTCTAGAAGAATAAGATCTCATTTATAAAAATACTTAGCATAATAAGGGAGGTTGAATTACTCTGTTGTAACTTAGAACTTTATGCTGCATGTGCTGGTTAAATCTGTGTCAACTTGACTAGGCCGCACGATTGCCACACATTCTGGGTGTGATCGTGAGGGTATTTCTAAAACAACTGAGTATACAGAGTAAAGCAGATTACCCTCCTTAATGTGGGTGGCGGCTGAGAGTGCCAGGCTGCAGGAGCAGCCAAGAGGAGCGGCCCCACGTCCGAGGCCAGGGGCGGGAGCCAGGAGGAGCACGTCCAAGGAGCGGTGGCTGCAAGGGTGCCTGAGGGCCTAGAGGAGCTATTCCACGTTCAAGGTCGGGAGGGGCAGCGGTGAGGAGATACCCCTCGTCCAAGGTAAGGACCAGCAGCTGCACTTTGCTGGAGCAGCCATGAAGAGATACCCCACGCCCAAGGTAAGAGAAACCCAAGTAAGACGGTAGGTGTTGCAAGAGGGCATCAGAGGGCAGACACACTGAAACCATACTCACAGAAAACTGGTCAATCTAATCACACTAGGACCACAGCCTTGTCTAACTCAATGAAACTAAGCCATGCACTGTGGGGCCACCCAAGACAGGTGGGCATGCTGGAGAGGTCTGACACAATGTGGTCCACTGGAGAAGGGAATGGCAAGCCACTTCAGTATTCTTGCCTTGAGAACCCCATGAACAGTATGAAAAGGCAAAATGATAGGATACCGAAAGAGGAACTCCCCAGGTCATTGGGTGCCCAATATGCTCCTGGAGATCAGTGGAGAAATAACTCCAGAAAGAATGAAGGAATGGAGCCAAAGCAAAAATAATACCCAGCTGTGGATGTGACTGGTGATAGAAGCAAGAGCCAATGCTGTAAAGAGCAATATTGCATAGGAACCTGGAATGTCAGATCCATGAATCAAGGCAAATTGGAAGTGGTCAAACAAGAGATGGCAAGAGTGAACGTCAATATTCTAGGAATCAGCGAACTAAAATGGACTGGAATGGGTGAATGTAACTCAGATGACCATTATATGTACTACTGCGGGCAGGAATCCCTCAGAAGAAATGGGAGTAGCCATCATGGTCAACAAAAGAGTCCGAAATGCAGTACTTGGATGCAATCTCAAAAACGACAGAATGATCTCTGTTCATTTCCAAGGCAAACCATTCAATATCACAGTTATCCAAGTCTATGCCCCAACCAGTAACACTGAAGAAGCTGAAATTGAACGGTTCTATGAAGACCTAAAGAACTAACACCTTTTAGAACTAACACCCAAAAAGATGTCCTTTTCATTCTAGGGGACTGGAATGCAAAAGTAGGAAGTCAAGAAACACCTGGAGTAACAGGCAAATTTGGCCTTGGAATATGGAATGAAGCAGGGCAAAGACTAATAGAGTTTTGCCAAGAAAATGCACTGGTCATAGCAAACACCCTCTTCCAACAACACAAGAGAAGGCTCTACCCATGGACATCACCAGATGGTCAACACCGAAATCAGACTGATTATATTCTCTGCAGCCAAAGATGGAGAAGCTCTATACAGTCAACAAAAACAAGACCAGGAGCTGACTGTGGCTCAGATCATGAACTCCTTATTGCCAAATTCAGACTCAAATTGAAGAAAGTAGGGAAAACCACTAGATCATTCAGGTATGACCTAAATCAAATCCCTTATGATTATACAGTGGAAGTGAGAAATAGATTTAAGGGCCTAGATCTGATAGTTCAGATCTAGAGTGCCTGATGAACTATGGACTGAGGTTCGTGACATTGTACAGGAGACAGGGATCAAGACCATCTCCATGGAAAAGAAATGCAAAAAAAGCAAAATGGCTGTCTGGGGAGGCCTTACAAATAGCTGTGAAAAGAAGAGAGGCGAAAAGCAAAGTAGAAAAGGACAGATCTAAGCATCTGAATGCAGAGTTCCAAAGAATAGCAAGAAGAGATAAGAAAGCCTTCCTCAGCGATCAATGCAAAGAAATCGAGGAAAACAACAGAATGGGAAAGACTAGAGATCTCTTCAAGAAAATTAGAGATACCAAGGGAACATTTCATGCAAAGATGGGGTCGATAAAGGACAGAAATGGTCTGGACCTAACAGAAGCAGACGATATTAAGAAGAGGTGGCAAGAATACATGGAAGAACTATAAAAAAAAAAAGATCTTCACGACCAAGATAATCATGATGGTGTGATCACTCACGTAGAGCCAGACATCCTGGAATGTGAAGTCAAGTGGGCCTTAGAAAGCATCACTACAAACAAAGCTAACAGAGGTGATGGAATTCCAGTTGAACTATTTCAAACTGTGAGAGATGATGCTGTGAAAGTGCTGCACTCAATATGCCAGCAAATTTGGAAAACTCAGCAGTGGCCACAGGACTGGGAAAGGTCAGTTTTCATTCCAATCTCAAAGAAAGGTAATGCCAAAGAATGCTCAAACTACTGCACAATTGCACTCATCTCACATGCTAGCAAAGTAATGCTCAAAATTCTCGAAGCCAGGCTTCAGCAATACATGAACCGTGAACTTCCAGATGTTCAAGCTGGATTTAGAAAAGGCAGAGGAACCAGAGATCAAACTGCCAACATCTGCTGGATCATGGAAAAAGCAAGAGAGTTCCAGAAAAACATCTATTTCTGCTTTACTGACTATGCCAAAGTCTTTGACTGTGTGGATCACAATAAACTGTGGAAAATTCTGAAAGAGACAGCAAGAATACCAGACCACCTGACCTGCCTCTTGAGAAACCTATATACAGGTCAGAAAGCAACAGTTAGAACTGGACATGGAACAACAGACAGGTTCCAAATAGGAAAAGGAGTACATCAAGGCTGTATATTGTCACCCTGCTTATTTAACTTCTATGCAGAGTACATTATGAGAAACACTGGGCTGGAAGAAACAAGCTGGAATCAAGATTGCCAGGAGAAATATCAATAACCTCAGATATGCAGATGACACCACCCTTATGGCAAAGTGAAGAGGAGCTAAAAAGCCTCTTGATGAAAGTGAAAGAGGAGAGCGAAAAAGTTGGCTTAAAGCTCAACATTCAGAAAACGAAGATCATAACATCTGGTCCCATCACTTCATGGGAAATAGATGAGGAAACAGTGGAAACAGTGTCACACTATTTTTTGGGGCTCCAAAATCACTGCAGATGGTGACTGCAGCCATGAAATTAAAAGACGCTTACTCCTTGGAAGAAAATTTATGACCAACTTAGATAGTATATTCAAAAGCAGAGACATTACTTTGCCGACTAAGGTCCGTCTAGTCAAGGCTACGGTTTTTCCATATGTATGTGAGAGTTGGACTGTGAAGAAGGCTGAGAGCCAAAGAATTGATGCTTTTGAAATGTGGTGTTGGAGAAGACTCTTGAGAGTCCCTTGGACTGCTAGGAGATCGGACCAGTCTATTTGAAGGAGATCAGCCCTGGGATTTCTTTTGGAGGGAATGATGCTAAAGCTGAAATTCCAGCACTTTGGCCACCTCATGCAAAGAGTCGACTCATTAGAAAAGATTCTGATGCTGGGAGGGATTGGGGGCAGGAGGAGAAGGGGACGACAGAGGATGAGATGGCTGGATGGCATCGCTGATTCGATGGACATTAGTCTGAGTGAACTCTGGGAGTTGGTGATGAACAGGGAGGCCTGCCGTGCTTGCGATTCATGGGGTCACAAAGAGTCGACTGAGGGACTGAACTGAACTGAACTGAACTGAACGTGGGTGCGCCTCATCTAATGAACTGAAGATCTCAACAGGACAAAATAGCTGAGTAAGAGGGGCCGCCTCTTGCCTGTATGCCCTCAGGCTGGGCCATCAATCTTTCCCAACTCACACCCAGAATTAGCCTTAAACTGGAGCTGACATTACTGGCTTTCCTTGTTATCAGGCGTTAGGATAGGGACTAGAAGGAACTACAGCTTCCCAACTGTGGCTCTTGGAATTCCTCAGCCTCCCTAATGGTTGGGCCAATGCCTTATAAGAAGTTACTCAGTTTGTCTGTCTTTCTATACATATATATACTGCGTGTGTGTACCTGCACACCACACACTCTCTCATACATAACACACACTTTCACATTCTCACACACACACCCCCTTCACGTTCTGTGTCTCTGGAGAACTCTAACAAATACACTGAACTTAAACTGCTTCCAACACTTTTATTTTTAAGGTTAAAACTATTCTTAAGCTACAAAGGCCAAATTTAAATACTACAACAAAAAGACAAGGAACCTAGAGTCACAAACCAATATTTACATGTCTTTTTGCAGTTTTCAAAGGTTTCTCATATGTACTATCTCATATGATTACCGAAGCATGTCGTGAGTATTTAAGACAGAGTTATCACCTACTTATATAAGGAAACTGGGAGTCAAACTATAAGTTGCAGAGCAAAACAAAACCTCAGATCCAGTGCACTGCACCATGTTGCCTCATCACATACAGATAATCAGCTTATTAAAAACTGGGAGTTTCCGTTCGTCTCTCACGGTCAGCCAATGTGTGATCAGGCCACCCAAGATGGTCATTCTTTTGCTCTTGGTATATCCCCTGATGGACCAGTGCCTACTTCACCTACCTCCTACTAACACGTCTACACACTCGTACCACTAGTCATACAGCGTCTAAATATTAGAACTAGAATGCCTCCACAATGATAGCTTATCAAAGGGACAGTGAGCAGGATGCCCCCTGCTACTTTGCTGGTAACCTATGTGCCAATCAGATGCCACTCTCCCCTATAACTGGTAACGTCCCCTCCCCTGGGAGTGGGGGCTGCTGGCATGCCCTGCCCCCCATCCATAGCATGTGGTGGGCTGTAGCTCCAGGACCTTGCTTCAGACATATAAGATATCCCCCATCCATTAAATCACTGATGTCTCCGTTGCTGACTCTGGGCTCTCCCCTTGGTCCTGAAGCTGGGCAGCTACAGGGACTGCCTGCCTGCAGGGTGCAGCCCAACAGTCAACAAGGATGCTTATGAAAACCCACAATATCACTAGCACCCAAGCAGCACTGTCTCCTCCAGTGACCATCCCCCCAAAAGAGGAAGAGATCAAGATGGCAAAGAAGGACACTTGAGCTCACTCTCCCCCATGAACACATCAAAAATACAGCTACATGTAGAACTCTCACTGAAAACAAACAAGACTGGCAGAAAGACTTTCCTACACAAAGAGTATAAAAATCCACACAGAGTCAGCAAAGAAGGGAGGAGAAGTAATCAGGTCAGTACCTGTAGTCCGAGGATGGGACACAGAAGATGAGAGAGATATCCTGAACTGGGAGACCCTCCCTGGGGCATGAAGGATTCAAACCACATATTTGATACCCTGGCCCTGGGGTCCAACACCAGGAAGATAAGTCCCCTTATGTGGTTTGAAAACCAGTATTATTTACAAGACACCTCAAAAAAATTGAGACTCCACTCACGAAGAACACGTGCACATCCATGCCTACACCTAGGAACAAGGCAGATGAAACAAACGGAGATTCCCAGGGCTCTGGACAGTTTCTCAAGAGGGCCCCATGTTCTCGGGCCACACCCATGGCCTGCTCCAACATCTCTTGCTCCAGTGCTGCTTCTCCTCTGGGATGAAGCTGTCCCTTCCAGGAGCGGGGAGAATGCACACTGAGAGGGAATGGAACCCAGCTTGGACCCAACCACCAGGGTTTCTGCTCCAGTACCTTAGGACCCAATCACATCCCAAATAGGGCAATAATGACCACTGAGTAGAGGAAAAGGTCTGGGTCACATTTGGCCCTGGACCTGGCCCATCAATCTCCAGCCCCACCTCCCACCAAGGCAACAGCTGCCAGCACGCCCAGGGTGAAGACATGACCTGCGCTCACAGCAGATCAAGCTCTCCCACCAAAGCCTGGCACATGCAGACTGCATACGGGTGCTCCCACACAAGGACATGCAATAATGCCATTTGCAGCAACACGGATGCACCTAGAGATTATCACATTAAGTGAAGAAAGTCAGACAAAGACATATATGATATCATTTCTATGTTGAATCTAAAAAAAAAGAGAGATACAAATAAACTTATTTACAAAACAGAAACAGACCCACAGACTTTGACAAGAAACTAATGGTTACCAAAGGTGAAAAACTGGGGGGAGAGATAAATCAGGAGTTTCAGGTTAACATATATATGCTGCTGCTGCTGCTGTTTAGTCACCTCAGTCGTGTCCGACTCTGTGCGACCCCATAGACGGCAGCCCACCAGGCTCCCCTGTCCCTGGGATTCTCCAGGCGAGAACACTGGAGCGGGCTGCCATTTCCTTCTCCAGTGCATGAGAGTGAAAAGTGAAAGTGAAGTCGCTCAGTCATGTCAGACTCCTAGTGACCCCATGGACTTCAGCCTACTAGGCTTCTCTGTCCAGGGGATTTTCCAGGCAAGAGCACTGGAGTGGGTGCCACTGCCTTCTCCAATATATACACTACTATACATAAAATAGATAATCAACAAGGACATACTGTATAGGACAGAGAACTCAGTATTCCATAATAACCTATATAGGAAAAGAATCTGAAAAAGAACAGACACAAGTATCTGTATAACTGAAGTACTTCACTATACACCTGAAACTGAAGCAGTACCATAAGTCAACTAGACTCCAATATAAGATAAAAGTTAAAAATTTGTTTAATTTTTTTAAAAATTGCATTTAAAAGAACAAAATATCTAGGAATAAACTTAACCATGAAGGTGAAAGACCTATACTCTAAACTATAAAACACTGACAAAGGAATGATACAGAATTGGAAAGCAATCCCATGGTCAAGAATTGGAAGAATTAATATTATTAAAACGACCACACTACTCAAAGCAATCTACAAATTTAATGTAATCCCTATCACAATATCCATAACATTTTCCACAAAACTACAATAATCCCAAAATATACAGAACCACAAAGTCTCCGAATAGCCAAAGCATTTCTGAGAAAGAACAAAGCTGGAGGGAATCATCTCCCTAACTTCAAACGGTACACTACAAAGCTACAATAATCAAAACAGTATGGTCCTGGCACAAAACAGACACATAGCTCAATGGAGCACAACAGAGAGCCCAAAAGTAAACCACACTTCTAAGGACAATTCATCTACGACAAAAGAAGCAAGAATACACAATGGGGAAAGGACAGTCTCTTCAATAAGCAGTTCTGGGAAAACTGGACAGTTGCAGATAAACAAATGAAATTAGGATCTTTTCTCACATCACACACAAAAGTAAACTCAAAGTGGATTAAAGACCTACATGTAAGACCAGAAACCTTGAAACTCTTAGGAGAAAACATAGGCAGAACATTCTGACACAAACTGTAGCCTTTTTTTTTTTTTTTTGGTATATGTCTACAATGGCAAAAGAAACAAAGGCAAATCTAAAATAGGACATAATTAAATTTAAAAGCATTTGCACAGGAAAGGAAGCCACTGACAAAACAAAAAGACAATCCATTGTATGGGAGAAAATAGCTGCAAATAATATGACCAGTAAGAGGTTAATACCCAAAATACACAAACAGCTCATACAACTCAATATCAAAAAGACAAAAATTCCAATCAAACAACGGACAGAAGGGACTTCCCTGGCAGTGCAGGCGTTGAGACTCTGTGCCTGCACTGTAGGGAGCATGGGTTTGACCCCTGACCAGGGAACTAAGATCCTGCAAGCTGTGCAGCGCAACCAAAAAATAAAAATTGTTTTAAATTTCAAAAAAAAAAAGTGGGCCGAAGATTTACACAGACATTTTTCTGAAGAAGATATACAGATGGCCAACAGGCACATGAAAACATGCTTAACACTGCTAATCCATCGAAGAAATGCAAATCAAAACCATGAGCATATCACCTCACACCTGTCAGAACGGCTTATCATCAACAAGACAAAAACAACAAACGGTGGCGAGGATGTATATGAAAAGGAAACCCTCATATACTGTTGATGGGCATGTAAATCGGTACAGCCACTGTGGAAGACAGAAAACTAAAAATGGAACTACCATACGACCCAGCAATTTCACTCCTAAGTATACACCTGAAGAAAACAAAAACACTAATTCAAAAAGGGACAGGCACCACAATGTCCACAGCAACACTATTTACAATAGCCAAGATACGGAAGCCATCTAAGTGTCCATCAACACACGGACAGATAAAGAAGATGAATGGATACAGAACACAGTCATTAAAAAAAATGAAAGTATGCCATTTGCAACAACACGGATAGTCTGGAAGGTATTGAGATTTGTGAAACAAGTCACAAAGAGAAAGACAAACCACTTACGTGGAATCTGAAAACCAAAAGTATGAGTATAACAGAAACAGACTCACAGATGCAGAGAACCAAATAGTGATTACCACTGAGGCAAAGGAAGGGGGTAGGGGCAAGAAGAAAGCGGGCAGGAGATTACTACACATAAAATATATTATATAGCACAGGGAATACAACCAATATTTTAGAATAACTTTAAATGGAGCACAATCTATAAAAAGTTTGAATCACTATGTTGTATACCTGAAATAAATATGATATTATAAATCAACTATACTTTATTAAATATAAATTTTTAAATAATAATAAAATAAAAACAACAGAAACTTTGTTACTAATATATGCCAGAGAATACAAGTGCATCTTCAAAAGTTTCCTTAGCTACTTACTATTAAACCTCCCTGTAATGAAAACCATACTATTAGGCTTCAGTGACGACCATTAAGCTTATAATCGTCTACTCTCAATAAAAGAGCCACTTTCACATTTATAAGGAAGTTGACACAGGCTTTAAAGATAAATCTGAAAATATATTTCACATATAACATTGAGACAAAATATGATCAAAAACTAAACTCAGATTGAGCCCTATGTATATTATAACCATGTTCCAAACTGAGTAAGTAATATTAATATTTTTGGTAATATAAAGATAGTCTTGAAAACACACACCTGTTACTTCAATTTATTGCTATAATTCTCCAAGGAATACTATAATCTTAAACCAAAACAATTTTTATAACCTGCCATCTTCTGCATACTTAAATACAAATATCATGGGCTCTAATATGAAAATACCTTAATGAAGAAAAATTCAAATAATACACTTCTTATTGAAGAACTAAGTTCAGATGAAAAATAGAAGGTATGTACATATATTCCAATCTCTCCAATAAGAATAGTGGATACACTGAATTGAATCCTTAAAACAGAACCACAGTAAACTAAGAGTTTAAGCCAAAGAAGTAGGGAGAATTTGAGCAAGAGAAGAAATCACAGACATCAGAAGCCCATGTGGCTAAAAAATATCAAACTGCCTCATCATTTGTTGTTATACGAATTTCCTTTAACAGAAAATAAAGCTAGTCTCAAAAGGGTTAAACTGTATTTGTAGTCACACATTTGCTAAAACTCACCCACACTGAAGTCTGATAATTAACAAATACAGAATCCCTGACTATTTTTTGATGGGGAGGACCCTGACCATCAATCTAAACCAGGAAAGAAATTTAACCACGGGGGAAAAAAGAGAGAAAGAAAGAAAGAGCACAGAAAAAAGAAAGCTTTAAAAAGATCTTCCCAGATCTTTATAGACAATTTTGTCTAAAACAACCTTGAAGGTGTAAGCGTTCGTCATTCAGTCATGTCCAACTCTTTGTGACCCCATGGACTATAGCCCACCAGGCTCCTCTGTCCATGGGATTTCCCAGCAAGAATCCTGGAGTGTGTAGCCATTCCCTTCTCCAGGGGATCTTCCCGACCCAGGGATCAAACCTGAATCTCCTGCACTGCAGGCAGATTCTTTACCAACTGAGCTACAAGGGAAGCCCAAAACAAACTTGATTTACCTTTAAATCAGTGAAGGAAAATAGAGGTTAAAACAGTTTTTCTAACATTTGTAACTGAAAATTTCTGACTACTTTAAAATGTAAGTTTTATTAGAAAGGGATCCAACCCCAGAGAATGTTAACCCAGGTATTTGTATCGTCTGAGTTGCTTTATTATTGCCTTTGACTTAAAGTCAAAAGGAAAGAAATCAAATTCTTGCCCAGGGTATCGGATTTAAGAAATCATTAAATAATCTCTCTTTCTGTAAAGTAACTACTTATTATTTCTCTGAATTTCCACATGCTAAAATTTGGGTTATGTGCCATAAATGTTAAGCCTGATACATATTCACTTAACAGATATTCATATATTCACTTTGTTACTTCATTGGGAAAGCCTTCCCAAACCCACACCACCAGGATAGGGTCTCATGTAACACTCTCCAGTAACATCCTGTACTTCTCAATAGCACTTAATACAGCTGAAATCAATTTTTGGATGCTTCTTTCAAGTTTATCTTCCCCCTTAATCTAAATGTCCACATACATCTTGTCACCCCACCCCTGTATTTCTGATACATTGTAGGCAATCTGTAATAGTTGAAGAATAAAATAAAGATAGGAAAGAGAGAGAAAATAGAGTCAGGTAAACGCAGTTACACTCCGAGAGCTCCAAATGGAGGTACGAACGCACACACTCTGAAATTCAATCTGAATTCTGATTAAATCCCCGTCTCCTGGGCTAGAGGATTTCTGAGATACAGATCTGACAAAGATGGGACCATGTCTACTTTTTCCAAGGTTTAGAAATCAGAAATGATCAGAATAACAGGCTTTCTTCTGTCATTGCCAATAGATACGGAATCCTTCAAGGCAACTCCCAAACTGGACAAAGCACAAAGCAAACTCCAAAGATCTAGATGCAAGAAGCCAAAGCAAGTTAACACATGTAATCAGTCCAAAGACTAGACAAAACACATGATGATAAGTTAAAAACACGGTAAATTCAGCATTCATATAAAAGCAACCTGCTCAAACCTGATGACACCTGATCCAGCATTCTTCCCTCTTTTCACACTTTCTTCCACAAATAAATCCATTTCATTGAATATTTTTCAATGCAGCTGAAAGCAAAATTACTTAAAATCCTCATCCATTCACAGACATTGATTCCCTGCAAGTATAATTATGACGAGAGAGCTTCATATACAATTTATAATATCAATTTACAATTTCAATTTGATTCACTAATAAATCAGGCTCATTAACAAATACTTATTAAGTGCAGTTTTATTTTCCCAAGATGAAACAGATTTGTTAGGAGAAACACACCGACGGAACTCAAGTCAGAACCGAGTCAAAATGTTTGGCCAAAGAAATCCCAGAAACGAACCCCATCACCATAAAACCCAAGACTGCGAGCCACATGGCGCGGCAGTCCTCCTGGGTTCCCTCACCCTCCTGCTCTCCGCCCAGGCGTCCCTTCCCAATAAACTCTCTTGCTTTCTCAGCATGTGTGACTCCTCAGACAATTCATTTCCAAGTGTTGGACAAGAGCCCACTCTCAGGCCCTGGAAGAGGTCCCCCTTCCCATAACAAATCCATGCACCCAAAAAAATCTTAGATGACAACAACATCTTTTTTTTTTTTTTTGGCCATACTGTGCAGCCTGTGGGATCTCAGTTCCCAGACTAGGGATTGAACCCAGGCCCCTTGAGGCGGAAGCTCCAAGATGTAACCAATGGACCACCAAGGAAATTCCCACTCCTGATTTGAAGACAATTCTCTAGTGACAAGGCAAGTGGAAATAATGCTGACACTGAAAAATACTTACTAAGGATTTAAAGGCTTTAAAAAAAATTTTTAATCAAATAAATATCCATTTTAATAAGAATCTACTGACTCAGAAACAGGAACAGGAATGGATCATAATCATTTAGAGCCTATATTCCAATGTTTATATTATCTTAATTTTTATCCCTGATCTATGATAACTAAAGAGACAAGCAACAGTAAAGCACATTTGGCCAGCTATACACTCAGATTGCTACAGAAAACGGTGAGTTACAAAAGTGTTCAGTACCACAGTCTTCAACTTTCAACTAGAAGTAATATGCTGGAAGTGTATTTTGAACTTAACAGAGATCAGCAAAGAATAACAAAATGTCACACAGAAAACCAAGCTCAACATACTCACAATCTCTTATTAATGAATAAGAAAACTCATCATCTAATTGCTCATTGGAAAGACAAAGACCAAATGACTGTTACACCTCAAAAGGGACAATAACAAATTTTGCTTTAAAAAAAAAATCATTATTTACTTATGGATTAGAAGTATACAATGAGCCCTTCACCTTCACCTCTAAAGTAGGTCTCAGGCAGAAAATCAAAGGGGGATTCATCCAACATATTTACAAATTCCCTGGTCTCCAAATGTCAAATAATGCAAATATTCCCAGCAGTCTATATCGCTTAATGACTTTAAATTCTGTCCTTTTCTAAGTAAAAAAAACAAAAGCTTCAAAAAGTCTCATTTCTGGTCTCATTTTCTCAAGAAAATCTGCTAAAACAATGCCTTTAAAAACTCAGTGCATACTACATGCCAGAAACACTTTACATATTATGCCTCATTTAATCCTCACCAGGGCCTCCGGAGTTAAAATTTACCATTTCTCCCACACTACAGACACAAAAACTGATGCTTAGAGTAGTCAGGTCATTTGTCTGAGATTACCCAGCTAGTAAGAAGTGAGCAAGAATTCTAACACAGGCAATTTGATCCCAGAATCCAGAATTCCCCCTCCTAAGCCATATTGAAATATAGAAATCTGAACAGCATCTTGTAAGCGGAGGTAAGCTTGGGAAGTTTTGTAGAATTACTGGTTTTTTCCCGTAAAATAAAACTACATGAGAACATTTAAAAAAAAAAAAAAAAAAAAAAACTCTGCCTATATCACTTAAATTTTACAGTTCAGTTCAGTCACTCAGGAATGTGCAACTCTTTGCGACCCCATGGGCTGCAGCACATCAGGCCTCCCTGTCCATGACCAACTCCCTGGGGTTTACTCAAACTCATGTTCATTGAGTCAGTGATGCCATCCAACTATCTCATCCACTGTCGTCCCCTTCTCCTCCTGCCTTCAATCTTTCCCAGCATCAGGGTCTTTTCAAATGAGTCAGTTCTTCACATCAGGTGGCCAAAATAGTGGAGTTTCAGCTTCAACATCAGTCCTTCCAATGAATATTCAGGACTGATTTCTTTTAGGATGGACTGGTTGGATCTCCTTGCAGTTCAAGGGACTCTTAAGAGTCTTCTCCAACACCACATCAAATGCATCAATTCTTCGGCGCTCAGCTTTCTTTGTAGTCCAACTCTCACATCTATACATGACTATTGGAAAAACCATACCTTTGACTAGATGGACCTTTGTTGGCAAAGTAATGTCTCTGCTATTTAATATGCTGTCTAGGTTGGTCATAACTTTTCTTCCAAGGAGCAAATGCCTTTTAATTTCATGGCTGCAGTCACCATCTGCAGTGATTTTGGAGCCCCGAAAAATAAAGTTAGCCATTGTTTCTACTGCTTCCCCATCTTTGTGCCATGAAGTGACGGGACCAATGCCATGATCTTAGTTTTCTGAATGTTGAGCTTTAAGCCAACTTTTTCACTCTCCTTTTTCACTTTCACCAAGAGGTGCTTTAGTTCTTCACTTTCTGCCATAAGGGGTGATGTCATCTACATATCTGAGGTTATTGATATTTCTCCCAGCAATCTTGATTCCAGCTTGTGCTACATCCAGTCAAGCATTTCTCATGATGTACTCTGCATAGAAGTTAAATAAGCAGGGTGACAATATACAGCCTTGACGTACTCCTTTTCCCAATTTGGAATCAGTCTGCTGTTCCATGTCCAGTTCTAACTGTTGCTTCCTGACCTGCATACAGATTTCTAGAGAAGCAGGTCAGGTGGTCTGGTGTTCCCATATCTTGAAGAATTTTCCACAGTTTGTTGTGATCCACACAGTCAAAGGCTTTGGCATAATCAATAAAGCAGAAATCGATGTTTTTTTGGAATTCTCTTGCTTTTTCTATGATCCAATGGATGTTGGCAATTTGATCTCTTGCTCCTCTGCCTCTTCTAAATCCATCCTGAACATCTGGAAGTTCACGGTTCACGAACTATTGAAGCCTGGCTTGGAGAATTTTGAGCATTACTTTGCTAGCGTGTGAGATGAGTGCAATTGTGGGGTAGTTTGGGCATTCTTTGGCATTGCCTTTCAAGTCTTCCACAATTAACTAAAAACTGTCCATAAGTTGTTTTTTTTTTCTTTTTTTATTCCTAGAAGTCCAACTCTTGCTTAAGTATTTATTCAGTCTAAAGGTAATGAACTGACCCTTTATAATCTAACAAGTCTGTTAAGATTCAACAGAAGTAAATATTAAGTAACCATTTTCATACTCTGAAGAAGGGTATAAACATCTGAAGGTCAATAAAGAAGCAGATTTTTAAATCACTCTTTCCCAAAACTGAGAAAGGTTCTTCTCTGAAGTCAGTTAATGATAAATGCCAGTACCCTAATCTGGAAGTCCTGTGGAAAGACACCAGGAAAAACATAAGAAAGCTCTTAGAACCACCTGAGGTAAATTAACAAGTTTTCCTTTTAGAAAAGGCACCTAAGAATTGGAACAGCAGAGTCCATCCTCCTACATGAGTAACTGTGTATTCTAACTTTGCCACAAAGTACCAAGGACACTATGCTTTCATTAATTTTAGTGGTTTAACAACTGTTTCATGTGTGTAGCAATGGCTACCACTTATTGTGAATGTGTGACAATAACTAAGATTCAAGAAATAAAGCTTTCTGAAGTATATTTTTGGTATATACATAAATTGTTAGCATATATTTTAACATTTGTGCTGCTGATGGTGCTAAGTTGCTTCAGTCGTGTCCGACTCTGTGCGACCCCATAAGCGGCAGCCCACCAGGCTCCCCCGTCCTCGGGATTCCCCAGGCAAGAACACTGGAGAAGGAGAAGTGAAAAGCGAAAGTGAAGTTGCCCAGTCGTGTCCGACTCTTCTCGACCCCATGGACTGCAGCCCACCCGGCTGCTCCGTCCATGGGATTTTCCAGGCAAGAGCACTGGAGTGGGGTGCCATGCTGTAGGTTCTTGAAAAGAAGAAAAAAAAAAAATTCTATGAAGTGGATTGATAATGAGGATTGATGTTTTTTTACAAATCATGAAAATATGAAGATTCAATGTGAAAAGGCACAGATCACTACATTTCTAATGGCTTAAGCATTAGAAAGTGAAGGTGATACTAAGACATGATGCCTGATGCCATGATGAGAAAGGAACAGGAGAGCAGATGTACACAGACTGCGAGGAAACCCGGAAGGAGCAAAAGGGACTGGCTTAGTACAACACCCAAGGCAATATTTCAAATGAAAAGCAGATTTCTACAAGCTCTAAAAAAACGCTTCTGATTAAAGTTGTCCCCCAACCCAGCTTCCCGTAAACTTCTCTTCTATCAGTGATGATGGCGACAGCATCAGTCAGACTTGAAATCCTGGAAGCATAAACAAGCCTTCACACTGCCCCAACCGTCTCAATCTCTAAGTCCTGTTCATTCTTCCTATGAAATGCCTCTCCTGTGAAACGCCTCTGAAACTGCCCTTCCATTCTCTCTGCCACTACCTTAAGCCTGCCAAATACTATTTCTTCACTCCTGAATTATTCATGAGTTCATTCATTCATACTTGCACTCATTCAGACACTTACTGAAGCACCTACTGAAGTACCATGCTAGTTCTGAATATAAACCACCATTCTAAGCAGAGGTGGAGACAAAGATCATAACAAATGCACTATTTTAATAACACCAACCCTTGATTAGGGCCCTCCTATGTGATGGCTGCTATTCCTACATACTATTATCCCATTTAAATCTTTACAACAGCCCCAAAAAAGAAAGAGACTAAGGCTCAAAGAGGTGAGATAATTTTCCTGAGGTCACACTGCTAACAAGTTACAAAGTGGGATTCCCTGAGAACGGATTTTCTATCACTTAAATGAATCCACTGCATCAACTCCCGAACAGTCTTTCCAATCCAGTCTACCCATTTCAACCAGATTCATCTGAAGACACCATTCTGTACTTGTAACCTTTGTTAAAAAAAAAAAAAAAAAAAACCTTATGACATCCTCAGCCTGACCTTCAAAAAACTAAAAACAAGTCTGTCTCTTCCCCTTACTAACTCTTCATCTTGGAAACTGCTTAAAATCTCTAACTTTCAGTTTTCCTTCCTATGAAACAGGGATAAGACAGAGTTGTGTAAGCATTAAACAAGATACGTAAAGGTCTAAGCACATGAAAGTGAAAGTGAAAGTTGCTCAGTCATGTCCAACTCTTTGCGACCCCAAGGACTGCACAGTCCATGGAATTGTCCAGGCCAGAATACTGGACTGGGTAGCCTTTCCCTTCTCCAGGGGATCTTCCCAACCCAGGGATAGAACCCAGGTCTCCCACATTGCAGGTGGATTCTTTACCAGCTGAGCCACAAGGGAAACCCAAGAATACTGACTAGAGTGGGTAGCTGATCCCTTCTCCTGCGGATCTTCCTGACCCAGCAATCGAACCAGGGTCTCCTGCATTGCAGGCAGATTCTTTACCAAATGAGATATCAGGGAAGCTAGCTACATGAGTGTTCAGTAAATAAGAGTTGTCATTACTCATACAGCCTATATGCAAAATTTCTGCTTCACTCAATCAATACACCTAACTACTTCTTTTACAAAACCATTTGGATTTCTGCCTCCAGAAAAAATTCACACTTTTCTCCCTCTGCTCCATTAAGTATTCTATAAATATCTACTACATGAATCAATGTACTGTGATCCTTCTCTTCAAGGCCCAAGTCAAATGTTACTCCTTCCACGGAGCCCTCGCTACCTGCATCTAACTTAAGTGCCACCAAGGGAATGGGGAACAAAAAAATGCCTAATTATTCAAGACCTATTATGAACTAGAAAATGTGATAGTCTTCAGTGTATTACTTCACTCAGTTCTCACAGAGGGAGTCAAAGTAACTTGCACAAAGTCAAACAGTGAGTGAGTGAGATGAGATTCAAAATCAGAAGTGGTTGATAGCCTTTAAAAGCCCATTTCTTCCCCCCCGCCCCCACCACCTTGTGGCACCTGGATTACACATTTAAACAACTGCCCAACACGGACAAAGAACAAAATGCTGCTATATATTCTAAGAGCCCCAGCCACCCATACAAATACAGCAAACAAAACTGTAATGAAATAACACTTATCCACACCACCTGTGGTGCCCTCTCATTTTTTTTTTTTTCTATTCTTTTCTATTTCACTTAAACTACTGGTCAGTTCCCACTAATTTTACTTCACAACCACTCATGAATAGCGACCCAAACTTTGAGTTACCCAGCTATATTCCAAACACAGATCCAAGATCAAATAAGATCAAGAATTTGTTTTCAAGAAGTATTTAACCCAGCTGGAGAGAGAATAGTAAAACACAAACTTCTCTTGACCCTTTTGCCCTTACCCCACCTCCTGGCATAGAAGAACCTATGTTTCTGTTGCTCCCCTGAACTACTCATCATGGAACATAACCAATAAATTATCTAGGCTGTAAATATGAAAAATATCAGGCATTCAACAAATCATTGTTGAATGAATGAATGAATGAGTGAGGCACAATAAAAGTGCTATGGATTTTCAGAGAGAGAAAGTACATACCATAGACTCTCTCCCCATATAACTTCATAATCCTATAAGGGAATGAAAAATCTCTGAATATAACAAAAGCTCAATCATGTTTGTAGATATCCTTTTTTTTTTTTTTCTTCAATAAATGAGCTATAGACTAGCAACCATTCAAGTGGAAAAGCAGATAAACATGGATCTTTGCCAAAGAAAATCAAGGAAGACATGTATCCCTCTAATGATAATTTTATCAGCCTCTGCTCCAGATCCTTACTGTTCAAAGGTTGACTCTTGGTCCACAAGCATTAAAATCACCTGCAAGCTTGCAGAAATGTAGAATTTCAGGCCCCACCAAGATCTACTGAATCAGAACCCCCATTTTAACATGTTCCCCCAGCAGACTCCTAACACACGTTAAGTTTTAAAAGCACCAGCGAATATGATACAAATGAAACTGGCTTCTGCAAGCTCAGAGAAAGTTACCATCTTCTCCTGGGTTATCTCTGTAATAAATAACCAGACTTCTGAAGACGTTCCACAGCTATGGCCATGACACACCTTCAGGAATATGAGGGTATAAATCTAAATTATTACTCAATGAGAAGAACTGACCATCCACTGAATACTGACTAGAACTTTTAGGAAACATACAAAAAATATACCTCTGCCTTCTTAGGACATAGACTCTATTGAGCAAGAAAATAAGACAATAAACTTAAATAACCAAAATGACCTTGGTTAATTAAAGATTAAAGAAATCTTTAATACAAAGGATGAGAGAGAGAGATGCTGGTTAGAACATTCAAGAACAAACTAACAACTCTCAGTGATACATACACATATTTTCAAATAGTCTCTAAAGCTCCAAATTTAGATTGCCCTACCTGTAAAGCTGTGGAATAAAGGACCTACAAGTGACATACAGTCAGATCTCCTAGACACTTTCACTGACTCATAGACTGGAACCACCCTTTATAACACCAAGCAAATTCTCAACCTGGAGACCACTTTGTGAACTTGCAAAAACACTCTGCAAAACCTTCAAGCCACAATCCTGTCATTCCCAAATTGACACAAGATCTGAGGTCAAATATGCCCTAAAAAAAAAAAAAAAAAAAAAAACCCTGGGGGGTGGGGGGAGGGGAACGCCAAAACAGAGGGAATAAGGTGAGGAATGATTGCAGGCCATTTCTCATCCCCTAGCTGACCTACGAAGACCTCTCCATCACAAGGCAGGAGAGAGGAAAAGCAACGCAGGTGTGTGTATTCAGTCTGAAGTGGCCCCCAAACTTAATCCTGAAGTTGAGAAGACATCCTCTCCCCCAACAGCAGACGTTCAGATGACAGCTCAACCTCTACTCCCTTCCCCCTTCTTCCGTCCCAGCCGGATTTAGTGTATCAGCCCCTCGCGATCTATCCCCTCCCCAAGCCCACCCATTCCTGCCCCCCAAAAAACACCCCTCATCGCTCCCAAGGAGAGGCTGACAAGACAGCGAGTGCCCGAGCCCGCCTCCCAGGAGCCCACCGCGCACGTCGCCCTCGGCCTGGGGGAGGGCTGACGGGGCTCACCAAGTACAGGGGGGCATAGATCCTCAGGGACTCCTCCAGGGCGCCCCTGGTGATGTGCAGGAAGGAGAGCCAGCAGGACGGCTGCCAAGTGTGGCCGATCTCGTAGCAGTTGTGAGGGATGGACTTGCTGAGCGCCGCCATGACGAGGAGCCGCGCGCGGGGACCGGGAGGGGCTGAGCCGGCGCTCGCAAGGGAGGAAGCGGGGAGGGCGGCGCGCGCCCAGCCGCGGCGGAGCAGCGGGGCCGGCCCGGGGGGAGGCGCGGAAAAGAGGGGAAAGGTAACGAGAGCGGGGTTACTCCGGGCCAAAGTCCTCGGATGTTGGGCGCTCGGCGTATGGCAGCTCGAGGGGGCGGGGCGCGCAGCCGGGGAGGCGGGGAGAGGCGGAGCGTGCGCGCCCCCGCCGGCGGCCCCCGGGCAAGCGCGTCCCCGAGCGGCGCGCGCCGCCGACGGGGAAAGAGAGAGCGCCGCTCGGCGACGCGCCGGCCGCCCGCCTCTTCATGGCTCGCGCCGCGCGCGCCCTGACAGATGCGCCCCAGTGGGCGCGCTGGGTCACTGTGTACTCCAGCCTCGGTCCTCTCAAAGCCCAGCCAAGTAGAATTGAGGGCAGTGGAAGAAATGGATGAAATGTCTTTGTTGGGAGCTGGTGGAGGAAGACGGTTGTCAGAGGCGAGCCCAGACAAACATCCTCCTCAGAAGGGCCAGCTGCCCTGCCCTGGAGCGCCAGCTAATAAATAGCTGAGGCTATCTGCTGGTTGGGACCCAGCAGCGCCTCGGCTTTCTGAGCTCTGCGGTGCCTGAGTAGGCTCCACAAATTTGCTAGTTGGGCACTTTCCCTTCTTGTAAAGGGAAGGACGCTAGTTGGTCTTTGTCTCCAAACCCTGGGCCACTGAGCCATCCTGCCTATCTACAGCACCGTCACAGGCAAGCATCCGCCAAGTATGTAACCCAGCAAGGACTCACTTGCCCCAGGCGCAGAAAGCCAGGCTCTGACAGCAGGTGTTTGCAGCAAAGGAAGGGTTTATTGCAGGGTACAGAAGCCTAGCGTGCTCTAGTCCTTGGGGTCACAAAGAGTCAGACACGACTGGACAGCCACCACCACCAAGCAAGGGGGTGAGAGAGACTGACTTCTTGACAAGCCTCAGATCCGCTCCCACTTGGTCTATGAGTTAGGGGTTCTTAAAAAGGGAAAACAGAGACTAGGATGAATCCTCTTGTGAGGTTTTTTTTTTTCATCGTAGTTTTGGAAATCAGGATATCTTGGATTCTCAAGTCAGGTGGCCCATGACTTGGGGCCACCTGTGAGCTCATCTTGTTGTGGAGAAACAGGCTGAGTTTGTACATTAATGATGTTATCTATAATAGCTATTTTAGTATATTAGCAATGGCATCAGCAACAGCAGTTTTAGTCATCTGACTTGTTGATTCGTGTTCACTTAGCACGGGATTGAGGTCGTGGGAGGGTGAGAAAGGAAATTAAGTTTTAGATAGCGAGATTAATCATAAACTGGGGAAGGGAACTCGATTTTAGGGAGACTGTACTTCAAATCATACACCTAGTAGAGGCAGCCGTGGTCTTAGAACTGGTGCCTGGCTAGAGGGCAACAGTTGGCTTGACAAGGAATCTGTGTGGCCCATGAGACTTATAAACTCTGTAAGAGTCAGTTTCCTCACATATAACTTTCCAGGTTCCCTGGAATTTCAAATTCTAAAGTGTCTTAAAGCAGGAGCTTGTCATTAGACTGTTAAATACTGTTATTTTTATATACAGCCCTTAGACGAATCCCATTCTAATCTAGTCTTCATTTATTCATTCTGTAATATTTACCGAGCACATACTATTTTCAGGCAGGCTTCCCAGATGGCTCCGTGGCAGAGAATCTGCCTGCAGGAAATGCGGGTTTGATCCTTGGGTCAAGAAGATCCCCTGAAGTAGGAAATGGTAACCTGCTCCAGTATACTTGTCTAGAAAATTCCATAGACAAACTAGCAAGCTGCACTCCATAGGGTCACAAAGAGTGAGACATGGCTGAGCGCGCGTGCGCACACACACACACACACATTATTTTCAGACACTATTCTAAGCTCTGTAGATTCGGCTGTGAACAAGAAGGGTTTCCACCTACTTCTCCATCTCCTCCCAGTGCTGTAGAGCTGGGCCAGAGCTGGCATTGCAGCCCCAGGCACTATGACTTCTGGAGTTACAGTGAATGATGAAGTCAAAGGTTTTAATGATAAGAAAATAAAAATATTCTACACAAAAGAAGATGAAAGAAAGTTCTGTTTAAATGATGAGGAAAGACAAATAATTATAATAGAGGAAGCAAAACTGATCTTAACAAATGACACTAGTGATACCACGGAGGACCCCTATACATTTTGTTGTGAAGTTGCTACCTCTGAATGATTACCAGTTTGCTCTGTATGATGCCATATAAACAACAAAAAAGTCTAAGAATACCTAGTATTGATCTATAGTCTAAGAATACCTAATACTGATCTATTGATGCCATATACACAACAAAAAAGACTAAGAATACCCAGTATTGATAGTCTGGGCTTCTAAGAGGGCACCTTTTAAAAACAAGATGATTTATACTAGCTCTAAAGACGCCATTAAAAAGAAATCTACATACATTAAATGTGAAGTGACGTAAAGTGAAGTCGCTCAGTTATGTCCAACTCTTTGCGACCCCATGGACTGTAGCCCACCAGGCTCCTCCATCCATGGGATTTTCCAGGCAAGAACACTGGAGTGGGTTGCCATTTCCTTCTTCAGGGGATCTTCCTGACCCAGGGATCGAACCCAGGTCTCCTACATTGCAAGCAGATACTTTAACCTCTGAGCCACCAGGGAAGCCCATATTAAATATGAGTGACATGTAAATGGAAGGGATGAAATTAAGGAGCATTTGTCACTTGGAGAGAAATTGGGAAACATTGTAGTTGTCTCACTTGAAGGAAAACTCATAAAATGACAGTTGAATACCGTCTTGAGTGTTAAGCAGCTTCCACTTCTACAACTCAGTCAGTTGGAAGAGTATTAGATTTTGTTTTTCTTTTTCCTGTTTCCCAGTGGAGAAATTGGAGTTGGTGTGGTGATGGACAGGGAAGCCTGGCGTGGTGCAGTCCATGGGGTCACAAAGAGTCAGACACAACTGAACAACTGAACTGAACTGAACTTCCCCAATGGGCCCTTTCAAAACAATAAATGAAGGAAATATCATTCATTTGCTTATTTAACTTCTATGCACAGTACATCATGAGAAACGCTGGACTGGAAGAAACGCAAGCTGGAATCAAGATTGCCAGGAGAAATATCAATAACCTCAGATATGCAGATGACAGCACCCTTATGGCAGAAAGTGAAGAGGAACTAAAAAGCCTCTTGATGAAAGTAAAACAGGAGAGTGAAAAAGTTGGCTTAAAGCTCAACATTCAGAAAACGAAGATCATGGCATCTGGTCCCATCGCTTCATAGGAAATAGATGGGGAAACAGTGGAAACAGTGTCAGACTTTATTTTGGGGGGCTCCAAAATCACTGCAGATGGTGACTGCAGCCAGGAAATTAAAAGACGCTTACTCCTTGGAAGAAAATATATGACCAACCTAGATAGTATATTCAAAAGCAGAGACATTACTTTGCCGACTAAGGTCCATCTAGTCAAGGCTATAGTTTTTCCAGTAGTCATGTATGGATGTGAGAATTGGACTGTGAAGAAGGCTGAGAGCCAAAGAATTGATGCTTTTGAACTGTGGTGTTGGAGAAGACTCTTGAGAGTCCCTCGGACTGCAAGGAGATCCAACCAGTCCATTCTGAAGGAGATAAACCCTGGGATTTCTTTGGGAGGAATGATGCTAAAGCTGAAGCTCCAGTACTTTGGCCACCTGATGCGAAGAGTTGACTTATTGGAAAAAAACTTTGATGCTGAGAGGGATTGGGGGCAGGAGGAGAAGGGGACGACAGAGGATGAGATGGCTGGATGGCATCACGGACTCGATGGACATGAGTCTGAGTGAACTCTGGGAGTTGGTGATGGACAGGGAGGCCTGGCGCGCTGTGATCCATGGGGTCGCAAAGAGTCGGACACGACTGAGCGACTGAACTGACTGACTGACTGAAGCGACGTATCAAAGGTTGCCATTAAACTGTTTAATACCATTACTTTTATGCACAACTCAAGAAATATATATTCCCATATATTAAAAAAAAAAAACTAGTTACCTGAAAACTAAGTTACAAGAAAGCCAAACAAGATAAGATAGGTATGCTAATAATATATTGACAGTATAAACTGCGGAGAAGGCACCCCACTCTAGTACTCTTGCCTGGGAAATCCCATGGATGGAGGAGCCTGGTAGGCTGCAGTCCATGGGGTCGCTACGAGTCAGACACGACTGAGTGACTTCACTTTCACTTTTCACTTTCATGCACTGGAGAAGGAAATGGCAACCCACTCCGGTGTTCTTGCCTGGAGAATCCCAGGGACAGAGGAGCCTGGTAGGAGGCCGTCTATGGGGTCGCACAGAGTTGGACACAACTGAAGCGACTTAGCAGCAGCAGCAGCAGCAGCAGCAGCAGCAGCAGTATAAACTGAGATATTAGAAGTACTCAGATTGAAAGTCCAGAGTAACAGTGGTAGAAAAGATAAACGTTGGCCTCTCTCTCAGACCAATATAGACAGTCTTAGTCTAATATGGTGGCTCTATATCCATCAGGGATCCCAAACTCCTTCTGACAGATTGCTCTGCAAACTGTTACCTATGATTTCCATCCTAACTTGGAAGTTGGCCACTTCACCTTGAGCCATGACATTCTCATGCTAGAGAGGAAGACCAGCCAAAGAGGAACAGAGGACATAACTTCCTCTTAAGTAAACTTCACAGTAGATCTATGCAAACCACTTCTCCTTATAAACATTGCGCAGTTTGTCTCATGGCCACACTTAGTTGCAAGAGAGATTGGGAAATATAATATTTTTTATTGGTTGGACAAATGCCCAGCTAACATTTGGGGTTTCATTACTGAGCAAAATGAAAAGCACAGATGCCAGGGGCAACCAGGAGTGTCTGCTGCAGTTCTATGCCTCTGGCTGCCCAAATATCTGGGAACATCCTTTTCCTCAGATAACAATAACCTCTCCTTCTCAAGGGGTACAACCTAATTCCCATGCATTTACCCCATCTTGTTCAACATCCAGGATCTTCTATAGGAACAAATACACTCTCACGTTCAAGTTATCTCCCTCTTTAACATAGCCAGTACGCAATGATAGGATAGGAACAGGATAATCACAGTTTTGTCTTGTTTTGTTTAAATCTCTAGTTCAAAATATGAGCAGCTTATGGATTTCCTTGGTGGTGCAGTGGATAAGAATCCACGTGCCAATGCAAGGGTCCCTGTGTTTGATCCCTGGTTCAGGAAGATTCCACATGTTGCAGAACAGTTAAGCCTGTGCACCACGACTACTGAGCCTGTGTGTCGCCACTGCTGAAGCCCACACCCCTAAAGCCCGTGCTCCACAGCAAGAGAAGCCCCTGCAATGAGAAGCCCGCGCTCAGCAACCAAGAGTAGCCTCTGCACACTGCCACCAGAGAAAGGCTGCACAAAATAATGAAGACACAGTGCAACCAAAAATAAACAAATAAATTTCTAAAAATTTAAGAGTATAAGATAGACAGCATAAACTTGTCCGCGGAAATTAAAGGACTGATCACACAGACTTATCCTACTTAATTTCAATAATCCATCCCTGAAAATCTGATGGTCCTCAAGCAAAGGCTGAACGGGAAACCTATTATCAAATGGGAAAACATAAAATATGTTATGCTTCAACCCCAAAATTCCTAACACATATTTAAAATAAAGTGAAATGGCAATTATGAGCAACAAACTGTCGAGTTAGGATGTAGAATACTTAAAGAATAGCATTTTAATCACCAAACAAGGAATACAGTCACTAATTATCAGTTGCTTCTGAATGTAATAGCACCTGTAGTTTGCATGCATAATGATAAGCATTATGTTTACAATGTGGCACAGCAAATACCAACCAAGAAATAGGGAAATTTTTTAAATATACGATTAAAAGCATACAATTTCTCTTAATGAATTGTTAAATGGAGACTTGAAACTTAAAAGATACTTGAAAAGAGAAGAACACAGTTATTGTTGGCATAGATGCCAAAAATGACAGTGCTAATGAGGGCTTCCCTGGTGGCTCAGATAGTAAAGAATCTGCCTGCATTGCAGGAGACCCAGGTTCAGTCCCCGGGTAGGGAAGATCTCCTGGAGGAGGGAATGGCAATCCACTCCAGTATTCTTGCCTGGAGAACTCCATGAACAGAGGAGCCTGTGGCCTGTGGGCCACAGTTCATGGGTCACAAAGAGTTGGACACGACTGCGCAGCTAACACTTTCATACTTTCACAGTGAGTTGGATGGTCAATGGGAAATTTCAGTCAAACTCTCAGATCCAAAGGAATGCAAAGAGTATTCTAATAAATCTAAGGGAGAATGATCTCTGCTTTAGGATTAGAAAAAAATACAAAAAGGAGTAGTTTACGTTTGTAATCCTTTGTATGGATTACAGTACATGACTACTGGAAAAACCATAGCTTTGACTATGCCGACCTTTGTAAGCAAAATAATGTCTTTGCTTTTTCATACGCTATCTGGGTTTGTCATAGCTTTTCTTCCAAGGAGCAAGTGTCTTTCAATTTCTTGACTGCAGTCACCATCTGCAGTCATTTTGGAGCCCAAGAAAAGAAAGTCTGTCATTGTTTCCCTTGTTTCCCCATCTATTTGCCATGAAGTGATAGGACCAGATGCTGTGATCTTAGTTTTTTGAATGTTGAGTTTTAAGCCAGCTTTTTCACTCTCCTCTTTCACTTTGATCAAGAGGCTGTTTAGTACCTGTTTGGTTTCTGCCGTAAGGGTGGTATCATCTGCATATCTGAGGTTATTGATATTTCTCCCTGCAGTCTTGATTCCAGCTTGTGCTTCATTCTGCCTGGCATTTTGCATAATGTCTGCATATAAGTTAAATAAGCAGGGTGACAAGATACATCCTTGAAGTACTCCTTTCCAATAATTTGGAACCAGTCAGTTGTTCCATGTCCAGTTCTAACTGTTGCTTCTTGACCTGCTTACAGGTTTCTCAGAAGGCAGGTCAGGTGGTCTGGTATTCCCATCTCTTTCAGAATTTTCCACAGTTTGTTATGATCCATTCAGTCAAAGGCTTTAGTGTAAACAATGAAGCAGAGTAGTGTTTTTTTTTTTTTTTAAATTCTCTTGCTTTTCCTATGAGCCAACGGATGTTGGCAATTTGATCTCTGGTTCCTGTGCCTTTTCTAAATCTAGCTTATACATCTGGAAGTTCACAGTTCACGTACTGTTGAAGCCTAGCTGGTAGGATTTTGAGCATTACTTTGCTAATATGTGAAATGAGAGCAATTGTGCCGTAGTTTGAACATTCTTTGGTATTGCTCTTCTTTGGGATTGGAATGAAAACTGATCTTTTCCAGTCCTGTAGCCACTGCTGAGTTTTCCAAATTTGCTGGCCTATTGAATGCAGCACTTTCACAGCATCATCTATTTCAACATCTATCTTTAAACAACTCAGCTGGAATTCCATTACCTCCACTAGCTTGGTCCATAGTGATGCTTCCTAAGGCCCACTTGACTTCACACTCCAGGATGCCTGGCTCTAGGTGATTGATCACACCATCATGGTTATCAGATCATTAAGATCTTTTTTGTACAGTTCTTCTGTGTATTCTTGCCACCTCTTCTTAATAACTTCTGCTTCTGTTAGGTCCATACCATTTCTGTCCTTTATTGAGCCCATCTTTGCATGAAATGTTCCCTTGGTATCTCTAATTTTCTTGAAGAGATCTCTAGTCCTTCCCATTATTATTGACCATAATGAGACTCAAACAATTGTTCGTTCCGGGATTTAGCTACATCCTTCCTTAATGTGTGTACTTAGTCACTCAATCGTGTCTGACACTTCGTGACCCCATAGGCTGCAGCCTTCCAGGCTCCTCTGTCCATGGGGATTCCCCAGGCAAGAATACTGAAGTGGGTTTTCACACCCTCCTCCCAGGGATCTTCCCAATCCAGGGATCAAACCCAGGTCTCCCGCTTTGCAGGTGGATTCTTTACCGACTGAGCCACCAGGGAAGCCCAAGAATACTGGAGTGAGTAGCCTATCCCTTCTCCAGAGGATCTTCCTGGCCCAGGATTTGAACCAGGGGTCTCCTGCATTGCAGGCAGATTCTTTACCAGCTTGAGCTACCTGGGAAGCCCCGTCCTTCCTTAATAAGGTGCCTCTTTTTCTAAATTTTCACAAGTTATTTAAAAACCTATGCATGAACCAGCATTTTGCTTCTCTTTGTGAAAATTCTACCGCTTCTCTTTAAACAACGTTTTTTGAAACTCTGGTACTTAAAAACCTACAAATGCTTTGAAGAGTAAGGGTACTCTTTTACTTATGTTTTATACTACTGTATTACTCAATGTTTTCCCACTTAGTGTACATTATACTTGCATTCCAACACTTCCTTTTCTTGATACAGTTTAGTTTAAGTCATAAGTGCTAATGATTCTAAATCTTTAATGTCCAAAAAGGCTTTATTTTTACTCTCCCTTAAAACTACTGATAATCTGGTTATGAATGGAGTTGTAGATTCACAGTGAATTTCCCCTCAGTATTAAAAAAAAAATTTGCATTGTTTGCTCGTATATAATTTGCTAATCAGATACCCAGGGTTATTTGAACCCCCTTCCTTTGTAGTTCATCTTTCTACTCTGGTAGTTTTAGCATTTTCTCTTTATGACTGATACTTTACCATAAGTTTCAGTCATGTTTCTTTATTTCATTTTTTGTATTATTCTGCTAGAATTTCATGAACTCTCTTAATCTGAAGTGTCATGTCTTTTTTTCAGATCTAGAAATTAAAGAATCACATATCCTCTGTTCCAAGGAAATCTCCTGGAAGTTCTGTCAGGCCACAGTATTTTTAACTTGAGGTCTTTGGATAGAATTCAGGGGAGTCCATGTAATTAGATGAAAAACCTATTATGTTTTAATTTTCACTAGCCTCTAACTGAAATGAATTATTTTATTTTGAATAAAATAAAAAATAGAAATAAATTGTTCTATTTGCATATAGGCAACAAAATACATTAATGCACCAAAATGCAGTATCTGTGACGTTGTCACCAACAGAAATCATGGATGTTACAACTGTGGCGGATATCTCAAAAATGGTAATAAGCTGCCTATCATGTCTTACTGGGCTTCCCTTGTGGCTCAGCTGGTAAAGAATCCGCCTGCAATACGAGAGACCTGGGTCGATTTCTGGGTTGGGAAGATCCCCTGGAGAAGGGAAAGGCTCCCCACTCCAGTATTCTGGCCTGGAGAATTCCGTGGACCATATAGTCCATGGGGGTCATAAGGAGTGGGACACGATGGAGCGACTTTCCCACATTCACATCATGTCTTATTATTCGATTTGCTAACATGTTAACACATGATGAAATATTAATATTTTGATAACTGCATTTCAATATAGTTGATTTATTATATAATTTTGTATGCTTTATTTTATGCATGTGAAGGTATTAATCTGGTCTGAATGTGTTCCCCTAAAATTCATATGTTGAAATTCTAATGCCCAATGTGATAGGAGGTAGGGACTTGAGAGGTGCTTAGGTTGTGAGGATGGAGCCTTCATAAGTGGAATTTGTTGTGGTTGTTACTTAGTTGCTCTGTCGTGTCTGACTCTTTGTGACCCCATGGACTAAAGGCCACCAAGCCCCTCTGTCCTTGGGATTTCCCGGGCGAGAATACTGGAGTGGGTTGCTATTTCCTTTTCCAGGGGATCTTCCCGACCCAGGGATTGGACCCCTGTCTCCTGCATTGGCAGGCAGATTCTTTACCAGGAAGCCATCATAAATGGGATTAGTGCCCTGTAATAGAAGCCCCAGGACACTCTCTCTCACCTCTTCCATCATGTGAGGGATAGCAACGGTACTGGCTGTGGACCAGGAAAATAGCCCTCAACAGAACACAGCCATGCCAATGCCTCAGTCTTAGACTGCTCAGCCGCCAGAATTGTGAGAAATAAATTTCTGTTGTTATAAGCTCTCCAGTCCGTGGTATTTTGTTATAGCAGCCAGACAGGACTTAAGACAGAGGGGCTGCCACAGTCTTTACTAAACTGCTAAAGAGAGATGCACAGCACAAAACAATTTCAAAACACCTGCATTAGACTGGTGATAAAATCTCTGTAACCTCAAGGCCTCTTATCTTTCCTGTCAGTTTCAATTATTTTCTATCTCTTCATCACTTTGGTTAGATCAGAGAGAACCGGAAGGCTCCCCGTCGGGGCAGCACGTGACAAAGAGCAAGAGCTTTGGGGTGGCGGGAGCCTCAGCCTGCCCCTCTGGTTTCCACTTGATCATGGCTTCTGCTCCAAAGAAACTTTCTTTTTGTTTCTGAGTATTCACTAACCTATTTTTTTTTAATCAGCCTTTCAATTTTGGTGAGGGAGGGAGAAATGACCGGTATGCACTCCGTCTGCATCTTAAAAGTTGGGAATGAGCTCAGACGCTTAATCATGTCCAACTCTTTGCGACTCCAGGGACTGTAGCCTGCCAGGCTCCTCTGTCCATGGAATTCTCAGGCAAGAATACCGGAGTTGGTTGCCATTTCCTCCTCCAGGGGATCTTCTCCACCCAGGGATCGAACCCCAGTCTCTTGTATCTCCTGCATTAGTGGGCCAATTCTTCACCACTAGCACCTCCTGGGAAGCCTTAAAACTGGGAAGCATGTATTAACTTTGCATTTAGAAAATAAGAGAAAAGACATGGTGCTACATTTTTTTCCCTTCTAGTGATCTTTTTTTTTTTTTACAGTATATAATATTGTAATAATAAGTGATATTTTACAAGTGAGAAGACTTAAGTCAGTACAGGATAATCATTGATTCAAACTCAGGTAACTCGTTAATAACAGGACTGGGTCTAAAGCTCAGGCCACAGCTTCCTCTCTAGAGTCTACTCTTTTGAGCTATCTTGGGAGAGTTCTCTTTCCTTTCCAGAAGCGGATGGTGCTGATATTATAAACCACAGTCTAGAAAAATCTTTGTGTTGTTTATTTGTTATTGTACATGTGCTTCTCTCTGCTGAGGATATTTTTAGTCAATCAGGTCAACTAATATTTTAGAACACTTGATGTGTGCCAGGTGCTGAGCTGGGTGCCAGGCATACAACAATGAACAAGATTAATCCCAACCACACGGAATTTACTGACAGTGTCCATAAGAAGGCTAGGGATCATATGGGCATAGAATTCCTCTCCCCTTCTTTGGTGACCTTCTTTTCATCTTTCAAGATCAGATTCAAGTGCATCTTCTCTTTGAAGCATTTTGGGCATAGTTAGTTATTTTCTATGCTTCTGTTATGCATGACTCACCCTTGTATTATCAACTGAGAACAGACTTTTATTTTAATACTTTAGTTAGCAGTGTTTCCTGCCACTCCTCTCACCTCGCTTCCCAACTGGGTGTAAATAACTCAAGGCCAGGCTTCTTCATTCATCTTTTTTTTTTTTTTTAAACTTTTGACCACACCCTTCAGCATATGGGACCGTAGATCCCTGACTAGGGATCAAACCCACACCCCCTACGTTGGAAGGCAGAGTCTTAACCACCAAGCCACCAGGGAAGTCCCCTTCACTCATCTTGATAGCAGCTTCAGGACCTAGCACAGTGCCGGGCACATAGGCAATAAGTATTTGAATAAATGCAACTGATGCTAAGAGAAAATAATGGAAAGTTCCATTTCTGTACACTGTATATCCATTTGTGGTTTTGTAATTTAAAATGGCTTTCCCTATTTTGATGATTTTAGCTTTATGACTGGCAAAAATCCATTTCTCTTATTTGGGCTAGTGGCCAGTACAAATGGAAAGAGATGTAAGCGTTTGCCAGCTGTTATTAATTATACTTAAAGCCTATTCAGAAATATTGAGACAATCCACCTTTTGCTTCAGTTTATCTGAGTTGACAATCTCCACAACCTAAACCCACTAAAATCCACACCTCCAAATTCATTTAATTCTGCTTGACCTATGACTACAGAAATTGAGTCCCTAAAGAGTCTCAATTTCACAGTTTGGCTAACTCTAATTCTTTAACCTTTATGAAATTCTTTTTGAATGACTGTTGACAAGCCAGGTATCTAAGTTGCAAGAAAAAGAAATCAAAATTAGTTCCATATTTATGTGGGGAGGGAAAGGGCTGTGGTCCCTGGAAGGAGGAAACAGTTTCCCTTCTTAGAGCTACCTTAGAGTTAGATGCTTGGGAAAATCCATAATCTCCAGGGGTAAACAGCCACATGATATTTATAACCAGAGCCCTAACAAAGTATGGGCAGAGATTTTTTGAAGGCCAGGATGGGGAGAGTGGCTTGAATGTTGTAATTTCAGATCTTCAAGGAGTTTTTTCAAGGGTAGTTTTGGTTTGAGGGGAATGAGATAAATGGACAAAGTTAAATTATACTGATGGGTTTCCCGGGTGGCTCACAGGTAAACAATCTGTCTGCAATGCAAGAGATGGTGGGTTCAATCCCCGGGTGGGGAAGATTCCCTGAAGGAAGGCATGCAACCCACTTCAGCATTCTTGTCTGGAGAATCCCATGGACTGAGGAGCCTGGAGAGCCACTGTCCATGGGGTCACAAAGAGTCGGACACAACTGAAGTGCCTTAGCACAGATATTCTGTACTAAACCAGAGCAATTTCTGAAATGGAAATTTGACAGCTCCAACTCCAGAAACCTAAACTTTTCTGCAGCATGGTATGAAAAGTTGCCTTGATTATGGGTGGAGATACATCTCCGCAGTTGAAGATGACTTTGGAGAAATATTTCCTTTAAGGTGTGGGTGTAAACTCCTTTAGCCTGTATGGGATTGTTTATTTTCGTAGAGATGGCTTGTGCTTCCTGTTTAAGGAGTTTCTTACAGGAGACGGGGGCAGTGAGGAGCTTGGGACGACAGGGAATCTACAGTTCTGGGTTTCTACTCCATGTGGAGGAAAATGTCAGGAAAAGAAACGGGGACTGGTGGAGGCTTAGTTCAAAAAGACGGGCCTGTGATTATCTCACATGTGGTAATACTCAAACACAGACGCAGGGAATGTCGCCCTATCGGATCTTTTGCTTTGCTGAGATGATCTCTCAGAGGCTGTAGGAGCGGACCTGACCCCGGGAGTGGGGGACGGCTGGAGTTTCCTCAGAGGAAGTGGACAGGAAACCGGGTAGGAGGGGCAGCCCTGAGGCTGGAGGGACTGCAGGGAGAAATGCAGTCTTCTCCTGAGGCCTCTGCAGATGGGGGCCTGACTTTCGGTAGAGCGGACTCGCCAGAGGTCACTCCCACAGGGAGAAGACAAGCAGCCCGAGCCAGAGAGCCCAAGCCTGGGAACTAGGCAAGAAGGCACCTCCTTGGCCCCCGACAGCCCGAGCTCCAGCTCTCTGCCTCCTAGCACGTTCAGAACTCACGGCCATGTTTAAATTCGTGTTTTATCCTTCCTTTCTCTCTCTCTCTTTTTTTTTTTTATATGGATCACTTTTTTTTTTTTTTAAGTCTTGATTGAATTTGTTACAATACTGCTTCTGTTTCATGTTTTGGCTTCTGGGCCAAGAGGCAAGTAGGGTCTTAACTCCCCTACCAGGAATTCAACCTGTGCCCTCTGCACTGGCAGGCAAAGTGTTAACCACTGGACTGCCAAGGAAGTCCCTAGCGTTCCTCTCTCTTATCCTAAATCTTTTAATCAAATTTTGCTAAACATTGTAGCCTAGCCCTTGTCATGTGATGGGACATGAAAGGAAGGATCTGTGTCCATCCTTGGGAACATTTAGTAAAGGGAAGAAGAGACTTCCCTTGAGGCCAGCATAACTGGTGGCTTCAATCATGGGTTTTCAGGAGGTGAGAGGCGGCAGTCAGGGAGCTGTGATGAACAGTCTGGAAACACCACTGCCTGGGGTTTGTGAAGTATGGATTTGTGGAGCACGTGAACCACTGGGAAGCGCAAAGACCTAGGTGTAGAGAGGAACCTCATAAATGATGAGACTGCCTGTCATCAGACACGATGAACGTCTGAGCTACAGTAATTTGGACATTACAGGGTAAACCTGACCTCATTTCTAATCATAGTCTGGTGAGGTCTCAGAGGCTGGGTATATGCATCTGGAATGCACTATAAAATAAACTCTTTATCTTAGTAACCTATTTAACATAAGGTTTGCAGAATATAAAAGTGAGCCTAAAAGGAGTGTGCATCCCAATCTGTTGAAATCATCATCATCATGAGCTGTTTATCCATTTATTAGTAATCATGTACTGGATTCCACCACATGCCAAACAGCGTGGTAGAAATCAAAGTGGATCCCATGAAATGTAGCTGGTATAAACTGCTTCTTCATGCTCAAGATAGAACTAGGATTACACATCCAATTCTCCTAATTAAAGAGAAGAATGGCTTGACCCTCCTCGTGTGAGTTTAGTGTGGAATCTGGTGTCACTTCCTTAGGGCCATTTTCCCTTCTTCCAGATCAGGGGTCCCCAACCCCTGGGCCTCAGACCAGCACTGGTACATGGCCTGTTAGAAACTGGGCCACACAGCAGGAAGTAAGCAGCTGGCAAATGAGTGTAGCTCCCAATCATTAGCATTACTGCCTGAACCATTTGCCTTTCCCCCACTGCCCCCACTCCAAGGAAAAATTATCTTTCATTAAATGGATCTCAAGTTTGGGAACCACTGTTCTAGATCTTCTGGGAACCCTAGAGGGTGTACACTGTTCAATTAGGAAGTTCCTCTTCAGGTTAAAAGAGCCCTGGTATCTAAGTATCCATGCTAGCCCATGATGCCTCAAGGGATTGCTGAAAGTTTGTCCCCCATTGTAAGCCAGGCACTGTCAGAGGCTGGTCCCATTCACTGCACAGGCCAGCATGTTACCTCCGTGGAAGGTGACTTCGTAAGAGACTCCATTCCCTTGGTCGACAGAGAACAGCCCTCGCTAGATCTCCCAGGTGGTGGTATTTAGTGCTCAGTCTTTTTAATCACACATAACCATCTTCCTTCCAGCCCCAACAGCAATTACATCATCGTAGTACTCAGACCAATTCAGGAGTCAGCCCTTCCCAGACTGCAAAACCGTGACAATTCTAGTACTGGGATCCCACCACAGGCCAGCGAACTTTCCTTTTCAACCATAAAAAATATGGCAATGCTATTTTCACTCCTCTCCCAAACAACAGACCCTTTCCTGTCCTCAGCTAAAGTGTCTGTGTAGGTAACCTCCAGGGCCGTCACTCTCCACAATTTTCTGTTGACACCGGGACAATAAAAGCCCTTCCTTGGCAGTAGAATTTAGAAAGCTTGCTCTGGCCACCTCCTCTTCCTTGATGAACAGACATTGTTCACCATTTTGATACTAAACTGATACACCTGCATGCCTTGGAGAAAAGGTTCCGTGACCGCAGTGATGGATTTTAATGTTTCCCAAATATCTCTGATCCTAAGAGCTACTTATTTTTTTAAGGGTGTTTTAACAACTACCTAGTCATTTATTTTAACTTTTAACTTTTTTGGCCATACCATGCAGCATGTGGGATCTTAATTGCTTGACCAGGGATTGAATCTGTGCCCCCTGGAGTGGAAGTATAGAGTCTTAACCACTGGACCTCCAAGGAAGTCCACGAGGAGCTACTTAATATAAATGAAAATACCCCAGGCTTTCAGTTCAGTTCAGTCGCTCAGTCATGTTCGACTCTTTGCGACCCCATGAATTGCAGCACGCCAGGCCTCCCTGTCCATCACCAACTCCTGGAGTTCACTCAGACTCACAACCATCGAGTCGGTGATGCCATCCAGCCATCTCATCCTCTGTCGTCCCCTTCTCCTCCTGTCCCCAATCCCTCCCAGCATCAGAGTCTTCCAAAGAGTCAACTCTTCGCATGAGGTAGCCAAAGTACTGGAGCTTCAGCTTTAGCATCATTCCTTCCAAAGAAATCCCAGGGCTCATCTCCTTCAGAATGGACTGGTTGGATCTCCTTGCAGTCCAAGGGACTCTCAAGAGTCTTCTCCAACACCACAGTTCAAAAGCATCAATTCTTCAGCACTCAGCCTTCTTCACAGTCCAACTCTCACATCCATACATGACCACAGGAAAAACCGTAGCCTTGACTAGATGGACCTTAGTCGGCAAAGTAATATTTCCGCTTTTGAATATACTATCTAGATTGATCATAGCTTTCTTTCCAAGGAGTAAGCGTCTTTTAATTTCATGGCTGCAGTCACCATCTGCAGTGATTTTGGAGCCCCAAAAAATAAAGTCTGACACTGTCTCCACTGTTTCCCCATCTATTTCCCATGAAGTGATGGGACCAGATGCCATGACCTTTGTTTTCTGAATGTTAAGCTTTCAGCCAACTTTTTCACTCTCCTCTTTCACTTTCATCAAGAGGCTTTTTAGTTCCTCTTCACTTTCTGCCATAAGGCTGGTGTCATCTGCATATCTGAGGTTATTGATATTTCTCCCAGCAATCTTGATTCCAGCTTGTGTTTCTTCCAGTCCAGCATTTCTCATGATGTACTCTGCATAGAAGTTAAATAAGCAGGGAGACAATATATAGCCTTGACGTACTCCTTTTCCTATTTGGAACCAGTCTGTTGTTCCATATCCAGTTCTAACTGTTGCTTCCTGACCTGCATACAAATTTCTCAAGAGGCAGGTCAGGTGGTCTGTATTCCCATCTCTTTCAGAATTTTCCACAGTTTATTGTGATCCGCACAGTCAAAGGTTTTGGCATAGTCAATAAAGCAGAAATAGATGTTTTTCTGGAACTCTCTTGCTTTTTCCATGATCCAGCGGATGTTGGCAATTTGATCTCTGGTTCCTCTGCCTTTTCTAAAACCAACTTGAACATCAGGAAGTTCACGGTTCACGAATTGCTGAAGCCTGGTGCCACATTCTCATCGCATGTGACCAGGTGGTGCGTGACTTTGCCATGCCCCGTTGCCGGTGCAGGTACTTTAATGACATGTTTAAGATGGTGCCTGCCAGACTGTCCACTATGGAGCCATTCTTTCTGTCTCAGTAATTAATAAGTTTTTAATGAGAGAGAGAACCTCAAGATTATATAAATATCTGGTTCCTCAGCAAAATTTCAATTATTTATGTATTAATTTATGTCACTATATACTCATGGATTCTGATTTTACTCAATGAGCTGTATATAACCCACTACTATCCTTACTTATTTTGATAATCCCATTGTCCCAGGATAGTCCATGTATGTCCCAGGTATGTCTCCTGGCAGGCACTCTTCAGTCATTATTTTTTGACTTGTTTTCCTGGCACAATATGTCCAGGTTCCCTTTTTTACTTTCACCACCCCAGCACTGAAATCAGCCAGTCCTGCAAAGAACTTTTAGAAATGGAGATGCTAAATCAAGATGCTCCTTGCGCCTGAAGTGCTGCTGTTTTCAAGCCCTTCAGGTAAACAGGGCTAAGGAATAGATAAATAGATAAACACATCCATTCCTGTATATTATACATGCACACCATTTAAACCTGTATTTATTTCTGTGTCTGTTTCTATATTAAAAACCATGGTAATTTCCAACTCTCAACCAACACCAGAAGATTCATTCTAGTTTTCTGCTGTTCCATATTTGTAACTCTGTGACAGAAAGAGACTTCCCAGTGATAAATACACTTATTTACTAATTTTTTCTTCTCCTAACACCCTAACACCCATGTGTTAGACCCCTAACACCCATGTGGATACTCTCCCCACCCCTCTGGGCACAGATGCTCCATCCAAGCAGGAAAACGCTGCACTGAGGGGCCTCTCATCTTGCTTGGACTCCTCCCAGGGACACCCTTTTGTTAAGCTCTAACACTCCCTGGCCACCTCTGCGTGATCCCCTGTTAAATGCCCTCCTCACTCTGCTGAGGCTCCAGCATCCAGCCTGGGCTTTGTCACCCCTCACTGGGTCTCTTTCCCCTTACCACCATGTGGATGCTTACTTTGTTCAGAGCCAGTCAATGGCTTTGGACTGAACCATTCAGGAAGCAAAGCAATGGGAAGAGGAGGAGGGGGAGGAAGAAGAAGAAGAACCATCTGGGAGATTGGACTTGAGGATCGCGCTCGGGGGGGCAATAGTACCTGGGTTTGTAAATGCACTCCCAGGAGATTCTGCTAATAGCCGTATTTTGTGGAGGTGTGGATGGACCTAGATAGAGCCTGTCATTCAGAGTGAAGTAAATCAGAAAGAGAAAAACCAGTATCATATATTAGCGCATATATGTGGACTCCAGAAAAATGGTACAGATCAACCTAGTTCTGGGGCAGGAATAGAAATGCAGACGTAGAGTATGGACATGGAGAGGGAGAAGGCGAGGGTGGGACAAACTAGGAGCTGAGGATTGACATACATACACTACCGTGTGCAAGACAGATAGCTGGTGCCAACTTGCTATAAAGCACAGGAAGCTCAGCTCGGGGCTCTGTGATGACCTAGATGGGTGGGATGGGGGGTGAGGTGGCAGGAAGATCCAAGAAGGAGGGGATATACTTATTCATATAGCTGACTCTCTTTGTTTTACAGCAGAAAGTATCACAAAATCGTAAAGCAATTTTACTCCAATAAAAAGAAAGTTTAAAAAAATAACCATGTTTGGGGTCCACCAGCTTTAAAAGTCTTATATTAGGGTGGGCTGAGGAAACAAATCAATTGAACACTAAGTACTGTTCCTCATTTTAAGCTCTGAGACAGATACATAGAGTCAGGAAGATCCCCTAGAGAAGGGAATGGCATCCCACTCCAGCATTCTTGCCTGGAGAATTCCATGGATAGAGAAGCCTGGTGGGCTATGGTCCATAGGGATTGCAAAGTGTTGGACACAACTGGACGACTAACACTTTCACTTTTCATCCCTGCTCTGTGAAACTGAAAGTGTTAGTTGCTCAGTCATATCCAACTCTTTCAGACCCCGTGGACTATACCCTGCCAGGCTCCTCTGTCCCTGGAATTCTCCAGACAAGAATACTGGAGTGGGTTGCCATTCCCTTCTCCAAGGGATCTTCCAGACCCAGGGATGGAACCCAGGTCTCCTGCATTTGCAGGCAAATTCTTTACTGTTTGAGCCACCAGGGAAGTCCTTCTCTGCTCTGAGGAGCTATCAATTCAGAAGAGAAGAATTGTTGAAAATAGAACTAGAATACATGGAATAGCTTATGGAAACAGAGGTATGCATAAATGCTATGGGAGCAAAGTGGAAATGACTCATTCATTCCAGGGAGTTAGGGAAAGTTAATAGTTGAGCTGAGTTTTAAAGGAGGAGAATAGGAGTTTACCAGGGGAAGAAGGGAATTGTAGCAGAAGGAACTACTTATTTAAGGTAGGTACAGATGTGAAAGATAGGATCTTTATTAAGTATGAGAGCCTCCTATGAACACTATCATTTAGGTTGGGAGGTGAGTTAGCAGTTCAGATCAGTCAGTGTGGTGTTCCATATTGGCCCATTGAAGCCAATTTGGTCAGTCTTTTGAGGGCAATGTCAAGTACATAGGTGCATAATACTGTTCAGCCAATTTGTTTGCTAGAAAAATCAATACATGCTAATATTTAACATTTCGACTATTCTAGGAAATACCCAATGTAGAAAGTTAAAATCCCCATCCCCTTTTCCATCTCCCACAAATAACCACAGCAATAATTTATTGTATTTTCCTTGTGATTTTTCCTATGCATATATGACCAATTATATGTGGGTATATTTGCATTTTTCCCCCAAATTGAACTTTTGGTACAACTCTACACTTGCTATGTTTAACTTAACATTTCTTGGAAAGTTTTACCTGCTACTACATCAAATTCTATTTAGTTCTTTTGAAATTTTTCTACTTTAAATCATTTACTCTTTATGTTTATTCACACGTTAAATAAATAAATTGGTAATATAAAAAAGTGATGTATGTTAATCAATAGTCTGCTACTACTCCTATCTAATTACATGGCCTTTCCCAGAGCTTAAAATATGCATACATGCTCAGTCAAGTCCAGCTCTTTTTGACTCCATGAACTGTAGCCCGCCAGGCTCCTCTGTCCATGAGATTCTCCAGACAAGAATACTGGAGTGGGTAGCCACTTGCTCCTCCAGGGGATTTTCCCAATACAGGGATTTAACCCGTATCTCTGTGTCTCCTGCATTTGCAGGTGGGAATTCTCTGCCACTGGCGCCCCTGGGAAGCCAGAGCTAAACATTGCCATCTGTTAGCATGTGTCCTCCTACTTTTTCTTTAGCTACACATAAACACACATATACACACTGGATTTTCTTTTTCTTAAATGGGATCATAGACAATGTTGAGTTTCAGGTATTATCAAATTTCAAAGCTTGAAAGAACATACAAGACGGATTGCAACCCATCCATCATTCCAGGACTTTTCTTCTCAAGACCCTCCAGTCCCACTTGGAGCCACTGCAAACACATCCTAGGCTCTGGGAACTGAGCCACATCAAAGAAAGTGGTGCACCAGTGAGGTCTCCCCGGGACAGCGGACCCTCGGCCCTCCTCTCACAGCTTCAACACTGCATGATCGCGCTGAGGAGAAACAGATGGAAGCAAGAGGAAAGGAAGGGAAAGATGGACGTGTCCCTCGGGTCTTCAGGTTTAGCTGGAGTTCTCACTGGAGCACTAGACTTATTGCCTCTTGTAGCCAGAAGGATGAAGTCTGAAGCATGTAAGACCTTGGAAAATGAGCAGTTGAGCAAGGTCTAATCATCGGTGATTGGAAGAGAAATATGCAATAAGAGCCAATTGGGATTTAACCAACTCAAAGGCATTTTGAAAGTTTACTTCAGTGAGTTAGAATTGGAGCCTTTTGCCCCAAATTTCTCTACAAATATTCTATAGGCAATTTTTTAAGCCCCAGAGCCCTTAACATATGTTATTTAAGGCAGTTTTGTGTGTCTAATTGTACAGATTGTTTGCTAACTTTTGAACAAGAAATTATCTCCGAATACCCTTGTGTCTACTGATATTTCAAGGTAAGAGAATGCTCTGGAATGCTTCCCATTTTCCGAATGCAATATTTTCCAAAATAAACGTTGGAGCAACTGCATGGCTGATACCATGTGAACAGTTTAATTCACACAATAATATTTCTGGAGTTTATGGAAGCTTGGCCTTTTTCCAGGAAGCTTGGAAATCCAAAAGTCAGCTGCTTCTTCTCAGTAGGAGAAAAGATGGAGGATGTGAATTGGAATTGGTAAATTGGAGAGGAGGTCACAAACTGAATGAAGTTGAGTACAAAAAAGTGCCTTGCAATCTTCAGTGGGAGTAAAGCCAGTTGCACAGAGAGGAAGGACTGGTTACCATTAACAGCTTCAAAATGAGGGCCTTCGAGGAGAACTGAATGGGGAAGTTAACAACTGCTCCCTTCTCTCTCTCTTCCAGAGGACGGGGCTCTTGTAATGAGATCCAGATGCAATTGTGGGATATCAGGGATCCCCAAGCTTATCTGTTCAGAAGATCCCCAAACCTTCAGGGCTTGTAGCTCCCATGCCTCCTCTTCTGAGGAGTCTGCCCTGATGGCCAGATTGCATCAGCTGACATCATGCTGTCAAGATGATCTGTTTCCTTGTCCTTTTTCCCTTCGTCTGGGAAATTCTTGAGACCAGGATGTAAAAAGCTTGCAATAATTATGTGCTTAAGTTTGATTGAATGAGCCTCGCTGGCTGGATATAAGCCCTCCCTTCTCTAAGCTTTCTTGGAGTGTTGCACTTACCTCACCCCTGCAGTTTTTTCACATTCTTCCTTATACTATAATTTCTGTATATTTTAACTCCATTATTAGACTCAGAATTCTTCTGTAAGAGAGATGAGATAATGCATGTAAAGTACTAGTGCCATATCGGCCAAATGAATGACAGCTATTATTATTTGTGTAATGAGTCAATGCTATGGTTTTTCCAGTGGTCATGCATGGATGTGAGAGTTGGACTGTGAAGAAAGCTGAATGCCGAAGAATTGATGCTTTTGAACTGTGGTGTATGAGAAGACTCTTGAGAGTCCCTTGGACTGCAAAGAGGTCCAACCAGTCCATCCTAAAGGAGATTAGTCCTGGGTGTTCATCGGAAGGACTGATGTTGAAGCTGAAACTTCAATACTTTGGCCACCTAATGCGAAGAGCTGACTCACTGGAAAAGACCCTGATGCTGGAAAAGATTGAAAGCAGGAGGAGAAGGGGATGACAGAGAATGAGATGGTTGGATGGTGTCACCAACTCGATGGACGTGGGTTTGGGTGGACCCCAGGAGTTAGTGATGGACAGGGAGGCCTGGTGTGCTGCGGTTCATGGGGTCACAAAGAGTCAGATACGACTGAGCGACTGAACCGAACTGAAATGAATGGGAAACCTAGCTGTTGTTTAGTCGCTCAGTTGTGTCTGACTCTGCAACCCCATGGTCTATAGTCCACCAGGCTCCTCTGTCAGGGGATTTCTCAGGCAAGAATACTGGAGTGGGTTCATGCCCTCCTCCAGAGGATCTTCCCAGCTCAGGGATCGAACCTGAGTCTCCTGCACTGGCAGGCAGACTCTTTACCA
Organism: Ovis aries; assembly: GCF_016772045.2. NCBI lineage: Eukaryota > Metazoa > Chordata > Mammalia > Artiodactyla > Bovidae > Ovis > Ovis aries. The sequence goes on from NC_056074.1 coordinate 8,095,713, forward strand.
CTGAGCCACCTGGGACACCCCTAAAGGGATGGGGCTGGCAAAGCTTTCTGAGGATGCCATCAGGAAGCTAGGACAGAATACACGGACTTGTGTATCCAGTGAGCTGAGGAGCTGGATCTTGCAGGCAAACCTTGGTGCACTACATGACCAGGGCAGTATCTTGAACAGCAACAGCAGTACGCCCACCATAGACAGGCCCAGTAGATGATGAAGGGCCAGTGGGGGCCCAGTATGGCAGACTCGGAGCAAAGAAACTTTTGAATTGATTGCCTCACCCGTTCTCTTTCAACCTGGCTCTTGGCAGCAGGTTATAACCTTTAGACTGAGAAAATGTTTTAAATTCATTTTTTAAAATTCTTTTTTAAAAAATGTTCATTTATTTAGCTATGTTGAATAATAGTATTCACTTATTTAGTTATGTCTTCGCTGTGGCATGTGGGCTTGTTCATCGCAGAGCAATGACTCTTCAGTTACAGCACACGTGCTTGGTGACTCCGTGGCATGAGACAGTTCCCTGACCAGGGATCGAACCCTCATCGCCTGCGTTACCAGACAGATTCTTAACCCCTGGACCATCAGGGAACTCCCTTGAATTCTTAAATAACTCAGGCAAATGAGATGTTGGACTTTCTACCACTGGAGGTATATGGGGAGAACAGTGAACCGAAAAATTTAGGTGTGATTATATTTGGATTCCGGGATGGTAAATGAGGTCAGAGTGGTTTTATCTTCTTTCTTATCATCATTGGCTCAGAGCATCTGGCACATGATAGGTGATCCATGAGACCAAGGGATCTTAGGGAGTCTACTTTCTTACAATTGAGAATTCAAGTTTTTTCAAGTTTTCAGGGAGAACCCAGAGTCCCAGTGTGAAACAGATTCCAGGCCAACTCAAGAATGGACCCACGTCCCCACAAGGATACTATAACCAAAACACTTTTCTGGGCTGCCTCTACCACAGATAGGAAACAGAGAGGTGGGTCTCAAGCCCTCCTTCCCTGCTGTTCTGTATTTCACCTGCCGCTTTTCCTAGAAAGTCCATGAAGTTAAGGCCGATGCCTTAATTCCACTTCAGGCTCACCATCCTGTACAATGTGTGCTCAGCTTGTGTTAATGCCTGACTAGCTAGTTGGCTGGGTGCAAAGGTTTGACACTGAAAGAACCAGAGTAGTTATCAATTGGTTCCAGACATGAGATCAGAGTGACAATTCAAGGAAACTACTTCTTTCTGGTTTTGTGTCTGTGTGATTTTTCATTATTAAAAATTAAATCTGTCATTTCAAAAGAAGCATTCCATTTATAATCTTATGACTGGATAAACAACAGTACCCTTTGGCCCTGCCTTATCTCCCAGTTCCACTGTATTGGGCAAGACCTTGGGCTCTGGGTCAATCAGCACCAATTCAATCACATTTGAATCTTTTTTTTTTTTATTAAACTTTTTATTTTGTATTGGGGTATAGCTGATTAACAATGTTATGATAACTTCGGGTGGACAGCAAAGGGACTCAGCCATACATATACGTGTATCCAATTTGAATCATGTTTTTATAACCTGTTAGTTGAATGATCTTCAGCAACTCATTTAATTTCCATAGTGTGTTGCTGGTATATAAAGAGGGATTATAATTGTACATGGTTTGTAAAATGGAATGAGAAGTTATATGTTAGGCACTGTGCCTGACACAGAATAAGCAGTCAATAAATATTAGTTATCACTATTATGTATTATTTCCTTCATCACCAAACTCTCTGCTCCCTTTTACTCCTTATTTCATGTTCACACGTGGACCCACAGAACTCCAGAGACACACCGCACACACTCAGATGTCTTTTTAAAAGATCTTCAATGACCCTCTTGTTGCCAAGGGCAGTAAATACTTCCCATGGTTCCTCCTGTTTTCTCTGGGGTATCTGACATCACCAAACTCTATTCTCTTTCTGGAATTTTCTCCTCTCCTGGTTTCCATGACAATCCATTCTCCTGATTCTTCTGATGAATCTCAACGTCTGTCTTCTCAGCTTCCTTACCCATCTTCTTCCTTCATTTGTCTGTCCATTTATACATCTATCCCCAGATTTCGTCCTTCACCCGTTTTCTTTTCACCTCATACACTGCTCTTTTGACTGCGATCATTTATAGCCCTACTATCCTTAAATTTACATTTATTCATCCATCTTAATTTCTGTGTGTGTGCTAAGTAGCTTCAGCTGTGTCTGACTCTTTGTGACCCTATGGAATGTAACACACCAGGACTCCTCTGTCCATGGGATTGCCCTCCTCCAGGATCCTAATCTCTAGACAAGTATTTCTGACATTGTAACTGACATCTGGATTTCCCTTGGGAACCTCAAACCTAGCATACATACATAGTAAAATGTGTCCTCTCCCATCCCAAAGCAGCTCCTTATCTTTTGACCCTTTTCCTATTTAGTGGCGTCACTATTCCTCCAATCATTCAAGCACACTGGCTTTATTTATAACTTCTCCCTCTCTCTCATCTGTCCCCCCACCTCAATATTCAATCATTCTGTTCATCCCACTGCTTAACAGTTCTCAGTTCTGTCCTTTCTTCTCTATCCTCCATGCCACAACCTTGACTTAGGCCATCAGTAGCTCTTGCCCAAATCTGCAGCAGCATTCTACATAGCTGCCCTTTTGCACTTCTAAAACACAAATATAATCACGTCACTCATCTACTAAAGGCTTTTACAGACTGCACCCTCAAAACTAAACAGACCAACGTGTTTGTTGCCCTCCCTCCCCCAGTTTCATGTGTTAAAATCTTAGCCCCCAAAGATGATAGTTGTCAGTAGGTGAGACCTTTGGGAGATGCTTAATTCATGAGGGTAAGGCCCTTATGAATGAGACTAGTGCCTTAGATGAGAGATCCCAGGGGAACCTCTAGCTCCTTCCATTGTCTGAGGACGCAGCAAGAAGGTACTGTCCGTGAACCATGAAGTGGGCACTCACGAGAGCATGACCATGCAGGCAACTTGGCCTTCCAGCTTCCCAAGCTGTGAGAAAGTTCTGTTGTTTATAAGCTAAAAACAAACAACCAACCAAAAACTGGACAGACCAGAGTGGAGCTGCTAGAAAGGAAAAAAAAAAAAGTAATTTACATTTAAAAAGAAATTAGAGCAGATTCAAGATCTCCATGGTGACTTTATAACCATATGGTTCTTACTTGCATTCTGATATGCTTTCTTAAATAGAAAAGAAAGAAATGGAGGGAGACCCAGCACACTGGGAAGACACATAAGCCTAGGACAGTCCATGGGAACTGTTCATGTGAACACTGTTCATCACGTGTGCTGTGGAACAAAGGTTGAGAACCACTGACCTGTGTCTTGATGACTGCCAAATTCTAAGACCTCTTCCTTTGCTTTGCCAGTATATAAAGTCTTTGAGTTCGGTGTTCAGGGATCAGAGATGCCTGCCAGTGACTCAGGATAAATAAAATGCGCAGGAGGCTAAAACCAGACACCAGGATTATTGCTGAATAATTTTCAGTGAGTACTAAAACGGTCAAATAGATTGGAATGTCAATATGACACTGAAGGATGCTTCTTGTTATTAAGCTGCTTTGGAAGTCTACAGTCATATTACTTTGTAGGCCTGACTAAGATATTCTGTTAAATCTTTCTCTGATGAGACTGGAAATTGATAACTTCCTGTGTCTACCACCACGGTAGGAACCACCTTGTCAATAGACCTAGAAATGATTCACGTGGTTTGTCCAGCAGTAAGTTTCTCCCCTTGGGGCAATGCTGCGATGGGAAACATTCGTGTGTGCCTCTCAGACTCTTTTTCTGTGCTTTGCAATTGAACAGTCTCTCTGAGAGTTGTACCTTTTTTCTTTCAGTCAAGTTGCAGTCAAATCCTCTAGGTTTGAGAATTTTCCTGTTTCTAGGTGATTTTTCGTATCTGCTCTGATCCAGAGATGATTCATTGTCTTTAGGGTCTCAGTGTCATGTGGGCAGTTTATTCCAAAGGTTTCCAACTTCTTGAACTTACTCTAGACCTCAAGTACTGACAACAACTAGTACTGATCAGCAGAATGGAGGAATTAATCCTTTCAGAAACTGACTGTGAGCCTCAGAGGTGACATATGAGTTGATTCTTAAAGGATGGGTGTAGATTTTCCAGGCAAAGTAACTGGCGATTACAAAGGCAGAGACTTACAAAAAGCATGCTATTGGGAACGCTCAGACATTTAGTATGGTTGTTTGACAGAGGATGGGAACTGGCAGGGGAAGAAACAGGGCGAACAGATCAGGGTCAGGTTAATGGAGAGCCTCATGTTGCCGCGATGGGTCATGGATATTCAACATGGACCCCAGTGAAAAGTCTACTGCCCACCCCAGCCCCAGTTTAAGAAAAAGCCCTGCCTTTCTCTTCTGCCTAGTGAGAAGGTGGATATGCTCAGATAGGGTCTGGGGGAGGAAGGAGAGAGTATGTTTCATCTTCTGTGGTAGAAGCAATCTTACCACAGAATGAAGACCTGACATAGGGCCCAGCACACAGTAGGCACTCAGCTAACACTAGTTGAGTGAAGAGTTGGATGGATAGATGGATGGGTGGGTGGCTGGCTGGCTGGCTGCATGGGTGGGAGGGTGGGTGGATGGCAGATGCCTTTGTAATACAGATAAAGTTTCCAAAACCCTAGAGTTATTAGTGGGTCCAATGACTAAACGTATCCAAGAAGCTGTGATTGGAGCAAATCAAGAGCGCAGGTAAAGGTGGCCAAAGCGCGGAGCCCCACATCAGCCGAGTGCTGCCTCCATGGTCTCCCCTTGGCCCCGGCCCGCGGTGCTTGATAACGCTGCCCCAGCACGTCTCATGGAGCCCGTGTTCACACTGCTGTGCACTGGCCACACTATTTAATTTTGTCTTAACTTCACCTCTGGGTTCCAGGCTTGCTCCTCTCCTAAAAAAGTTTTAAATCCTTTCCCCTATTTCCCACTCATAATATTCTATTATAAAAATCAACTTTAGAAGACAACCAAAATCCAAGAAAAAAATTGTCACACAATTACCATTTAATCAAATTAATGTTTTATTTAACATTTGTCCTTGTTACCATCTTTCCTAAATGCCTACTCAGTTAGTACATATTTACAGTAATACTACTATGGACTTTTCATATTTGACACTTTGACCTGACATTAGGCGATGTGTATTGTTCCATTTTGTTTTCTTACCTTTCCTTGTGTCCATTTCCTCCCACTCCCAATATAAAAAGCCTGATATATTCTAACTCCACTCAATTCTCATGAAATCACATACAAATATAGATATTCTTTGAGCCTTGTTTTGTAGAAATGGATCACACTGTGTACAGTTCTCGGCTCTTTGCTTTGCTTTTCTAAATGATATAGCGTGGATATACCTCTAGGTTAACAGATCTAGATCAAATTCATCCCCAAATATACCTGCCAAAGATGACCAATTCACAGCTAATTCTGTCTCCACTTATTGGTGGACATTCAGACATTTTCCAGTTCCTAGCAATGGCATTGCAATACATGTTCTCATATGTGAAGTCTTTAGTATGTTTATTTCTTCTGTAGAGTATGTTCCTAGACTGTCAGGTCAAAGACATGTGTAATATAATCTCTGGGGGAGGGGGGAAGCCCACGTATCATGTAGGATCTTAGTTTGAACTTGTGTTCCCTTCAGTGGAAGCACAGAGCTTTAGCCACTGGACTGCCAGGGAAGTCTCCTGTGTAATTTAAATTTTAATAGATGTTGCAAGATGACATTCCCAAAGGTCACAGTCCCCTGTTCTCACAAGCTTATTTGCACATGTCTGTGCAAATGTTCCAAGAAGTAGTGAAGCATGATAGTTAATGACAGAAGCTCTGGAGCAAGACTAGCTGGCATGACGCCTAGCTCTTCCATTACAACCAGTGTGACCTTGAGCAAGTTAAGTAATCATGTGGTATCCCAGTTTCATAGCTGTAAAATGGGGATAATAACAGACCCTGCCTATTATTGATATGTGTAAAGTGCTCTGGCACATGGTAAATATTCAGTAAGCGTCAGGTATGATTATATTTATGATGAATTGGAATATTAATATGATCAACTCAAAATATTTCCCCTAGTGTTTTTATTTTTTGTCATAAATATATGGCACAGAAAACTCTCTCCTCCTTTCAATGGGAAACATCCTCAGCATTTATTAATACAAGCAGATCAGGATTTTTCAGCTGTCCATAGCTATGACACATCATTTAACAGCATTTCTCAAAGTGTTCTGAAAGTGTATCTTTCTCTCTATATCTTTCTTGGTTAAATGAGCCCAGCCAGCTCAAGAGGGCAATGTTCCTAAACTCTGCACGACAGCAATAGCTCAAGGCCTTTGGGGCACAGAATTGCTGCCACGTATTCACAGAAATACCCAGAAAAAACACCTTATTCCTCTACTTGATTTTTACTTGAGAGGTTGTGAGTCTCTCTGTGTGAAAGGAATGAAGCCCCAGAGAAAAACACTAGCTTTTTGCAGAGGACAGGAAAATGAACGTTTTATTTTACGGAAGCGCAATCCACTATTATTATTATTACTATCTATTATTTATGGGCAATCCACTCTGACTCTTTCAAGCTGTTCTGTTAGAGCGCACAGTGAACATTCCAAACACGTGTTGATGTTAAATTCCTGTTTAAGATGGAATCACACAAATGGAAAGATCAAATATTTGGAGATTTCGTTGTAGGTTACTTCTGTGATTAAGAGACAAAACGATAGCGAGCTTATAGACAAGAAGCTTTTCTGATGGAATTTTCAAGGACTGTTCAGGAATCAGTCCACATTAAATTCTACTGAACCCATCAGGCATTTACTAAATACGTACTACACACAAGGCACCATCGTCGGCATTGGTAGGATGGATGCGGCACAAATTAAAATATGGCAGGATTAGGGCACTCTATGGCTAGTATTCTGTTGGGGGAGAAGATACCATGCAGGTGGCGCTAAGCTACACATTAGCCCTTCCTTGGCATTAAGTGAGAGAAAAGCCTGTTCTAACTAACTTAAACCAGCAAAATTAGCTCATGTAATGAAAAGTAAGGCTTCACTGGTGGTTCAGCAGTAAAGAACCCGCCTGCCAATGCAGGAGACTCAAATTTGATCCCTGGGTTGGGAAGATCCCCTGGAGAAGGGCATGGCAACCCACTCCAGTATTCTTGCCTGGAGAATCCCATGGACAGAGGAGCCTAGTCGGCGGGCTACAGACCATGGGGTCACAAAGAGTCGGACATGACTTAGTGACTAAACAACAGCAAAAATGAGAAGTACAAAAGTGTTAGTCTCAAAGGGGGCTTGATTCAAGGACTCGCTGGGACCCCAGTCCTCTCAGCCTCTTCTCGCTCAAGTATAGGCTTACTCTTGGATTCTATGTGAAGAGATGATGACTTTCCACAGCTCCAGGTCTATGTCTTCCAAGATTCAAGTATCACAGGAAACAGGGCTTCCTTTCCACCACAATATAAGTCTTGGATGCGATTTTCAGTGGCTTGAATTTGTTTGCAGGCTTAACCCTAATCTTATCAAAATGGCCAGAGGGATGCCAAGCTGAAACTGCTCAAGACTCAGACCTCTCCAGACCTAGAGACAAGGATCAGGCTGCAGTTGCTGAAGCAAATAGACAGGGACTGGGAGAATGGGCAGTTCCTCAGAGGAAAAACAAGCAGACTTCTATTACCAGGAAGGAAAGGACCGATTCAAAAACAAGTAAAACAGAAGGATACGCATAGAGTGATGCGTGCAAGCGTGCTAAGTTGCTTCAGTCATGTCCAGCTCTTTGTGATCCTATGGACTGTAGCCTGCCAGGCTCCTCTGTGCATGGAATTCTCCAGGCAAGAACACTAGAGTGGATTGCCATTCCTTGCTCCAGGGCATCTTCCCAACCCAGGGATCAAACCCACGTCTCTTATGTCTCCTGCACTGGCCAGAGGGTTCTTTACCAGTAGAGCCTCCTGGGAAGCTCTAGAACGATGAGAGGATGGGGTAAAGACACATTCTGGCTTTAAGGATCTAAGAAAGAAGCATGAAAGTGGAACCAAGAGATGGAACAGAGTTCAAACCCCTTCCTATTTCGAGAATCTGTTAAGATGGGGATTGCCCTAGGACACACAGCTATTGTGAAATGTTGGCAGGGTGCTCCAGTGCCCAAGGATTCTTTCTGATCCTGATGTCAGGTGAGTGTGAGATCCAGATCTGCCCTTTGCATGACTTTGAGTCTCCTTTGTAATGTAGGGATAATAACAGCCTCTACCTCGTATGACTTCACATAGATCAAATAGGATGATGTTTATTACAGCACGCACATGTTTGGACTAGATCCCTAAGTCCTGAGAAACTATATGTCTTTATATTATCTTTCATTTCCTTTTCAACCCACTGAAACTGAATTGAACTGAGTTGAATTTCAGTTTCCTCCTCATCACATGAATTAAACTTCTGTTACTAAGACTGTTAAATGAACTTCTAATGACTAAAGACAATAATAAGTCTCAGTGTTTATCTTACTTCTGTATAGAACTAACATTCTTGATCACTGCTCTCTCCTTCTTGAAAGTGAAGTCGCTCAGTCGTGTCTGACTGTTTGTGACCCCATGGACTATAGCCTACCAGGCTCCTCCCTCCATAGGATTCTCCAGGCAAGAGTACTGGAGTGGGTTGCCATTTCCTTCTCCAGGGGATCTTCCCAACCCAGGGATTGAACCCGGGTCTCCTGAATTCCAGGCAGACACTTTAACCTCTGAGCCACAAGGGAAGCTCTTTAATCCTTTTCTTCCACTATTTTTCTTTACGTTTTGTCTTCCCATTGATACCCTTCTTCCTTTCTATATTCTCTGGATCCCCTTCCTTTGTCCACCTCTAAGATTTGGGGTTTTCTGAGAGTCTTTGTCCTTGTATCTGATTATAATCATGACTGGTTCATTGTCCTTTAAAAATATTTTCTCCTTCTAAATTAAAAAAAATATTTATTTATTTTTGGCTGTGCTGGGTCTTTGTTGCGGCATGCGGACCTTCACTAGTTGCGGCGTGCGGGCTTCTCACTGTGGCGGCTTTTCTCATTGTGGAGTGTGGGTTCTAGGGCACGCAGGCTTCAGGTTCTGCAGCTCACGGGCTCTTGAGCATTCGCGCTTCAGTAGTTGTGGCACACTGGCTTAGTTGTCTTGCAGCATGTGGAATCTTCCCAGACTAGGGATCGAACCCATGTCCCCTGCAATGCACCACTGGACCACCAGGGAAGTCTTCTTCATCGTCTTTTCAAGGACCTTTCTATGGTGGGGGAAATTCCCATCTTTATATGGCAATATAAATTATATAGTAAATATTCCAGTGTAGTAATTGATATCCTTTTGGAAAAGGAAATGGCAACCGCCTCCAGTGTTCTTGCCTGGAGAATCCCATGGACTGAGGAGCCTAGCAGGCTACAGTCCATAGGGTCACAAAGAGCTGGACATGACTGAAGCAACTTGGCCTGCACACACGTAGGCGGGATCCTTTGCAACAAGAGTGCGAGCACACATTTTGGTACCATCAATCAGTTAAAAGTGCATGAGACTTAGCAGAAACCCATAGCCTTTACTTGTCATCCTCCAGGTTCCCCATCTCCTCAAGCTCTACGCAACAACTAATGTGCTTTCGGTCTCTATAGATCTGCCTGTTCTGGACATTCCATATGAATGGAATCATGAGATATTCATATGCAATCTTTGGTGGCTGGCTTCTTTCATTTAGCATAATGTTGTCAAGGTTCATCCCTGCTGTAACATACACCAAACTTCCTTCCTTTTTACGATCAAACACTATTCTACTGTGTGGATACATCATGTTCTGGTTATTGATTCCTCAGTTGATACACATTTGTGTTGTGGCAGCTTCTACTAGTATGAATTCTGCTTTATTTGAGGGGTGAGAAATCTGCATCTCAGGGAAGTACCCTGACGAAGGTTAGGCAGCTAGAATATGGCATAACCGAGCTACACACTCACCCTGGGGTACTGATGCCTTAATTCTTGCCTTAATCACTGCACTGTTGTCGTTTACCATCCTATGCAGCCTTAGGAGCTCACAGAAAGGAGGGGGAAGGGCCAATAAAACTCCCTTTGTAAATGTTCTTAACAGCATGACTGAAATTTCGAAAATCAAGTAGGTGAAATTATCCAAAAAGTATTTGAGAAATAAGAATTTTACTTTTTCTTTTTTGTTTGGCCAAACCACAAAAAGGATCTTAGTTCTCCAAACAGGGATTGAACTGGTGCTGCCTGCACTGGAAATGTGGAGTCCTAACTACTGGACCACCAAGGAATTCCCAACATTTTTTAAATAGCAAACTACAACTTCATTTCATTAGATTTTAAATCAATGTAAGTCTACAATGATTAAATATTAATATCCAACAGTTACATGGCACTTGCGACAAGCTTCTAAGAACAGTTCTGATTTGATTGTCACAGCAACTGTTTGCAGTACATGTGCATTCAGTTCAGTTCAGTCCAGTCGCTCAGTCGTGTCCCACTCTTTGCGACCCCATGAACCGCAGCACATCAGGCCTCCCTGTCCATCACCAACTCCCAGAGTTCACTCAGACTCACGTCCATTGAGTCCGTGATGCCATCCAGCCATCTCATCCTCTGTCGTCCCCTTCTCCTCCTGCCCCCAATCCCTCCCAGCATCAGAGTCTTTTCCAATGAGTCAACTCTTCGCATGAGGTGGCCAAAGTACTGGAGTTTCAGCTTTAGCATCATTCCTTCCAAAGAAATCCCAGGGCTGATCTCCTTCAGAATGCACTGGTTGGATCTCCTTGCAGTCCAAGGGACTCTCAAGAGTCTTCTCCAACACCACAGTTCAAAAGCATCAATTCTTCAGCGCTCAGCCTTCTTCACAGTCCACCTCTCACATCCATACATGACCACAGGAAAAACCATAGCCTTGACTAGATGGACCTTAGTCGGCAAAGTAATGTCTCTGTTTTTGAATATACTATCTAGATTGGTCATAACTTTCCTTCCAAGGAGTAAGCGTCTTTTAATTTCATGGCTGCAGTCACCATCTGCAGTGATTTTTGGAGCCCCCAAAAATAAAGTGTGACACTGTTTCCACTGTTTCCCCATCTATTTCCCATGAAGTGATGGGACCGGATGCCATGATCTTCGTTTTCTGAATGTTGAGCTTTAAGCCAACTTTTTCACTCTCCTCTTTCACTTTCATCAAGGGGCTTTTTAGTTCCTCTTCACTTTCTGCCATAAGGCTGGTGTCATCTGCATATCTGAGGTTATTGATATTTCTCCCAGCAATCTTGATTCCAGCTTGTGATTCTTCCAGTCCAGCGTTTCTCATGATGTACTCTGCATAGAAGTTAAATAAGCAGGGTGACAATATATAGCCTTGACGTACTCCTTTTCCTATTTGGAACCAGTCTGTTGTTCCATGTCCAGTTCTAACTGTTGCTTCCTGACCTGCATATAGGTTTCTCAAGAGGCAGGTCAGGTGGTCTGTATTCCCATCTCTTTCAGAATTTTCCACAGTTTATTGTGATCCACACAGTCAAAGGCTTTGGTATAGTCAATAAGGCAGAAATAGATGTTTTTCTGGAACTCTCTTGCTTTTTCCATGATCCAGCAGATGTTGGCAACTTGATCTCTGGTTCCTCTGCCTTTCCTAAAACCAGCTTGAACATCAGGGAGTTCACAGTTCACAAATTGCTGAAGCCTGGCTTGGAGAATTTTGAGCATTACTTTACTAGCATGTGAGATGAGTGCAATTGTGTGGTACTTTGAGCATTCTTTGGCATTGCCTTTCTTTGGGATTGGAATGAAAACTGACCTTTCCCAGTCCTGTGGGCACTGCTGAGTTTTCCAAATTTGCTGGCATATTGAGTACAGCACTTTCACAGCATCATCTTTCAGGATTTGAAACAGCTCAACTGGAATTCCATCACCTCCACTAGCTTTGTTTGTAGTGATGCTTTCTAAGGCCCACTTGACTTCACATTCCAAGATGTCTGGCTCTAAATTAGTGATCACATCATCATGATTATCTGGGTTGTGAAGATCTTTTTTGTACAGGTCTTCCATGCATTCTTGCCACCTCTTTTTAATATCTTCTGCTTCTGTTAGGTCCAGACCATTTCTGTCCTTTATCGACCCCATCTTTGCATGAAGTGTTCCCTTGGTATCTCTAATTTTCTTGAAGAGATCTCTAGTCTTTTCCATTCTGTTGTTTTCCTCTATTTCTTTGCATTGATTGCTGAAGAAGGCTTTCTTATCTCTTCTTGCTATTCTTTGGAACTCTGCATTCAGATGCTTATATCTGTCTTTTTCTCCTTTGCTTTTCGCCTCTCTTCTTTTCACAGCTATTTGTAAGGCCTCCCCAGATAGCCATTTTGCTTTTTTGCATTTCTTTTCCATGGGGATGGTCTTGATCCCTGTCTCCTGTACAATGTCACGAACCTCATGCCATAGTTCATCAGGCACTCTATCTATCAGATCTAGGCCCTTAAATCTATTTCTCACTTCCACTGTATAATCATAAGGGATTTGATTTAGGTCATACCTGAATGGTCTAGCGGTTTTCCCTACTTTCTTCAATTTAAATATGAATTTGGCAATAAGGAGTTCATGATCTGAGCCACAGTCAGCCCCTGATCTTGTTTTTGTTGACTGTATAGAGCTTCTCCATCTTTGGCTGCAAAGAATATAATCAATCTGATTTCGGTGTTGACCATCTGGTGATGTCCATGTGTAGAGCCTTCTCTTGTGTTGTTGGAAGAGGGTGTTTGCTATGACCAGCGCATTTTCTTGGCAAAACTCTATTAGTCTTTGCCCTGCTTCATTCCAGATTCCAAGGCCAAATTTGCCTGTTACTCCAGGTGTTTCTTGACTTCCTACTTTTGCATCCCACCCCTATAATGAAAAGGACATCTTTTTTGGGTGTTAGTTCTAAAAGGTCTTGTAGGTCTTCATAAAACCGTTCAACTTCAGCTTCTTCAGCATTACTAGTTGGGGCATAGACTTGGATAACTGTGATATTGAATGGTTTGCCTTGGAGATGAACAGAGATCATTCTGTCGTTTTTGAGATTGCAGCCAAGTACTGCATTTCGGACTCTTTCGTTGACCATGATGGCTACTCCATTTCTTCTAAGGGATTCCTGCCCACAGTAGTAGATATAATGGTCATCTGAGTTAAATTCACCCATTCCAGTCCATTTTAGTTTGCTGATTCCTAGAATGTCGACGTTCACACTTGCCATCTCTTGTTTGACCACTTCCAATTTGCCTTGATTCATGGACCTGACATTCCAGGTTCCTATGCAATATTGCTCTTTACAGCATCAGACCTTGCTTCTATCACCAGTCACATCCACAACTGGGTATTATTTTTGGTTTGGCTCCATCCCTTCATTCTTTCTGGAGTTATTTCTCCACTGATCTCCAAGAGCATATTGGGCACCTAATGACCTGGGGAGTTCCTCTTTCGGTATCCTATCATTTTGCCTTTTCATACAGTTCATAGGGTTCTCAAGGCAAGAATACTGAAGTGGCTTGCCATTCCCTTCTCCAGTAGACCACATTCTGTCAGACCTCTCCACCATGACCCACCTGCCTTGGGTGGCCCCACAGGCATGGCTTGGTTTCATTTAGTTAGACAAGGCTGTGGTCCTAGTGTGATTAGATTGACTAGTTTTCTGTGAGTATGGTTTCAGTGTGTCTGCCCCTGATGCCCTGTTGCAACATCTACCATCTTACTTGGGTTTCTCTTACGTTGGGTGTGGGGTATCTCTTCACGGCTGCTCCAGCAAAGCACAGCCACTGCTGCTTACCTTGGACAAGGGGTATCTCCTTACCGCCTCCGTTCCTGACCTTCAATGTGGGATAGCTCCTCTAGGTGTCTACATTTTGCAGATGAAAAAATCGAGATCCTGGGAATTTCAGTAACTTGCCCCACATTATAGAGTTGGTGGGTTGTAGAGGTGGTAATTTGAATTCAAGCAGTCTGACTCTGGACTGGGCTTCTTAATCACTACCCTCATAAGCCAAACAAATATAAGAAGCTAACATAATCAAAGGAAACAAAGAAAAGAATGAAATGTGTGGGAGGTAAACTATTTAAAAGTAACAGAAGAGGGACTTTCCTTGGTGCTCCAGTGGTTAACACCTTGACTTCCAGTGACGGGGGTGTGGGTTCGATCCCTGGTCGGGGAGCTAAGATCCTACATGCTTTGTGGCCAAAAAACCTAAACGTGAAACAGAAGCAATATTGTAACAAGCTCGTTAAAAGACCTTAAAAATGGTCTCCGTCAAGAAAAAAGATCTTTAAAAATAAATGAATAAAAGTAACAGACAATAACACAATGTTAAAAAGCAATACATCGAAGTATGAAAAACAATTTTCTGTACCCCGGAGAGCTAAAATCACATGGAAAACAACACACAGAGAGAACGTATTCCCAGTGTATTTGAAGATAAGAATTAAGTCACATGAAATTTAACAAGAAAAATAGTATAAGGCCGAACAGAGAGAGAGAAAAAAGACATAAATAGATTATGTCTAAAAAAGAAATACTTGGTAAACATGTTTAACTTCATTAATAATAAATAAACGAAATGCAACTTAAACTCATGATGAATTTTTTCCTACCAAACGAGAAAAATATACAATATTGAAGAAGACCATCTAGTTTTGGCTAGGGTGTAATAAACTGGCATTCTCAAACATTGCTGGTGGAAGCATAAATTAGTAGTGCCTTTCTGTCAATTATCTTGCAAGGAAAGCCAAGAATCTTAAATACTCAAATTATTTGGTTCCTCTCCTGGGATTCCAGCCTAAGGAAGTAAGTGTAAATTTAGAAAAGGCTTTATGTTCAATAACATTCATAACAATTCAAATGAAAAATACTGGAAACCACCTAAATACCTAACAATGAAGAAATAAAATATTCAATAAATACACGAGGCAGCCATTAAAACCATATTTACCCAATTATGTAAAAAGTTGGGGAAATATTCCTGCTATACTTTTAAATGCAGAAAAAAAAAAAAGAAGCCAGAATACAAATGTATATTGATAACAAAATGTATACAATGACAACTATTAAGGAACTCACCTACTAAAAAGCTAAAGATAAACATGTCAAATATACTAAATTGTTGAGGAGTGTTTTGCTTTGCACTTTTTGGCATTTGCCAAATTTTCAGTGAGTGCTGATTACTTTTATAATGGTGGGGGGAAAAAACTTTTGCTTTTTAAAAACTGGTGAATGGCTTTTGTTATATATGTGTTAAGCTGACGGAACCCAATTACTCCCGTCTCTCCCTGGCACAGCTATCTGACCCAGGGGAGTGGTGTGCATATATCTCTTTGAAGAGCCAGCTCTGGAGATAAGGCTCCATTGACCTGTGGGCCTGCTGACTTGCTAGCAATGCCAGATAAGGAATTTTAAACACCAGAGGGAAACTTCAGAGCCACTGGCTGGTTCCCATCAGGGGAGCCCAATCAGTGTGCTTTTTGTTTCCTCTGGTCTGTGGCCCTGAGAATAAGCAAGATTACACTGTAGCTTTTGCACTCTGTCCAGGGCACCAGGCTCCAACACTTACAGGGCTGGGGGGCAGTCGCTTTGGCTGCAAAGGAAGGCCTGGCTGGAGAGACAGAGGAAAACGACACTCCATGGTGAAGGACGAGGATAAGATCTCCAAACAAAGAAGTTCCTTCTGGTTAACAGTTCCCAAAGTCTGAGGAACAAATAGAAACCTCAAGGGAAGAGTGATCCAACGTAACTAGGAATTCCCAGGCCCGACCCTTGGAATTCTTACCCCTGCTCTCATTCTTTCACAGATCAGTCACTAATTGAGCGCATGGGATAAAATGCATGCGGCTCCACAGAGGTTTTAATTAGAGGCCCAAACGAGATAATCTGGGGGACAGGCAATTAGGCCAAACGGTATAGGATGCTTTGGCTGTGCTATAAGGGGCATCTTTAAATGCTGAAGCAGGCTTTGGGGAAGAAAGTTGACTCTAAAGCAGAATCTTAGAAGGGGAGGTAGCTTGATGAAGGGGAAGGGAATGGAGAGGAAGGATCTCCTGAGCTAAGGAAATGGCTAAGACCAGCAGGCAAGAGAGATAGAGAGCATCTGAGGAAGCTAAGGACGTCTGGGCTGGAAGATGGGAAGAGGCGAAGGGATCTCTTCCTGTTTCCCTTAGACCGAGTTACAGAGAAAGGTGAAAAGAAAAATATATTTGCAAAAGCCTTCCTCTTCTTCGGTTCAAAACTTTGCCCTTTGTATCCATCCCAGAGTACGCTGATAACAGCTGATCGGGTTAATAACAGCTGATAACAGCTAAGGGTTAATAGCTGTCTTAACCCTTGTGCCGTTGTTTCAAGGTTGCAGAAAACGGACAGAGGCAGGCAGAGGCTGAGGTCTGAGATCCATATCGAGGCTGCTGCAGCAATCACACAGAGATGAGACCAGGCAGCCCGGCCAAAGGTGATCCGTGTTGCCTTTTAACACTGCAACCGCAATCATGTTCTGTCCCAAGGGGCCTGTGATGGGGTGGAGATGTCATTCAGCCATTCTGCATATGCTGAGTGCATCGTGGATACTCACTGATGTAATCCACCGACTCACTGAGGAGGTAATGCACACAAACATGAATGGTTTATATATGTGCTTGTTCTGAGACAAGAGTAGGTTAGAGGGGCACAACAGACTTTTATCGAGTCCTTATTATGTATGACCTGGGTTCTATCCCTGGGTCAGGAAGATCCCCTGGAGAAGGAAATGGCAACCCACTCCAGTACTCTTGCCTGGAAAATCCCACGGACAGAGAAGCCTGGTAGACTACAGTCCATAGGATCGCAAAGAGTGGGACACGACCGAGCGACTTCACTTTCACTATTATGTATGAGGCACTGTGTGTATGTGACATGCTGGGGTGAAAAGATGAAAAGCGAAACCAAAAAACACCTCTCCTCGGGGTCTGCTAGCCCATGAAGACATGTAGTGGAAAGAAAACAAGATGGAAAGTGAGCAGTGGGATGCAGTTTAAAAGTAAATGTTTCATAGGACTTCCCTGGTGGTACAAGGTTGAGAATCCACCTTCCAATGCTGGGGACGTGGGTTTGATCCCTGGTCGGGGAACTAAGCTCCCATGGGCCTTGGAGCAACCAAGTCTGAGTACTGCAACTAGAGAAGAAGCCCCACGTGCCACAGTGCAGAGCCTGCATGCTGCAACAAAGACCCAGCGCAGCCAGAAAAAAAAAAAAAAAAAGAAGAAAACAAAAGGTTTTTTTTTTTAAAGTAAATGTTTCATTACCTTCTGAACTCATTAAGATAGATCCATTGGCTCTCTGTCCTGTTTTGTACAACTCATGAAGGGTGGAGTTGAATAATGAATATCTCACAGCTCCTCCACAGATGAGAAAACACACAAAAATATGGTAGGGTCAAAAGGATATGAAGCCAGGGAGTCTTCAGTTTGACCTTGAGGCAGCAGTCCCTCAACCTGTGTCCTTATCAGTTGACTAACATTCCCGGAGCCTTGGTCTCCACATGGAAAACACATAGCAATAGTGTGGCAGGTCATACTGGTGGCCTCCCCAGGGACAGGGTCCATCCTTTGGGCTGTCAGAAGCTCTCCCAGTTTTGTTTGGGAGAGGAAAGTACCTAAACTACGTGATGGTTCATGAGCGGTCTAGTGCAAAGGTCGGCAAACTTTTCTGTAGAAGGTGAGATAGCGAATTTTAGACTTTGCAAACCACTGAGTCTTTGTCACAGTTCTGCCACTGAAGTGTGGAAACAGTTATAGACAATACATAAATGAACAAGTGTGGATATGTGGCAACAAACTTTATTTACAAAAATAGGTTTGGTTGTTGTTTCCCCATCCCTAGTCTAAGGCCACCCTGGAATCCTATTTCCTACTTTGTCCACTTTTTTTGAAGCTAAAAGTATCCATCTGATCTAGTTTTGGCCAATGATATCTAACTAGAAGTCTAAGCAGGGGGTGGGGGGTCGGGGTTGGGAAAAGTTGTTGTGTTCCTGATAAAATGGGGACTCATACAGGAGGCCCTAGGCTTCCTTCTCGGCTGTACCTTCAATGCGGATGTGATATCTTGTGTTGATGTAGCCATCTTGCAATCATGAGATGACAAGCATAAGACCAAATGCCAACTTTCTAAGGAGAGTGATGCAGAAAAAGAGACTAGTTCCTTGATGTCAATCGCTCAGATGCTGAATTGATGCCAGCATCAACTGCTGGATTTCGAAATCCCTAAGCTGTTAAACCACTCAGGTTAGATTTTCTGCATTTTTCAACTAAATCTCTCCTTAAGTAATTTTAACATACCACAGGTTTATTGGGAATATGAGATTAATATGAAAATCACATAATAGATGCTCAATAAACAATGCTTCTCTTCATATTTCATTTCACATAAAATTGATACTATTATCTTTGTGATCAGCATTGTTAACATTTTGCACAAGCTCCTTTCAAAGGAATATTTTTCAACACCATCTTTAGTTTCACTCTAATTTTAAATTTTCAGGGCCTCAGAAAGATGACAAAAGGGAAAATCTAAAAAGAATATCTAGTTTACTAGGAGCCTGATCTGAAAAGGTCCCAGGGAACTGTCAAATAATTTGGAGCAAGGAACTCTCCCTGGTAAGTATTAATACAAGTGTCCATCTCCGTTCCCTTCTTCTGCTGCTTGCCAAGGTTCCTTATACCTGCCTGTTCCTGACTTCAGTGTGAAGACAAGAAGCCCAGAGGGTGTCCTGCACAATGAGACCCTCAGTAGATGCTGTTCCATTTTCCTTTCCTCTCTTCTCCTTGCCATACACTCTCACAGTCTTCACTTATTAAAGGATCAGACCCAGTGTACAAAGGAGCCCCAAGAAGAAGGTGCTCTAGACTGAAAAAGGAGAAGATTGAGAATGACTAGTCCAGGACTGGCAGTCATAAGGAACAAGGGTTGAGAAATGTTCAGAATCAGCCAGTTCAGAAACAAGTTTCTAGGAAGCAAGTTTCTGGGAATCTCTCTCTCTTAAAATAGTATAGTGTGTGTATATGTGTGTGTGTGTGTGTGTGCACGCGCTTAAGGTACCCACACAGAGACAGATAGTACCCTATACATCATACAGAGACAGACAGTACCCTATACATGGTTTTGGGGTTTTTTAAAAATATGTATTTATTTGGCTGCACTGGGTGTTAGTTGTGACACTCTTTGTTCTTTGTTGAAGTAGGTGAAATCTTTAGTTGCAGCATCAAACTCTTAGTAGCCACATGTGGGATCTACTTCCCTGACCAGGGATCAAACCTGGGCCCCTTGCATTGGAAGCATTAATTTTTAGCCACTAGACCACCAGGAAAGTTCTTCCAATAAATGTTTCTGAAAGTATGGGTCAATGGGTGGGTGGATGCATAGATGAGTTATTGGCCATAGGGATGGATATTGTGAGCAGCAAGCAGCAGGAGTCTGGCTCTCTCTTGTTTGGAGTGCTTCATGAGAACTTTTCAAGTTCCCTGTGGCAACTGCTCAGTTCTATGATAAGATGAAATCAGCCACAGACCGTATGTAAAGGACCTCAGAAGAATGTTCCCCAATAAAACCTAACTTACCAAATCAGATGGTGGTTCAGATTTGACCTGGGGTCATAGGTTGCTCATCCCTGCCCTGGACCCTGTCCACACCTGGGGATGCCCCCTAGAAACACAGCAACCGTTTTGCTACCAGCCTGAAGATGGAGATGGACAGGTGCAAATAAAAAGTCCTCGTTCTTTAATAGGAGCCTCTGCTCCTGATACATCTATAACCCATCCTCATTCTGTGCTTCTTCTGAAATAGGCAACTTTCGTTTTTATTGTGTACATTTGAGTGGGCTTTTCTGTTACTTGCAGCCAAGAGAATCCTAGCTGCACACTTTCCTAAAGGGAAAAGCTCTCCCTTGTCTATTTCCTTCACTGGCTTACAGTGGATAGTAAATGTACTGAAGCCTGGTAGTAGAAGCAGAAAGAAGGGAAAAAAAAATGCCTCCTTATTGAAGAGCAAGAATTCACTTTGCCTTACTTGAAATTTACAATTCTTTAAGAATTACTATGCTGCTAAATACCCTGAACTATCACTGATCTGTGAGACCTTTGTTTAGAGAGATTTAAAGATGACTGGACATTACTTTGCTGACCGTATAGTCAAAAGCTATGGTTTTTCCAGTAGTCATGTACGGATGTGAGCTAGACCATAAAGAAATCTGAGCGCTGAAGAATTGATGCTTTCAAACTGTGGTGTTGAAGAAGACTCTTGAGAGTCCCTTGGACTGCAAGGAGATCAAACCAGTCAATCCCAAAGAAATCAGTCCTGAATATTCATTGGAAGGACTGACGCTAAAGCTGAATCTCCAATACTATGGCCACCTTATGTGAAGAGTTGACTCATTAGAAAAGACCCTAAGGCTGGGAAAGATTGAAGGCGGGAGGAGAAGGGGATGACAGAGGACGAGATGGTTGGATGGCATGACCGACTCAATGGACATGAATTTGAGCAAGCTCTGGGAGATGGTGAAGGACAGGGAGGCCTGGTGTGCTGCAGTCCATGGGGTCGCAAAGAGTTGGACATGACTGAGTGACTGAACAGGAACAAGAACAAAAGCTGACTGGAACAAAGCTCCTGCTGCTGTTTAGTGGGCTGACTGCACTGAGCCACTCGTTTTTTCTGTCCTGCATTTATCTTTTCTTGTTTCCTATGTGTAAATTTTATTTCTATCAATTTAGAGAGAAGTTCTTTTATGGCAGGAAACTTTATAAATGTCACAATAGTGGGCACTTAGGAGGTATACAGTACGTGTGTATGCGTGCGCTTAGTCGCTCAGCTGTGTTCGACTCTTTGCGACCCTTTGGACTGTAGCCCACCAGGCTGCTCTCTCGATGGGATTTCTCAGGCACGAATACTGACGTGGGTTGTCATTTTCGTCCTCCAGGGGATCTTTCACCTCCCAGGGACTGAACTCGAATTTCCTGTGTCTCTTGCATTGCAGGCAGATTTTTTTACCCACTGAGCTGTCAGGGGGTAGCCTGGTATACAGTATATGCATTATTAACTCAATTTTTAAGAGTCTTTTCATGAGCATATTACAGAATAAGAACAATCTGGGATTATTTTAAATGGCCCTGATTTAAGCTCCCTATTGCAAAAATAATAAATTATCCTGGACTATCTGGAAAATGGTTTTTTGTTTGCTTTGTATTGACTTGATTTACAGTTTGTGCTAGTTTCTGATGTACAGCAAGGTGATTCAGTTACACATACATAAATGTAGATTCTTTATCGAGTTCTTTTCATTACAGTTTATTATAAGATATTGAACATAGTTCCCTGTGCTATACAATGGGACCTTACTGTCATCTATTTGACGTACTGTAGTTTGTATCTGCTAATCCCAAGCTCCTGTTTTCTTTTTTTTTTTCCAAGCTCCTGTTTTATCCCTCCTCCCTTTTCCCCTTCAGTAATCACAAGTTTGTTCTCTTTGTCTATGAGTCTGTTTCTGTTTTGTAAACTAGTTCACTTGTGTCATTTTTGCAAATAAAACTATTCATATAATATTTGTCTGGCTTACTTCAAAATACATGACAATGTCTAAGTCCAATCATGTTGTTGCAAATGGTATTATTTTATTTTTTTATGGCTGAGTAATGGAAATGTCTTAATTTTTTTTTCACATTCATCATTTTGGTGTTTTTTTGTGGAACTGATTTTTTTTTTCTTTTACATCAAATATCTTCAGTGGAAGAAGGGACATTGCACACAAATATAAAATCACTGCATATTGCTTTCACTGGGACCTAGTTTTCTGGATCAGATATGACTGGAAAGGATAGAAGTGATGCAAGATTGTAAGACATAACATTATACCATACACAGCTGCAGACTGACACAAACACCGTTCAGAACAAGAGAGAGAGGAGGGGGAGGTGCTTTTCAGAGGGGCTTCAGGCCACTTGCTTCCAGGGCGGAACGAAAGGGCCGCACGCAGCACGGTCAGTGACTCAGTGCCAGCAGTGAGTTCTGGTGGTCAGCCTTATCTTGATGCCCCATCTGGAGGGCTCCTTTTGGGGGAGCTCCAAATGAATACAGATAAGCTATTTCTTCCCCTTCCTTTTCAGTTTTTAATGCTGCCTTTTAAATTAATAAAGTCGCAGATTTTTTTTCATAATATATAGTGAATAAACCAATTGCATTCAAAGAAATGCTCACCCCATCACTTCATGGGAAACAGATGGGGAAACAGTGGAAACAGTGTCAGACTTCATTTTTGGGGGGCTCCAAAATCACTGCAGATGGTGACTGCAGCCATGAAATTAAAAGACGCTTACTGCTTGGAAGAAAAGTTATGACCAACCTAGATAGCATATTCAAAGGCAGAGACATTATTTTGCCGACTAAGGTCCATCTAGTCAAGGCTATGGTTTTTCCAGTGGTCATGTATGGATGTGAGAGTTGGACTGTGAAGAAAGCTGAGTGCCGAAGAATTGATGCTTTTGAACTGTGGTGTTGGAGAAGATTCTTGAGAGTCCCTTGGACTGCAAGAAGATCCAACCAGTCCATTCTGAAGGAAATCAGCCCTGGGATTTCTTTGGAAAGACTGATGCTGAAGCTGAAACTCCAGTACTTTGGCCACCTAATGTGAAGAGTTGACTCATTGGAAAAGACTCTGATGCTGGGAGGGATTTGGGGCAGGAGGAGAAGGGAACGACAGAGGATGAGATGGCTGGATGGCATCATGGACTCGATGGACGTGAGTTTGAATGAACCCCGAGAGTTGGTGATGGACAGGGAGGCCTGGCATGCTGCGATTCATGGGGTCGCAAAGAGTCAGACACGACTGAGCAACTGAACTGAACTGAGGCTGCTTTTGTTTACAACGTGGGAGACCTGGGTTCAATCCCTGGGATGGGAAGATCCCCTGGAGAAAGAAATGGCAATCCACTCCAGTACTGTTGCCTGGAAAATCCCATGGACAGAGGAGCCTGGTAGGCTACAGTCCATGGGATAGCAAAGAGTCGGACACGACTGAGCGACTTCACTTTCACTTTCACTTTCAGGCTGCTTTTGGGCTTCCCTGTAGCTCAGTTGGTAAAGAATCCACCTGCAATGCAGGAGACTCCGGTTCAATTGCTGGGTTGGGAAGATCTGCTGGAGAAGGGATAGGCTACCCACTCCAGTATTCTTGGGCTTCCCTTGTGGCTCAGCTGGTACAGAATCTGCCTGCAATGCAGGAGACCTGGGTTCGATCCCTGGATTGGGAAGATCCCCTGGAGAAGGGAAAGGCTACTCACTCCAGCATTCTGGCGTGGAGAATCCCATGGACTGTATAGTCCATGGTGTTGAAAAGAGTTGGACACGACTGAGTGACTTTCACTTTCAGGCTGCTTTGGGGACTTTCCCAATGGCTCAGCTGTATGGAATCTGCCTGCACTACAGGAGATGCATATTTGATCCCTGGGCCAGGAAGATCCCTTGGAGAAGAAAATAGCAAAACCTACTCCAGTTTTCTAGCTTGAGACATCCCATAGACAGAGGAGCTTGGCAGGCTACAGTCCATGGAATCACAAAGAGTCAGTCATGACTCAGCAGTCCATGGAATCACAAAGAGTCAGTCATGACTCAGCACACACACATGCAGGCTGCTTTTCGTGTGTTGTTCAGTTGGTTATAAGATGAAATCTTTAGTTCCTTTCAAAGGGAAACAGAATCTTTACTTTTAAATCTGACGCACAAAAATAGTTATTAATCTAACTCACAATATCATTACTGAGCAAGAACCTCCTGTGACAGGTGACTGAAGAGGCAAGAAAAGCAATTTCAGAATTGCAGAGCAGCTCCTGAGAGCTGAAATCTGGAAACAGGAAAAGCTGGTTGTTGCTGTTGTTGTTCAGTTGCTAGGTCGTTGTCAGCCTCTTTGCGACCCCATGGAAAATGGGAAGTGGTAAAAGGAAATGTTTTTTTAACTCACTTAATTTTGAACAATTGATTCATTCTTTCTCGCAGGGAAATATTTCCCCTATAGAGAAACTTGTGGCAAGGGAGTCCACTTGTGCAGTACATGGTTGTTGCAATCGGTATCCCAGTATGCACAGGTTTACCATTCTTTTTCTGATATTAACAAGACATTTATTGTTATGTATGAATATCAGAGGTTGGCCTGTAACTTTGTGGCAGTTTTCAAATACAGTTGGGTAAAATACATAACAATACGTAAAATACACAACAATAAAAGTAGGTAAGGAGATGAAAATAGATTATTATGGGAAGGAAGGAAAAAAAGAGAAAAGATCAGTCTAGTTTAGACTTGCCTTAATTACAGCCTATATGCACTGAAATGTGGTAATTTGATCCAGGTTGATGAATGGGATAATCCTCTTTTTGTGCTAGTAAATAGCCCCAAATTATCTTCTGTATGAATTATGTTACAAGAAATGTGTAATTCTATCAGAAAAATTGGTTTTAAAAAAAAGAGAGAGTTTTAAAGATAGTATTTGTAAAAAAAAGAACACCATGGGGATTTTTTTTTTTTGAGGTTTGTACAAACCCTAAGCACTTTTTAAAAAATTACCAATTTATTTTCTTGACTGTATAAGTAATATGTGTATAGTGTAGAAAGTAAAAAGAAGAAACTAAAAATTATGCATAAGGTCAAAACCAAAGATAACCACTGTAAAATTTCTACAGCAGTTCATTCTCTCTGTGTGTCTTTCTAGACATGTGTGTGTGTGTTTGTGTGTGTGTGCAATCTGGCTCACAGAAAAAGAACTATTTTAAGATCAGTAGTTCAAACCATGCTGTATATCACCAGCATTTTCCCAGATAATTAAGAATTTTTCATTAAACTTTGTAGATGCTCTTTTATTTTGGTTATTTTTCAGTATACTATAGTCTCCCCCTCAATTTTAGTTTAAAAGATAAGACACTTATGGCATTTAAAACGATTTTTGAAATAAAAATTATTCATAATCCTGTTATCCTAGTATATTTATTTTCCTCCTCTTTCCTTATAAAGTAGGAATTATTTTATCTCCTAATACAAAATCACTACCTCTCAGGTTGACCACAGAGCTCTTTCTTCAGAGAAAAGTAGTCTCTGATCACTGAACCTGGAGAAAATCTGTGCAGCCAAAAATTAAAAAAAAAATTTTTTTTTTTAAAGAGAGGATATCTTATGGTGAAAAGTGAAAGTCACTTAGTCGTGTCTGACTCTTTGTCAAGACCCCTTGGACTCTATAGCCCACCAGGCTCCTCTGTTCATGGAATTTCCAGGCAAAAATACTGGAGTGGGTAGCCATTCCGTTTTCCGGGGGAACATCCTGACCCAGGGATCAAACCTGGGTCTCCTGTGTTGCAGGCAGATCTTCACTGTCTGAGCCACCAGGGAAGCTGGAAGTGTTTCTCAAAGTTTGTACCAGCAGCAACATCACTTAAGAAGTTGTCAGAAATGCACATTCCCAAACTCCACCCAATCTACTGAATGAGAAGCTGGGGATGGAGGAAGGTGGAAGGCAGCAATCTGTGTGTTTTTCTTTTTTTATTACAAGCCATGCAGGCAATTCTAATAATGCTCACTAAAGTTTGACAACCACATCCTATGGGATCAACAATCTGCACAACATCCTTTGGGAAACAATTTGCAAAATTGCCTTTTCTGATGAGTTTCTCTATTTCCTGGAAGGAAGAGGCAAATTGCCCGCTGACTCTGTTCCCTTTAGGGTAAAACAAGGATATTAGCTGCCTCCCAAGGATATAGATTAAATATAATAATTAGCAAAAGTGTTTTGTAAACTATGAAGCGGTGAAGTGATATACAGACATGATTCTTATGGTGACCTCAAGTGTAAGCAGAAAGATTTATATTACTGAGCTCTGGGGAAAGCCAAATGGAATGTGGACACAGATGGCTCTCAGTTCTCACATATTCAGCTTTTATACAACCCAATTTTCACACATGACACATGCCACCCCTAAAATGCCTTTCCCACAGCAAATCTGGAATTTCCTACCCTCGCAGTTTAATGAGCAATTTGAGGTATCCCATGGCTGCGCCACCTGCCAGCCCACAAGGCTGCTTTGGCAGGCTCACATCTTTTCTGTTTCACAGTTTTTGTGCCTATTTTATTGTATCTAGCTAAATTATTATTTACAAAGAAAACAAGAGAGAAGCAGTAAGAGACACAGTCCCCAGCTACGTCTAGTTCCTATTAAATTTCTTTGGCAGCCTCAAGCTGTGATTCTACATATTTTTGTTTTATGCACGTGATAACCTCTCAAATGCTCCTAGCTATGCAAATTCATATTTTTCCAAGTCTTTCTCTGCTCACTGAGTTAGCTTTGCTGCCTCTGGTCAGTTTGGTCTTTTTGCTTCTTCTTAGCCCTGATGCTGGTGATCCGCACTTACCTGGTCATTCCTAGCTGTCTGTTCGTATTCTTATGGTTACCTGCTATGGGCTGCCTCTGCAGCAACTCAGATTCATTTTCCCCAGCAGGCTTCGTCCCTGAAAGGAAGAGTGGCTGTGGTCTTCCTATAGGCGCACAGGGCTCTGACGAACAGACTCCACTTTAGGGACCTATCGTAGGGCAGATGGGCAGGCTAAAACCTCTCATCCTCTTCACCGCTACCTCCTCCCTCATTGCCAGAGAAGAAGGGCTTTACTTTGGCACTGGAAGATGTCAATGAAATTTTCACCTAAGCAAAGATGACTTAAATTTTTTTATTCCTTCTGAGTCCATTTTGTAATTTTCAATTTATCTCTCTCAGCCCTCTACAGCCACATATCCTATTCTTCCCCAGTAGGAAGTTCCCACCATTTGCAGGGCTGTTCTACTGGGACTTTAACTCAGGGTCGAAGGCTGCTGCTGCTGGCTGGCTATTCAGGGGTGGTGGTGATGGGGTGGCGGCGGTCAGGGACATGACTGGCTTTGCTGCTCTGGATGCAGGTCTGTAATTAACTATCCAGGTAATTAATTATTCAAATTAGCTTGTGATTAATTATCCAGGTAATTAATTATTTCAAGGCCCCTTACTGCCCTTAACTTATAGTCACCCTTACTCTGAGCTGGGAGTTTCTATCACTTATCTTTCTTTCTGAGCTAATCTATTTTTTATAGATTTCTTTATAAAAGTAGTTCTCCTAGTAAAATACCTGAACCATCAGCATCAGTAGAACTTGTCAGAAATGCAAATTGTTTATGCACAATATTGCTGATGAGAAACATTGTTTCTAAATTTTTGACTATTATAAATACAGCTGCTGTGAAATTCTTGTACAGGTATTTCTGTGGATATATTTTCATTTCTATTGGTTAAATGCCTAGAAGCAGAATTGTAAGACAAAACCAATCTGATGAGCTCCTCAAATTCTTCCTAACCATGAAGAACACAGTACAGTGTTATGGATTAATCCTTTTTATGGTTGCCAGATAAACATAATAAATCCAAAATATTACATTTGGGATGCACTTATACTAAAAAATTATTCATTGCTTATCTGAAATATTTTAGTGGGTATCCTTTTTTGTTGTTTTGGGGTTTTTTCTTTGCTAAATGTGCCAACCCTAATTATTTTTTATTATCATTTATGTTATTTTAAGGGGGTCTGAGGGTGGGAGAAACAAGATTAATTTGTATAATCATTCCACCATCTTAATCCAAGATAAAAATTTGATGGAAACT
Source organism: Ovis aries (assembly GCF_016772045.2). NCBI lineage: Eukaryota > Metazoa > Chordata > Mammalia > Artiodactyla > Bovidae > Ovis > Ovis aries. Next base: position 8,123,457 of record NC_056074.1, read on the forward strand.
AAATAGCCTGATAATCCACTTATCAGTTGCCTCATTGCTCTGTAAAATACCCTGCCCAAGCCAGTGAAAAATTATCATCAGAAGGTCTTCCTTCCTAAAGGAGGGAGAAAATTTCTTCTGAAGATATATTTCAGAAAAACATTAAATATAGAGCATCACATATATTTAATAACATGAACTATAATAGCATTAATTATCATCAATGAACTAAAGTCATCTTGATGTGTAACTTCTAGCTGTGTGTCTTTAAGCAAATTACTTCTTTGCACTTTGATTTCCCTCCTCTATGAAATGGATCTAACCAGGGCACGTAGTAGGAATATTAGGAGGGGTAAATAAGACACACTGCAAAGTATTTAGCTTAGTATCTGATACATGGAAATCATCAGTAAAAGCTATATTTCACAGTCAAAAAAAAAAGAAAGTCTTCCTTCCTAACCCTAATCCAATACTTTATATCCACAAAATATCATTTCAAATAGTTTCAGAGCAGAACTTGCGATAAGAAATTACTTTAGGTAAGAAGTTTAATTGTCTATATGTAATGTTTGATTTGCATTTTGACCATTTTAAATAATCACATATATATGTTGTTAAACCATTGATAAAATATTCTGGGGACTTTATAATTTTTTTGTTTCTTGGGGATAAAATTCCTCACCTAACATATAAGGCCATTGCTTGATTTTTAAACATTAAATTTTTCATATAAGTTTCCAGAAACTCACTAAACACAAAAATTGACCCTGCCTCTACAAAGACATAGTGGGCAGAAGAACATTTTGGGCATAACCACAACTCTTCAGCTAGAAAAATAAATATCTAAGTGTTTTATTAGTTTTTGGCAAGCCTAACCAACTTTGTTACCTAATGGTAAGTTTTTACTAGATTAAGTGTCCTGGTGTAGTTAGTTCTATCTTAGCAGTTATAGATGTTATGAGACTATTATACATTCTGCCCATGAACATTTTGGACTTGCATTTCCTTGTCCTGTAATTTTTAAACCATGGCTCCTTCCTCCCCACTGTTTTGGTACACTCTCTCGTGGTGAGTTGGTGGCAGGACACCACCCTGGCTTTGAGGTTTCTGGCAGAACATCATTCTTGTGGGGCTGTGGTTGCTGCTAAGTTATTGCTGAGGAATCATGTCTGAGGCCTCTCCCCAGTTTGGGTTTTGCCTGTGCATTAAACACTGTTAGTGGTTTTAGTCCCTTCACTGTTCCTATTTGAATCAAATGGAAACTCCTGTGTGTGAAACAGGATTTCCGGAGATGGTAGGGAAAGATCCAGGTCCAGTGAGGCCCGGGTGGCTCTGCACAGATTGGATTCACTCCTGTTTTATTCAGCCATTCTCTAGAGAGGCAAAAGAGATTCTGCTTCTAAATATTTTTTTCATATCTGGTAGAAACATTAATGATAACAATAATAAAAATTAATATTTCCCATATTCCAGCTTAAGTCCCAGTCTATGAATTTAACATGTGCTTCTTGCTTGATTAAAGCAATAATCATAACCAGTATAATTTAGCAAGCCCCATCTATAAGCTGAGTGCTTTATATACGTTTTTTAGTCTTCACAGCAGCTTCTTGGGAGCGGTATTTAGAAACCAGGAAATTGACAAGAAGCATGTCCAATATGGGACACGGAGGGGAAGGGAGGGCGGGACAAGCTGGAAGAGTAACACTGATGGACACGCACCACCGTGTGCAAGACAGACAGCTGCTGGGAAGCCGCTGTCCCGCACAGAGAGTGTTCCGTGTTCCGTGATGACCCAGAGGGGTGGCTGGCGCAGGGCTTGGGAGGGAGGCTCCAGAGGGAGGGGATACATGTATACATACAGCTCTGACTCACTTTTTTGTACAGCAGAAACTAACATAACACTGTAAAGCAATTATACTCCAATTGAAAAAAAAAAAGCATGTCCAAGATTGTGTGTGTGCATGTGTGCGTGCGGGCATGCGTGTGTGTGCGCAGCTGTGTCTGACTCTTGCAACCACATGGACTGTAGCTGCCAGGCTCCTCTGTCCATGGGATTCTCCAGGCAAGAATACTGGAGTGAGTTGCCATTCCCTCCTCCAGGGGGGTCTTCCCCACCCAGGGATTGAACCGGTGTCTTTTGCGTCTCCTGCATAGATAGGCTGGCAGATTCTTTACTGCTGCACCACCCGGGAAGCCCATGTCCAAGATTAGACAGTTGTTAAATCACAGAATTGAGTTTTAAATCCAGACCCTCAACCCTTCTTCATGTATAGCAGTTGAATCCATTCCATTCTTTAAAAAAGGATATGGTCACTTATTTACCTTTGGCAAGAACTCCTGCGGGAAGGAAAAACACTCTTGTCTCCATGATGTTAAAGGTAAGGAAAATGAGATATAAGAAGTTGAATAGCTTGCCCCACTTCACACAGTAATGGTATAGTTAGCCCACAGTCCCCACTTTCTGGCCATTTAAGGCAATACCTTTTCCACGATCCACCCACACTGTGACTGGGTGAGGTTACATTAGGAGAATATGCATTTGAATCCTTCCACGCAAAGCAAACCTTAAGAGGGCCATCGTCCTTGAATTCTTAGTTCCCACATAGTCATTGTACCTAGGCTAATCGTGGTGATAAAAGAGGCTGTTGTTAAGTATCTAAGAACCCAGAGAACTTTAGTTGTGCCAACGAACATTGATTTTTTTAAAGACAGAGTCCTCTGCAGTTTTTACACTCCAAACCACACTTTCTAATAAAAATGATCTTCTACAACAAGTTCCAGAGTAAGTGCCAGGCCTGGATCCCAGGGCACGAGTGCTATGGGAGGGTGTCGCCTACCATCCACCGGGAATTTGGCGAGTTGTTTAGACAGCCTGCCTCCACCAAGCTGCCTCTGACGGCCAAGCCAGAGGAGCGTCTCTGCACCAGCTGACCTTCCCTGCTCACCTTGGCAGGACTCTCTCTTCGTTACCCAAATGCCCCAGGTCAGAGCTCCCTGCCCAAGTGCTGCTCCTTGCCAAGAAGATACACTGACTCAAATAATGATGAATATGCTGATCATTTTTCTGGGTGAATCAATGCTGTGTCACCTCAGGTCTCTACAAAATGCCCTCCAACTGCTCGGCAGCCCTATCCACTTACAGAGTTCTTAAAACCTAGATGCAGGTTGAGCCTAGATTCTAATTTCAAATCTCCGCTGGCGCGCACTTGGGGCATGTCCTGTCTTCCGTCTCCAGCTGGCCCACTCTCACGCCCTTTCCTCTGGAATGAAGACGTCCCCACATTCGTCTCCACATTCCTCACACTTAGGCGCGTGGAATTTATAGCTTGCTAATTCAGCCTTGCCTCAAAGAGCAGGCAAAAGGGAACTGGGCTCAGGGTTTCCCTGCTAGGAAGGAAACAGTCAAAGCTCCAATTTATTAACTTTTCTCTAATTTTTCCTCCTTCCCTTTTTTTCAATATTTTAAAAATATATATTTTATTGAAGTATAGTTGATTCATTTTATTTTTTTAAAAAAAGACTTTTAATTTTGTATTCTGCCTTCCCTTTTTGAAAAACTTGCCTTCTAGAGGTCTCTGCTTAGCTTTTTTAACACTTAGCACTTGATCAGAGCCTGGTTAAGGTTTAGCGAAAAAAGAAAAAGAAAGAAGCTTTCACAATCAAGTTCATTCCTTACTTCAAGCTACTCTCCAGCAGTCCAATGGGACATATTTTTGAAAGATGCATTAACTCTTTTACGCCACCAGAGTATGTTCCCTGGTGGCTCAGACGGTAAAAGAATCTGCCTGCAATGTAGGAGACCTGGGTTCGATCCTTGAGTTGGGAAGATCCCTTGGAGAAGGGAATGACAACCCACTCCAGGGTTTTTGCCTTGAGAATTCCATGGACAGAGGAGCCTGGCAGGCTACGTCCATGGTATTGCAAAGAGTCGGACCCAACTGAGTGACTAACACTTCCACTTCCAGGGTATCACTTGTGAAATCACTGCCTATCAAATGACCTGTAAAATCATGTAAACTTCTGTCCATTGCACTAAATTGTAGTGTGGCTGCACCTGAGAGTTCTCAGGATGAACCTGAGAACTTTTTAGAGTTCTTAAAAGTGACATACACAAAGAGAAGACCTCATCAAGTCAGTGGCCCCTCAGCCATTTCCTGTTTTACAGAAAGCAGACACCAGGCCTCACTTTCTCAGTCATTTAACAAACACTCTTTGTGTCCCTGCTCAGAGCTAAGTATGAGCTGGGTGTGGAGCGTATACTGGATAAACACAAAATAACAAAAATCTCTGCCTCCAAGTGTCCCAAAGCCTGAAAAGGGATTCAAGCCTCAAGTCGCATTTCTATTTCTGGTGGCTTGACCCGTCCTGAGCAGCTCCTGGAAACGTATTGCCCCTCTCTTCTCACTTAATCCCTCACCCCTGTGACAGTGAGGTGGAAATAGAGACGGACCAGGTATAAATTCCCCTTCTTTCCTAGAGTTCGTCATATCTTGACCTCTAGCCATCTCAGTTACCTTGTTCATAAAATAGTAGGTAATATTTAACGTCCACTTTGCAGGGTTGTTGAAATGATTGAGAATAATATAAGTAAAGTACCTGGCACTTAGTGATTGCTTGATAACCAATGGTGGCTATTTTAATAGGAAATGGGAGGTGATACAGTAGCTCCAATAAGTACCTATAGCTGTTGCTATGGTAGCTCTTGGTCTTCAGGCCAAAACTCAAAGGGCTGACATATCAAGAGGGTTAATGGACATGGGGGATTATTTTCCCTGGCACCTTTCTCATCCTGTATCATGCAAACCTTGTTTGTGCAAACCTTTCTGTTCTGTCCTAAGGAGCTCCGGGGTGTGTCTGCTCCTCAGGCTGGCCAAGTTCTACCTGCTGAAGCTTCCTGTGCAGCCAGGGGTCACAAGCAGTTGGCAAAATCAAGCCAGCCAGCTGCTGGGAAGTGATACTTCTGAAGGAAATCCTTGATCAGTCCTGCAAGGGGGTTGCAAACTGCAGCCTGGATTAACCCGGGCTGTTGCCCAGCGCCTCAGCTGCTCGTCCCCTCTCCGCCGGGCAGCTGGGTGGGAAGTCCAGGATGGCCACTCCCCAGCACCCAGGGTGGCCAGAGGGGACAGCAGGGATTCCTCATTGGCGCGTGCTCTCGTTCTCAGAAAAGGGATTAAGCGTGCCCTGGCTCTTCCATCAGTCTTTCCAGGGGAGTGAAGTGGGAGAGAAAACGGACCTGAAAAGTCTGTTCCCTCAGTGTGCCTCAATCCTAGCAAGCTGCTCCATTCGACCTTCAAACACTGGATCTGGGCCAGCAACAGACCGGCATCAGACATATCCGTGCTCTTGGTAAAATGAGGTAAAAATATTGCCAAGTTCAATGGGTTTACAAGAACTAACCAGGCTTCCTAGGTGGCACAGTGGTTAAAGAATCTGCCCACTAATGCAGCAGGTGCAAGAGACGCAGGTTCGATCCCTGGTTTGGAAAGATCCCCTGCAGTAGGAAATGGCAACCCGCTCCAATATTCTTGTCTGGAAAACTCCATGGATAGAGGAGCCTGGGGCTACAGTCCATGGGATTGCAAAGAGCTGGATATGACCGAGCGCACGCACACACGCATAAATGAGAGATCACAGGTGAAAGCACCTTCCCCAATGGCCTGGCACATGGTAAGTACACAATACACGCTAGGTCTCCATTTTCCTTAATAATTTTGTAAGGTGGTATTGAATATTATGAGGAAAACAAACCCTTAAGTCTCTGTCAGAACCCTCTCATTGTAGGTGATCAAAATCTGACTCAAACTAGATTAGGGGAAAAAAGAATCCGTGGGTTCATGGAACTAACAGGCATCACTAGAGGGGAGGCTCAGATGAAGTCTTCAGGGCTCTGTTTCTCTTTCTCCATCCTTAGCTGGCTCTGATTCTCTGCTCTGTGGTTCTCACACTGTCACAGGATTCCTGCACATGGAAAGAAAGACAGCCATGGGAATCAGGGTTCAAAAGGATGAGCCACACAGTTCCTCCCAGTGTGCATGTATTAAATCTCACGGCAGGACTTTGATCTCTGTGGGTCACATGCTCATCTTTTAGACCAGGAGTCAACAAGCTATAACCGATGGGCCAAATCCAGCTTGTCTCCTGCTTTTGGACAGTAGGTGAGTTAAGTAGTTTCATCATTTTTAAATGGTTGGGGGAAAAAGGAAGATAATATTTTGTAACACATCTGAAAACTGTATCAACTCAAATTTCGGTGTCCATAAATTTCAATTTTATTGGACACACCACACCCATACATTTATGGACTGTGTTTTCTGCTGTCACAGTACATTTGAGTAGCAGTGACAGGGATCTTATATCTTACAAAGTCTAAAATATTTCTATTGGTTCTTTACAGAAAAACCATGCTGACCATGCCCTGGGTCCATCATGGGCAACACAAAGATAAGACAGACACTCTGATTGGCCAGTCCAAAGTCACGTGCCCCACCCCGGTAGCTTGGAGACAGAGTATGGCGGCTGCTCTCGCAAAACAGTGGAGGGCAGGATGGTTTGCCCAGGAAAGAATGGTACTGGGGGAAAGAAATGATAGGTATCCATAACAGAGTAAGATCAATATAAGTTTGGAAATCTTTTCCTCAACTCCTTAGAACTTTATTTTTGTTGTTGCTGTTCTCTAGAGTGAGGCAGATAAGCTTTGCCCTTCGGGAGGGTAGCGATGTTGAGTAACACTCATTGAGCGTTTACTCTGGGCTTATACTAGCTACTTATGTTATCTCACTGAGGAAACCAACGCTTGGAGAAGTTACATAGATTGCCCAGAGTTATATAATGAAGCAGATACAGGGCCTGGATGAGAACCCAGGTCTGTCTAACTAGAAGGCATAGGCAGACGACTATACTAGGAGACTGCCCTGCCTCCCACTCAAGAGGAGATAAGACATCAAATAGGCTGAGCAGAGAGTCTGATATATTGTGAGTACTCAATTAAGGTTAATTTTTTTTCTCCCCTTTTCCTGGCTTCTCCCATTCACATTATGGAGATATAAATGAGCAGGGGGTGGGGGGACTTCCCTGGTGGTCCACTGGCTAAGACTTTGCACTCCCAATGCAGGGGGCCCGGGTTTCATCCCTGGTCAGGGGCCTAGATCCCACATGCCACAACTAAGAGTTTGCATGCCACAACCAAGATCAAAGATCCCGCATGCCACAGCTAAGACTCGGTCCAGCCAAATAAATGAAAAGAAAATACAAAAATAAATAAATAAATAAGCAAGGAATCCACATGTACCATTCAGGAGTCCTGTTGCCTCAAGTCTTTAACAAAAAAATTCCCCAAACAACCCCCCCACCCCACCTCAAAACTCCCTTTAACCAGTCTTGCTGTCAAAAGGTAGAGTAAAAATAGTCAAAGTTCAGAGAAGGGCAGTGAAAATCATTTGCGGCATGCGTGGCAGAAGAGCATGGCATGAGAAGAGGAATTCCAAACGTTGGGATCATTTCATTTGAAAAGAAAGGCTCCCAGAGACGCAGTGTTTACAGTACAATAAGCTGACGACAGGTATAGGAAAGGCTAATCAGGATCTGGTATTTACTTTCCCCCCCAAATACAAGAACCAGACTGTTTCACGCATTGTGTAAAAGCCGTGTCACCTTCCACTTTGGAACACTATCAAAGTGAGCTTTACCCTCCCTTCCTACGGACGGAGGTGCCAAACCACACCTCCAGCTCCGGTCAGTACACAAGACACTGCACTTTACACGTAGTATTCAGAATCTGGAGGTTTCAAGCTGGAAGGTGTGTTGGGGCCATGCAGTCTGGCCTCTCATGTTAGAGATAAAGCTGAAGCCCAGTTAGATAACATGGTTTGTTCGAATTTGCACGGTGAGCTCATGGCACACCTAGATTTAACTTGGCCTTAGGGTCAGAGAAACTGGACTGAGATCCTGGCTAAGGACCTGGCTAAGGTCATTTAAATGACCTTTCTGAGACTCAGTATCCCCATTTTAAACAATTTCTAACATAGTTGAAGAATCGAATAATAAAAGTGGCCTAATTCTCCATTCACTGTATTGTCTACCGGGGCTTGATTCTCAGTTCAGTGTTTTTTCTCAAAGTCTTTCTGCAACTTGGATTGCCCTACATAGGAAAAAAGGGTAATTGCTGGATTGTTCAGAAAAAAAAAAAAAAATTGGAAGATGCAGCATCCACTCCCTCTCTTTACTTCCCCTCACCAACAATAAAGGACAAACTTCAAAAGAAACAAACTTGAAAATGGTGAACGCTGGACCCAGAGACCTTTCCCGGAGTGGAACCCCGTGGTCAGATACTAGCCGGAGCAATCCTTGAACAGCTTGGTTGCCATCCAAGTCTGTTTTCAGTCGGGAATAAAGTTCATGTTTTGGAGGCAGTATCCTTGACTTTTTTATCCTGTTATTCACATATTTCCTAATAATCTTCGGCATTTACACACTCAAGAGACCTTGAAGGAAAAGGATGCAGGACTCCAGTCTTTTTTCCTTCCTTTTGCTAATGAATAGCTGTTTTCTTTCTGAATTCACTGGCCCTATCACCCTATTTTTTTTTTTTTCACATTCAAGTAACCTTTCAAGACAGAGGTCAAATAGCAAATGGAAAGCTGTAAGTTACCAAATTTGGAGGTGGATTTAATGCTATGAGTGTCTTTTCCACATGAGAAATCTGAGTAGAGGGGAATTGACATTTTAGCCAATATATACGTAATGCATAAATTAGTTGGAATAAATGTGGGTGTTTCTGGTGCCACCTGTTGGTCACACTGGAAGACTGAACTGTATGCGGTATTGTTGGGCATGAAATGGAATTCGCCGTAGCTGTCACAGTTATGTTTTCCAGCAGGCTGGCTGAACGTTGAAATAGGCTGACTGTTGCTTGAACACCATCTTTATTGCAGCTCCTTGGATGTGCAGGACTATTTTGCTCTTGGTTTTTGCCTTGCTTTCTTCACCAATTAAATGTGTAGCTAGGAATATATAATGAGGCAAAATCTCTGGGAACGCTGAGATTAATGAACCAGTACCCTGATTCGAATGATTTTTGTGTCTTGTGACTCAGAACTGGTTTTGGTGCCCTGCCCAGGCCCTTTTTACCAGCCAGCGCACCCACGCTCTTTCCCCGAGCTGCTGGGACAATTGGCCCGTGTAATTCACAGATACTCCCTTCTCTGGACAAATGCCCATGGCTTAGAGGGAGCCCCCTGGAGCAAATGGTAGCCACTTCAACCAGGTAGCTACATTCACAGGCACACAGACATGTGGCCTCCATGGCCTGTGGCCCCAAACTGGCCACCATGGGGGTCCACAGGGCCAACCCTCCTAACTTTAAGGCAAGATGACCCCCGTGGTGCAGGCTGCACTCCAGAGGTCTCCATGGGATCAAGCAGAAGCTTGACTCCAGCTGAAGCCAAATTTTTGTTCAGCCCTTTTCCCCCATCAGGACTGCTTCTCTCCTTTTCCTTGAACACAATAAATCTCTTGAAACCAATCCATCTCAGGCTCTGCTTCTAAGGAACCTGACCTAAAGCAAGAACTATCCCATGGAAAAATGTACGTTTGTAACGATAAAAATCCACGAGAGCGAAATAGCCCTTTGGGTCTGTGCATGTGGTTTTTCCAACATGCTTGGGAAGCGACGCTAAACAGAGCAGGCTTTCTTCATAGGCGGTGAAGCCCCAGCGGAAGGACAGCCGAGGTGATACTGCACCATGGGGCCGAAGACTTGGGTGATGATATGAAATATATCCTCGCAATGGCACCATGCCTGCATTTTCTGAGAAATGCCTTTAGTTTCAAAATAGTATGTCCATGCTGGCCTTAGACCTAGTGCTCCCAGGAGCAATGAAAAATGGCCTAGAATTGGAAGACGTGAGGCTTTACGCATTTCTAGATCTGCTGAAGGAGCCAGGCCTTTTTGGTTTGTGCCAAAGGAGAACCTTGGGGGAAGGAAAAAACTCTGCCAGAGGACAATTTTGGGAATCTCATAAGAATCGTTGGTTGATTTAATTGGGTTTGGGTTGCAGAGATTCCAGCTGCTTCTCCAGCAGTGGCAATGCCGAGTCAGAAGTGGGGCTTCTGGGGCTAGTCAGGCCTGGGTTTGACTTCTCCTCCAACTTATTAACTCAATTTCCTCATCTACAGAATAGGGCCCACAATATTGATCTCCTCAAATTATGGGAAGGTTAGATATAGTGTCAGTTAGCACCTGGTAGGGCTTCTCTCATAGCTCAGTTGGTAAAGAATCTGCCTGCAATGCAGGAGACCCTGGTTTGATTCCTGGGTTTGAGAAGATGGATACTGGTCAGCAAATAAAGGGCAGCTCCTTTTTTTCTACTCAAGTTGTAGCATCTAGGGACTCATTCTGTGGTCCAGTGGCTAAGACTCTGTGCTCCCAATGCAGGGAGCCCAGGTTCGATCCCTGGTCAGGGAACTAAATCCTACATGCCACAGCTAAGAGTTCATATGCCTCAACTGAAGACCCTGCATGCTGCAACTAAGACCCAGCACAGCCAGATAAAGGAATACAAATTTTTTTTTAAAAAAGCTGACAGTCTAGCCTCTGTCACCAATAAAGGCAATGTTTTTAGCTTATTTATTTATTTACTCAACTTGTTTTGAACCTAGTTGAAAATAAGGATGCTGTTTATTTAGGGCCTTATTAGGGACCCCTCACCCCCAAAAAAGCTATTTTACTTTTTAAGAATTAACCCTCAGGTGGCTAAGATCATCACTTGGAGAAAGCCAAGGGTAGAGCTTCCTTGGTGACTCAGATGGTAAAGAATCCACCTGCAATGCAAGAGACCTAGGTCAGATCCACAGGTTGGGAAGATCCCCTGGAGGGGGAAATGGCAACCCACACCAACATTCTCGCCTGGGAAATCCCATGGATAGAGGAGCCTGGCAGGTTATAGTCCATGGGGTTGCAAGAGTCAGACATGACTTAGCAACTAAATCGCCACTAGGATCTCATATAATGAAAGGCCATCCTGTACAGTTGAGAAGATTGTATACAATGTTCAAAGGCAGCCCACTGTGGGCAGGCAGGGCTAAAACCTAGCCTTTTCTTCTCTCACCAAGCCAGAAACCATCAAGGAATGTCCACCTAGAGGGGATACTTTACTAATTCTCACAGGAAATGGGCTGGAAGCTGACCTGACATTGTTCATACCCTTTGTTGAAGGTCAAGGTCCCTCTCATGGGTGGAAGGACCACGAGCACCTCCTGAAGAGAATCCCAGAGCATCGTACTCTCCAGACCTACCTCTCCCACCTATATGCCCTGCACGCACAGATAAAGCCTGACAATGACAGTTTATTTTTTATTTTTTTATTTGATTGGAGGATAATTGATTTACAATATTGTGTTGGTTTCTGCCATACATCAACACAATCAGCCATAGGCAAGAATACGTCCCTTCCCTCTGGACCCTCCCTCCCATCTCCCACCCCATCCCACCCCTCTAGGTTGTCAGGGAGCACAGGGTTGAGCTCCCTGCGTCGTACAAACTCCCACCAGTGATCTGTTTTACTTATGGTAACGTATATGTTTCCATGCTACTCTCTCCATCTGTCCTGCCTTTTGCTTCCCCCACGGGGCCCAGAAGTCCATTCTCTATGTCTTCAGTTCCATCGCTTGCCCTGCAAATAGGTTCATCAGTACTGTCTTTATAGATTCCAGATATTTGCGTTAATACAGGATTTTTGCTTTTCTGACTTACTTCACTCTGTATAATAGACCCTATTTTACGGAGACTACTGAACAGTGACCTTTTAGGCCACAGTAATTAGCTGTGGTAATTAGTAATTAGATGGCGGGACCATCTCAAGACAGGGTGCCGAGTCCAGATGTCTCTCTACCAGTAATACTCAAGGTAAGGTCTGAAAAATTACCAAACACATCACTTGAGGTACTTGACAGAAGATAATATTTCTTGAGCCATACACCTGACCTTCTAGATTCAAGACTTGCTAGAGGTTGAATGAGGGAACAGCTATTGTAATAATATTCATCATTTCCTCACAGGTTTGTTGACCGTAAAGAAGGCTTTCTTGGTCAAGGGTTCCCTTCACTGACAAAGTCTACATGGGAGTCATGGTGAAGGATGGAATGTTCCCTGGAAAGGCGCTTTATCCTGGAAGAAGCCCAGAGATGCTAACAGCCGTTGGCCTCCTGTCCCGATGACTCCTTTCCACTCCACACCCTACCCCAGCACGTACACGAAATTATGGACTCCTCTTATGGGGATCCTCTTTCTCTCTGCCTTCCTCATTTATGGTCTACCATGTATAGAAAACCTATCCTCCGGCAAGCAGAAGCAACTTGGCGATGGTTATCTGTCCTTGAAATTCTCATTTATCTTTTAGGATCCCATTTAGCATTTTATAATGCTCATCCTGAAGCTCTGGGTCACCCAAGCCCTTCTAAGCAGCGTTAATTCTAAGCCTTTGGTAGAAATCCTGACAGTCAGGGAATGTTCATGTGATGGGTTATAAAGTTAATGGTGCCTTCAGTATAACATAGGCCTTAGATAATAGCAGCTAACATTTAAACACCTTAACATAAAGTCTACCAATCAAAGGACCAAATCAAACCATCCTATAACCAACAACTAGGGCTCCCCCGGGGGCTCAGCAGCAAAGAATCTGCCTGCAGTGCAGAAGACACAGGTTTGATCCCTGGGTCAGGAAGATTCCCTGGAGAAGGGCATGCAAACCCACTCTAGTATTCTTGCCTGGAGAATTCCAAGGACAGAGGAGCCTGACGGGCTACAGTCCATGGGGTCCCAAAGAGTCAGATACAGCTTAAGCAACTGAGCATGCATGCGCACATAACCAACAACTATAGCATGAGGCATACATCTAGAGTTGTGTTAATTCACTTTGCCCAGTTCCTAGGCAACTACTTCCAAGTGAGCATCACTGTCACTGATGAACAAATCCATGAAAAGATATAATCTAAGAAAGATTCAATACCTGTGCTAGGAGTTACAGCTAGAGATAAAATTAACCTGATGTCAATTTTCAAGACATTTACAGTCTATGGGCTTCCCTGATGATCCAGTAGTTAGGACTTGGCGCCTTCACTGCCGTGGCCCTGGGTCTAATCCCTGTTGGGGAAGTAAGATCCCAGAAGCTGCACACTGAGGCCAATAGTAGTAATGGTAATAAACCCACCATCTAGTAGAATAATGCCTAGGGAGGCATTCTGTGACAAAAAGACGATACTGTTTAAGGGATTATCAGTATTAAGAAGAGTCTTCAGATTCTGAGAGGAGAACCAATATCTACTAACCACCATTATATTTTCACAACAATCATACTACTTTGACTGCTGGATCACTTATAGAGTCTCCAGGTACAAGAGATAAGAAAGAAACCCAATTGCAAGAAGAAAAACACTCTCTCACTTAACCATCAATTCAAAAGTAAGGACTCCTGGGGCTGATGAGTTCAGTAGCTCAATTGTATCTGTAAGAACCCAGGTTCTTTTAATCTTTCTGCTCTCTCATTTTATCAGTCAGGGCTCTTCAGAAAAACAGAACCAATAGAACAGATATACACATATCAAGGTGGGTATGGAAGCTGACTCTCCCAAGACCTGCAGGGTGCGTGACAAGCTAGAGACCAGAAGAGCTCATGGTGCACTTACGGTCTGAAGTTTAGCTGGCTCAAGGCCCAGGAAGAGCCGATAGTTCAGTTCTAGCCTGAAAGCGGGAGAAAACTGATGTCCCAGATCAAAGGCAGTAAGGAGGAGGGATTTTCTCATCTCAGCAGAGGGTCAGTCTTTTCATTGTATTTAGACCTATTTTATTCTGTTTAGACTGGATGAGGTCCATCTGTGTTAGGGAGAGCAATCTGCTTTACTCAGTCTATTGATTGGAATGTTAATTCAAAAATATCCTTACAGAAACATCTAGAATAATGTTTAACCAAATGTCTGGACACCCTGTTGTCCAGTCAAATTGACCCATAAAATTAGCTGCACATTCATCTTCAGCATTTGGCCTCTCTGGGGTAGCAAAATGGCAGCAACAATTCCAGTCATCATATCCTCAAACAACATCCAAGAACTGGAGTAAGAAGAGGCAGATTGGGGCCTTCCTGGTGCTCCAATGGTTGAGAACTCACCTTCCAATGCAGGGGACGTGGGTTCAGTCCCTGGGGTGGGAACTAAGATCCCACATGCCGAGGGGCAGCTAAATCCATGTGCCACAACTACTGAGTGCGTGTGCCTGAAGGTAGGATCCCACATGCTGTAGCTAAGACCTGATGCAGCCAAATAAATACATTAAAGAAGAGGAGGCAGATCTTCTTGCTATAATGGACCCAGGGATCAAACCCAGATAACCTGCATGAAAGGCAGATTCTTTACCGTTTGAGCCACCAGCGAATCCCCCTCTAAAAGTCAGGAAAATTGTCCACTGTGATGAGCCCTCCATGCCCCTCATTTGTAGTTCCATCTCATTGGCTACAGTTACATCACATGCCCATTCCTAAGCCAGTCTCTTGCAAGGAGAGAGATTTGCCGCCATGCTCTAGAGCCAGGAAAGAGCTCATCTTCCTCTGAAGCACTTAACAGTCTAACACATTGTTGTTAGAAAGGAAAAAAGTTTGGATTGGGCCAGTAGGGGTAGGCCGCATGATGCAAGAACTGACGCATTGGTAGAGACCCTGATGCTGGGAAAGAGTGAGGGCAGGAGGAGAAGGGGACGACAGGGGATGAGATGGCTGGATGGCATCACCGACTCCATGGAGATGAGTTTGAGTAAACTCCGGGAGTTGGTGATGGACAGGAAGGCCTGACTTGCTGCAGTCCATGGGGTCCCAGAGTCAGACACGGCTGAGCAACTGAGATGAACTGAGTAGGGGTAGGGGCAGGCTACCGGCAAAACAACCAACAGGGTCTGCCATTGTTTTTACTGTCCCATTTTAAAGATATGGACACTGAGACTCAGAAAGATCAAGCTGATCAGCATCACATACTAGCAACCATAAAGTTAAAATTTCCAATCAGATTACTCTGGATCTAATTTGCTTGCTCTGTTTGTAGGTCTCTCCATGGACAGACCTAACTCTGCCCCATACTGTAACCTTGAGAAAGTGCCTTAATCCTCCCAAATCTTCTGTCACTGATGAACAGACACAGTAGTTGTTGTGCTGTGTCTGACTCTTTGTGACCCCTGTCAGGCTCTTCTGTCCATGAAGAATTCTTGATTCTCCAAGAATACTGAAGTGGGTTGCCATTTCCTCCTTCAGGGGATCTTCCCAATGCAGGGATCAAACCAGGATCTCCTGCACTGCAGGCAGATTCTTTCCTGCTCAGTCTCTGGTGAAGCCCACCTCCTGAGGATACTAGAATTCAGACTTCGTTAGCAGGGATGTCTCAGCTCACCCTTCAAGGGAGGCTCAGTCGCAGAAACAGAAATAAGGAAATCATTCAACGCAGCTTTTCTGAAACACAATGAGTGGACAAGGCAGAAGGGGAGATGAGTCAACTGAGGTGGACAAGTCACTGGCCATTCTGAAGGGCATGCAGGTGGGGCAAGTCTAGTCATCCCTGGTACAGGAGTGGTCACGTGTAGCAGTGCTGCTGAGAACAAGTAGAAAGAGCCTGGTTTACAGAGCATTCTATGGCCGAGATCCCTACATGAGCAGCCTGAAGCCTTGGGTCTGAGTAATGGGTCTGCTGCTATTAACCTATAACCTGGTTTCCATAGCAATCCTCGTTTCTCCAGTAAGAAGGCAGAAGGAAGACAGCACACCAACGTGGTGGGAAGAGTCCTGGAGTCAGAGTAAAGGAGATCTATTTTTAGCCCCATCTTGGATAAGCCATCCTCACCCACTGGGTCTCAGATTCTTTATTTGTTGGTTTTTGTAACAGATGATCTGGAAGGTTCCTCTCAGGTCTCTGGTGACCTAACAGATGCTGTCCACTGTTTCCTTCCATGAGTCTGAAAAGTGTTTTCTTAAAAGATGTCTCTTCTTGTTTTAGAATAGAAATGGTATAGCTTCTCGAAGGCAGAAGAGATAATGAAGAAAAACTGAGACAAGAAGGTCTAAAATGCAGCCACATTCTTGAAACTGAAAACTTCAGAGCTGTTGTAGGAAAGTCAGATAAACATACAGGCATCTATAAATTCCCAGGATGTGATTAACAAGGGATTCTTAATGTCTGTCCTCCACAGGACGGACTCAAGAAATGGTTAATTGATTCACTTTACTATAAGGACTAGGCAAGGAGCTTATCAATAGCTGATTATCAAAGGTTACTTGCAGTTCTAAAATCTGGACACATTTTGCACCCAAAGGACACTAATGGAGGCAATGAAACCTCTAAAGTAGTATGCATGAGGATCAGGTGAACCTGTGTTGGAATAATATCAATTCCGATATTTACTGATGGCATCACTGACTCGATGGACATGAGTTTGAGGAAACTTCGGGAGACAGTGAAGGACAGGGAAGCCTGGTATGCTGCCATCCATGGCGTTGCAAAGAGTCAGACATGACTTGGTGGCTGAACAACAATTTACTATGGGGCTCCAGGCCAGTTTTTAATCTCTGAGGTGCTCTCCTCATTTGCAAAGTGGAGAGAATTATAGTGGGTACCATACAGGTCTGTTCATTTAACAAATATTTTCGAGGGGTGTAGTAACAAATAAGACATTTAAGACCCTGTCCTCATGGAAATTCTTTCTAAGTAGGAGAGAGACAGAATTATTAAATAAGCCAGTAGGGACTTCCTTGGTGGTCCAATGGCTAAGACTACACACTCCCAGTGCAGGAGGGCGGGGGTTTGATCCCTGGTCAGGGAACTAGATTGCATGCGCCACGACTGAGAGTTTGCACGTGAAGTAAGACCCGCTGCAGCCAGGTAAATAAATAAATATTAATATTTTAAAATTAAAATAAATAAATAAGCGAGTAAATAGGCAAGATAGTGACAGGCCTTGGTATGTTTTGGGAAGGAAATAAAACAGAGGAACTAGTAAGTGACTGAAGGGAGGGCTGAGACGGCCCTGTTCAGGGAGGCCTCACAGAGGAAACGTTTGTCAGGAGGGAGCAGCGGCGCGAGGCTGGGGGAGAGGGGCCTTCCAGGCCGAGAGGACCACGGAGCCTCCGCGGCAGCAACCAGCCGGCTGGGCTTTAGGAGCCGAAGGAAGGTGGACGTCCAAGTGAGCCCGGAGCACGCAGAGGGTGTGAACCAAGTGGAGGGGAGCCGGGGCTGTGCAGACCTGACCCACTTTATTCCAACGGCAGTGGGGAACCACCCACAGGCTTTCAGGTGGAGAGAGCCCGGAGCACGCAGAGGGTATGAACCAAGTGGAAGGGAGCCGGCGCTGTGCAGACCTGATCCACTTTATTCCAGCGGCAGCGGGGAACAAGCCACAGGCTTTCAGCGGGAGCGAAGAGCCAGTGGCGGAAGCTGTAAGCCCCTGTTTCTGGGTGGAGAAGAGACTGCCAACGAGCAGACCTGTTAGGAGAAACAGTCGTGAGTGAGCGCTGACAAGGGTCAGCCAGTTGGAGGTGGTGGAGACGGAGAGAGGTAATCCAGGTTTAAGATGTACTCTGGAGAGCCTGCGGATTAAATGAGGTCATCTACGTAAAACAACTAGCACAGTGCCGGACGGAAGGGGCTCCATCAGGTGCTTGGGTAGAGAGCAGAATCTGGGACAGCAGGCCTGTCACAACTGCCTAAATCAGAGAGGAATCTGGCAAATACTGAGGTCACAGAGCAGATTAGCAAGCTGGTTCAACCACTCTTTCTAAAAAAACAAAAATTTAGCTTTTTCAAAATTAATTAATTTGGTTTTGACTTCGCTGGCTCTTTGCTGCTGCAAGGGGGCTTGCTCTAGCTGCAGCGAGCGAGGGCTGCTCTCTAGCTGCGGTGTGCGGGCTTCTCGCCGCGGTGCTTTCTCTTGCTGCAGAGCGCAAGCTCTAAGGGGCATTGCTTCAGTAGCTGTGGCATGTGGGCTTAGCTGCTTTGCACGCAGCATGTGGGATCTTAGTTCCCAGAGCAGGGATCAAACCCATGTCCTCTGCACTGGCAGGCAGATTCTTAACCACTGGACCACCAAGGAAGTCCCTTGACCACTCATTTTTTATGTGCTTCTTGGGCAAGTCACATTGAGGACCTCAGTTTCCCCATTCAGAAATGAGGAGAGGACCAGGTGACCCCTAAGGCAGCTGCCAGAGCTAACATCCTGTGAGTCATTTTTATAGGATATATCAGTCAGGGTTTGACTGAAGAAGCAGAATCACTCTGAGTGAGGCAGAATCAAGAATTTATAATAAGAATCAGACCTTACAAAATGTGGAAGCCAGTGGAGTACTCTGCAAAGGTACTGGATTGAAGGGACTGCGCTCAACAAGGAAAGCTGAGCACAAAGTTTGGGAAGTCAAGGGCACATTGGAACTACAGGGACAAACTGGATCCTGTGTCTGTCTGTGCTGCTGCTGCTGCTAAGTCGCTTCAGTTGTGTCCGACTCTGTGCGCCCCCATGGACGGCAGCCCACCAGGCTCCTGCGTCCCTGGGATTCTCCAGGCAAGAACACTGGAGTGGGTTGCCATTTCCTTCTCCAATGCATGAAAGTGAAAAGTGAAAGTGAAGTCGCTCAGTCGTGTCCGACTCTTAGCGACTCCATGGACTGCAGCCCATCAGGCTCCTCCAT
This sequence comes from Ovis aries, assembly GCF_016772045.2. Classification (NCBI taxonomy): domain Eukaryota; kingdom Metazoa; phylum Chordata; class Mammalia; order Artiodactyla; family Bovidae; genus Ovis; species Ovis aries. The sequence continues at coordinate 8,142,140 of NC_056074.1, forward strand.
CCATGGGATTTTCCAGGCAAGAGTACTGTCTCTAGCCACCTATAATCTTGAGGGTGCAGGTGACCTGCAGAAGCCCCAGCTCTTGGCCACAGAATTACTCACACCTGGCTCAGGACCCACCACAGTGTAGGTCTAGATGCCGCTCCACCCAGCAAGTGAGCCAGCTGTCAGGGTTAACGCACGTGAACTGCCATGGTGCCTGGCACCCAACACTGGCTTTCAGAGTAGAAAGTGCGGCTTCACTTCCACCTTGCCAGTCTCGGGACAACTTCTCTTGTGGCTAACTCCAATCTGGAATCATGCAGGGAAGGGAATTCGGGGAAATGTAGTTCTACTGTAGCTAAATGGACACAGTACAAAGCTCCCAGAGTCACTCTCTGTCAACTTGGCAGTCACACACCCTTCTTTAAACCATGTGTGTGTGCTTAGTTGCTCAGTCATGTCCAACTCTTTGTGACCCCATGGACTGTAGCCTGCCAGGCTCCTCTGTCCATGGGGATTCTCTAGGCAAGAATACTGGAGTGGGTAGCCATGCCCTTCCTCAGGGGATCTTTCCAACCCAGGAATTGAACAGGGGTTTCCTGCACTGCAGGCAGATTCTTTGCCAGCTGAGCTAAAGAATTCTAAAGACAGTGGCAAAATCATCCTTTGGGTGATAGTCATTCTTTCTCTAACAGTCACACTCTCCTTTAATATTTTGTCCCTTTACTTCTGCTTTGGTTATATGATGCTGAGTAACAAACTAACCTAAACCTATAGGCACTGAGACTGACTGAATGCGTGTGCCCTTTCAAAATTCATATGTTGATTTTTGCCATATAAGTTAATTAAAAATAAATAAAGGAAAAATATTCGTATGTTGAAACACCAGTCCCCAATATGTTTGTACTAGAAATGGGGATTTGGGGAGGTGATTAGGTCACGAGGGTGGGGTCTCGTGAATGGGATTAATGCCCTTATTTAAAAGACCCTGGGGAGTTCCCTTGTTCCTTCTGCTATGTGTGCATGCATGCTCAGTTGCTCAGTCGTGTCTGACTTTTGGCTACCCCCTGGGCTCCAGCCCACCAGGCTACTCTGTCCATGGAATTCTCCAGGCAAGAATACTGGAGTGGGTTGCCATTTCCCTCTCCAGGGGATCTTCCCAACCCAGGGATCGAACCCACGTCTCCTGCATCTCCTGCAATGGCAGGTGGATTCTATTCCACTGAGCCACCTGGGAAGTCCCTGCTATGTGAGAACACAGCAAAAAGGCAGACACCTATGAACCAGGAGGTGGGCCCCTTCCCACTGAATCTACTGGTTCCTTGATCTTGGACTTCTCAGCATCCAGAGCTGGAAGAAACAAATTTCTATTTATAAGACACCCAGGTATCTGTGGTATTTTGAGACAGCAGCTCGAATGGACTAAGATAGGCATAAAGCAATAGCCAATATGGGTTTTGTGTGTCAGGAATTTGGAAAGGACACAGCAAGGATGGTTCGTCTATGCCCCATAAGGTCTGGGCTGGGATGATTCAAACAGCCGGCAGTAGGAGAAGCTGGGGCCAGAGACCCCATTTCCAAGACGGCATCTTCATTCACAGTTCTGGCATGTGGGATGCCAGAAGGACAGATCTGTCTGGGACTGTCTGCTTGAAAGCCCACAGGTGGCCTCTCCTGTATAGTGGTATCAAGGGAACTGGACATTACAAGGCTGCTCAGAGCTCTGAAATGAATCTCCCAGTAAATAAGGTAGAAACTGCATGGTTTCACGACGTAGCTTTGGAAGTCACCTAGTGCCACATCCTATTGTATTGGTTGAAGGATTCCACATTCAAGGAAAAGGAACATACATTCTGCCCTTTAATGGGAACAATGTCAAAGAAACTGAGGCTATGGTTTAAAACCACCATCTGTAACTCTGTCTAATCCAGTTCATGCTTATCCACAGCACATGGCTGCCTCACCCTTTGGTAATTTTTTAGCACCATTTTAATCCCTGTTCATTTCTCACCTGTATCAACTGAGAAGTGATGCCTATGAGAATGTTATTACAGGTGACTTTTTTCCATGCTTCCCAGGGTTTCTCAGAAACTTACACATGCCTCACAGTTAAACTCACATTCCAATTTTTCTACAAATGTATCACTCAGGTGATCCCCTAAGTTATAACTCCTTGGCTTGCGACCCCTGCTTACTGCCTGTCTTGAAGCATGTGTGATTCCTAATGACTGACAATAATGAGATGGGTGGTCAACTAGCCAACAAACAGTGATAAGAAAATGTCTTGAGCTAGTTTATGAAGTAGAGAAATAGGCTTCTGAATCAAATAACAATTTGGGCCAATACACTTTTCTACCTTTAAGGATTTAGGAGTCGTAAAACAAGCAAGTTCAGAAGAGAGCTGAAGGCTGACTTGCAGGAGTGGCTTATACCGTAGACTTGACCATCATTCTGGGACCAGCTAGGCTGTATTTTGGTGGTCATCTACATCCAGCACACAATGAAGGTTCTTTTTCTGAAGAACTAGAGCACTTATAGCTTGAACATTCATTCATTTATCTAAGTATCTTGAGTGCTTTCCCTGGGTCAGGTGGTATTTTTCTTTGCTGTTTAACAGCACAGTGGTGAAAAGGACACAGCCTCAGAGAGTTTTAAGGAGAAGGAAAAGAACAAAGCAAAACACTAAACTGTAATACAGTAAGGGAGCTCAAGAAAAAGCACTTAACTATAAACAATTTTGTTTCACTCTCAGCCTCATGTCTTAATCTCCACCTATGTTACTGTATGCTCTTTGAGGGCAGGGGCCCCCTTTTAACTGCATACCATTCAGTATCCAGCTCAGTGACATGTCCATTAATGTTTGGATTATGTGTTGCCTCCTGCAAAGCTTCTTGATTGCCCATCTGTACATTAAACCATCACCACCAACAACAGTGACCTCTATAACACCGTCTGCTTGAAAGGAGGAATAACCGGGCTTTGACTCCGTGACACCCAAGAGTTCTGTGGTGACTTGATTCTTACATATATTCATATATAAGAATCTGCCTGCAATGCAGGAGACCTGGGTTTGATCCCTGGGTTGGGAAGATCCCCTGGAGAAGGAAATGGCAACCCACTCCAGTATTCTGGCCTGGAGAATCCCATGGACAGAGGAGCCTGGTGGGCTACAGTCCACTGGACACAACTGAGTGATTAACACTTTCACTTTACTTACCCCCTTGGGGCCTCTAATTTCTCAGCTTTGAGCTAGATTAGTCTTCCCTTCTGGTTTACTCAGTCCACGTGTTCTTGCGTGCAAGGGAAGGCGCAGCACTCAGACTATACACGGAGGGGATGGGGCAGGCTTGCCCCCTGCTTTGTGGTCCCACAGGAAATTCCCAATCCTTATGAGGTTTTAGTCGCAGTAAATTTCTCCCTCAAAAACCAAGCAGGATAATAATGAACCACTTTCTTACATTTTCTATCAAGACAGCTCTTTGTGAGTTTTAAATGTTCTGTCCAGATTCAGAGAAGCTGGTTTCTTCATGAGTGGTTGGAATAAGACTTTTCTTGGAAGCTACTGAATATGGATTAGTTGGATTGTTTCGCAGGAAATAAAAAGCAGGCTCTAGGGTGACTACTTCAGCACTTAATTGGGTTAGCAAAGAACTGCAAATGAGAGGTTTCCCTTAGGAGGGAAAGGATGTTTATGGGCCACCTCCCCCACCCCCTAGGTGGTGGATTTTAACCTAAACGTTAGGCTGCAAATGCAGCCTTTAATTTAGGAACCATTACAAGAATCTATTAGAGCAGAAAATGTCAGGTTGAAAAATTAACACATCACAGGAGTTAATTAGAACCCAGCCTCTCATTAGATGCAAATAGAGAGCCCTCCAACTGCCCAACAGCCCGCTGAAGTCATGTTTGTTGCTGCTCCAAAGTAGCTACATCTTTGTTACGCAGGGAGTGGATGGAGGAAGCTGCCCGGGCACTCAGGCCAGAGCCACTAGGGACCCATGGCCCATCCTTTAGGTTAACAGGTCTATTCTCAAGGCCCCATCTTTGACTCCTCTCATGGGCCTCCCAGGTGGCTCAGTGGTATACAATGCGCCTACCAATGGAGAAGATGCAGGTTCGATCCCTGGTCCAGTAAGAGTCCTTGGAGGAGGAAATGGCAACCCACTCCAATTTTGTTGCTTGAAAAATCCCACGAACAGTGGAGCCTGGTGGGCCATCGTCCATGAGGTCATAAAGAGTTGGATATGACAGAGTGACTGAGACTGAGCAAGCACCTCTCTTGAACAGTGCATGTCACAGGGTGGATAGCCTTCTGCCTGGAACTCCCTTGGGGAAGCGTTTTCTGCAACAAAGACAAACATGCCATGCCTGTCACCAGGCGCAGATTGGCAACTGTGTAAACCACTCGGTGAGAGGGAGGCTCCGGGCCATTCAGACTTAGCTCTAAGTCGTGGGCTTTGTTTTCTTTCCACATTCAGACTGAAATGTGATTCCCCGGGCTTTCTTTTTTGGAAAATACCTGCGATGAGTTCCATGCTGGGAAAGAAAAGCTGTTGACAGGAAAAGCTTCTGACGGGCAAGGGGCTTTTTCAAGGGCTCTCAAAGGAGACAGTCGCATCAAGCAGGCCGAGGCAGAGATGGCAGGACTCTAGGAATGAGAGGTCTGGATCACAAAAGGGTTATCTGTAACCATGGATTAGGCAGTTTCGGGCAGCTTCCTCTGTGAACGCGGCGCCACGCACACAGACTTTTGGGCCGGCAGATACACATCTCTGTCACCTACTGTGTGTTCTTGGGCAAACGGCTTACCCTCTTGGAACATCAGTTTGCTGAGGCCGTTGCATGAAATCAATGCATGAGAAGTGTGTAACACCATATCTGGCACAGAGTAAAGGTTCTACGTGAGTTATCTGTTATTGATTTGATAGTAGTACTCCTTCAGCTAACACAACGAGCAGCCTCTGTGGGCTAGGCCCTGTGCAGGGACAGCTCCTGCTTCTTGACCTCATAGAACCCATTGCTTAATAAACGGTGTACATAAATCTTTAGTACAAAGCAAACCCCTCTGCCCTCCTTGCAAGTGCCCAAGGAGAAGTGCCAACTGCACACAGCTCTGCTTTGCTGAGTAGCTCAGAATTCTACCCTTTGAGCAGCCCTTTAAATTCAGCTACTTCTACCTTCAATTTAGCCACAATTCTCTCTGTGGGCACTTACACATGGAGTTACTGTTATCTGTTTATTGTCTCCTCCTCTGAGTTCCTACAAGGTGAGAACCATTTATTCATTTGATTCACTCATCATTTATGCATCTCTGTAGGCCAGTGGTCTCATGCCTTACTCTGCAAAGATAAAGAGAAGATTCAACCCTACTGCTGAATACATAGATTCCCAGCTGGGAACTTTTCTGGGGAAATAACTCTGCTCCCCCCCGCCACTCCCACATTTTTTAGTTTTCAAAGGCCTCCCTGGAGCCTCCGTTTTCTCCCCTTCATTTTCTAACAATCACTTTGGTTCTGACCTCAGTTTCTTCATTTCTTTGAGGGACAAATAGAGTCTCCTTCCCTGGAAAGTAATGATGATGGCTGGAGACCATGCAGCTTCTATGTGCCTCACACAATTCTAGGCACAGAGCCAAATAGCAAAAAAAAAAAAAAAAAAAAAAAAGTCGATTCTGTTCTTGCCCTTACCCAGGACCGGTTGGTAATATATACAAGGTATAATAACATGATTACCACACGAGAGGTACTGAGGTCCTTTCAACTTGCATCCAGCCTCCGCCATATGCTAGACTTACCTGAAGTGGGAGGACATAAACACACATCAGAAGCTTGGTCCCTGCCACCACGTTCTTGGAGAACTGTGGTAAGTGTTGGACAAAAAGATCTCAGGAAGAGAGCAGAAAGCTCTTAACCCAGATCCTTAGACCAGGGCTGCAGGAGATTTCCACAGCATCAACAATAACCAAGTTATTTGGTCCTTACGACGTGCCAACAATTTACGCACTATCTCATTTAAGTCAGAACAACTGTGTGGGGTAGATATGAACTTCCTCATTTTACCCATCTGAGGCTCTGCGAGGCACACTGGAAGTCCTTCAGGGACTAAGTCGTTTAGGAATCCACCTGCTGAGGCTTTAGTGGAGAGTGTGGGCTAGCACCAAGCTCGGCCGAAGGAGGGGAGGGTGGGGAGAAGGGCTGGGAATGAGAGGGTAAAGCTGAATCAAAACACGGCTGGCATGATCCCCAGGACCCTCGCAGAAGCAGAGAAAGTTGAAAAGAGATGCAGGAGGCAGGTGGGGGGCGGGGGTGCGGTGGATGCCCGGAAGGCTGGGGGAGGGCAGCCTTCCCGACCCCCTCCCCACCCCGCCAGCACCTCCTGCACAGGTCAAGCTTCTCCCCTCCCGCCCTCTGGCCCTCCCAACCTTATTTAGAAACCGTGTCCCCGAGACAGGAAGGGCGGCGGGCCGAGAAGCACGGAGCGTCCCGGTCTCATTTCCTCTCGAATCCCCCTGTGGAATTTCATTTCGTACGGTGAGGAAATCGGAGCGCGAGGCCGTCGGCGGCTCCGGGGCGCCCCCCTCCCCCGACTCTCGGCTGCAGGTCGGGCCGAGGCGGGGGGCGGGAGCCGGGCAGGGCTGCACGCCGGGCGGGTTGGGGGGCGCACGGAGCCGCGCGCCCGCGCCGTGCCAGGCACAGGGCCCCGTGTTCGAAAAGCCTTATCGCTCTGATCCTCCCGTCTCTTTACGGGCGAGGACCCTGACACCGAGAGACCGAGCGGTTTGCTTCGGGTCACACAGCCGGCAGTTTAAAAACCACGATCTTTGTAAATAACCCAAATCCCGTGTTCTTTGTGTACGCTTCGCTGCCCGATGGGGAAGCGGCTAGAGGCCGAGGGGACAGCTGGAGGACAGCAAAGGGAGCCGGCAGGATCTGGGGGCGCGCCGCCCCCCGGGGAAGAAGGGGCGCGCGGGCCCAGCTGGGAGAGCCGCGGCGGCCTCCGCCCGGCCCCAGAGCGCCGCGCACCGGGTGGGAGGGAGGCGAGCGCCAGGGGGCGGGGCGGGGCGCCCGGGGCCGCGGGGCGGGAACAGGGGAGGGGACAGGGGCGGGGCACGGGCGGGAGGCGCGCGGCCGCTGGACAGGCGCGCCGTCCGTCGCGCGCCGGGCCCGCCCCCGCGAACCTCCAGCGCCGCCTCGGGCTCGGGCGGCGGAGCGGCGCGGCGGCGCGGGGTGCTGGCGGGCTCGGCAGAGGCGCTGCGCGGACGTGGCCGGCGCCGGCCCGGGGCTCGCCGCCCGTAGCCATGACCTCCGCAGGCCGTCCTCCGGCCCCGGCTCGCGGCGTCTAGTGCCCCCACGCAGTCGGGCGCAGCTGCGGGAGAACCGGCCGCTACCCCTCCGCCCCGTCGTCGTCGCCCTTGGCGCCTTATCGCCCTCTCCCCGGAGCCGGGAGCAGCGCGGGCGGCCGGCGGCCCCGTGCAAACTGGGGGTGTCTGCTGGAGCAGCCCCCCGCGCCGCCGCCGCCGCCGCCGCCGCCCCCGGCTCTGGCCATGGCCTGGCGGGGCGCAGGGCCGCGCGTCCTGGGGGGCCCCGGGGGCGTCGGGCTCAGTCCGCGGCGGCTGCTGCTGCTGCTGCTGCTACTGCTCGTGGGGCCGGCGCGGGGCTTCGGGGACGAGGAGGAGAGGCGCTGCGACCCCATCCGCATCTCCATGTGCCAGAACCTGGGCTACAACGTGACCAAGATGCCCAACCTGGTGGGGCACGAGCTGCAGACGGACGCCGAGCTGCAGCTGACCACCTTCACGCCGCTCATCCAGTACGGCTGCTCCAGCCAGCTGCAGGTGGGCGCCCTCTCCCCGGGCGGGACCCCTGGGGCAGGGGGACGCCTCCGAGCCCCGGACTCATTCCCTGGGGCCCTTGCCAGGTCGAGCCCCCTGTGCCCTTCCTAGGTCTCAAGGAACGATATCTATCCGGGAAAAGTGATTTCCATCCCCACCCCCACTTTGCTGTCCCTCCTCAGGGACTGGAGGCCAAAACGTTGTGTAAGTCATCTGGCCTGCGAAAGAACCCGCTCTGCACCCCGCCCTTCCGTCTTTCTCCTCTGCCCACCCGTGTCTGGCCAAGCCCCTAACCCCAGCGGAGCTGAGAGTTATCTTTGCCAAGGATTCTGGCCGCCGCTGCTCGGTGGGCGAGTCTTCCGCGCTGCAGCCAGTTGCAGCTAAGACTTGGAAAGGAGTGATAAGGCGACAGGGAATTTCTGCTCTCTCGCCGACCTCCTTTCTCCCCCGTATTTTTTGGGTGTGTTATTAAATGCAACACCCCTGGCCCATTTGCTGCAGAATGGCCCCTCGCGGTGTCTTGCATGATTGTAGAGGTCATGCACGGAGGAATGGTTGCACTGGCTTGAGTTCCTTCTTATCCTCAGCGTTAAGGGCAGGTTTAGTACCTGGAGGGGGAGAAGGCATCACCTGGGGAAGAGGTGATAGTAGGGTCAAGCTCCAGAAGGTAGCTTGTATATTGGAAGTTGTTTTTTTTTTTCTTTTTTCCCAGTCATTGAAAATATTAAAGCTTATGTAGTCATATAGAAAATGTTCTTCCTAACATAATAAGTGAAGAAAGAATTTGTATACACGGGTGATTATAATCTTACCACAACGACAAGTTCACTGAAAGAAAAAAAAGAACTGGAAGGAAACTTTTAAAAATGTTAACATTGGTTGTGTTTCTGTTGGAAAGGCTATGAGTGATTTTTAGAAATTTGAAAAGAAAGAACTGGTGGGTTGGGGGAGGAGTGGAGGGGAATAGAGGACAGTTCTATAGTTATCCAGGCTGAAAGTTTTGGAAATCTGTGGTTCTGGTTGTAACTTCTAAGAGATAAACAGGCAGGCAATTGACTTACTAGGTGCATGTTTTTACATAGGTCATTTGAAAAGCTGGATGGCGGTTTCAGAAGGATGGTTGGGATTAGACCTGTTGCTGGTGAAGTGTCCCTGTGAAGTGTCAGGATTTTAGAACTAGGTTATGAAAGCTTAGGAAAATAATTCTCGAGCTCTCAGTTTGGAAACAACGCATATCCTGACACCAGTGGCAATTTTGTTGGCAAAACAGCTTTTCAGGGATATATATTTTTAATTACATGTATCCTGGGGAGGCAGCCAAGCTGTTTTGAAGGGCAGGACGAGATCCCTTTACATGCTGGAAAATAGTTACTTGTAACTCTAGACTTCATAGACAACATCTGTAAGGAGCCAAGCAGACTGTTTATCAATGCTGGAGGAATTGAGGACAGCAACTGGACTCTCCCCTGCTGGTATTGCAGTTTCAGGGTCTGAACATTTGTATTTTCCTATTGTGCTTCATTATTATTCATTGAGGAAACCTGGCCAAACAAAGCCCCAGAGATTTCAACTTGCTTCTCATCCTTGGGTTTAACAGTGTCTCAATGAGGACATTTTCAATATGAGACTGGTTAAAAAATAATTTGGGGGAATAAGATAGAGAAAGGACAGGCTATTAACATGATAAAAGCCGGATCTCCGTTTTTTTGGAATATTTATTTTTATGGTAATAAAGAAATGGGGATAAAAATAAAGCACCCCATCACCCAGAGAACTGAGTCAGACTGATTAGTCTGTTCAGCTCTTTCAAATAGTAGCTGAAAGGGGAGGGAGGCTCAAAGTCAGCTCTTTAAGGTTTATTTCCCTAAGTGTTGTGCAAAAGGGGATTATGTAATGCTTTGGGTCCCTTTTATATATTTATTTATCTATGTTCTCCTGGAAAGGGTTTAACTAGACCCAGAAGAAGAAAAAGGTGTAAGTGATGGATTATTAGGCAAGCTCATTTGTGGTCAGAGTCAACAGTCAGATACCCCTATAGACCGATTTAAAAGTTGATATGGACTTTGCCCAGAAGCAAGTCAGATTTGTGCAAGCCTTCGGTCAGACTTCCATGTCAACTGTCACTGTTTTCTTTGTTCGTTTCATGACTTTTTTCCAGTTCTTCCTTTGTTCCGTGTATGTGCCCATGTGTACAGAGAAGGTCGACATCCCCATCGGGCCCTGCGGCGGGATGTGCCTTTCAGTCAAGAGACGCTGCGAGCCTGTGCTGAAGGAGTTTGGCTTTTCGTGGCCGGAGAGCCTAAACTGCAGCAAATTCCCGCCCCAGAACGACCACAACCACATGTGTATGGAAGGGCCAGGTGATGAGGAAGTGCCCTTGCCTCACAAAACCCCCATTCAGCCTGGGGAAGAGTGCCACTCCGTGGGAACCAACTCGGATCAGTACATCTGGGTGAAAAGGAGCCTGAACTGCGTTCTCAAGTGTGGCTATGATGCTGGCTTGTACAACCGCTCAGCCAAGGAGTTCACCGACGTCTGGATGGCCGTGTGGGCCAGCCTGTGCTTCATCTCCACCGCCTTCACTGTGCTCACCTTCCTGATCGATTCTTCCAGGTTTTCCTACCCGGAGCGCCCCATCATCTTTCTCAGTATGTGCTATAATATTTATAGCATTGCTTATATTGTCAGGCTGACTGTAGGCCGGGAAAGGATATCCTGCGATTTTGAAGAGGCAGCAGAACCTGTTCTCATTCAAGAAGGCCTTAAGAACACAGGATGTGCAATCATTTTCTTGCTGATGTACTTTTTTGGAATGGCCAGTTCCATCTGGTGGGTTATTCTGACGCTCACTTGGTTTTTGGCAGCGGGACTCAAATGGGGTCATGAAGCCATCGAAATGCACAGCTCTTATTTCCACATCGCAGCCTGGGCCATCCCTGCGGTGAAAACCATTGTCATCTTGATTATGAGACTGGTGGACGCAGATGAGTTGACTGGCCTGTGCTACGTGGGGAACCAGAACCTGGATGCGCTCACAGGCTTTGTGGTGGCCCCACTGTTCACTTACCTGGTGATTGGGACTTTGTTCATTGCTGCGGGGCTGGTGGCCTTGTTCAAAATTCGCTCGAATCTTCAAAAGGATGGAACGAAGACAGACAAGCTGGAAAGGCTGATGGTGAAGATCGGGGTCTTCTCAGTCCTGTACACAGTGCCTGCAACCTGCGTGATTGCCTGTTATTTCTATGAAATCTCCAACTGGGCGCTCTTCCGGTATTCCGCAGATGACTCCAACATGGCGGTGGAAATGTTGAAAATCTTTATGTCTTTGCTGGTGGGCATCACTTCGGGCATGTGGATTTGGTCTGCCAAAACTCTGCACACGTGGCAGAAGTGTTCCAACAGATTGGTGAATTCTGGGAAGGTAAAGAGAGAGAAAAGAGGGAATGGTTGGGTGAAGCCTGGGAGAGGCAATGAGACTGTGGTATAAGGCTAGCCAGCCTCCACGCTTTCCAGGGGGAATGCCAGCATTGGGGTGCAAGTGTTACTAAAAAGCTTCATGCAGTGAATCTCAGTTTGAACAAACTAGCAACACTTCAGTAACCCCCCTCCCCCAATAATCCACCACCACTCTCCCACCGCTGCCCATCCCCCAGCATCATAAAACTAGTGATTTCGCTGCAGACTTTGGAATGATCCAAAATGGAAAAGCCAGTAAGAGGCTTTCAAAGCTGTGAAAAATCAAAACGTTGATCACTTGAGCAGGTCGCAGCTTGGAGCGTGGAGGTCCTCCCGAGATTCCAGGAAGTCCAGGGGATGCTCCTTTTCCCTGCAGGGTGGGATTTGAGCTGTGAGTGGCAACTTACAGGGAGAAAGATTAACTTTTTTTTTTAACCCTTTAAAAGTTTTAAATACTAACTGGGTCTTTCAGACAGCAAAGCAATCTATAAACACTGGAAACACTGGGTTCAGAGAAGTGTTACAAGAGTTTTATAGTTTGGCTGATCTAACATAAACATTTCTGTGGTGCACTGTCTGCTGTTTGGAACTTTGTGGATTGCTCTCCCAAGAGGTGGTGTCAGAATCTTTCAGTGCCTTTGTCGTAAAACAGAATTGTTTGAACAAACAAAAGTACTGTACAAACACACATGAGGTATCCCGCGGATTTTTCTTCTCTCTCTCCCTCTTAAATTTCAACAGCTCCCTACTAGACCGCTGCTGTTTTCTCCATTTTACATTAATGACTCAAAATAGGTATTTTTATAGGAATGTTTGCACTGCAGCAGGTCTAATGAGGGGGGAAAGGAAGGGCGATTCACTTTCTTGACAATCACTTAATTCAGAGGAAAATGAGATCTACCAAGTCAACCTACCGTACCCACCCCAGAGACCGATTGCATTGAGCACCAGGGACTTAATATATTTTACTTCAAGTGATTGTATCTATGCAGACGCCAGTCTGGAAGAGCTAAAACGTTTCGTTTCTTGGCAACTTTGCATTCACACAGATTAACTGTATAATTTGTGTGTGTCAATTACAATTAAAAGCACATTCTTGGACCATGACTTAATAGTTACTCAACTGACTTTAAAACTATGGTCAGCTTGCATTCTCAGAATGATAGTGCCTTTTTTTTTCTCTTTAGCATAAGAATGTTATCAGAGTCTGGTCTACTTGGCACAATGGAGACTTTTTCAGTTTTGTAAAGGGAGCTAAGGACAACTAATCCAACTATTTGGTGCATAATTGTTTCCTAGTAATAGGCAAGGGCTCCGTATAAGATTTCACTGGAGGCAGTGTGGCCTGGAGTATTTATATGGTGCTTAATGAATCTCCAGAATACCAGCCAGGAGCTTGATTGGTTTGTAGGGAATAAAGTGTAGACCATATGAAATGAACTGCAAACTCTTATAGCACAGGTCTTAATTGTATTTTGCAGGGGTATTCCAGAGCTTTTAAAATGTATGCTTTATATTCCTTGCAAGAGGGTACCCTCTAGCAGCCTCTCAAAAGTTGCAGTTCTTTTAAAGTTGTAACTGACAACTCAACCCCCTGAGGTCTTCTGATCACCAGATCTTTGGGACAGATTGATGTAACAGGTTGCTGTCCTTGAAGTTCATCTCGGTCTTTGCTTTAGCAACTTTGGGATGATTATTTATTTATCCCTGCCCCCCCCCCCCCCCCCACTTTAAAACAGGTAGGAAAGCTCTTTTATACCATTTCTTGTGGAAAAATGTTTCCAGGGACTCAAAATTGCAAATAGGAATTCAGATTCTGGAAATAAGCATGTCTTTGTTTGTTTGAGCTTCATGCCCCTAGTTTGACATTTTCCTTTCTTCTCTCTCTGTTCTGGTGTGATTCTCGAGCTGAGATGAAGATGTGCGTAAGGACTGTTGCCTGTTTTGGAAGGCAAAGTCTTGGGGTTTCATGCACAGATGCTAAGTGGGCACTGGTGGCCCCCACTGTGTGTTCTGGGCCTGAGTACCTTGGCTGGACTCTGGGTCAGGGCTCCAGGAGCATGAGAAATGCTCCCCAGAAGGGCCAGTTGAACTCCATCTACGACTGCATTGCCCCTGAAACGTAGAATGTGAACTCCCTTTGCTGCTCGCAGACGGTTCCCATAGCTTGCCGGGGCCCTGGAGTGTGCACCCAGGGGCAAAGCCTGCCCTTACTCACGCTCCTCTCCAGTGTCTTGGGAGTTGCTCAGAGACTCTGGCCCAGGAAAGGGAAGAAGGACTGTGCAGGGGTTTGCAATGCAATTCTCTTTGTAATGTTTCAGTGACTGGGTGACCGAGACAAGCATCCTAGCAGAGGGCCAGCCGTAGAGAGGGTGCTCCATGTTTATGAATGATGAAATAGTGACAGGAAGGGTACTTGGGTGAACCTGGATGCCCAACTTCTGGAGCTTTCTGGGTTGTAGAATGTCTCTTCCGTAAGTCTCTTGCCTTCTTGGGGGAAGTATATTTGATCGGAACTGGCCATTGGCACACATTGGCAGTGTCACAGGCTTAAAGGTTGTTCCTTTCACATTCTAGACCTTGGAGGGTGTTTACAGTTTTAGGAAAGGAGCTTTGTGGCTGAAGAGTTAGTTATCAGTTACCTTGAAGTGAGTTATCACCTCTTAAATTGGTATTGGTTTGAAAAAAAAAGTTTTAATTATCAACACATTTACTGAATGCCAGCTGTGTGTCACGCCCTGTGTTAGGCACCTTAAGGGACGTCAGGGAGGATCAACTCTGTTCCTCTAACCAATCCTACCTGGTTCTGCTGAACTTTGCCGTTGGTTTCAGAAGGAGCAGGGGCTGCTGAATTGCCACCTGTTTCACCGTCTCCATCCCATAAACCTCTTCCTGGGTCTTTCCAACTTTAACCCATCTCTCAGTCCTCCCAGGGTTCCTTGCAAATTGATGTCCAGGGGTTTTGCCAGAAAGCATCAATTCTGTTACAGGACAGTCTCTATGGAAACCTCCCCAGACGATCATGAGCCTTGGCTGCATCTAATGTGGCTTCCGGGGCAGGCCGTTCAGGGCTCGGGGTTTTCTAGTGACTTGCACATGCACGCTAAGTCGCTTCTGTCGTGTCCGACTCTTTGCGACTCTATGGGCTATAGCCCACCAGTCTCCTCTGCCCAAAAGGATTCTCCAGGCAAGAATACCAGAGTGGGTTGCCATGCCCTCATCCAAGAGATCTTTCCAACCCAGGGTTCAAACCCGTATCTCCTGCATTGGAGGCAGATTCTTTACCACTGAGCCACCCGGGAAACCAACCTAGTGACACACAGGTGAATTTGAGGACAGCAGCTTGCTAGGGAAAAGGTTAGGGTTCTTCCTCCTTCTCAGAAATCCAGGAGAAGTAGGTATATAATTGTAACTTCCTACAAAATCCCTTGGCCTTGAAAAGGCCCAAGGGCACCTCTGTCAGCTTCCTCTCTGGCAGGCTCCTTTCTCCTCCTCCATAAGGGCTGCACCTCAGGCCAGAGGAACCTGGCAGAGTGAAGCTGACCAGGACCGCCTGATGCAGTGTTGGTTGAGTCATATCCTTTTTCCTCCGTGGAGACCCGTTTCCTGATCCCTGAGACTGCTCCTGATCTGGCAGCTTGCTCAGGGACCTCAGCCAGGAGAAGGAGGGACACTCATTTGTTTCCCCGAGATGCTCTCTGACTTTGCTTTCCCCTGGCCCTCTGTCTCCTGCATCTCCCAAACCTGGACCCCAGGAAGCGTCTGTGTCTGGGTTCTGACACCACCAGCACCCCAGCTCTGTCCTCTCTGCCCTGTCCTGCTCAGCCTCCTGGCCACTGAATTCAGTGTTGAGAACCCAGCTGAGACTTGAGGGTGTAAAGAGGGACCCCGCAGCCTCAGCCCTGGAAGGCAGACTCGCTGGAGATTTCACCCAGGTGTGCACGTGCCCGCCGGCTGCCAGTGAGGGGACCACCACCGCAGCTGGAAGAGGGCTGTAGAGTGCCCCCTGGAAGGAGCCCCCAGAGTCGATCTACGTCCTGAATTGCATTCCGTGATGGGGGAAGTTGGCGAGAATTGCTGTCCCAGCCAATTTTGTCACGTCTTTGGACGCTCGACTGTTCTTTTTTGCCTCTACTGTACTTGGGCTCCGAGTCCCCACCTGGGTTTGTATTAATCTGGCTAGGGACCTGGGTGCTCATCTTTCTCCAGGGCCTAGGTCGTAGATCTTGGAAACTCCTTGCAGAGCATTTTGCTCCTACCAAGGATCAGATCCCAGAGCCTTAAATAATGGATTTTGCTGCGCTGTGGCCTCGGCAGAGCTGTCTGCTGCCACCTCTTCTCCTCGTGTGTGCAGTGATGCCCACTGGGCGTTACCCGGAGGGAAGTAAACCCCGGAGCCCCCTCGCCCACCCTGACAGGCCTCTACCCCTTGGGAATCCCACTTGCTGTTTCTGTTTCTGATCTGCCTTGCTTCCCTTCTTCTTTGCACCAACAAATCCCCAGTATTCACCCAGGCAACTTGTTGAGGGGCTGCTTGGGGACCCGCGAGCCATGTCCTCCAAGCTTATGGAGCTCCCTGATGGCCCACAGTATTCAGTATACGACCACTGTCATCCCAGCAGGCTTCTTCGGAGGCTGCGAGCGCTCCTTCCCCCTGGAGCCTGGGCCCTTCTGCCCTCCCACCGTGCTGCCGAGGACTCGGGCTGGCCTGGCTGGGGCCTTTGGGAAGGCGACGCTGATGTCTCTCCCGGTGGGGCATCTGGCTGGCCCTGAATTTCTTCCTACCTCACAGGGATGTTGTGAGACTTCAGACGAGAGGAGGACAAAGGTTCCTTGAGCTCCTGGTAGGAAAGGTGGAGTGAGTATCAGGTGTGATCTAGACAGAGATGAAATTCCGCCTGCTTGTGCGGCGGACAAGCTCGTGTTGTGTGGCCTTTCTCGGTCCCCCGGGGCCACCCGCAGCCCCAGCCCCCTTGAGGCCAACCTGAGGGACTTTCAGATGTTCGACATTAGAGGTACCAGCAAACCCCTACGCCGCGCCCTGAATGAATTGCTGAGCGTCAGAAGAAATGGACCCTGCTATCGAGGATGTACAAACGTATGCATTGATGTCTGTACTGTAAATTTCTAATTTATCACTGTACAAAAAAAAAATAAACTTTGCTATTTAATTTTTGTATTAAAGGAAAATAAAGTTTTGTTTATTAGCTAGTGTGCAATTTGGCCTCTTCCTGCAGGTGTCTGAAAGCCCCTGGGAAGCACACTTACCCAGAAGGGAGAAATAACTGGGTTTGCAGGGCAGAGGCACAGCCTTGTCTTCTTTTTGCTGGTGCAATTTTCCCCCATGGGATTTCTCCTGGGTCAGCCAGCCCTCTGAGGTCCAAGGTCAACAGAATCCATCACTGCTGTGGTCATCGGTAACTCTCAAGAGGTCACATGACGCTTCGGATGTGACTCAAGTTCTCACTGTCAGTCCATCACACCCCATTTTGGCATTTTCAATACACATGACCATTTTTACACACCTTCTCAGTCCCTTTGGCTTAATGTTGCAGCCTGAGAAAAGTTTTCTTATCATTGCTAGAGTTCAGGCCACTTGAAAAGGGGAAAGGGAGCTTGTTTTTAACTCCAAATTTTTTGGAAAAAAAAAAAACACCCTTTTTTTTTTCTGGTTACACAATGGTTCTGTGTTGTGTAATCGACATGGGAGTATGTCACGTCAGTCAGCCAGGAAAATGACTTCTTCAGCTAATTTTGTAAGTTGGGTGGTCTGTGTCCCCATAGCCAGAAAAGTCATCAGACAAAGCAAATTCAAGGCCTTTGTCAAGACATTGCCATGGGAGCAGGCAATATTATGGACCACACAGGGAAGGGGAGTCATTGCCATCGATTGGAGATGCTGTTGAGGTCCCTGAGGAGAACGCTGGCCCTTTGGGTTTACCTTTAAATTTCTTTCCACCCTTCGGTTATACCTGAACACCACCCTGCTTTGCTGTGCATGGAAAGCCCAGGGAGCAATAATCTGCAATGCTCTCCTTTACTGCAGATTGCTCTTCTAAGTCCAACTGTACCTGAAGGGAGGCATGTAATTTAAATTCTCTTCCCTGGAAGACAGGCTGTGTGTCTCATTTCATTACCTACTCATTATGTAGTTACGATGTTAGGGAAAAGTCAACACAATCTGGGGTGAATTCACAATAATCCCTTGCACTGGTACAAACCCTTTCTGGATAGAAAATGCTTTTATTTACATGATTTCATTTTACGCTCATGTCACCTTGGAGGTAAGCAAGATGGGTGGGCACTACCTTGCTTTAGAGATGAGAACTGAAACTTAGGGCAAGGGACTTGCGGAGAGGACCGCTGTAGGTGAGTAGCCTGGTGGCCAGCCAGGCTCTCTCCTGCTTAGCCCAGGGTTTTGTTTTCATTCTATTGGGTTTGCCAAAAAATTCTGGGACTTCCCTATAATGTTATGGGGAAGCCCGGATGAACTTTTTGGCCAACCCAGTACAGTGAGTTGTGAGTTGAATCGTGTCTGCCCCAAAGACACACTGAAGTCCTAACACTCTTTACCTATGAACGAGTTTCTTTGGAAATAGGGTCTTTGCAGTTGTAATCAAGATCAGCTCATACTAGATGCATGCCTGTGTGTTAAGTCACTTCATTCGTGTCTGACTCTTTGCGACCCCAGGGACTGTAGCCCACCAGGCTCCTGTGTCCATGGAGTTTTCCAGGCAAGAATACTGGAGTGGGTGCCATTTCCTCCTCCAGGGGATCTTCCCAATCCAGGGATCGAACCCAGGTCTCCTGCTTGGCAGGTGGGTTCTTCAGCACTGAGCCACCTGGGAAGCCCCATTCCTCTGATGTCCTTACTGCAGATAGTTCACTGAGAATGGATAAATGTTTTGGCAGGCAACTCAATAACGAGAGCTGGCCATGAGCTTCTGTTGTTTAAGGATTATGTAGGTGATCACTCTGGTAAGTTTATCTGTAAGCTGGACACCTCTAGAATAAACCCCAGGATCCCGGACACTCAACCAACCTGAACCGGTCTTAGCCGCTCTCCCCGTCCACCCGCCCCTGATGGGAGCTCCGTATGCAGGGCCGGGACCTTGGCTGGAATGTGGCCCAAGGGTTTTTAGCATTTCTGTCCTGAGAACTGATTTTTTCTCTTTCCCATTTTAGCTTTCACATGCAATCATAATTTTAAAGTTGAGCAGACTCTTGACTAAAGAGGTCAGCCTTGGCCTCCTGTCTTCAGAGTTGCTGCGAACAGAAATAAACCACACTCTGAGAAGGGCGTTGCCCTCTGCTCGGTTTTCCTTCATGCAGCTGGGGTGTAGGACTGGGAACATCTTGGTAAACGTTTTGAAAAGATTGGACCTGCAAAGATTTAGTCCAAAAAGTTTTCAAAACAAGACCTTGGTCCCACCCGAAATTCCCAGAGTTGGGAATTTTCCTTCTGACCTTTTCCTTCTGTTTCATCCTTAAAGAGAAGAGAACCCAAGGATTCATCTGCTCTCAGGCAAAGGCTTCCAACTTCCCAAACTCCCTGGGAGAAAGAATAAAAAGTAAGATTTATGACATTTCACATCAACTGGCTGATGGCTTCCCTTAAGCCCCCGATGTGGTTTTCGCCCAAGAGCCTGATGAAACTCACAGATAACCCACATTATCAATGCCTATCTCTTTAAGAGACGAAATGATTGGCTATCTACCTTTTCCAAGATGCCAAAGGACTGCATCATTTCACTTGAGAGGGACTAAGTGTAGAGTGCAAAGCACTGGGACAGGGTTGATAAGTCACAGAGGAAGACCTGTCCGAGTTGCATCGCTTTCCGTACACGGCCTGGCCTTTTCTGTGGGCGTCTCCCTTCGTTTGCAAGGTCTCCTCCCTCGTTCAACAAGGCTGGGGCTAGTCTTCCTTCGACACTGAGATCTTAGGTCACCTATCCTGGGAAGACGTCCCCGAACTTCCAGCTTGCCACTTCCTGCCTCCTTTGGCTTCTTCTTTTTAATATTCGTTTATTTGGCTGCTCTGGGGTTTAGCTCCAGCACCCAGGATCTTGCATTGCTGCTCACAGAACTCAGCTGTGTCACGTGGGATCCAGTTCCCTAACCCGGAGTCGAACCTGGGCCCACCCGCGTTGGGAAGGCAGAGTCTGGACCACCAGGGAAGTCCCACTGCCATTGCTTCTTACCACCGGTAAGTTTAAGCCTCTGTGCTTTCAACTCTGGGATCCTCGATTGTACTGTTTGTTACAGTCTGTTGATGTATCCATCTCTCCACCAGAATGAGCAACCCGATGATGACTCTGAGCACCCAAAGGTGCCCACCCGCGTGTCCTCAGGGCCTAGCAAGTGTTTCGAAAATATCCGTGGAGAGACTAAGGAAGGTAGGGTAGAAGAAGATGGTGTTTTATCTTGTTAGGTGGGGGCTTTGTTGACAGATGTGGCCAGCATGGGAAAGAAAACCAAAGGTAACGAGGCATCGCATAGGCCGAAGCATCTGGAAAAAAGCTTGGGGGTAGTGGCAGAACCCTGCAGCCGTTGGTTCTGACACTGGTCACCTACCCACTGTGTTGCTTGTTGGCGTCTTTCTTCCCTCTTTTTTCTCTCCTTCTCCCCCCACCCCGCCCCGCCCCCAACAAATATTTGCTGAGCGCCTACTATATACAGAATCCTGGGGTTGGCTGAGGAAGGGCGAGAGGGAGTGATTGTCGAAAACCGCAAAGACAAGGTCCAACTCCGAGTCCAAAAGTACAGATGACGACACAGAGAAAGAATCCATCTGTTATTAACAAGCTTAAAATTCCAAACCTGGAAAAACAAATCCTCTGTTGCTTAGTAAATATTTGTGGAGTAGCTGAACGAGGGTCCAGCCCCAAGATAACTAAGGCACAACTTTTCCCTCCAGAAGTTCACGACAACAAACCACATGCCCTCCGTACCTGGTAAAGGTTCCGGACCCACGAAGGGATCACAGCTACTACTCATTATGTAATTTCTTCCTAATCTGAGTCCTGGGGCTTTGTTTGTTTAGTGTGGGCGCTGCAGCTTCTGAGGACTGAGTGCAATGGAAAAGCATTTTCTAAGCCATTGTCATCCCATTTGACCCCCTAAAGGACACCTCGTCCTCAACAGGTAAGTGTGTAGGGAGGGGGCAGGAAGCAGGCAGAGTCCAGGCACCCTGACTTCTCTAAAACTTGGTCTGCTCATCAAAACCACCCCCTGTTCAAACTGTAAAAAAACAGGGGACTTTCCTGGCAGTCCAGTGGTGAAGACTTCACCTTCCAGTTCACCAGGCACAGGTTCAGCTCCTGGTCAGGGAGCTACGATCCCACGTGCCTCAGCACCCCAAACACCCCAAAACATAAAGCAGAAGCACAATTTAAGTGAATTCCATAAAGACTTTAAAAATCAAAAAATCTTTCTCAAAAAATGTAAAAAATAAAAATCAAAACTCATAAAGTGGCATCAGAGGCATTTAGCCGTTTGACCATGCCTCCTCTGAACGTCTTCGTTGGCACACTTGATTTATGATACCTGCACCCAGAAGGTGGTGTGTGTAGCTGCGTCTGCCTTGTGCCCTGTGGGATCCCTCTCTTGCCTCTCTCATGCCATAGTTCTACGAATGCAGAGAGTCTGCTTTACAGAAATGAAGACAAGCACGCAGTCACCCTCCGTCTCCTGGTCTGCCCAGAGTGAGAGGGAGAGAGGTGTGAAGAAGCTAGGCGGCGGGATGCCTGTGGGGAGGTGCGGGCAGTTCGGCGGCGTAACTGGAACCCGAGCTCCCGGGAGCAGGAGGGAGGGTGGACTTGGGCCGAGTTAGGAAAGGCCTCGGAGGTTGCGCCGTCTCCTCGCCGGGCACAGGGAGGTGGCGAGGGTTTGGGCAGGGGAGGGTGTCTCACGGAGCTCTCCGTGGCTGCCTCGGGGGGCCTGGGCTGGAGACAAGGCCGGGATGGGTGTGGGGGAGACGGGCAGACAGACCAGTTTGAGAGACCGTGAAGGCCTCAGCGAAGAGGGTAGCAGAGACCTGGAAAGGAGAGGGCGATTTTCAGAGAAACGGGCGACAGACCGCGTCCTCCTCGGCACGATTCAATGAGCCGAATCTGTGCTTTCTTAACGGCCTGTGCTGCAGAGGCCCGGAGCTCCCTGTTTGCTCCGGACACCTGATACAGCACACTCCTACGGTGCAAGTCCCAGATAAATAATGACTGAAGGAATCACACCAGGGCTGCTGCCCGTCGCACCCCGGGGAGCTGGGGTTTCCCCGAGGAGACGGACTCCCTCAGAGTCTGCAGGTCAGCGTGCCACCATCCGTCGGGGGCTGGAAGGGCCAGGGGCCCTGGGAGGTGGGGACTGTGTTGAGCTGTCTATGTCGTCTTCAGCCGCCCCACCACCTCTTTTGGACTCGGAGTTCCTATCGAGACTATAGCTGCTACAAATTCCACAGGAAAGGCTTCACTAAGTATAAACACCAACTTAATCCCACTCACGTTTCCCATCTAGATCTTGTTTCTTGACAGTTTTCTCTGCGGGCTACTGTGATCATTAAAAAAGAAGTCTGGACTGCCAGCCAGATCCATAGCAAAAGGTGTCATCAGCACACACCTTTTCCCTAGGCCTCTTCCTTTTAAATTAGAAATTCTGCATAACATTTTCCATCAGTGAAAGAGAGAACCACCGCTTCCTAGCTTTCTCTCTCTCTCTCTCTCTTTTTTTTTTTGGTCCCCCCCCCCCTTTTTTTTAAACAACAGACCTTCCTTTTGGATTTACATCAGCATTTAGCTAACTTCCTGAACACTTCACCCACTTCCTGAACTTATTCTGAGGAAGGAAAAACATCCTCCTTCAGAAATAAATGCAAATAATCACGGAGATTATTTTTATTAAATAAATAGTGTAAATGCAATGGAATTTCCTGTACAATGTACGTTTACTGTGGATATTTCAACAAGAATCTGTTTGTTGTGATCTTGTAGGAACCGTTTTATTTGCAGATAGTCTGAGGGATTATAACCGTTATGTAGCTACTCAAGAGATAAGTTCTGAACATTTGCAATTTTTTTTTCTGTTTGCTGTTGTTAAAAAGTTTTTTCTTTTTTTAACTGAAAAATCTGAACACTAGGGGGAATGGTTTTCTTTAGGTCAGCAATTCTGAAGCTTTGTTTCTTTTGAAACAGGGTTTTCATGACCCCTAGTGGTGAATAGGGGGAAGGACCGCTTTAAAGTTGAAGGTGAGTGTCCGCATTGTCTCAGTGATCAGGGTTTTTTAGTTATGCATTTGTCTGGGAGAAAATGGGCTTCCCTGGGGGTTCAGACGGTAAAAAATCTGCTTGCAATGCAGGAGACCCTGGTTCGATCCCTGAGTTGGGAAGATTCCCCCGGACTCCAATATTCTTGCCAGGAGAATCCCATGGACAGAGCCCATGGGGTCCCAAAGAGTCGGACACTGAACGACTAACGCCCATTCCAAGCACTTCTTAATGCCCATACTGCCTAAGAACCCTGTAAAGTGATGACATGGAAATGGCAGTCCTTAAACATTTCTGGTGATGTTCTGTTCTTTCGATTAATATTTCTTCAGAGCCAGCCCACTGCCTAGCCAGCCCACGCCTAAACTGGTTCAGTTTAAGAATGAATGAAAACTCTGAGACTTTGCAGAGAGAAACACATCGATATATCAAGTCAGGATCAGGGTCTCTTCAATTTTTTTTTTTTTAAATGAAGGCAGTCTCTCTGTATTTGTAAGAAGTTCAATTTGGTCATCTGGTTGTGGAGAAGAATGGTATTTTTCTGTTGAGTAAATCTCATGGACGCCTTAGAGATATGTTTTAGGCTGACTGTCCCTGTCTTTTTTGTTTTCATTTTTGGCTACACCACATGGCATGTGGGATCTTAGTTCCCCAACCAGGGATTGAACCCCAGGCCCCTTGCCTTGGAAGGGCAGTGTCTTAACCACTGGACCACCACGGAAGCCCCCTTGCCCGTGTCTTTTATGAAGGGTTTACAGGGCCTTTCTTAATGTTCTCCAGTGTGTCAGGCAGCAGCTAATTTTTAGAGGAAGCAACGATAAGAATCTGAGAAAGGCTTTTCGCCCCCACGTTCCTTGCAACCGCCGTCCAGCAGAAGGCTGCCTGGGACAGATGGGTATCTAGCCTCCTCATGCCTTCCCCAGGAAGAGGCTCCCTCATCCATTACCCAGGCTGACATTCTTCCGCAGGTCCATCCAAGGCCTCCAGAGTTGGGCCCCTTCCCCTTTCCTCCAGCCCCACGTCCCGTCTCTTCCTCAGACTCAGTGTACCTTCTAACCAATTCCATCTCCCCGTGTGTCTCACACTTCTCGGCTTTGCACATGCAGGTCCCCTCAGCCAGGAGACCCTGTCCCTCCAAGGCTCTGGGCTCACTGCTCAAGACCCTGTGTAAGCATTCTCTCTCCCGGGAGCCTTGAATAATCCCTCCTGGCCGACCTTGTGTCCCCTGTGTGTCACCTCTCAAACACCTATAATTGCACGTTATCTCACATTCCCTTGTTTGCACACATGTGTCCCCTAGACATCTGTGATAGTCTCAAGGACAAGGACTGTCCTGGCGCCTAACTCCCTGGCTTGCCCAGGGGCCCTGCAAATGTTCACTGACGTCCTGACATCAGTGTCTGCAGGCTTAGACTGTTCCGCTGGGGTGCAGTGTTTTGATAGGAGAGGGCAGGGAGCGTGCAGCTGGTTCAAAAGTAGAGTTGACAGGTCTTTGAAAGTGTACAGAACCACTTATTATCTCAAATGGCCTCAAACTTCATCCCCTGAGGAATATGATGGTTTCACATAAATGATCTCTAAGTTTTTATCTGGACGCATCACAGTTTCTATAACTGGAGGAGCTGTGATCTAAGCATTTTTAGAACTCTGAGGTCAATGCAGGAAGTCTGTAACTACATGAAGAATATATTATGCACACGTGTCTTTAGGGAGCTAAATGGTCCAATCTTTCATAGGTGGGAGTATGATCACAAAAGATTGAATACCACTGATGAAGAATTGTTGCAAAAAGGATGCTCGTAATCTTTATTGGCTCAGTAGGAGTTGACACCTTCTTGAGTGCTTCACGAGGGAGGCTTATAAACCAGCGATTCTGCTGCTTTTTCCTCCACTGTCCTTCGTTAGGGCACCTACACGTCTGGTCTACAATTTAAAAAGAGAGGTTAAGGGCTTTGGCCTGTGTTTCACTGGTGTTGAATAGCGTCACCCTCCTGAGGTTCTAAAGGTATTGTGAAAGTATGATCAGAACCCTTGTCAACCCAAGATTATGCAGCATTCCCCACATAAAGAATTTTTCCTGCTCCAGGAAAGCTATCCCAGAGTGCTCACCAATCCTGCCCAAGTGGTCCAGGCTGAACCCTCTGTGCAGGTAACCTGCATGTGAAGCATGACTATAAAGTGTTCTGCCACTGTGGGCTGGGCTTGCAAACTGCTAGGATGATTTTGCTCCTGGATGGGAGATGATTAAAGTGAATTGTGATCGGGAGAGGCAGGCTTCATGTGTATGTGAGCTGGGCAGTCGTTCAGAGTCTCAGGCTTTAAAGCTCTTGCTGTCTTGCATGAAGTGAAAGTGAAAGCCGCTCAGTCGTGTCCAACTCTTTGCGACTCCATGGACTGTCGGCTACCAGGCTCCTCAGCAGACAGTCCATGGAGTTTTTCAGGCAAGAGTACTGCAGTGGGTTGCCACTTAAAGTTCTTAATGATTTTGGAATAAAAGCTTCTATATTTTTACTTTGCTCCTGGTCCTGCAAATTGTGCTGCAGGACCCGAGGGGCTGCACATACCTGAAGCAGCACCGTGCGGTGGAAAGGGCACGAGCTTTGGAGTCAGCAGTTGGGAGTTCACATCCCTGTTCTAATTTCCCAGCTGTGTGAGTGTGACTAGGTTGCTTCACGTCTCTGGCCTTCAGTGTTCTTATATCTAACACGGTGATCATGGTGACCATAATATCTAACTTCTGTAATTGTCAGGGCTGTTCAACAGTACATGTGATGGCAATGGCTGATAATTTGACAATAATTTGAAATTAACAAGTTAAGAAAGAACAAAATACATGAATGTGAAAAGGAGACCAAAACACACCAAAAAATCCATACACACAGACTTTTAGAGGTGGGAGGAATCCTAAAGACGAGCCCTTAGGTCCAGCTGTTTCGGCTTTTGTCCTTCCACAGTCCTTTGAATTAGACCACTTGAAAATATTATATTATCATTATTTTCCTTTATTATAAATCTTTTTCTGCATTCAACTTTGAGACCTCCTCTGTGCCTCCCCCGACTTGGGACTGTGTCTATCCTTGAAAACAAACAAACAAACAAAAAAACCTCTTCACAAAGAGTAAAAAGTAGATGTTTAATAAGTAATTGTTGAAAGAATAAACTAGCTCATTATTTGATTTTATTGTTGCAAAGCTGAAGCCCAGAGAAACTGAGTGAGTTACCCAGGCTCACAAAGCCTGTCCTTGGCAAAGCCAGAACTGGAGTCCCTTCTGTTTGTTTTCAAAGGAGTGCTTAGGGCCCCGTGGGGATCCATGTAGACACCATCTTTATTGCTTGCTGAGTTGCAATGATCAGATTACCTGGGAAATGTCTGAGTCTTTTGTGTTAAGTGTATATTTACTCATTTGGAGTAAAAAATCAGAGGGGAAGGCCAGCCACTGGGGCTGGAATGAATATCCTTTGGACTGTCCCAGAGAACTTCTAGAGAAAGCAATCCATCAGACCCCTTTACTGAGCTCACAAGCCTGGCTCCTCTCTCTCCTTCTCCAGATCCTCCTATTCATGAGATTATCCTCTGTGATGCTGATGTCCTAGCTGTGATTGATCACCCACTGCTATCTCGGGGACCTGAGAGTGACCTTCTGGGTGCATTCGTGAGGGGAAAAAAAAATAAAAAACTTGAATGCATCCTCCGGTCGGCCTGAGATAAGGGGGGCTCAGAGTCATCTTTCATTAGAAAGATGGAAAAGCAATCATTGGAAAAACAATCTAAACAAAACAAAACAAAAAAATCCATAAGAAAATGTTCTCCTTCCAGAGACTTAAAAGATACTTCTCATTTCAGCCACCCCACTGACATGATACCACTCCTAGGCAAGAGAAACAAATGTGTTTGTGAGAGGAGGAGAGGAGGGGAAGAAAAGAGAGATGGAAAGGTTAACAGAGGAAGGGAGGAGGCAGAAGGGAGGAGGGGCAGGATGCAGGGAAAAGATGAGGCAACAAAGACAGAGAGGCTCAACGTATTTGGGAAGAGACGTGGGACTCATATTTACCTGAAGAATCCCAGAAAGCTAAAGCAGACCATCAGGATGAATCAGCCTTGTTAAACTCACTTGGTTCAGCGTTAATTCTCAGGCTGGGAAGGAAGCATCGGAA
The DNA here is from genome assembly GCF_016772045.2 of Ovis aries. Taxonomy (NCBI): domain Eukaryota; kingdom Metazoa; phylum Chordata; class Mammalia; order Artiodactyla; family Bovidae; genus Ovis; species Ovis aries. The sequence goes on from NC_056074.1 coordinate 8,168,822, forward strand.
TACAGCGAAAAGATCTGGGTTTGAGTTTCAGCTCGAATGACAGTTTGTTGTACGGACAGGGACTTGAATTTTTCAAGTCCTAGGCCTCAGTTTTCTAACTCAGAAGTAGGGGGGAAATAGAGGAAATGAGACATACGAAAGTCATTTGAAAAAACAGAGTGTGACTCAAGCAAACACGGCCTTGAATTTACACGTGAGCTGGATCCATTCCACTTAAAACAGGCTTCGACACACCCCCAGCTCTGCTCTTCAGAAGCTGGAGGAACTTTTCTACCTCGTGTGTCTTAAATATATAAGTACAAGATCTGATGGTCTCGCGACATCATTATGCTCAGGTGATTCTGAGTCATGGGTACAATTCTGAAATCATAATAAAAAGAGAAAACAGACGCATGGCTTCCTACCAGCTTTCAACACACTTGTTACCCTGGAGTGGGCAGACCTGGCTGGCAATGAGATCTGATGCCAGTCCTGCCGCTCCAGCGCTGGGTGTGAGTGAGTGTGACCACCTGCAAATTTCTCAGCCTCATCCAACCTCCCTCTTCCCGCTTTTGATGGGAAAATACCCCCTCCCTGTGTTGTCAGCACAAAGGCAAATCCTGAGCGCAGCTCTTGATGTCTGTTGGAGCCTCTGCCTATGTTGACCGACCCTGCACCCTCAGTTCCGGCACAGAGCAGATGGGAAATGCATAGTACTTTCCCTCCTCCTCTTCTCTTTCCCACTGCTCTTACCCCCTCCCCACTCCCACTTACTCAGGTTTATTTCCTTGGGCCCCAAAGTAAAAGCTTTGGATCTGCCTATCTGAGATACTGCTTGACAGCATCTCAGCCACTGCGCTAAGCCCCTTACATTCTAGCCTACAGGTTGTGAACTTTCAAAGATGTGGCTGTGAGGACCGGATGGAATTGGAGGCCCAGAGAAAGGATGACGAGAGAAAAGAGCGAGAAGAAGAAACTGAAGAACTGAAGGGATTCACGACACAGGAAACGGCAAGGGGATTGTCTCTACTTACGGAGGCACTGTTAGCTTTTGCGGCACCGGACCGGAAAGTAGAAAGAAGCGTGGAAGTTGCAGCAGCCGTTCAGAATGCAATCCAGGGCTACTGTGGCATCCCCGGCGAGAGAGACGAGCCACCACCCAGAAACCACTGGGTCATTTTTTCAAGAGGACCGGTGGAATTGAATCTGGTGTGGAACCAGAGCTTGTGCCAGCAACGTCAGCTGTGAGTGGAACTGCAGCCTCCCTCCGTCTCTGTTGCTGACGACCCTTCGGCTCGTCCATCGCCCACCTCCGCTCCCTCCTCCATCTCTAACTCTCCTCGCCTGTCCGCCCGATGCCCGCCCCGAACGCTAGCTGTTGTGCTGTGCTACTGTCCTTTTCAAGGTCCTGTACTGTAAGATTAAAAATGTTTTCTTTATTTTTTGCTTTGTAACATATTATTTGCATGAAAAGCATGATAAACCTGTTACAGTACTGTACTATACAACCAGCTGTGTTAGTTGGCTCCCTAGGCTGACTCTGTTGGACTTACAGACAAATTGGATTTATGAACGCATTCTCAGAACAGAACTCATTTGTGTGTAGGGGACTTACTGTATTTTATGGTTGTATATCTGTCTTGGGTGTCAGCAATGAAAACAGACTCCAGAGAGCTTATTTGCAGAGCAGTTTCTTGGAGGGATATTAGGGGATGGAGAGAACTAGAAATGGGTAGAGATCAGAGGTGTTCTTGTGCTGTGAAGAACGCAGTGGGGGAGGGGAAAACGCCCAAGTGTGAGTTTTCTCTTGGTTGATAATTTGTTGTGTGAACATGGACGTGTCATTTCCCATCCTAGGCCTCCGGTCTCCCACCCAGGAGTGGAGAGTCAGAGGGCGAGGCCGGCGAGGTCACAGCAGTGGTGTCCTGGCAGCAGAGTGGTCAGCAGGCCAGTTCCTCTGCTTTCGAACCAACGGCTTCCAGCTCTCCCTGTGGATAACCACCAGCCACAGCTGCGCTCCTGTACTGATTCCTGGGGGCTGCCGGTTCAAGGGAAGACCACCAGAGGGGCTAAGCCCAAGTCAGTTGCCCATCCTCAGATTTTGCCAGGGCCAGTGTGTGAGTGTGTGTGTGTGTCTGTGTGAGTGTGTGTGTGTGTCTGTGTGAGTGTGTGTGTGTGTGTGTGAATGTGTGAGTGTGTGAGAGTGTGTGTGTGTGTGAGTGTGTGTGAGTGTGTGTGAGTGTGAGTGTGTGTGAGAAAGTGAGTGTGTGTGTTGTGTGTGTGTGAGAGTGTGTGTGTGTGTGTGTGAGAGAGAGAGAGGTCCTGACTACTTTTGATGTGAAAGATGGGTTCAACCTTCCACCAAGAAAAACCACACCGAGATCAGTCCTTAGAAAGAGAGAGGGGTTGGTTGAGAGACACTAGACGATTAAACTAGGACGCCTGTCCAGTTGCAGCCCAGAAGAGGATGTGCAGGCATCTTCCAGAGGCCATGGACTCTGAGGTCCCGCCTTATGTGGGGACAAGAGCCCAGCTACAGTGCTGGGGGTCCTCCATCCACTGCTGTGGATAGGGAGGGCCCTGCAGTGTCTGCTTGTTCATGGTGGTTTTGAAGAAAAATCAACATTAAATGAAAACAAATAATTAGGAATTTATTGTCATTGAAAAACACATATAAACAACTTCTACTTTTACTTTGAAAGTCGCTCAGTCATGTCCAACTCTTTGGGACCCTATGGACTATACAGTCCATGGATTTCTCCAGGCCAGAATACTGGAGTGGGTAGATTTTCCCTTCTCCAGGGGATCTTCCCAACCCAGGAATCGAACCCAGATCTCCCACATTGCAGGCGGATTCTTTACCAGCTGAGCCGTAAGGGAAGCCCAAGAACACTGGAGTGGGTGGCCTATCCCTTCTCCAGGGGATTTTCCCGACCCAGGAATCGAACCGGGGTCTCCTGCATTGCAGGTGGATTCTTTACCAACTGAGCTATGAGGGAAGCCCAATAAACAAGTTGAATTCAATTAGATTAAATACACTCTGCCTCTGATGGTAGACAGGTTTGGAGAAATAGCCGTGCAGACATCAGTCACATGCCATCTGAAGAGCTGGTCCCTTACCATTTAATAAACAAGTTGAATTCAGTTCAGCTCTCAGCACACCCCTGAATGCTGGGTGGCTGTGTCACTGACCGTGTGGTCTCTCCTTCAGGAACTGACTGCTTCCTTCTTTCGTATCTTTAAAACCCTAATCATTCAAAAAAACGGAAATAAAGACTCAAACCCAACAGCTGAAAGCATTTTTTTTTGTTTGGGAAAGCCCAGTTTTCAGTAGATTACCCTGGGCAAAGGCATCTGCCCTGCTGCCCCGCCACCCCCCACCCCCAACCTTTCTTTTTAGCCAAAGAACAAAGAACCTCAGAAGTCATTGGACCTATTTCCTGCTAAAAGGTGACAAACCAACAAGAAAATAATCATTAATCACCCCCCAACTCTTCATTGCAAATAAACAGGGCTGCTTTGGACAATGTAGATGGTCCATTGCTGCTGCTGCTGCTGCTAAGTCGCTTCAGTCGTGTCCGACTCTGTGTGACCCCATAGACGGCAGCCCACCAGGCTCCCCCATCTCTGGGGTTCTCCAGGCAAGAACACTGGAGTGGGTTGCCATTTCCTTCTCCATAGATGGTCCATGATCACCTCCAAAATTTGGTATGGATTATGTTAGACTAAATCCTCACTTTTGCACAGGGCTTCACAGTTTATATAGAGCTTTATGGCTTGCATGGGCTTCCCAGATGGCTCAGTGGTAAGGAGTCTATCTGCCAACGCAGGAGACCCAGGTTTGATCCCTGGGTCAGGAAGATCCCCTGGAGTAGGAAATGGCAATCCGCTACAGTGTTCTTGCACGGGAAGTCCCATGGACAGAGGAGCCTGGTGGGCTGCACTCCATGGGATCACAAAGAGTCAGACACGACTGAGCAACTGACTGAGCACACACACGTGCATCGTTCGCGTGGAGTCTGCAGTTTGCCCTCTTAGACGCATCATTTTATTTGAGCCCCACAATAGGCCACTGGGCAAGCGTCACTTTTCTTCCGATTACTATAAATACCTCTCAGCTTGTTCAGTGTCCACTCTTTCTTTTTCCTTTTACACTGAGGCATACTTAACATCTGATAAAAAGCACAAGTCTCCGTTGTCACTCCAGCGAGTTGTGACAGCTTTACACACTGTGTAACTGCCAGGTACAAACAGACACAAAACATTTCCATCACCCCAGAGCATTCCCTCACTTTTCTCTCCAACTTCCCTCTCCCTCCAGCAACTACTTTCTGATTTCTATCACTACGATTGTTGTTTTTTTGGTATGTGAGTTTCATTTCATGTCAATGGAATCACATAGTATATGCATGAATTATCCATGCTGTGTATATCAGGAGAGTCTACATTTGTATTGCCTATAGTATTCATTGTATAAATACATCACAATTTGCTTTTGAAATCATCTTTTGATAGAAATTTGTGGAGTTTGTGGGGGCATACTTTTTGCTTTTATAAGTATGGCTGCTATAAAAATTCTTGTACAAATACTTTTGTGAACATATGTTTTCATTTAACTTGGATAAATACCTAAGAATGAAATCGCTGGGTCATAGGGTAGATGTATGTTTAACTTTATAAAAAAAGCACCAAATAGTTCTCCAAAGTGGTTTGTCAGATATACGGCTTGTCAACATCCACTTGGCTTCCTCCAGTCATTTCTCCTTGTAGACTCCAGAGCAATCTATTCAAAACATAACCTTGATCCCATCACTTTCCTGCTGAAACCCTTTCAATGGTTTTCCACTACCCTGCAGATGGAGTCCAAACTTTTAAACGTAGTGTGCATAGCTTGGCCCCTCGCTTGCATCAGCTACTGCTTCCTGTCTCCCTGCCCCCTTGTATCTGCATTCCAGTCTCCTTCCCTGTGAAGCTTTTTCCCTCCTCTTTTCCTGGATGACCCCTGTTCATCCACTGGACCCTCTGCCCATTTATCCTTCAAGTTTCAACTTATGGCTTACTTCCTCAGGGGCTTCCTCTGTGGACGAGGTCAGGTCACACGTTACCTGCTCCTGTCGCGTCTTCTCCTTCTTAACATTCATTGTGGTGTTGTTATTTTTAAATTGCGTATATTTATTTCAGTTTTTGAATAGGTTATACACTCATACCGTTCAAAAATTCTCAAAAGATGCTCAGCGAAGAGTTTAAGGTGCACTCCTGTTCCATTTTGCCTGGCTTCCCACCTACCTAAAACAAACACAGAAAAACTCCCTTAAGGCCCTTTCCAGAGGGACCTCCCTGGTTAAGAATTCACCTCCATTGCAGGGGATGCGGGTTTGGTCACTGGTCAGTGAACTAAGATCCCACGTGTCTCGGGGCAAACTAAGGCCACGGGTCACAGCTAGCGAAGCCTGCGTCTCACAGTGAAGAGCCTGCGTAACAACACAAAGCTTCTTCTCCAGAAAATGCCTAGGTGGGATTTTTACACACATCTGCACTATACCAGTTATTAGTATTACTCTTTGTGATATCACTGCATCAATTTATGACATTGCTATATTAGTATATATACTAATATAAAGAATATATACTAACTATATCATATATCTATTATTTATGTATATATACATATAATATACAAATGTATATATTTATATACACGACTGAGTGAAGTCCCTCAGTCGTGTCCGACTCTTTGCAACCCCATGAATCGCAGCACGCCAGGCCTCCCTGTCCATCACCATCTCCCGGAGTTCACTCAGACTCGCGTCCATCGAGTCCGTGATGCCATCCAGCCATCTCATCCTCTGTCGTCCCCTTCTCCTCCTGCCCCCAATCCCTCCCAGCATCAGAGTCTTTTCCAATGAGTCAACTCTTCTCATGATGTGGCCAAAGTACTGGAGCTTCAGCTTTAGCATCATTCCTTCCAAAGAAATCCCAGGGCTGATCTCCTTCAGAATGGACTGGTTGGATCTCCTTGCAGTCCAAGGGACTCTCAAGAGTCTTCTCCAACACCACAGTTCAAAAGCATCAATTCTTCAGTGCTCAGCCTTCTTCACAGTCCAACTCTCGCATCCATACATGACCACTGGGAAAACCATAGCCTTGACTAGACGGACGTTAGTCGGCAAAGTAACGTCTCTGCTTTTGGATATACTATCTAGGTTGGTCATAACTTTTCTTCCAAGGAGTAAGCGTCTTTTAATTTCATAAACCAATATAATTAGTATAAATACTAATATAATAAGTAAATATACTAGTATAATGAATTGATACAGTAATATTAGAGTAACGCTAATGATTAGTATAGTGTAAATGTGTGTAAAATCTCATACAGGCCTCTTCCGGAAAGGAATTATTTTTGGTTGTGCAGGCTCCTCATTGAACAACTACACTGTCGTTAGTCTCACATTAGTGCACTCTATACACCATCGTGCACTTTGCGTTTTTCGCTTAGCAATATGTCTTGGTCATTTTCCTTTTCAGAACTTAGAATGTTCACTCATTCTTTGTCACTTCTCCCTGACGTTCCATCTAGGGCTGGTCTATCCCTTAAGCCTGACGCTCCGTCTAGGACTGATCCAGGCCCATCCGGATGGCCATTTCAGTTATTCTTCATCTTTTGCTAATCAATGTTGTAGTGAGAACAATCATATTCACATGTTACTTTCTTGTGAGTGTTGGAACACCCAAAGGATAACTTCTTAGGAACAAATTGCTGGTACAAAAGTTTCGAGTTTGTATAATATTTGAACAAATTTTGGCAAATTGCCTTCCATGGAGTTGTATCACTTTATGCACCCACCCACAGTGAATCAGAAAGCCTGTTTGCCCTTGACCTCGCTGTATTTGTTGCAGAGCGTTTGGCGATCTGGCAATGTGAGAACAGAAAAGTATCATCTTGGCATAGTTTGTTTTAGTTTGCATTTCTTACTTGAGAAACTAAGCATCTGGTAGGATTTGTTGTATTTTTAATTACATAGCACAGTGCCTGGCAATATATCCAATATATCTATCAATACAATAACAAACATATGTATTGTATTATATTATATGTATGTATTATATGCACGTATTATATGTATTGTATTATATTATATTGTATGTATTGTATTATATGTATTATATTAAGCATATGTATGTATTAATAAGTAAAATATACGCATTTGGCATACATGATATATGTATTGTATACAAGTATATATAATTGTTGAAGGGATGAAAAATGATGATTAAAGATGATGATGATTAAGAGCTTAAGGTCAAATGATTTAGGACACACAGCTCATAAGTGAGAATTTTCTGGCACCAAGTACAGTATGATTTCTTTTAAAAAAAATATTTTTAAAAATTAATTTACTTATTTTAATTAGAGGCTAATTACTTTACAATATTGTAGTGGTTTTCGCCATACTTTGACATGAATCCCCCATGGGTGTACATGTGTCCCCCATCCTGAACCCCCCTCCCACCTCCCTCCCCATCCCATTCCTCAGGGTCATCCCAGTGCACCGGCCCTGAGCACCCTGTCTCATGCATCGAACCTGGACTGGCGATCTATTTCATATATGGTAATATACATGTTTCAGTGCTATTCTCTCAAATCATCCCACCCTCGCCCTCTCCCACAGAATCTGAAAGTCTGTTCTTTATCTCTGTGTCTCTTTTGCTGTCTCACATAAAGGGTCGTTGTTACCATCTTTCTAAATTCCATATATATGCATTGATATACATACAGTTTGATTTCCATCAGCATGTGCAGCCCCACATTTTTAGGGTGGTCCACAGGGAGAAAGGAAAAGGAGAGGCTATTAAAGGGCAGAAGGTAAAAATCTTGGCTCTGCTCCGCTCGGTGTTACTGTTGAAATCATTTATAAGATGCCAAGTATACTGTTTAATAGGACATGCAACCCACTCAGTACTCTTGCCTGGAAAATCGCATAGACAGAGGAGCCCGGTGGGCTACGGTCCACAGGACCGCAGTCAGACATGACTGGACCAGAGCTGGATGAGGAGGACCCTGCCGAATGCCAACTGGAGAGCACCCAGCTCAAGGCCAGCTTCCCGGCCCCCATCACTGCGTTCAGTGACGAGCATGGGGGTGAGGGTCAGGCCAGTCTCGGTTGTGACTCAGCTCCGATAGCAGCTGTGAGACTGTCGTCTCCTGGGAGCACTAGGAGCACCTTCCTGCCGGGAGAAAGGAGATGACAACAGAAACCTAGAGGCTTTAGCTGGTCCTCAGTTCTCTGCTTCCAGCGACTCCCCTCCCTGTTTGTACCTTGTGACTCCAGGCCCCTGGGAGAGATGGCTGGGCCCAGGGTGGATTGGCCCAAGTGAGGTCCTTCAGAATCTCAAGAGTTTGGGCATAGGACCCAGTGTGTGTGTGTGGTGGGTGGGGGAGGAATGCTGTGCTCAGTCGCTCAGTTGGGTCTCTTTGTGACCCGTGGACTGTTGCCTCCAGGCTCCTCTGAGGTTACAGCCTAGGAAGGGAAACGCGTCAGCCTTTTCTGATGAACTTGGCTCAGCCTGGCAGTGCTGAGCCCTATAACGGGACGGGCTTTGTAAGCAGTCCTGAGTGGTTAGAGGTCACTCCACGCAGATGGAGAAAGGAAAGCAGGGGGCTTTCTGAGGGCCTCCAAAGAAGAAAGAGTGGCTGGTGAATTCCTGGTACTTTTCTCAAATTCACCAAAGACTGAGTGTAACCTGAAAGGGGGCTCTTTTGCTTGGACACAAAGAGGGTCACCGCAACACGGAGCTGCAGGGCCGGGAGATGGTGCTTCCTGGAGAGGGAGCCCCCTTTCTGAGCTCTAACTACCCAGCTTCCGCTTCTCATCTCTTCCGAAACCCAGTCACACTTCTTGGTCTCAAGTTTTCTCTGATACATGACCCTTACAATGGTGTGTCCACCTTTATTTAAATTCTCCCATGTGGGACCTGTTCTGGTGCCCAACATCCTTTACGCTCTAAGTCACACAACTGTTGTGAGTTTTAAAAAAAGAAATGAGATTACCAAAGGACCTACTGTGCAGCACAGGGAAGCTCTGCTCAATATTCTGTAATAACCTGAATGGGAAAAGAACTGGTGCCTCAGGTGGTAAAGAATCTGACTACAAAGTGGAGGACCCAGGTCTGATCTGCAGGTCAGGGAGATCCCCTGTGGGGAGTATGGCAACCCATTCCACTATTCTTGCCTGGAGAATCCCATGGTACAGAGGAGCCCAGTGGGCTACAGTCCGTGGGGTCAAAAAGAGGTGGACGTGACTGAGCAACTAACACACACGTGTATGATTGAAAACCTTTGCTACATGCATGAAACTGAGACAATGTTGTTAATCAACCATACTCCAATACAAGATAAAAATTAAACAAAATTAGGGTATCGGAGAAATTAAATTGTATAGACTTACAATGACATGGAAGGTAGCAAAATATTATCAGTAGAATTTAATTCAAATAAAATTCCGATAGGCTTTTTTGAAGGTACATAGAGACTCGTTCTGAAAAAAGTGAAAGGAAGGAAGGAAGAAAGAAGGAGAGGAATATAGGGCACCTAATGAGATGGACTCTCTCTCTCTCTCTCTCTCTCTCTCTCTCTCTCTATATATATATATATATATATATATATTTTTTTTTTTTTCCAGTGGAAGAAGGGATGGGGACGAGCCTGTCAGTCAACTCATTTCCAGTTTGAACAGAACACACATCAAACCCATTTCTGCTTGAAGATACAGCTTCCCAAAGTAGTCTATTTGCTCTGAAAGCATTGCTGAAGGCACGTCTATCACAGGCTGGGGAGACAGTGGGAGACATACTTGGGTAGGAATTCAGGCTCTAACTCCTACAAAAGTCATCACTTCCATGAGTCTGAGTTTTCTCAACCACAAAGAAAAATTTGTGTGGCTGCTATAAGCACTAAATGTGCCCTTATGCAGAGTGAGAGCTCAGTGAATGGTAGGTGAGTATTACTGTAATATCTTCCCAAGAAGTGTCAGGAGAACCTCCATTCTGATGGGAAGAGCTACTTGCCTGACGATGCTTCCCTTTTAACCCAGGGTCCAGAATCAAGGTTACGACGTTGCCGTGGCAACCTTGTTACCCATTAAGGTTGTGATCTTACAAACCCCTTTTCCTAACTCTACTTCTGAAGGCTGTCAGACAATGAGAAGAACTTATCAGCCTGACCAGACCAGGGGACATGTACATATGTGCGCACACACACGCACACACACAAGCTTCGAACAGCTATTTTTCAGGGCAATTCCCACTTGGGTCATCTCCTGCCAAGAGAAAAATGTAAATCACTTTTCAGTCCAGCATCCAGCGGCCCCACAAACCAGTCCAAGAAAAATTCAACTTTGGTGTACATAACAGAAACTGGGCATCCAGCCAGCAAACTTTTGTTTTGTGTTTTTAAGACAAATTAAGAGAAATGCAACATGCTCTTCGTCAAATCATGTCTGTGGTGATGAAGAGCGGCCCCACAGGGCTGGGGTTTAATCCTGGCAAAGGACAGGGGTAATTTGCTGGGTTGGGCTAAGGGAGGACCTTCGAGGGGTAAACTCCCCTGGGTGACTTAAAGGCTGCAGAAATTGTGAAGGAGGGCATCACCAAGAACCTCAGCACCCAAGAGGTTGGTGTTAAACAAGTCCCAGATCCGAAGCTGCTAAGGGTGGAGTAGGAGCGGGAAGCTGAGGGTAGAGGGAAGCTGGAAGATGAGGTGGGGTCAGTCCACAAGAGGATGTGAGTTTGAACCTTCCCCCTGGAGGCTGTGGGAGCCCTTGGAACCGATTTAAGCAATGATATTGTCTTTCCCGCTCTTCAGCTAAGCCCTGATGGAACTGGAGTCAGGAGCTTTCTCGTGCTCATGTGATTATTATGACAACACTTGGAGGTAGACTTCATTACTTTTCTTTTCCAGTTGAGTAAACGGAGACTCAGAAAGTAACTAAACTGCCCAGGATTACCAGGCTAGATGGAGCCAATACTTGAAGCCCAAGCGCCTCCAGGCCCAGTCATTGAATTTTCCAGTTTGGCCCCAAAGCAAGGGCAATATCTAAATTATGCATCTTTGTTTTCCCTACCCCTCCCTGCCTGGTCCCAGCTCTCCAAAATTCAGTTGACTTTGGGAGGTTGAAAACTCAAACATGACCTCGCCTTTCCCCTCGTCTCCAGCAGGCCCTGGGAATGGCTGTCGGAGCTGGCAAAACAAGGGCACTGTGAGGCCAGAGGCCCTTTGCTCCCCTTCTGAGCACATTCCCTTTCCCTGTCCCTTCTCACAGGGAGAGGAATTTTGCCTGTGGGAGCGGTCTCAGGTGCCTCCCTAACGCATTCCTGCATCTAAATCAGATGCTGGTCAAAGTTTCACCCCCTGCCTCCCTCCCAGCCGGATCTTCTGAAGCTGGTGAACAATTAACCTCCGGAGGCTCTCGGAAAAGTGTGCTCCTGCACGCTCAGTCATTCAGTTGCATCTGACTGTTTGCAATCCCATCAACTGGGACCCACCAGGCTCCTCTGTTCTTGGGATATTTTAGGCAAGGATACTGGAGTGGGTCACTATTTCCTCCTCAGGGTATCTTCCCAACCCAGGGATCGAACCAATATCTCTGGCATTGCAGGCGGTGTCTTTACTTGCTGAGCCATCTGGGAACTACTGGGTATTGAGGATCCACCAAACCCCTCCAGTCTCCAGGGAGCCTCTTGTATCCATTTTTATACTGATTCTGATGATATACAGTTCTTCCAAACAAGGAAATATATCTTAGGGGACCACTGAGTTAAAGTGAAGAATCTAAGCTACTCCATGTTGTTAACAGAAAAACTCCATTTTGTAAGGTTCCGGGAAAAGAGCCTTTGGAAATCCCCTGACCTCACCCCACCACCCACGAGCCAATTGGACCCCAGACCAAAATCTCCTGACTTAACGCTCAGGAACTTGTGGTCTACCTAGACAATAGGGACCAATCAAGAACCAACACACAACCCTTCAAAAGAAAGTGACCAATCAGACATTCCCCTACCTAGAAATCCTTTTCTCCATGTATACTCCCTATATAAGCAATATAATCCAAGACCCAGGGCTCCTCCCTATAGCCGCTGTGTTGGTATCGGTGGGAGCCCCAGCTTGAGCTTGGTAATAAAAACTCTCTTGCTTTTGCATCGGCTATCAGCTCCCTGGTGGTCATTGGGAGATTTCGCGATTTGGGCATAACAAAAGCACCCACACTCAACGCTTGGATTGCATTTTCTGTTGAAAATTCTTACAAAGAACCAGAGAAGAGGGGCAGACATTCTAACTTTGCTCTGCCACCTAGCAGTCAGCTCACCTTAGCCAGCCGTCTTAACCCATGCAGGTCTTCTCTTCATTTATTGACTGAGGAGAACCATTCTTTCCTCTTCCATTTTTTAGTAGACAGGTTAAACATCCATGAAAAACTGTTCAGCCTGTGTGTGTGTTGGTTGCTCAGTCGTGTCTGACTCTTTGTGACCCCATGATCTGTCCATGCAATTCTCCAGGCAAGAACACTGGAGTGGGTAGCCTATCCCATCTCCAGGGGATCTTCCCGACCCAGGAGGGATTGTATCTGAGCCTCTGCATGGCAAGCAAATTCTTTACCATCTGAGCTACCAGGGAAGCCTATAGTAGAAATTTAATAAGTAGTCATACCTAAGAAAATGTAGCTTAAAACGTAGACTTCTGGAACTGAAAAGCCCCTGACAGAGCTGTGCATCTTTTATAAATGAGGGCCCCCAGAGAGAGAGTTCGGGGCTGTATCTATCAATCTCTCAGCCAGTCAGTACTCTGTAATCTAGTTCAGCTTTGTCTAGTAGAAATACAATATATAAGCCATATATGTAATTTTAAAAGCTTTTTTAGTAATCACATTTAAAAAGTAAAAGGAAACAGGTGAAGTTAACATTTTTCACTTAATCCAATGTAGACAATATCCCGTTCGTGGATCACAGCCTTGTTGTGTTGAAGGAGCTTGAGTAACTCATTGAAGCTATGAGCCGTGCTGTAGAGGGCTGCCCAAGATGGATGGGTCATAGTGGAGAGTTCTGATGAAACATGGTCCACTGCAGAAGGGAGAAGAGGGCAGCAGAGGATGAGAGGGTTAGATGGCATCACTGACTGAATGGACACGGACTTGAGCAAACTCCAGGAGACAGTGAAGGATAGGGAAGCCTGGTGGGCTGCAGTTCATGGGGTTGCAAACAGTGGGACATGACTTAGCAACTGAACAACAACAAAGACAATATATTTTTCACGTAATCAACAAAAAAAGTATAAGCAAATTATTTATACTTGTTGTACCGAACCTTCAAAATCTGGTGGGTATTTTACACTTAGAGCACAGTTGACACAGACTAGTCACACTTCAAGTGCTTAACAGTCAGGTGTGGCTAGCGGCTACCATAGGGACAGCACAGATTTAGTCCAACGTGAGTCAGTAAGCATTCTGGGCACCGTCTATGTTCCAGGCACTCTCTGGATGCAGGGATATGAAGGTGACGAAGCCCAGCAGAGGATGAAGCGGACAGCCTTGGAAGACAGAAACCGTAACCCAAGGTTGGGAGTCCCTTCCCATCTAGGCTGCTGGATTATGCATTTGTACGTTTGGTTGAGCAAGTCAAGAAGAAAATTCTCCAGGAACAAAATCTGGATCTCAAGGGCATTTTCCTCTACTCCAGTACTGGGGATATCAAAGGATTTGTTCCAAACTGCTGTTATGTTCTAGGCATTGTGTTCTGCCTAGGTATTGTCTGATTTATTCCTCAGCGTGACTGTATAGGGACTTTATTGTGTCCATTTTATAGAAGACAAAGTAAAGGCTCAGAGAGCCTGAGCAATTCATGCACAAGTCATATCAGAGGCGGAGCTGTGACTCTGTCACAGAAAGCAGGCATGATTAGCTTGACCAGTGTCACTTATGGAGATGCGAGCAGGGTGAATGAATATTCCTTGGACATGATGACTTTGGCCTTTTTAGAAACATTCCTGTTGGAGCAGTAGATAAAAATCAGCTGGCCAATGCAAGGAACATGGGTTCGATCCCTGGTCCGGTAAGATTCTACCTGCCGCAGAACAACTAAGCCCACAGGCCACAACTACTGAGCTTGTGCCCTAGAGCCCAGGGACCTCAACCGCTGAGTCCACACCACCACTCCTGAAGCCTGCGTGCTCTAGGGCCCGAGAGCCACAGTCCTGTACGCCTATGCTGCAGCTACTGAAATCTGTTGCCTCGATGCTCTGCAACTAGAGAACCCACCACAAAGAGAAGCCTGCACGCTGCAACTAGCAAGCAGTTCCCACTCTCCACAGCCAGAGCAAGGCTGCACGCAGCAGCAAAGACCCCGAGCAGCCAAACGTAAATAAACAAAAATAAACAAACGTGGCAGTGTATGCACACAAAACAAACATCAATAAATAAAAGAAACATTCCTAAAGTTTCCTGAATAAAGTGACTAGAGGTTGATTTTAATACCTTTCCATCCCTGGTGACCAAAGTTCCCACTGCCTGAGGCTCTTGCTGCAAAGGAAGAGAGGAAGACATTCCAACACTCAGTTCCCTGGCTGTTGGGAGCTGCTCTGTGCCTCAGAGGCCTCAGGGTTTTTTCTTTTTATTGTTGTTGTTTTTTAAATTTTATTGGGTTATAGTTGATTTACAATGTGGGGTTAGTTTCAAGTGTACAGCAGAGTGATTCAGGTATACGTACACTTCCATTCAGTCTTTTTCGGATCCTTTTCTCATGTAAGTTATCACAGCATGTTGAGCATAGTTCCGTGTGCTGTGCAGCGGGTCCTTGTTGGCTACCTATCTTGTATATAGTAGTGTGTGTGTCTTCATCCCAAGTTCCTGATTTATCCCTCCCCTCTACCACGCTTCCCCTTCGGTAATCATAAATTTGTTTTCAATATCTTTAAATCTGTTTCTGTTCTGTAAATAAGTTCATTTGTATCATTTTAAAAAATCAGATTCCACGTATGAATGAAATCATAGGGTATTTGTCTTTCTCTGACAACTCAGTTAGTATGAGAATCCTTAGATCCATCCACGTTGCTGCAAATGGCATTATTTTGTTCTTTAATAGCTGAGTAATATTCCGTTGTATATATGTACCACATCTTTATCCATTCCTCTGTCGATGGACACGTAGGCCGCTTTCACGTCTTAGTTATTGTAAATAGTGCTAAAACGGACACTGAGATGCATGTATCTTTCCTAACTATGATTTTCTCTGGATATATGCTGAGGCATGGGATTACTGGATAATAAGGTAGCTCTATTTTTAGTTTTTAAAGGAATCTCCATGCTGTTGTCCATAGTGGCTGTACCAATTTACATCCCCACCAACAACTTAAGAGGGCTCCCTTTTCTCCAAACCCTGTTCAGCATTTATCATTTGTAGATTTTTTGATGATGGCGATCTGACCTGTATGAGGTGATACTTCACTGAAGTTTCAATTTGCATTTCTCTGATAACTAGTGATGATGAGCATGTTTTCATGTGATTTGGGGCCATTTATGTGTCTTCTTCTGAGAAATGTCTATTTAGATCTGTTCATTTTTTTGCTTGCGTTTTTTATTGTTTTGACATATAGCTGCATGAACTATTTGTATATTTTGGAAATTAATTCCTTGTTGGTTGCTTCATTTACAATTATTTTCTCCCGTTCTGTGGGCTGTCTTTTCATTTTGTTTATGGTTTCCTTTGCTGTGAAGACGCTTTCAAGGTCAATTAGGTCAGAGACCTCAACTTGAAATGCATCTCAACCTCAAGTTCACCTCAAGGAGGGTTTACCTTGTTTCTCTAAACTGAGCGTGTTGCCCAAAGCTTCCCTGAGGTGGTGAGTGGCCCAGCCCAGAGTAGTTTTCATTTTCCATAGCCTGGACCATTCTGCTTTCGGCTCCTGCTGATTTGGGAATCATCTGAGCTGATAAAAAGCACCCAGAACATGAACATCCACCAAACTAGACCATAACTAGCTTCTGTAGCTCCAGGAGTTCCTGAAAGAAAAGGCCACATATTAAGAAGTCTGTGAACCCGGAATAATCAAGGAGAATGAAGCTGTGATTTCGTGGGGAAATCTCCCTAGAGGAGAGTAGACAGAGTGTGTGTGTTGCAGGGGAAAGGGTGATCAGTTCAGCTCAGTTCAGTCTCTCAGTCGTGTCCAACTCTTTGCGACGCCATGAACTGCACCACACCAGGCCTCCCTGTCCATCACCAACTCATGTCCATCGAGTTGGTGATGCCATCCAGCCATCTCATTCTCTGTTGTCCCCTTCTCCTCCTGCCCCCAATCCCTCCCAGCATCAGAGTCTTTTGCATCAAAAAAAGCAATTCAAAATTGGATTACATCCTGAAACACAGAGCATATGATACCTGCATGGACTTGAACTGGTTTGACTAAAGTACTAAAAAAATCAATACCACGTTTATTCTGTCATTTGAAATAGCTTTGTTTACTTATATTTCATTAACTCAACAAATACTTTTTGAGTACCCTCTAGGTGCTGGATCTGCATATATGGTGCAGAGGGATGGGAGGGGAGGCAGACATAGGGAAGAAAAATGCCAGGGGAGGCCGCTTGACCTTCAGGTAGCGTTTAAGCTGGGACCCTGCTCATTGGGCTATCCTAGTGACTCAGCGGTAAGAGAATCCACCTGCAAAGCAGGAGCCCCCCTGCAATGCGGGAGACACTGGTTGGATTCCTGGGTCGGGAAGATCTCCTGGAGAAGGAAATGGCAACCCATTCCAATATTCTTGCCTGGGAAACCCCATGGATGGAGGAGCCTGGTGAGCTACGGTCCATGGGGTTGCAAAGAATCGGACACAACTTACCAACTAAACCACCGCCACCTGCTAGCTGAGAAGTCTGGATTTCAGAACTCAGGTTTGGGTTTACAAATCTAGGAGCTGACACGTGACACTTAAAACCAGGAGAATAAATGAGAGGCCCTAGACAGGAAAAAGAGAATAGGAAATTCAGGTCTAGTTACTAAGAAATATTGACATTTCAAGTTGGATGCAATAGCAGGAGCTGACAAAGGAGCTCACGAAGAAGCAGGCCTTGGAGGCCAGCTAGGAGGGGCGGGGGTCTCATGGAAGCCGAGAGAGCAAGAGCTTCAGGAAGGGAAGGGCGCCTCATGTGGCACCTGCAGCTGGGAGCGAAAGGAGAGGATGACAACCGCGGCAACAGAAAGGGTCCCTGGCATGTGGTGTCACGGCGCCCTTGGTTAGCCGTTGAGGGGCGGGGCTAAGTCAGGGTGGGGTGGGGCTGACTAGGAAATGCAGGGATGAGGCCAGGGCGTGAAATGTGCTCTTTTGGAAAGTCTGGCCAAAATAGGAAGCCAAGGAATTGAGTGATATGTAGAAGGGGAAGTGGTTGGATCCAGAACATTTTGGTTTTGGTGTTCAGATAGAACCTGTCTGCTTTCACTGTGTTTCCTCTTCTGGACTTGCTCTTCTGGCAAATTCCTGCCCATTCTGTGAGATCCAGATTTAAGGGTTCTGTTTTCTGTCTGACATTTATTCTGGGGCCAGTTAGATGTCTGTTTTAGGGCCCTGGGCCGTTCCCTGTACACTTTACCTTAAGGGCTGTATCTTACCGCGTGTTGTGAAGGGCCTTCCTGTCTCTCTTAAACTTGGACAAAAGCAGGGACTATGCCTTCTCGTTTGTATCATTAGTGCGGGTAGTTGCTCAGAACTTGACTCCAGGACGAGGCTAATTAAATGGCTGATGTATAAGTAAAAGCATGACTAAATTGTCAGTTTGAAGGCAGTTTTGAGTGGCAATTTTATTTCATGAATGGGAAAACAGAAGCACAGAGCGACTTGGAGTTGTGTTATTTCAGGAATTAGGCTTCCCTGGTGGCTCAGACGGTAAAGAGTCTCCCTGCAGTGCGGGCTAGATTCCTGGGCTGGGATGATCCCCTGGAGAAGGGGACAGTAACCCACTCCAGTATTCTTGCCTGGGAAATCCCATGGACAGAGGAGCCTGGCGGGCCACGGTCCATGAGGTCGCTTAGGAGGAGCCCTGAAAACCACTGAATCTCACCTCTTGCCAGGTTAGCTCTCTAGAGCTGCACCGTCAGCCCCATAAGGTACCTGGGGGTGAAACGCTTGCATTTGCATCGTCTCAAGCTTCACCCCAGAGGCACAGACCTTCGTCTGTGAGTAGGTGGGCTGCGGAGGGGGCTCCGCTTTCTGCTGATGAGCGTCCTGGGCTGTGGGCTAGGAAAGCGGAACCGAAGCCAAGGGGTACCACAAGATGTCACTGTTGATCCTCAGTTAAACAAAAATGGATCCGGGGGCAGGGACTTTAGAAACACTTCAAAAACACTTTGCAGATGAAGAAACTGAGGCACAGAGAGATAACACGATTTAACTACGATCATGTGACATGTTAGTTACATATTAGTTACACGTGCAGAGCACTTAGGAGAATTTAAGTCCCTTGACGTTTGGACCAACATGACCACCTGCCTCTACAACCCTCCAGCGACACTCCGAGAGGAGGACTGACCTGTTTCCACAATCATTCCCTCAAGACAAAAGCTCTAATTTGGAAATAGATTAAAAAAATGGAGGAAAGAAAAGAACAGCCGAAACAAACCCTGAGCCTTCGCCTTCCTGTGTGCCTCCCGCAAAGCGTCCAGCTCGGATGCCACAGCCACAGTGAGAGCGTGGCCCGCAGGGCCTCCACCTGCCCAGGGTTTGCATGGCTGAATAGAGAAGAATTAGGGAATGGATTTCATCATTTTTACGGCTTCAACTTGAAAGGAGTCTGGTTCCCAAGGAAAACAAGAAGCCAAGTTGCTTCAGCAAAGAATCGGCTGAAACCCAAGTAGGAACCAGATAAAAACATTTGGCAGTGAGAAGAAGGAAGATAGGTTTCTGGGCTCTCTGTGTGGGGAATGAGACGCTGTGGTGGAGAAGAGCTTTTGTGAGCAGCGACCTGTAGACCTGGCTTTATCCTGGTGTCTGAAAGGAGCCAGTAGCCTGGATGACGGGTCTTGGGGGAGGGCTCTGTCCCCCATGCAGGGGTCTCGGGAGCTGTCCCTGCTCCTTGCGCCTGGGCCTCCCCTCACCGGCCCTTTCTTCTGCTCTTGTGGCTTCCACTGGGGTGACCTTTTATTGCCACCCAGCTGACTTTTATTTTCCTTTCTTTCTTTCTTTTTTTTTTTACTTCAGACAATAATATTAATATGAAAGAAAAGAAAGAAAGTGAAGTCTCCCAGTCATGTCTGACCCTTTGTGGCCCCATGGACTGTAGCCCACCCGGCTCCTCTGTTCATGGGATTCTCCAGGCAAGAATACTGGAGTGGGTTGCCATGCCTTCTCCAAGGGATCTTCCTGACCCAGGGATTGAACATGTGTCTCCTGCCTTGCAGGCAGACACTTTACCATCTGAGCCACCAGGGAAGCCCAATATTATATTAATATGAGTTCATTACAAAAATTCAGATGCCAAGTAGCAGAAAGAAGAGAATAAAAGGATCTGTTATTCCTCCATTCAGAAATCGTCACCATGAGACTTCCCTGTGGTCCAGTGGTTAAGGCTCAGGACTCCCAGTGCAGGAGGCCTGGGTTCCATCCACGGTCAGGGAACTGGATCCCAGATGCTGTAACTAGGAGCTCGTATGCTGCAACTAGAGATCCCACATTCTGCGGCGACTGAGACCCTGTGCAGCCAAATAAACCGAAAAAAAAAAAAAAAGGAAAGAAGTCATTGCTGTTAACCGATTGCCCCATAAGTCAGGCAGTTGGCCAGTGGAGTCCCTGAGGTGTGGCCATGACTCTGCGTTTAGAGCTGGGAAACAACACACACCCATCCGGGCTCTGCCAGATCTTCCATTATAGTTCCGGAGACAGGTAATCAACTTCAAAAAGAAGTGAAACACATAGTGTCAGACTGGTAAGTGCTATGAGGACAAAGAAACCAAAGAAAGGGAGGGAGGCCTTCTTGGTGGTAAGGTGATGACTTGAAGTGGGATATTCAGAAAGTGCTGTCTGATCGAGGACCTGAAGCAGATGAGGGAGCAAACCGCATGGACATCTGAGGAAAGGCTTTTCCCTCCTCTTCTATTTCCTGTGTGCATATAGTACTGCAGTTATACTTAAGCAATGTCTGCCGACATCCTAGATGTTAAAAATATGAAACAATATGGAAACATACAGGTGATAAGAGAGCGCCTTTCTCACCACCCATCACCTCCTCATCTCCCTGGTAAGCACGTTGACCACGGTGCATTCCCTTCCTGAATTTGGTCTCCACATCATCTGTATTCATTTCTGTGTATCTCACCCACGCGTTTCATTTCATTCTCTTCACTGCGTAAATAAGATTATCCTCTGTGAAGGTGGTGCCTTTTGATTTTCCACAGCCAGTCTCTTCTAAATGTTTTCTGCACTTCAGAAACACAGGAGATCCATGCTCATGCTCAGTTGCTCAGTCCGACTCAGTCCGACTCTTTGTGACCCTGTGGACTGGATGTGGTCCTCTAGACTCCTCTGTCCATGGAGTTTTCCAGACAAGAATACTTTAGTGGGTTGCCATGTCCTACTCCAGGGTATCTTCCTGATCCAGGGCTTGAACTCAGGTCTGTCCTATCTGCGGCATTGGCAGGTGGCTTCTTTACCACTGAGCCTCTGGGAGCTTCATATAAAAATGAAAGAGGTACATTTCATTGCTAAATGAGGTTGGATGTTTCACTTCCACCCACGAGTGGTTCATCTAGTATTCATTGCATTGTATGGTAATACTGTGTTTCTGCCTGGACAGTCAGTTCTTCGTGATCAGGGATTGTGCTTCTCCGTCCTGAATTTCCAGCACCTGGCACAACGCTGAGTACATGGTGGGTGTTCTGTAAGTGAATGGGCAACTAATTATGCTTTCCCACATGACCGTACAAGGCCTTTCCAACATTGGATGGGATACAGGCTGAGATCAGCGTTATGGTCTTTCCTAATGGGAGGCATTTACTACCCTCTGAACAATCTGTGTCATAGTTGGATATAACCACTCTGGCATGGCAACCAGGGGGCCTGGGGTCAGGACCTTCACATCAAACAGTCCAGTGTTAGCTATGAGACCTACCTTTCCCTCTCCTTACTGAAAGGAAATGGACATTTAATGAACGCACAAGCATGCTAAGCACTTTGCAAAACGCTTTCTCATTCAAGGCACAGGAAGAACTCAGTGAGGTCAGTATTATTTTGCAGATCTGAGGAAACCAAGAATCACAGAGATTAATATGGGTATTATGTGGGTCCGCTCACATACTCACAAACCACCACGCAGACTGATCTTAACATTTTCCCACATTTATTTTATTTTTTAAAATTTTATTTTTATTTTATTTCTTAACACCAAAAACATTTTGTATTGGGGTATAGCCAGTTAACAATGTTGATGGAACTCTGCTCAATGTTATTGCCAGCCTGGGTGGGAAGGGGGGTTTGGGGGAGAATGGTTACATGTATACGTGTGGTTGAGTCCCTTTGCTGTTCACCTCCCTGCATTTATTTTAAATTGTTTTTTCCATAAATAAACCATTATGTCCAATATACTCTGGAGGACCACATTCACACATTTAATGACCAAGCCTGGATGGAACATTTAAAAAGCCACTTATACAACTTTGTCACTTAGCAGACTTCATTCTTTTTTAATTTATTTTGTGATGGATGCTAATTAAACTTATTGCTTTGGTAAGTTCAAAAATATACAGTCATCCCTGTATATCCACAGGGAGTTGGTTCTAGAACTCCCCTCACATACAAAAATCCATGGATGCTTCAGTCCTTTCTATAATATGGCATAGTATTTGCATATAACGTACACACATCTTCCCATATACTTTATTAATATTGTTGCAGACTTCAACTGATCCTAGGCCTTGAGGAGACATGACTGAAGTGACTTGGCGGCAGCAGCAGGCCTTGAGGAAGGAGGCCCTATGGATGCAGAAAGGAACAAAACAGGTCCCAAACCAGAAAGAAGGTCCCTTTTCAGGGGGAGAGGCGAGGCAGATGCAGATTTTAGAGTTGGGAAACTGAGCCTCAGGAAGGAATGGACTCTTGCAAGAGACACAGTCAGGTTTAGAGCCCAGGGGCCCTGTGCAAGCGACCTCTGGAGCCCCAGGAGACCCCTCCAGCACAGCCTGCCCAGTTGCAGAGTGCAGTCCCTGAGTGGGACATCTGCTCTCTGAGGCGAGGTGGCCACACAGGAGAGCTGGGTCTGACACAGCCAAGCAGAACCTGTGAGCAAGTGGTGTTTTGTTTTTTTTTTTTCCTCCCTCCACTAACCGACTTTTTGCTGCAAAGAATAAAATTCTCTTCTGGTGACACACGTTTCCTGTCAGGATGAGGCACACCCAGCTGGTGGAAACCACCCAGATTAAACGAAGAAAAATCCTTTTAATTCCTCTAGGTACATATTTTTGGGTCCACTGGATTGTTGCCATTTTCCCAGGGGCTATGCCAGAGGTGGATTTGAGGAACGGCGAATTAGAACAATACACTAAGAAGGGTAACAAGCACAGTGACATTAAATCATCCACCGTTTAATATCTCCCATTAAATTCCCAAGTTCTATAAAAGCAGTACATTCCTACAGAAAGCTCAGAAGAACGATAAAAATATGTGTGCTCTTTTTTATATAAAAACAAAACCCAAATCTATAATTTTCAGTCTCAACAAACACTGTTAACATTCTGATGTGTACAGAATACTATTTATATGCATTTTACATCCTGCTCTGTTCCCATAACTTTATATAGTAAACGTATCCTCATTAATTGTGTCCTGTACAACATAATTATAAATGGTATGTAACATCCTGCCATGCGAGTTTAGGTGGTTAATGTATTTTTGGACATTCAAATTCCTACTCCCCTACCCCCACCAATTTCTGGTTACTATATTATGGCAACTGTGAGCAGATTCCTGCCTTTTTAAGAGACACTACTGATATCTTATTCCCTCATCTTACGATTCCAATGTAGGCATTATAGTGTTTTAGAAATGAAAGGACTGTGGTTCAAGGAGGGTAAGGAATTGTCCCAAAGGCAGAGCCAGGTTTGGAGCCCAGGTCCTGCTAACTCCTAAGCCAGCCCTACCCTGTTATCACATCTTGGGTGTGCTGGACGACTCTATGTTCGCCGTGTTGCGTTTTCTGTCTTTACAGAGCATCGGGGCCTATGATGGAAGAATGTTCTGGTACTCTCCTTTGCCAGAATCTTAATCCTCATCTCTCTCCTTTCATGTTCCCATGGACACCTTGAACCCTTAGTCAGACGGAAGCCTTTCCAACGAAACCCTCTCCATTGGAAAGCGGCCCGGCCCGCCGGGCTGCGGCGTGTGTTCCTCCTCGCCCGCTCCCAGCTGATCTCAGCTAGGCCGGCCGCGAGGCTCATCACGTCTCACATGGTAAAACGGACTCCTGGCAGACTCACGAAAGCCTCATGGCTCTTGTGCCCCTTTCAGACTCCCGTTCGTCGTCTCAATGGTTTCCAACATCTAAGGTGCCCTCAACAACTCAGCACATTTTAAAGAGAATTCTAACCTTAAAAAAAAAATCAAGCTCAAACCAGACTTGTGTATGTACCCCAACAGTCCAACTGACATAGTTTCTCAGACATTTGGAAACTTACAGTGTTCAAATCCGAATTCTTGGGGTTCTCCTCTCAAATCTGTCTCCGGTAGGTGGTGTTGGCTATCTAGCCAGTGACCCTTCACCGCTTCCTCCTTACTTGACAGAACCTTGATTTTGTTCCGGGATGACGCGCCCAGACCAGGGATTCTACCGACTCGGGTCTAAGCCCTTCACAGCCATCTCAGCTCCCGCACTAGGCAGTCTTGCTCCTGGCTGCCAACAAGGCGGGCCAGTGAGATTAAAGGAGGTCTGTATACGCAAATAAAAAAAATTTTTTTAAAAATTATATTCCATTAATAATAAAAAAACCAGTAAGAAAGGAAGTCATCCAGAGAATTTCTAGACACCCAGGCTCCGTGAGCTGAAAGGGAGGCTGTATTAGGCATTTCTCACGCAGCACTTCGGTTCATCTTGCCTCATCTCTTCCTCTGGCCATCTCTGCGGCCATCAGTTACTTGCAAGATTCTACCAGCTTCCGTCCACCCTGGGAGGATCCCATCTACCCAACCACCACCCAATCCTAGATGCCAGTCATCTCTCACGTGAACGGCTTACCGGCTCCTGAACTGATCTCCTTTCTCCAGCCCCTGCCCCTTCCCCAGTATATTCTCCGTGTCACAGCCAGAGTGAGCTGTTAAAAATATCATCGTAATCATGCCGATTCCCTGCTTCAAACCTTTCAAAGAACCTGCATTTGATATCTTTTAAGTGCATTAGTTATTTTAGGTCGGGGTTAGGTCTCCACTGCTCTGCGCGGGGTTTCTCTGGTTGCGCCGAGCGGGGGCTCTTCCTGGTTTCGCGTTCCAGCTTTTCACTGAGGGGGCTTCTCTTGTTGTGGGGCACAGGCTCCAGATGTGTGCGCTTCAGTAGCTCCAGCACACGGGCTCTGTAGTTGAGGTTTGTGGACTCTAAAGCGTAGGCTTAGCAGTTGTGGCGAACAGTTTGACACGCTGCCCTTCAGCATGTCAGATCTTCCGAGACCAGAGATCGAACCCATGACCCCTGCATCAGCAGGGAATTCCTGCATTGTATTTTGAGTAAAGTCCAAACTTCTCACCACGATCTGCGGGACCTTGCGTGATCCGGTCAACCTGTGCACACCTCCATCCTTTGCCCGATCTCGATTTGCTCTCGTCCAGAATGTCCTCAAGGTCTTACGTGTTTGGAACCTTCAAGTGCAGATCCTTCCGCCCGGTTCCCTCTTCGTCTAGTGCTCCCGATGGCTGGATCCTTCTGTCAGCCGGGTGTCCGTTTTCACATCTCCCTTCTTAGAGGAGCCCTCCTTCCCACCTAGGCTTAAGCAAGTCCCCGCTCCTTTCTTTCTGGCTGCTCTGGGTCTGCATTGCTGTGCGCAGGCCCTCTGCAGTTTCGGCAGGTGGGAGTCACTCTCTAGTTGCGGTGCAGGGGCTTCTCACTGCGGTGGTCTCTCTTCTTGTGGAGCCTGGGCTCTAGGGTGCTGAGCTAGCCGCCCCACGGCATCTGAGATATTCCCAGATCAGGGGTTGAACTGGTGTCCCCCGCATTGGCAGGGGGACTCCTAACCGCCGGACCACCAGGGAAGTTCCCCCATTATTCTTTATACCCCATCTCAGCGGTTTTCTCCATGGCTCTCTGGTACGTTGTTATCGCATACTCATCTTTTGTTCACTCTTAAATTGCCTATCTCCCCAATCAGGTTAGAATCTTTCCTAGCAAAGGCCAGGATTTCACTTCAGTATTTACTCAGGTCCTTGTACTATGCCTGTCTTAGAATAGTACTCAATAATATCTATTGAGTGAATGAATAAATTGTGGTAACTAGTATATCAGTTGCCATTGAATGAGGTCCTTACTTGTGTGTTCAAATCCTGCTCTGTCATTGATTAGCTCTGAGAGCTTAGGCAAGTGTCTTAACTTCTCCGTACCTCAGTTTTTCCATCTAACTGGGGATAGTAATAGTACCTAGTTGAGCTGTCAAAAGAAGTAAATTGTTTATTATTATATGTGAAGTGAAGTGAAGTCACTCAGTCGTGTCTGATTCTTTGCAACCCCATGGACTGTAGCCTATCAGGCTCCTCCGTCCATGGGATTTTCCAGGCAAGAATACTGGAGTGGGTTGCCATTTAGTGTCTGGCAAAAGGTAAGTGTTATATGAATGCCTTTTTTTTTTCTAGTTGCTAAGTCATGTTCCACTCTTTGTGACCACATGGACTACAGCCCGCCAGGCTCCTCTGTCCATGGAATTCTTCAGGCAGAAATACTGAAGTATTTCCTTCTCCAAATGATTAGCTGGTCTTTTTATCTCTGCCAGGAAACTGAGGCTCAGGAAAACTAGAGGCATATAGCTAGTAATTGGCAGCCTGGAATTCCAACGAACCAAAAGTGCAAATTAACAAAGACATCTCTACGTTAGTGGAGGTGCAATTATGAAATTTTTTGAGGGGAAAGCTATTGATGGACATTATTGAAAGTGTCTGCCACTATTACAATACTTTTGCCAATTGTTTGCTTCTAAATGCTTTTGAAAGCATAATCAAATGGCGCTTTTTTGAAGGATATTCACATAAAATGGGAACAAACAATGGCTTAATATAATTACATTAAAAAGTTATATGGTGCATGATTGTGAAATTCGTGCATGGACAAAGATCATGGGAAGGCAAATGGAGTGCTATGAAGGCATCTGTAGATGCAGAGCAATCTGTGCTGCCTCACTTCCCACTCTCTTTCTTTCTTTCTTTCTTTTAATATTTATTTTTTTATTTGGCTGCACCAGGTCTTAGTTTCAGCTCTTTTAATTGTGGCATGTGGGATCTAGTTCCCCGACCAGGGATTGAACCCTTGCCCCTAGCATTGGGAGCGTGAAGTTTTAGCCACTGGACCACTAAAGAAGTCCACCCCACCCCCATTTACTTTCTAACCCTCTCCAACCTGGCTTCTTCAATCTCCACTGAAACTGCTCCCAAACATCACCAGTGATTTTCCAGTTTCCAAATCCAATAGGAGCTTTCTGGACCTTGGATTACTGATTAATGGAGGCAGTTGATGCTATTACCCAACAGCAACCCTCAGCCTCAGGTCATCACCACTACCACCTTCCTGCTTCTCTGATGTCTCCTACCGTTTGAACCCACCGTGCTCCCTGTATCTCTCTGTATCATCCCCCTGTTCAGCTTCTGGCCCCCTTCCCTTCCTTTTCCTTCCCTTTCCCTATTCTGGGAGAACACTCCCTGAGATGACTGCATCAACTCTTACTGCAACCTACATCCCTAACCAGAACTTTTGACATTTTAGTGCAGACTCAAGTGCTGGCCATTTCTCTGAAGAATTGAAATTTCATAGCCTGGAGCTCTCAAATATGACCTTTTCTTTCCCTATAATGGTCGCTGCTGTGAACTCTCATCCTCTTTCCTGAGGCATCTCATTGCAGCATCCAGACTCATCTCTTTATCCCTCCTCTCACCTCTAACCCTTTCCCAACACTCCTGTGGAGTACTTCCTAAAATGCTTAAATCTGAGGTTCCACTTCTGATAATGGCAGAGTTGATCCCGTAAGAAAAAGTTTTCCATAAATAACAACCATAAGCTATAGGAAAAATATAAGAACCAGTCATGGGGAGGCACTGAAAGAGTAACCGAAAGCAGACAGGGTGGACCAGAGTCTTGCTTGGAAGAATGAAATGTCGTGTGTGAGTTTCACGTGTCTTGCAGCTTTTTGCCTGAGGGAAAACGCCAGTCGGTACTCCGCTGCTGCTAAGTCGCTTCAGTCGTGTCCGACTCTGTGCGACCCCATAGACGGCAGCCCACCAGGCTCCCCCGTCCCTGGGCTTCTCCAGGCGAGAACACTGGAGTGGGTTGCCATTTCCTTCTCCACTCTACTGGGCAGCTAGAACTTGGACAGAAGCATACATTCTCAGCAGTTAGAAGAACCGGAGGAAAGCTTTCGGGTGACCCTAGCAGCTGTAAACTGGTGGAGAATAGGGGCAGGGGAGACCTAAGACAGGAGAAAGCAACTTCAGAACTCACCATGTAGTGATTCGCATCTATCACTTTCAGATCCTGTTACTTCTAAAATAATTTACTCTTCTTATTCCTTATTATGAAAGTAATGCATAGGACATTTAGGAGATATAGGGGAACAAAGGTAAAAATAATTCATTATTCAGTAGTGACTAACTGAAGACCAATGATGTGCCAAGAATTATCCTTGGTCCTGGGAACACAGCCCTAAAAAAAAATCTTTGCACTCACTGTAGTAGGTGAGTCACATAAGAGGAAAATGAACAAATAGATGTGTAATCTAATACCCAAGGTGGGAATTACAAAAAAATAAAATAGTGTTTCTGGACAAGATAGAGCAAGAGAGAGAATATTTAGAATGCTGAAAGTGGGTACTTAAACATTTTTTTTAGTTGAAAAAATTTTAGCTCTTTCTAGATACTTTAGGAATGATCTTCAAGTAGCAAAGGTTAAAGATATAAATATTTTTCATTTAGGCACTTCATTTATTGTTAAGTGTGTTTATTTTTCACCAGTAAAAGGTTAAAATATACGCTACAAAGTTTCAATCTATGGCTGGATCTCTCTATGGAGCCAAACAATTTTTGATCAATTTTTTAAAACCCTGAATTGACTTATTGTTTTGGTGTTATTTAGATAGAGTATGAATTTATGTCTCTGTCATTGAGAGATGGCACAAGGTATTATTACTATCAGAGAACTGTTATGAAAAGTGATCTTCCAACATCTGTCATCTCCCTTTCTTCTAATGAGATAATGTCATTATCTGCTGATGAAATATTGTTCTGTGAAACCTTGCCCTGTGGTGCAATTTCTGCAGATCTTATGGGGCAATCTGAGCTCAAGTGATATTAATTACTATTCCGTCTCTCCATTTATCCCAGTAATTAATCATGTATTTTAATGATCTTCTCTATTTCCTGCGGGTTATATAAAAGTTACCTTGGAGACTATGTTAAAACAGTCAAATTTGGGGGTGATTTTTTAGTTGAATGTGCACTTTATTGAAGAAGCCTGTAGATTCCATTTTGAAAAGCGCGTAGATGAATAGCCCAGTGCACAGCACACTATGGATATAAATACAGTCGTGCCTTTTAGCAGACCTGATCTAGATTATTCATTTTACTTCTTCGTGTTTACCTTTTATTTTTTAAATGTTGCTTTTATTTTATTAGCGTTATGGGGTCTGTGATTGCATGTGTGTGTGTGTGGCTGTGCTGAGTCTTCACGTGGCACACGGGCTCACTAGTTGCAGCGTGTGGGTTTTCTCTAGCTGGGGCGCATGTGGCTTAGGTGCCCTGTGGCATGTAGGTCGCTTTGAACCAGAGTCCCCTGTATTGGAAGGCAGATTCCTAACTAGGGCCACCAGGGAATTCTCTCTTTATGTTTACTTTTTAAATGACTAGTCTGTATTTGGTTTTGTCAATGGTTGGACACGGAAATGCACTTAAGATGCTTTTGCCTAACACACAGGACAGGGAGCAGACAGTCCTCAGCATGGAGTGATGGGATGGACTTCAGATGAGAGCAGGTACACGCCTGGCATGGTGTCCCGGCACTGAGGGAGGCTACAGCAGACTGTTCTCCAGAAAGAGCTCTGCACTCCCTGACGAGGAGGCGGCGAGCTCTTGATTGCCGCTGCCTGTGCAGGCGCCCCCAGCCACACCGCCCTGCCTTCCAGTATCTGGGCTGCCCACCAGGTCTATCGGTCTGACTCTAACTAGCTCTGTGGTTTGGGTGAAGTCATTTCTCTTCGCTGAGCCTCTTCCTCTGAAGATGGATGGAATGGAATGAGATGAGAATCATGTGTGTAGGTATTCAGTCGAATCAGTAGTGTCCTATGCTTTGCGACCCCATGGACTGTAGCCCGCCAGGCTCCTCTGTCCATGGGATTCTCCAGGCAAGAATACTGGAGTGGGCTGCCATGTCCTCCTCCAAGGGATCTTCCTGACCCAGGGATTGAAACTGGGTCTCCTGCAGCTCCTTCATTGGCAGGCGGGTTCTTTACACGCTGAGCCACCTGGGAAGGCCCAGATGAGAGTCTAGTTGATGTACGGTGGCCTTCTCCCCTGCTCATACCCATCCTTACAACCCCAAGGAACGTTCCCAAACACTGAGCCTCACCATTTGCGCTAAGGGTCAGCCCAGCGTCATCAGGGTCAGTGGGAGAGAGAGAAATGTCCTCAGGAAAATCAGCCTGTCTTCTTCTTGTTCCTGAAATAGGGGTCCCTGTGTTGCAGAAACCTGTACTCGAGAAACCAAGCACCACACTGGGAGGGTTGGAGAACTCAGGTTTATTACGCCGGCGGGCCCAACGGAGTTAACACTCCAAGCTCTGAGCCCCAAACAAAAGGGTTACAGAGTTTTTATACAGGGACAGGCATGATTAAACAGGTTTGCAGGGGCTGGGCAATTGCAAAGAGGAGAACAAGGGTGAGTGAGATAAGCTCCAGTTCTTAGTATTGTTAAGTCCCTACTTTCTGTGACCTCCGTGATCTAGACTTTGCATTGAGCAAGCTGAGATACAGAGGCAGATGGAGAAGGAGGTAAAATTTTAACTTTTCCTCTTCACCTGGGGGCTGCTTTCAGCTGTGCTATTGAGTCTCAGGCGGTGACCTTGGGTGGTCCCCTGTGGGCCATAAGTAGGAAGACTGGGCAAACACAAGCCAGGTGGGCTGGCCTGGATTCAGCCTCGGAACTGGGAGACTTGGGCTTCAGAGCTGACCCAGACACTAAATGGTGCATGTCCCAGGGGAAGTCACTTAACTCCAATCTTGCCACCTCATCTGTACAACGGGGGCGACAACTCCTGTGCTAGCAATTCAGGATTGTTTGAAGACCAAAGTGAGGAAATGCAGTCAGTAAAAATCTTTTTTTTCTTGATATAATGATAATATAAACCGTATGGTGGTGCTAGTGGTGAAGAACCCACCTGCCAGTGCAGGAGATGCAAGAGATGCAGGTTTGATCTCTGGGTTGAGAAGATTCCCTAGAGAAGGAAATGGCAACCGATTCCAGTATTCTTGCCTGGAGAATCCCATGGACAGAGGAGCCAGGAAAGCTACAGTCCATGGGGTTGCAAAGAGTCGGACATGACTTAGCATGCACGCACACGTATGAACCCCTTGGGGATGTTGTTAAAATGAAAATTCTCATTCAGTAGATTCCAGGTAGAATCCCCAATTCTGCATTTCTAACAAGATTTTCAGGGTGAGGCTGACTGATACTGATGCTTCTGTTCAAGGGGAATGTAAACCATTCGAGTTTTTGAAAATGAAAATCACAATAAATTATCTAAATTCCACCACCTTAGACCACCTGACCTGCCTCTTGAGAAACCTATATGCAGATCAGGAAGCAACAGTTAGAACTGGACATGGAACAACAGACTGGTTCCAAATAGGAAAAGGAGTACGTCAAGGCTGTATATTGTCACCCTGCTTATATAACTTCTATGCAGAGTACATCATGAGAAACACTGGGCTGGAAGAAACACAAGCTGGAATCAAGATTGCTGGGAGAAATATCAATAACCTCAGATATGCAGATGACACCACCCTTATGGCAGAAAGTGAAGAGGAACTCAAAAGCCTCTTGACGAAAGTGAAAGTGGAGAGTGAAAAAGTTGGCTGAAAGCTCAACATTCAGAAAGCGAAGATCATGGCATCTGGTCCCATCACTTCATGGGAAATAGATGGGGAAACAGTGGAAACAGTGTCAGACTTTATTTCTGGGGGGCTTAAAAATCACGGCAGATGGTGACTGCAGTCATGAAATTAAAAGACGCTTACTCCTTGGAAGAAAAGTTTTGACCAACCTAGACAGCATATTGAAAAGCAGAGACATTACTTTGTCAACAAAGGTCCGTCTAGTCAAGGCTGTGGTTTTTCCAGTAGTCATGTATGGATGTGAGAATTGGACTGTGAAGAAAGCTGACCGCCGAAGAATTGATGCTTTTGAACTGTGGTGTTGGAGAAGACTCTTGAGAGTCCCTTGGACTGCAAGGAGATCCAACCAGTCCATTCTGAAGGAGATTAAGCCCTGGGTGTTCTTTGGAAGGACTGATGCTAAAGCTGAAACTCCAATACTTTGGCCACCTTATGCGAAGAGTTGACTCATTGGAAAAGACTCTGATGCTGGGAAGGATTGGGGGCAGGAGGAGAAGGGGACGACAGAGGATGAGATGGCTGGATGGCATCACCGACTCGATGGACGTGAGTTTGAGTGAACTCCGGGAGATGGTGATGGACAGGGAGGCCTGGCGTGCTGCGATTCATGGGGTCGCAAAGAGTCGGACACGACTGAGCGACTGAACTGAACTGAACTGAACATTACTTTCACTTCTTATATTTTTCACATAGTGGTACATCTTAAAATATTTCCCATATTTCTACAAATTATACAGACTTGCACACTCTCGGTGAAAATGTAAAATGATGCACTATGCTGGAAGAGAGTATAGAATTTCCTCAAAAAATAAGAGTAGAGGGACTTCCCTGGTGGTTCTGTGGTTAAGAATTCTCCTTGCAATGCAGAGGACTTGGGTTCAATCCCTGGTTGGGGACCTAAGATCCCACGTGACTCGGGGCAACTGAGCTTGTGGACTGCAACTACGGACCCCACACCCCACAACTAGGGAGTCCACATGCCGCAAATGAAAGATCCTGCAGGATGCAAAGAAAGATGATCCCATGTGCCAAAACAAAGACCTGATGCAGCCAGATAAATAAACTTAAAAATAAAGTAAAAACAGAACTTCCATATGGTACAGCAGTCCCACTTCTGGGCGGTTATTCAAAAGAATTGAAATCAGGATCTCAAAGAGATATTTGCATGCTTATGCTCATTGCAACATTACGCACAACAGTCAAACTGTGGAAACAATCTAAGTGTTCATTGATGGATGAATGGATAAAGTAAATATTGTGTGTACACACAGTGGGATATTAGTCAGCCTTTAAAATATGGAAGTCTTGCCACATTTGACAACATGGATGAAACTGAGGACATTATACTAAGTAAAACAAACAGTCAGAGAAGGACAGATCCTGAGTGATTTCCCGTATATGAAAGATCTAGAACAGTCAAGCCCATAAGGAGAGAGTAGAGTGGTGGTTGTCAGGGGCTGAAGGCAGGGGGAGCTGGGGTGCTACTGTTCAACAGATACAGGGTTTCTGTTGTGTCAGATTAATTAGTTCTAGAGACCTGCTCTACAACACAGTGTGTGTGTGTGTGTGTGTGTGTGTGTGTGTGTGTGTGTGTGTTAGTTGCTCAGTCGTGTCCCACTCTTTCTGACCCCATGGACTACGGCCTACCAGGCGCCTCCATCCATGGACTTCTCCGTACCTGTTGTTAAAAATACTATTTGTTGTTGTTTAGTTGTTAAGTCACGTCCAGCTCTTTTGTGACCCCATTGACTGTAGCCCGCAGGCTCCTCTGTCTATGGGATTTCCCAGGCAAGAATCCTGGAGAGGGGTGCCATGCCCTCCTCCAGGGAATCTTCCCGACTCAGGGATTGAACCCACATCTCCTGCATTGGTAGGCAGATTCTTTATCACTGGGCATCCTGAGAAGGCCCTAACAATACTATAACTAGTTAAGAAGGTAGATCTCATGTTGTGTTCTTATCACAATAAGAAAATATATTTCCCTATAGAAATATATTTAACAATGATAATTACTCAACACCAATGGCAACTACTTGTTAGAAAAATATTTTAAAAGATTATGCATGACAATTACAATAATTGAGGAACCACTTGGTATGGTAGTGGTACACGTGGCTGGCGTGTAAATGACGGGGAGCTCAGTCCACGAAACATAGATGGGGTGACTGAGGACAGGTGATCGCAGTTACCTGGTGAAAGAGAAGCTGAGATGATTCCTTTTTGCTTATATTTTGGCAGATAGCACTTCTTTTAGGTTTTCTCACCTGATTGTGCAAATTAACATTAGACAGTTGTCTCTTAATCCATATAATTGGTGAGAACAGAGAGAGGAGGAGAAGGGGCAAGAAGGAGGAAGTGGAAGAGGAGGAGAAACGTCTAAAAGATTCTGGAGCCGGATCAAGTGATCGCAGGAAAAGCTGTTTTGAAGATGAAATACCTAAACGTTGGAAATACCATTCATCCAGGGGGGTGAGCGCCCAGACGCCTCAGTGAGTAATCTTCCTCTGTGCTGTTATCATCCATATCCTGACAACACGGAAACTGAAGCTTGAAATGGTTACATGACTTGCTCACTCAACTCAGAAGTAGACCCGGAGTAACCACACTACTATCCCAGAAGCCACAGTCCAGGCACTTAACAACACTTACATATGTCTTTCATCCTTGGGGGAAGGGGAAGAAATGTCCAACTCAGGCTTGGGTGAGAGAAACAGTTTGGAATTAGCCAAGATCGGAAAAGAATAAGCACCAATCTGTGCCTTGATATTTTGTTTTGGGTTGTTTTCTTTACTGTCTTTCTAGGAAAAAAAAACAAACCCAAAATGTAGGTAGGGGCATCATGCGCACTAATCTTTTGCTCCTTGGTCTTTCACATCTAGAGCTAGTTTAGTAGCTGGGCCAGTGACACCAGGCCTGTTCCCTGCCTACCTGGCAGCTAGCCAGCTTGTCTAATTTCTTTAAAATTTCACAGAGGTTGTGGGCTGAGGGGAGGTCGGTGGATCTGAAGTGGCTGAAAGGTTGGATGAAGACTCTCATCCAAGTAGCCACAGATGGGAATTAGATAAAGTTACAGTTGTTAGGATGTGGAAAATTGAGTACAAATGCCTGTGCCAAGGGAGAGGAGACCTCAGCTGAGAGATATCATCAAAGTCAGGACACAGGCTGAGTCTAAACAGAGGAGGAGAAGTGAGGAGCAGAGAGAGAGCGATTCTGGGGACTGTGGAGTATATCTCCATGGGGTCTGAGCGCAGCTGAGGCAGGTTAAATGTATAGCATCTTCGTCTTCTTTTTAATATTTCTTTATTTATTTGGCTGCACTGGGCCTTAGTTGTGGCAAGTGGAATCTAGTTCCCTGCCCAGGAATCGAACCCAGGCCCCCTGCAGTAGGAACTTGGAGTCTCAGCCATTGGACCACCAGATGTTGTCGTTCAGTCGCTCAGTCGTGTCCAGCCCTTTGCAGCCCATGGACAGCAGCAGCCTGGCTTCCCTTGTCTTTCACCATCTCCTGGAGTTTCCTCAAACTCATGTCCGCTGAGTCTGGAGTTGAACCACCAGAGAAATCCCAACAAAGTACAGCACCTTTTTAGGAGGGGCAACTTCATGTCAGTGAAAGAGAAAGCTCCACGAATTGTGTAGACACACTCTCGTCCTTCTGTGATTCATGTATAGGTTCACCAAACCTTAACGGATGATCTCCTCTGTGCTCAGCACTCTTCTGGGCTCTGGGTAAACAAAGACCAGGAACATCCCATTTCTGGCCTGGAAAGGGAGCCCCAGTCCTGGTTCAGTAGAGAGAGACAGACATGAGTCATGACTTCTCTTTATCTGCTTTTCCCTGAAAGAGTCCTGGTTTTCATAAATGACTCTGCCTTGACATGCTATGCCTTTATAATAATATTTTATAATCAGTGGAAAACCAAAGGAATGCCTGGAAGTTGCCTTAGTTATGGAAACAGCTGGGCTTCTCTGATTAACACTGGCAAACCCTGCACCATGTGGGCAAGGATCTTTGGGGCCCAGGTTCTACCGCTGCTTCTCTTTCCAGTATCAGCTGCACATTCTGACATTTTGGCATTTACATGGGTGACCATGTGGCTGGGTACCTGAGTGACCAGCTCTCCAGGGGACTTGTATTTAGGGGCTTCCTGGTTTTAGAGTGGGACTTTCCTGGTGGCTCAGACAGTAAAGAATCTATCTGCAGTGCAGGAGACCCAGGTTCAATCCCTGGGTAGGGAAGATCCCCTGGAGAAGGGAAAGGCTACCCTCTCCAGTATTCTTGCCTGGGGAATCCCGTGGACAGAAGAGCCCAGCAGGCTACAGTCCATGGGGTTGCTATATAGCTAGTCACTTGAGTGACCAGTTCTCCAGGAAACTTGTTTAGGGGTTTCCTGGTTTTAGAAAGTGGCTCTTATTTTTCTCAAAGTTCTTCCTAACTTATCAGACCAGTGACCTCCCTTGACTGCAGTTCCTTGGCTGGAAGGAGAAGATGGTAGGCTGCCAGCCTACCATTTTGAATTTGACAACAAGCGCTTTTAATAATTTGATATTTGGTTGTGAACTGATTTTGGTCAGAAGCCACCTATATCCTTTCTGTGCCAGCTGCAGGAGCAGATGATTTTGTAGTTCTCGTCAAGGCAGCCTTTTACTGATTCTCCAGCTGTTCGTCACATACCAGGCTGAGTCAGGAGCTGTGCTGCGAGCCAAGTCACTTTAGTCATATCTGACTCTTTGAGACCCTATGGGCCATGGTCCACCAGGCTCCTGTGTCCATGGGATTCGCCAGGCAAGAACACTAGAATGGGTTGCCAGGCCCTCCTCCAGGGGATCTTCCTGACGCAGGGATCGAATCCCCATCTCTTACATCTCCTGCATTGGCAGGAGGGTTCTTTACCAGTAGCGCCACCTGGGAGGCCCATTCGTGGCGTGTAATACCTGTAAAATAGATGTAGTCAATGTCCTCATCTGTCAGGGACGCAGTGACAGACATTAAACAAACAACTCCACAACATTTAGTAAATTGCCATGAAGGAAGAGGCTGGGCTATCGTGAGGGTGAAAAGAGGCAGACCTCATCGGATTGGGAGGCAAGGAAGGCCTCTTTAAGAAAGAGATACTAATGCTGAGACCTTTTTTGAGGGAGTGGGGTGGGGGGCCTACACAGGCATGCAGGATCTTAGTTTCCCAATCAGGAATTGAACTTATGTCTCTTGTATTAGAGCAGTGGAATCTTAACCGCTGGACTGCTGGTGAAGTCCAATAATGCTGAGATTTGAAGGAGTGGGCACTAGTCCACCAAAGAGTTCAGAGAAGAGATTCCAGGCAGAGGAATAGACTGTAAGCCGGAAAGAAGAGGGCGCTGCCTACAAACGGGTCCACAGGCAAATACAGCCACAGCGCAGTCATGGTGGCAAAGAGCGGTACAAAGGAACCACGTCTGGGTGGTTCAGACCCTGACCCCGCGGGGCCTTGGAGCCCCTGGCAAAGAGTGTGAGTTTCATTCTGGTGACAGGAAGTCACAGAAGGGCCGTGAGCAGGCAAAGAGGGTAATCTGTTTACCCTGTGAAATCTCTGTGAATTCTGCAAACCCATGGACTATAGCCTGCCAGGCTCCTCTGTTCATGGAATTCTCTAGGCAGGAATACTGGAGTGGGTTGCCATTCCCTACCCAGGGATCAAACCTGCATCTCTTAAGTCTCCTGCATTGGGAGGCGGGTTCTTTACCACTAGCGCCACCTGGGGAGCCCCATAGGGTGGATCAGACAAGCATTTAAGAAACGCATGACACAGCTTGAGTCATTGTGTGCCTGACTTGCCTGCGTGGTGCCCTGGGCCAGGTGCTTTTCCAAGCGCTATGGCAAGGGGGGCATAAAAGCCAGGGGTATCCTGGGCGCATAGAGACTGTCTTCTCCACCCGCCTCCCCTACCAAGGGGTCCTGCCTGGGAGGCAGAATGCAGCTTCCAGACCCTGCAACCAAGTACTAAGTGTCTGCAGTGGCAGCCCGGGAAGGCTTTGAGTGGGAAACCATAAATCAGGTTTTAAAGCTCTCCCCAACTTAAGAACAGGATTCTAGTCTTAAGTCGATTTTCAGTGAAAGGAATATATTCGTCTATGAGCATCTCAGGAAACATGTCCTTGGGACCCATTGATTTAGAAACATCTCTCTTTTCAAAGTGGTGTTTAGTCAGCCCTTTTCCTTTTCTAACTCAATTTCC
Organism: Ovis aries; assembly: GCF_016772045.2. Classification (NCBI taxonomy): domain Eukaryota; kingdom Metazoa; phylum Chordata; class Mammalia; order Artiodactyla; family Bovidae; genus Ovis; species Ovis aries. Next base: position 8,206,379 of record NC_056074.1, read on the forward strand.
TACTTTTCTCCCTCACAGACCATGCATTCTTTGGTTATCTGATTTGCCTTTGTAATTTTTTTTTTTTTAAGACAAGTGAAAACATCTTGAAAAATCCGGTCTTTTTAAATGTCACTTGTCATGACTTTCCCCTCCCTGCAGTAATATTTTTTCCTTGACTTGGTTCTCCTCCGTCAGCTCCCCATCGGTGGGGGTTGGGCTGGGGGAGGGGTCAGCAGAGCCAGGATTTGTTAAGGTTGGTGGGAGTTGAAGGGTGGGCGGCAAATGCCCCCCAGTTTCACGTGTAAAGTTGGTGACTGCTCAGCAGGGACTCCTGGGTGTCCTCTGCCTGCCAGGTGTGCCCGGAAGTGGAGTGATGTCCTGAAATGTGTGTGACATGTGTGGTCTGCATACCTGGGTTTGTTTCCTTATCACTTCCTAGTGAATAACTCTCAGCCACAGAGAAATGAATAGAGGCGTGCCTCTTACCACCAGACAAGGTACATACACATTCCTGGATGCTGGGAGAGGTGGGCATTGTTTTCCCCATTTAGAGTGAAGGAAATGCAAGTTCAGAGACGTTATGTAACATAATTTATCAGTCTGCTGAAGGAGGGAAGTTACATGACATTGGCTGAAAAAGCCTAGGAATTCATGCCCTGTAAAACTTCCATGAGGACAGGTAGTCTTCATGGCCCATAGAGGGACCTCTAGAACGGGCCTTGGATCTCACCCATTTCTAGCGGGTTGTCTTGGTGAGCGGCCTCTGGCCCATTCCTCCCAGTCTCAGTCACTCCACTCCCCACCTGGGTTCTGCACCCAGCCCTCCGGACTAACCCCTGGCCAGGGGCCCCGACCCCTCCCTGGAAGCAGGTTCCTCCTCCTGGAACGTCTCTGTTGGCTGCAGCCCCCTCTGCTGAGGAATTCAGTCTCTTTCTGCTCATCTCAGCACATGGAGTCATGTCCTCGGTGTGACACACTTATCTCCCACACAAGACTTGGGCCCCTAGGACAGGGACCCGTGAAGGGACAGCAGCCGAGGGATATCCATCTGAAGGGCACTCAGTGCCATTTGCTCTTTCCCTGGATAATGTGCAAAAGGGGCCCTTAGCGACCATCGGCATGGAATTCCCAAAGGGACTCTTTCCTGTGAAATAATAGAAAGTGGAGTCTGTGGAACTCTTGTCTAATAAAATCTCTCTCAATACATTTATATATCTAACATTAATATTTGGTACCCATGTCAGTCAAATTGGCCTTAATGAGTCGTGGCAGCTTCCTCAAATCTTTTCTTATATTCAGCTTCATGAAGAAAATAAAAAAGAATAATTCAGTTGCTCCCTTTGGTTCAGTCTGGGGGCCTTCTTCATTATCATTTTTAATGTACATGGAAACAGAGGTGAAAACCCTTCTCTCCCTCCTCATTGCACTATTGACATTATAAACATTGACCTAAATTATAACCAGTAGGTTCTGCCCTGGGGTTTAAATTCCTAATTTACCATGTAAGATGAGCCCCAGTTAAAGTCTTCTAATAAGACCAACAGAGATTTGGTATTAAAATCTTCAAATATTCTGTGGGGAGCTTTACTTATAATTTTATAGCCTTTATCAGTGTCTGATTTGAGTAGAATGTGGGTTTATGTATCTGCACTACTAAGGAGACAGCTCCTTGAGGACAAGGAATTTACTAGATTCATATTTGGCATGTATTTGAGTTCATATGAGGCATTCAGTAAATGCTGGCTGAACAGAAAGGAAAAAGGGAGGCTGGGAGCAAAAGAGGAAGGCCTTCCTGGTGTCTTTCCGCTTCAGTGCTGATCAGGATGGTGGTGGATATAGCAAGAGTTATCCCTGGCTGAGGTGTTTACTATATGCCAGTCACAGTGTCAAGCACCTTACCTGCAATGCACATGTACAGTTTTCACTCTAATCCTATGAGGTATGCATTTTTCTCATTAGGTATTTGAGGTCTCAGGATCATTAACTAAAGCCACCAAGGTTACTTGACTTAGAGGTGACATTTCCAAGATCTCAGTTCAAGTCTTTCCGCGTGTCTTTATCTGCGATGTCCTTCCAAATAAGCCAACATTTCTTGTCTTTTCATGCAAACAATTGGGTCAAGTGTTAGAAAACATTTTGTTGTTGCTGTCCAGTCGCTAAGTCATGTCTGACTCTTTTGCGACCCCATGGACTGTAGCCCACCAGGCTCCACTTTCTACAGGGCTTCCTAGGCAACAAAACTGGAGTGGGTTGCCATTTCCTTCTCCAGGGGATCTTCCTGACCCAGGGATGGAACCTGGATTCGATTGATGTGTTGCCAATGTCTCTTGCATTGGCAGGCAGAGCCTTTACCACGGAGCCCCCGGGGAAGCCCAGAAAAGTTTTTTTATGTTCTTACTTCAGTTACTTTACAAAGCAAACCCTCTGGCCTTGAATAGGGTAAGTTAAAGATACACACATGTATAGAGTAATGTGTGCTAACCCCGAAGCACTGAAGAAAATGAAAAGTTCTCAGTGTAACAATCTGAGTCAGAAAAGTGTTAGCATGTTATGAGGAATTTCCCTTCCGCTGAGCCACTGGGCTTTTGCCAAGGCTGCAGGGTAGATGCTCCATTAGTAGAAGACGAATTTGATCCAATAAGACATCTTCTCAATCCCTGTGTAAGATTAGTCTGAGTAGGAATCACTTGGTAACAATTTGGAATGGAGTGTGTTAGAAAAACATAGCTCTGTCTGGGCTGAGCCTAGAAATGGGTGACAGATGTTGATGAGCGACTGAACAGATGTTTGGGGGAGAATTACAAAAAGGGTTTCTATCACGCAGGATCTAAACCTTAACCTTCCTGGCTGATGCTGAAAGGAGAGCTTGTTTATGAAACATGCTCTTGCAAAACGGTTTGGTGGATTGTGACAAAGATGAATGACCGGATCCCATCATTTAAATTTGAAAATAAGGTAAATGGGGGTCCTTGTTTGTGTGCCTGTGTATATGTGTTTTCTTTGACAAGGGTCAGTGCCTTATTAAAGAATAGCAGGGAGGCAAGTAAGCAATTTCCCTCTGCCTTCTCCAGTTTTCTCCCCCACTGGAAAGAATGAGCAGAATTTGATACTATACCTTAAGGCTCAACAAAATTATTAAAATACTATCGCTTATGGCCATTCTGAAACATTTGCCTTATAACTGCATTCAGAAAAAAGATTTTTTTCCTCTTTTTTTTATGATTGCTATTTTATTGATTCTCCATGACAATTTAAACCATGGTATGAGGGAAATACACAAAAATTTACAACCAAGAAATCTATGCTTCTAAACATGGCAAGCAATTTGAATAAGTACATCCATTCATGAATTTTTCTTTCTTTTTTTTTTGTAGTTTCTCTTAATTTTTATTTTTACTTTATTTTACTTTACAATACTGTATTGCTTTTGCCATACATTGACATGAATCCAGCACGGGTGTATATGCATTCCCAAACATGAACCCCCCTCCCACTTCCCTCCCCATAACATCTCTCTGGGTCATCACCATGCACCAGCCCCTGAATTTTTCTAAACATACATTTTTGGTGGCCCTGTTTAAACTATGAAAGTGAACATGGTGATTAGAAAAAAGGTTTTCTGTGCAAACTTAAGCAGTAGTTTTAATTGGGGTCTCTGAGACTTATTTTAAGTTTTAAAAAGCCTAAAAGATCCTTTAGCCAAAGTAAGAAACAAAGGTAGAGCTTAAAAGCTATAGAGCTACTACCAGAAACCAATTATCATCTCCCCACCTCACCCACTTAATAGAAAGATAAACTGCCAGTTGTGTTATATGAATTATTGCGGCTCTTCCCAATAATTTGCCTGAAATGACTGATGGACTAAGGAGAGGTGTTTATTAATTAATCTTTGTAAATAGCTTATCACTGACATAAGTATGACTTTTCTTCTACTAACTGTAACTGTGTCTACATAATAATATCATAAATTTGGTTGAAAAAGATGAATGTAGCCCCAAATCCAAATACTCTCAGTTTAGTGTTAAAAAATAATAAATGCATAGAATTTATGACAGACACTGGCCTTATATGTCGTAATAGCCTTTGTTGTTGTTCAGTCGCTAAATTGTATCTGACTCTTTGTGCCCCCGTGGATTAGAGCATGCCAGGCTTCCCCGACCTTCACCACTTCCCAGAGTTTGCTCCAACTCATGTCATTGAGTTGGCAATGCCGTCCAACCATCTCATCTTCTGCCACCCCTTCTCCTCCTGCCCTCCGTCTTTCCCAGCATCGGAGTCTTTTCCAATGAGTTGGCTTTTCCCAGCATCAGTGTCTTTTCTAATGATGGGATTGGAGAATTCAGCGGACAGAGGAGCCAGGCAGGCTAAAGTCTGTGGGGTTGCAAAGCATCGGACATGAGTGAGCAACTAACGCTTTCACACAATAGCCTTATATGTCACAATAACCATGCAAGATGAGTTTTTTAACCCCATTGAAGGATGAGAAAGTAGATGCCCAGACAAGTTAAGTGACTTTCCCGAGATCATAACACTAGGACCAGGATTTGTACTTTTGTTCATAGTATTCAAAATATTTTCCAATATGCTAGACTGTCTTGAGTAGAAGAGATATTTAACTCTTTAATTAAATCTTGTGTGTTCCTGTATATCAAAACAAAATCTGATTTAAAGCCATGATTTTCAAACTCAGGATCTGAAGTCTTGCTTCTTTTTTAAAAAAGAGTCATAACCAGTTTTATGATTTTGCACAGATTTATCAATTCTATAACCTGCCTGACAAAATTATTAACAAACATGCATCATGAGAAGCAAGAACCATCACCCACTCTTTCTGCAGGTTAGCAACTTGTCGCTCCTGAGCAACGCTGCTCCCATCCCAGGGGTCTGTGACCAATCATTTTCTGCATTCATTCTGAGCACAAGATGGAAAGAGTATTGTTCAAAGAGCACTATTAACTCTCTACACTGTTGAAAGGGGCAGGGAAACACTAGGCTCTTTCTTTTGCTTCAGACTAAAGCGAGATAGATGGGGAAACAGTGGAAACAGTGTTAGACTTTATTTTCGGGAGGCTCCAAAATCACTGCAGATGGTGACTGCAGCCATGAAATTAAAAGATGCTTACTCCTTGGAAGAAAAGTTATGACCAACCTAAATAACATATTCAAAAGCAGAGACATTACTTTGTCAACAAAGGTCCGTTTAGTCAAGGCTATGGTTTCTCCAGTGGTCATGTATGGATGTGAGAGTTGGACTGTGAAGAAAGCTGAGTGCTGAAGAATTGATGCTTTTGAACTGTGGTGTTGGAGAAGACTCTTGAGAGTCCCTTGGACTGCAAGGAGATCCAACCAGTCCATTCTAAAAGAGATCAACCCTGGGATTTCTTTGGAGGGAATGATGCTAAAGCTGAAGCTCCAGTACTTTGGCCACCTCATGCGAAGAGTTGACTCATTGGAAAAGACGCTGATGCTGGGAGGGATTGGGGGCAGGAGGAGAAGGGGACAACAGAAGATGAAATGGCTGGATGGCATCACAGACTCGATGGACGTGAGTCTGAGTGAACTCCGGGAGTTGGTGATGGACAGGGAGGCCTGGCATGCTGTGATTCATGGGGTCACAAAGAGTCAGACACGACTGAGCGACTGAACTGAACTGAACTGAAAGCGAGACCAATAGGGAGGAAGGTGATACATGAGAAAGATGTCAGCTTTGGGCAAGGCATCATACTAGAAGCGGTAAGGGTTAGAAAGATAAATAAGGTGCTTAGAGCCTATAGGAGAAATGAGACACATGCATAAACTAGTCGGAGATGAGGCAGAGGGGTATATGTCAAGCGATGCGGGAGTTAATGGGGAGAATGAGATTATTAGTCCTGGGATTAGGCAAGGTTACACGTACTGGGAGCTTTCACGTTCAAAAAGACCAGTGAAGGTTAGCTTTTCCTTCTTTCAGCCTGACTTTCCTGTTCCTAGGCTACTTCTCCTTCTCTTCATTGGGAAACTTCTCAAAAGAGTAATCTAGGTGTTCTCTCTTCATTTCATTGTTATTTGTTGTCATTGTTTAGTCGCGGTCATGTCTGACTCTTTTTAGCCCACCAGGCTCCTCTGTCCCTGGGATTTTCCAAAGAATGCTGGAGTGGGTTGCCATTTCCTTCTCCAGGGGGTCTTCCCGACCCAGGCTGAGCCCAGGTCTGCACATTGCAGATGGGTTCTTTCACACTGAACCACCAGGGGAGCCCTTCACTGTCCTCCCCTGCCACCCTTTCTTATTTCAGTTCAGTTCAGTTCAGTTCAGTCGCTCAGTCATGTCTGACTCTTTGTGACCCCATGAGTCACAGCACGCCAGGCCTCCCTGTCCATCACCATCTCCCGAAGTTCACTCAAACTCACGTCCATTGAGTCCGTGATGCCATCCAGCCATCTCATCCTCTGTCGTCCCCTTCTCTTCCTGCCCCCAATCCCTCCCAGCATCAAAGTCTTTTCCAATGAGTCAACTCTTCGCATGAGGTGGCCAAAGTACTGGAGCTTCAGCTTTAGCATCATTCCTTCCAAAGAAATCCCAGGGTTGATCTCCTTCAGTATGGACTGGTTGGATCTCCTTACAGTCCAAGGGACCCTCAGGAGTCTTCTCCAACACCACAGTTCAAAAGCATCAATTCTTCAGCACTCAGCCTTCTTCACAGTCCAACTCTCACATCCATACATGACCACAGGAAAAACCATAGCCTTGACTAGATGGACCTTAGTTGGCAAAGTAATGTCTCTGCTTTTGAATACACTATTTAGGTTGGTCATAACTTTTCTTCCAAGGAGTAAGCGTCTTTTAATTTCATGGCTGCAGTCACCATCTGCAGTGATTTTGGAGCCAAAAAAATAAAGTCTGACACTGTTTCTGCTGTTTCCCCATCTATTTCCCATGAAGTGATGGGACCGGATGCCATGATCTTCGTTTTCTGAATGTTGTCCTTAAAGCCATGATCCTGGCCACATGGAATAAAGCCTGCATTGGCCAGCCTCCATTGCAGCAAGGAATGGGCACATAGGTAAGATCTGGCCAACAGAGCATGATTTGAAGTGGTGGGTGCAACTTCCAGGTTATATCTTTAAAGAGAAGGGGTATAATTTTTCCCTTTGCCCTCTTCTGCAATGTGGATATGGCGCGTTGGTGAGCCATTTTATCTCATCCAGATGAAAGCATCATGGCTCAGATGGTGAAGAATCTGCCTTCCAAGCAGAAGACCTGGGTTTGATCCCTGGATTGGGAAGATCCCCTGGAGAAGGGAATGGCTACCCACTCCAGTATTCTTGCCTGGAAAACCTCATGGACAGAGGAGCCTGTCCATGAGGTTGCAAAGAGTTGAACATGGTTGGGTGACCAAGCATGCATATATATAATATACATATATATGAATGAATATTCTTGACCATTTATAAAATGTTTTTTGTATCATGGGAAGGGGTTTATACTAAAAAGTTTAAATGATAAGACTAGAAAACCCCGGCTACCTCTTCCTGTCTGATTTCAGAGAAGCATTTAATCTTGTTGGTCAGCTCTTCCCATTTACAATAATAACAGTAATAATTAGCATAAAATCTCTCTAGGTAATTTCCTATGCAATGAATTGCTTCACTCTCATGACACCTTGGGGGTGAGCTTTAATAACATCACTGTTTTAAAGATTATCAAGCAGCCAGAAAGTGAAGGAGTCAGGATTCGATTCCAGACCCACACTTCTCCACCAAGTCATGTTTCTCTGGAAACTCGCATCTCGCTTGGCTTCCGTGGTACCGCGTCGGTCTGCTCTGACCCGACTCCGTCCTTCTGGCTCCCGTTTTCTTCCCCGTCTTCCGGGACTGTCACTCTGCCGGCTTCCGGCTGCGGCTTGCTTCCTCCCAACCTCATTAGCTTCCTTGCTTTCTGCTTACAAGGTGGAGGAGTCTTAGTGCCTCCGTGGGCAGAACGGAAGGAGCCAGGGGAGAGCAAAGCTTGAACAGAGATGAAGGG